>NW_024104327.1:369598-969598 GCF_003945595.2 Pipra filicauda | reverse complement strand
GTGAAGTCAAAACAAAGGATCAAAAATTAAATCAGTATTTTTCTCCTCTTAATGAATGTATGGGAATTGCCTGGAAACCAGCTTGAGTCACAGAATTACAGGGCAAAATTCTGAATTATTGAGTTCAGAAAGAAGAAGCCCTACTGACTTCAAAGAGAATGCTGCCTGAGTAAGGACTGAAGGGAGATTGCAAAGTCTCAGTAAACACAGCTTCAGCAGGAATGGTGCAGTCCTGATTAGGAATTTGCAACATTTAAAACCGGGAAAGGCAGGGATCTGCTGGATCATACAGCCACTCTCACACAGCCATGAGAATACTGTTCTCTGCTGCACATTCAGTGCTTCGTCTCAGAGTCCTCAGATGTCCTCTTTCTGGAGGAAATATATTTCTGTGTGCTATTTCAGGTCTGCCTCTACATACACACACACATACGTGCACGAGTTGGAAATACCTGCCTGTGTGTCAGGGTATTTTCAAAGGGGAGATGCTAACACGTGTCCATGTTGTTTTGAAGAGATTATCTCTGTCATGTTTACTCCAGGGCTCAGAAACTGTCACATTTCCATGTGAAAGATGGCTTGCAAAGTCCGAGGATGACGGCGAGACTGTCAGAGAACTGGTACCGTCCGATATTTTTACTGAAAAACTCATGAAGGATGGGACACTCAAGCAGATAGAGGAAGAAGTTGAAGACCCATTGGAAGGTAGTGTAATCCTAGGAGTAGGTAGTGACCAATTTGTCTGATTTTTTTGGTACAAAACATTTGGATGTGTGGTTCAGGCAAACGCAACACTGGTACAACTGTTTGCTTTTCTTTCCCTTCCTCTTGTCTGGCCTCTCTTACACCTGAAACGCTTCTGTGCAACAACATCATCATTTGCCTGTAGGGTTTTTCAGAACTTGTCACAGACGCCCTTCTACACAGGCAGAGTTTGCATGTCTCCTCTGATGCCCAGCAAAATTTTTACATCCTGTCTTCCAGGCTGTGTTAACATTTTTGCTTGGTTGCCCAACTCAGCTGTCCTGTGCACTCTGCCCCTTCCTTTCCTACCCTACCAGTCCGATTTATGCTCCTCTTTCCTCCCAAAGTTGTTTTCCCTCCTGCCCTTCAGGTACAAATGGACATCCTTAAGAAATTTGGATCTGTGCAACCACCTTCACCTCATTAAAGTGCCTCTGGGGAGGCGAATAAATTCTTATTCAGTTCTAAGCCCATCTTATACAGTGTTGACATTTAGTGTTTGGCCCTACTGGTGGCTGAAGTAAGTGAACAAGAACTGAAATTTCACCCCTAAATCGTTGCTTTTCTGTATGTCCAGCTGTTCTTACCTCTTTTTCCTCTAAGAAAGGTACTCCTTTTGCCTCCCCAAGCTCATTCTGCCCTTGGGAGAGGTCATGAACCTTCCTCATCCTGAGCAGAGCAAAAGGAATTCAGCTGCCATTTCCATTCTTGATTCTTCCATCTGGCAACAAGATGATTCAACAGAAAAAATAATTTATCTCACTGTTTCTTTTCTTTTCAGGGTCTGATTTGCATTTACAGTAGAACATTGTCAGGGTGGAATTTTTGCAGATTATCAGTGTTTTGCATTGCCAAGGGAAGAGGGGCCTTGCTGGGAGGAAGGCTTGGAGCCTTTTTGCACTATGCCTTTAGAACTGGGAGGTGTCCTCCTTCCTCCTGTTAGGAACTGCGTGGTAGCTCGTGTGAGATTTTTTTTCTTCCTACGGAGGCAAAGATGATTTTAAAGTCAGTTACTAAGTGTCATGACACTGGTAAGGGTTTCCCAGAGAAGCTGTGCCTGCCGCATTCCAGGAAACACTCAAACTCAGGTTGTGTGGGGCTGTGATAAACCTGGTCTAGTGGAAGGTGTCCCTGCCCACAGCAGGGGAGTTGAACTAGATGGCCTTTAAAGGTCTCTTCTAACCCAAACAAATCGATGATTCAACACTTCTATGACTTCGAGATGCCGGCATGACATTTTCTTTAACTTACTAATTTCTGTCGCTTTACCTTGCATCAGTTACCACGTGTTAACTAACCTAGCTGACTCATTTTTCCTTCTAAAGGTGAAGCCTTAAAACAAGTTTTACAGTCTATGGAATAGAAATTCTGGATAACTGAAGGTTTCTTCCAGTTGGGATCTAGGGCTAAGTTTGGGAACTTCTGCTTTAGATGTAAAATGTGAAGAGGCAAACCAGAAAACTCAGCATTGCACCTGGTCTGATGGATGTTCGCAGGTGATGATTCTGATCCATTTCTTAGAGAAATCAATGGAAATCTTTCATGGATGACAAAGCAGAATAGGATCTGTTTTACCGTGAAAGAAGAAAAAGACAATATAGCAATTTTCTTCAATGCTGTTAACATACACAGAATCCTAACTAAGACTTTGCACCTCTTCCTAATTTGCATTGCCCTGGGATTTGCAAGGAGGCATTTTCCATGGCTCATATGCTACCAGGGTAATCAGAGTCTTGTACAGTCCCTCATTGTTTTCCTGGAGAGGATGCTTTCAGTAACTGTTTGTTTTCCCCGTGTAATTTGGAGAAGAGCAGCAAAATAAAAATAGGAGTATTTAACAGGTTTAGTAAAGCACATTACTAAAGGCTTGATGAGGTTTTATTGTCTCATCACTGAGCAAGCTAAAGAGAAAGGATACTTACACAGCACAGCTTCAACACTTCCTTAATTAAATACTGTCTCAGCAAAAGGACCCAGAAACCTGTTCTCTGTCTGTTTGGGGAATTTATAGAGACACATGCCATTAACTCCTGTAGTAATTGCACATCTGAATCCCCAGAGTTTGTTTATGGAAGATGGAGTATTAAGGATTGATTCACAGCACTGAATGACTTGTTCTCAGATCTATGTCTCTTGAGCCTCCATATGAAAAGGTGCTGAGTTCCCTCACCTCTATCGACTTCCCATCCAGTAATAACCATAATGATTCTTTGCATTTTTAACTGTGAACTATGTGATCAAAGCAACACACAGGCATTGATTAGAACGAGAAAAGGAAAATCAGCAAATTTCAGCCCAGTGTTTCTCCAGTCTTTGGATCAGAAACCTGAAAGGAAAAACCATATGGGATTTAGAACCTCCAAGAACTGAGCAATGAGTAGAAAATTTGAGGACCATTTTCTTAGGTAAATTCATATATTCTTAGTAATTCACCTGATCAGAAATCACGCCTCTGCTTCTTTCTGCAGTTCACACGTACAAGATCACCGTGTTCACTGGGGATATCTATGGCGCTGGGACAGATGCTAATGTTTTCCTAAATATCTACGGAGATCTGGGGGACATGGGAGAGAGAAAACTCAGTAAATCTGAAACAAACTTCAACAAGTTCGAAAGAGGACAGGTACAAACACAATGGGTTAACACCACTTTCCATTTCTCAGTCTCTAACCTAACAAATCCATGACTGTCTTTATAGGCTGAGTTTTCCTATGAGGGATGGATTGATTGATTCCATTTACTACATTCATTATCTCTTGAAATGCTTTGTATGGATTGTCAGCTGGGTATTAGAAATGACAGGCACTGCAGCAAACAGGCAGATGTTCCTGTGAAGTCACTGATGGACAGATTATGAGCTTGGTCCATATAAACTGGCTTCAGCTCTTGGCTGCAGATTTGGAAGCACACAAATTCTGGGGTCTCTCATTCCCACAGCCTCTGTGCAATGGATTTGCATGTACACAGTATATACTGGAATTCACGACAAAGGATGGTAAGTTTATGGGGCCTAAACTGTGTCTGTGTTTGAGAAAATAACACTAAAAGTGATACTCCATGGTCAGTCCATGAGTTACATTCACAGCCTTATATTGAGATACTCGGATAATAATGGTGGCAAAGATTGCTTTATCTGGATTGTCCATACAGATCTAACTGCATTAGAAAGGGAAGTATACTTGAACTTAAAAATCTGCCAGCATTTCAATATTCTAACTGGTTGAAAAAGTGATGTTTTTTGCAGCTGTCCTCCTAGCAGAGACAGGCTTTAAAACACTTCCCTGCAGAACAGTTTTAGCTCACAGATATGCCTCTGTAAGGCATATATAAAGCTTTTATCCAAACACCACCCTGCAATATGGAATTTAAACACATGTGCTCTGCAGTCCCTCTTTTCTGCTTTTGTTCAGTAGATGATCTGTTGAGAGCTTTTTAACAGAATCAACTGCTCTTGAACACTCTGCAGGAGGACACATTTACTATAGAGGCTGTGGACCTTGGCATTGTATACAAGATCAAGATTCGTCACGATAACAGCATGTTCAGCCCTGACTGGTTTCTGGAAAAAGTGGAGATCCTGGACGAGACCACAGAGGAGTCATTTGTTTTCTTGTGCGAGCGCTGGCTCTCCAAAAAGAAGGAGGACAAAAAGATAGAGCGCACGCTTTACGAACAGGTACAGTTATGGCTCAAAGCAGATCCCACTGCTACTCACAGAAATGAAATTATTGAATATCTGGTTGAAGTCCAAGACAGCTCATTAGGGACTTAAAGGGGTTTTTTGGCTTATCCAAAATGAAATTCTGGTTTTCAGAGGAGAGCTGAAAGTCAGGCCACTCTCAGCCCATTATCACTAGCTCTGTAATTTGCAATTTCAACAGAAAAATCAAGGAGTGTAAGAGGAACTCTTCAGATGAGAGCTCAGTACCTTGCTGATGCACAGCAGAGTGTATTTCCCGGCTGCTGTCCTTGCTGTGCCCACAAAGGTTAGCAATGGGTCCCACTATTCAAAGTCCTGAAGCCAAAACATGGGGTCCTTTGACTTCATCCTCACTGGACTGGATGAGTTTATCTTTTCAGCTCCCTATTCCACTGTTGCCAAACTAAAAAGTCAGGTCTCTTTGCATCGAATGTTTTTTTGGTGAAATGCCCTTTCTACTTGCACACACTCTATTGCTTATCAGCCCAGCAGAGCTAATTGGAATTCGAGGGACATGCTCTAAGTAAAATTAGCAAACAAGATTAATAGACTTCTCTTGCTTCTATAGAGTAAGACATAATAAAGCAGCTGATTATAAGTTCATTGTATTTAAGGAGTCCACTTTGCAAAATACAGTGACATTTTAATTGACAGTTACCACTGAAATTATCATCGATGAAATTGGCCCAGACTCATCCTGGATGCAACAGAGCGGATGTAAGAGGAGTTACACCATGGATGAGTGTTGCCATATGCTCCCTCATAAAACTGCAGCAGACAATGCTGTGAGTGCTTGTGGTCCCGCTCACCCCGCTGCTCATATCAGTTCACAGTGAGGAAAAACTAAAAAAACTAATCACTCTTTTTTTTTTTTTTTTTAAATTATGTGGCTGTGTGGTAAAAGCCTCACATTTATTGGACAATGGCACCAAAGACATTGTCAGTAGCCCTTCAAGTACAGCAGATGTTTTGTATCATTCAGCTTTGCAGTACTTTGCCCCTTGCGCTCTTTGACCTGTGCCTGATGAGCAGCCCTGGGGACAAAGAATTGGTAGGGGAGAGGATGGACATGGCCCAGCCCAGAACCCCACAGGGCTGGGCTGGGCTGATCCCACAGCGTGGGCAGCAGGGGAGGGGGGTATTCTGCCCCTCTGCCCCCTCAGGTGAGATCCCACTGCAGAGCTGCCTCCAGCCCTGGGGAACAACAGCACACTGATCTGGAGCTGCTGAAGCGAGTCCAGAGGGAGCACCAAGTTGATCAGAGGGATGGAGCAGCTCTGCTGTGAGGGAAGGCTGAGAGATTTGGGATCGTTCAGCATGGAGAAGAGAAACTTCAGGGTGACCTAATTCTGACCTTCCAGTACCTGAAGGGAGCCTACAGGAAAGATGGAGAGAGACTTTTTACAGGAGTGTATAGCAAGAGGACAAGGGGGAATGGCTTCACACTGAAAGAGTAGGTTTAGAGTAGATATTAGGAAAAAATTATTCCCTTTGGGGCAGGTGAGGCCCTGGCCCAGGCTGCCCAAAGAAGCTGTGGTTGCCCCATCCGTGGAAGTGTCCAAGGCCAGGTTGGACAGGGCTTGGAGCAACCTGGTCTAGTGGAAGGTGTCCCTGCCCATGGCAGGGGGGGTTGGAATGACATATTCTTTAAGGTCTCTTCCAACTGCCTTACGATTCTCTGAAATCTGGCACTGCTACATCGATCTGAATTTCCTACTGCTCACACAGGTAGCAGAGAAGAAGCCACAACTCACCAACAAAGTCCGTTAGGTCTATTATTTTTTTCTTTTATTATAACACACATCCAAAATGGCCTGTCAGGGTTACCAATGAAGTAAACGAATGACCAGCTGTAAATTACAAGTCACGTTGATTTGAGCTACACTGAGTAAAAAAGGTACCTGGGGAACTACTGGGGTTTCTTCTCATGTTGTTGTTGGAGGCACATGGGAACAGCTGACAGCACCTGAGCACTCAGCCTCACTGCTGCCCCATACATGCCTTCCAAACAGAGCTATGAGGGCGACCGGAACAGCCTGGATGGCTCCTGTCTCAGCGTGTCCAGTCAGGACAGCAATGCAAACCTGAAGGAGACCAAAAAATCCAGCCTGGTCAAGGCAGCAGAAGAAGGCTCAAGTGAGTGAGCGTGGATGAGCGTTTGCCTGCATGCCTGCATGTGTTCTTGGCTTTCAGTGCTTGGTGGGCTGTGTTCATCCTGCTGAAGATCAAGGAGAGGCGGGACAAATTGTTTCTCTTCTCCTTGTGTCATAACTGATTTGGGAAAGGCTGGATCAGGGCTCGTGTTCCTGTGTTTGTTGCTTTTCCTGTAGCTCTCTGACCCCAGCAGTGGAAAAAGCCATGGAGCTGACAGCGACTTCAATGTTTCTAGCCTGTTTCTTTGACCTACTCAAGACGGTATCTCATGTAGCATATTAGATCTGAATTACCAAAGGTGTGTTTGAATTTCTTGGGACCTTATTTGTCCCATTTAAACCACCTTCCCTTTTCATGATCAGGTTATCAGTGCTTCATCACCAAGGATATTTATTTCGTATGAACTTAAGCGTGATTTATTTTAGAACCCTTCATGTTTTCTCCTTACCACATGTAGCTGCATCACAACAGCTGTTGTGTTGGAAGGGGAGTGGGATATGGGGAGCTGAGCAATAGTACAGACAAGTTTTTTGGCTCTCAGGAAATAAGCTTTCACTGAGAGTGCTCAGTTCTTTTCTAGAAGGCTGTCTGTCTAATTACTGGGCAAAGAAGCAAGGTCTGCTGAAAGGCAGGGAGTCCATGAACTCTGGGCTGAGTTTTCTGCTCAAATAACTGACGAAAAGAGTTGGTGGCACTAGCGTAGAATTTCATCTCTAGACTCTTGTTTCTGAGACAAGGCAAAACCGAACATTAAAGAAAAACCTGTTTCTGTATTTCACTTTATAAAAAGTGAAATATGCCAGTCGGTGTCTGCAAAGGCCACCTTCACACAGGGAGTCTAGTCTAGGGATAGTGGAAGGTGTCCCTGCCCATAGCAGGGAAATTGGAACAAGATGAGCTTTAAGGTCTCTTGCAACCCGTGCTTTTCATGATTCTGTGTTTCTGTGATTTATATACTCTTTTTTTGACCACCTTTGTGTTCCAGAGCAATGACTTACCAGCTAAATTTCACCTACGGTTTTTTGACATCCTACATGGGGTCTTTTAGCTTTAGATTAAGGTCTAGATGTGTGGTTACAATTCCGTGTTGTAACAACTAACTGGGCAGCATCACAGTTACTGTCTGTCTGTGTGCTCTTAATCCACAGCAAGTGCAAAATAATGAAACTTATCTTAAATTTCCATGTCAAGCAACGTGTAAATTACATCATTTGCCTTAGGAGTTTAAGACTGCTTGCAAGGGGAAGCTGTCTGAGGAGACTCACACAGATGGTTACTGCAGCTCATCTGATGTCCAGTAGCTTGTTGTGGTGTGATGCCTGGATGGCATGTCCCACACTTTTCAGCTGGGGACAGACATAATGCTGCACATTGCTCAACCTGGTCTGCAACCCATGTGTCTTGGGGCAACCCTTCTTTTGTAATCCCACATTGTGCTCAAATAAAAAAAATAAGTGATTCCCATGTGCCTTCTGATATTACTTCTGTGGTGTGACAATGGATAACATCTGCCACGTTGGCATCCCTTGTAGTTTCACAAGTAATGGGTAAAACATGAGTGTTTCCCATGAGAAGCCCTCTCCAGCAGAGCTAGGACCGTTCCCACCATCCCCATTATACCAGGGTGGTCTTTCATCTCTGAGCCCTGGAGCTTGTCATCACCACTATCTCTGTTCAGTGACTTGGCCTCTTTAAGGAAACTGCTTCCTGAAGGAATGTCAGATAAGATGGACTGGGTGAGCCAGACAACCACCTCCTGAGCTGGATAAAAAGCCAGCTGTTAATGAGTTGATTAGGGAAGTGGTATTGGGAGTTGCCTGGGAAAGGGAGTGATGGTTTGAGCAGCCCAGTCCTGACTCTGGCATGACCAAACTGGCAAATGCCTTTGAGGGGCAGGAGATGATGTGAGGGTGGAGCACAGGGAAAGGTCCTCTTGGCTTGGATCCTGCTTAGGTCTGAGCTGGGCACCCTGCTCCATGCTACCACACAGTTCTGGAGATGGTATGGATGCATCCCTAAGGAAATCCACCCCACTGTGAGGGGAACATGTGCCCTCAAGCAACCTGACCTCTGTGCTGGAACTCAAGGGAACAGGGCAAAGAGAAATGGGCTGGAGGACCTCTGGTGTCCTGCTGTGGTCACTTGCCCCAGGTTTTGCATTCTCCCATGTTTGAAAAAAAGGGAGCTGTGAGTCCCAGAGGAAAAGGGAGACAACAGGGAGGAGAGATAAACAAATTAAAGGATCCCTTTTCCAGTTTTTCAAAGGAAAGAGCAGCAAACAGTGTTTCCTGCTGTCTGGTATCAAGCTACTCTGTATTCACTATTTAAAGTGGAAAATGATGATTACTCATAGTTCTTTTTTATAGATGTTTCAGATAGTTTGGTTTGAGGATGCAACATCAGATGGAAATGCTGGTAGTTCTCTGTACTTGGTCTGGCACAGGAGAACAGGATAAAAACTGTGTTAAAGGAAAATTTTGTCCCTATTCAAAATATACTTTATTTGAAAGTCTGGAGGTGATCTAAACATGACTGCTTGATATATTCTTATAAAATCTGCCTTGACTACAGCTACACCCTTTTTCCTGCTAAATGCATTGCATATCATTATGCTGATGAACACACTGAAATGTAAATTATACCATAAAGGGGAGAATAAATCTTGCCTAATCATCAGTTTGTTTTGTGTTGGTACACAAAATCCTCTAATTGGGGCTGAATTAATCTCTTTGGTTTCTGCTCTGTCCAGAGGTAAGAACAGGTTTGGTCAGCATGAATTCATGCCTTCCCTGATGTTGCACAAATATTCTGAGTCTGATATGAGTTTCCAGTACAACCCCCACCTCAAAAATATTGTTAGTCATTATAAAACAAAATTAGATGTCGATCTTGGATAATTTGAATACCAACCAAACTTTTTGCCAACATATAACCCCCCCTTTTTTTTTTTTAATCAAAAAAGTGATGATGAAGCCAGGCTGTTTTAAGTCTGTGACGAAGCAAGTTTCAGAGCTCTGAGTCTTGTCAGAACTGTTTGAACAGCCCTGCACAAATGTTCTGAGAAATCAAACGAGTATTCAGCGACTAATTCTGCACCGCCTGCTTGGCTTACCCAAATGAGCTTTTGGAAAGCCCTTGAAAAGCAGTCTGGCACTTCCTCCCTTTTAACAGCTGAACTGAAATTTCTGAAAACCACAAAAAAACCACCTCCTCTTTCCCAAGCCTTGGCCTGAAGGTTTTTTTCCCTCACCAAAATTATTATGTAATGCATAGAATTACTGAGCGACTTGCCTTTAATACAAGGATTATTCTCTGTCTGCCTGGATTTGTAAAGTGATGCTGAAACCCTGAGCTGCCCCATAGATCACAGCAATCCTTGAATGAGGCACAAAGGAGAGCATTTGTGGTTGTACTGGGACATTCAGTTGGTGATGGCTTACCTTGGAGTCGGCATAGATTTATTTGTCTTTATTGAACAGGGAGTGTAAGATCATTTTGGCCTAATAGCCTGTTTAAGATTTAGGTGCTCAGACTCATCTTCAGGAAGGTCTCTTGGTGTCAATAAGGATTCAAGCCCTTTGCTGTTCTGTCATCCATTAAGGAGAAATCTGGACTTATAACCTCCTTGCAGCCAGTAGGGTTGTCTGGGGAAATTAACCCTTGCAGAATTCAGTCCCAAACGTACCATGGGCAAGTAGTCTCCAAAGCACACTTGTAACCCAACAAAGCATGATGTTATCGCTTCTCCAAATGAATTCAATGGGATGTGAACCTATTTAACATGCACAACTGCTCCCTCTGATGGGATGAGTCCCTGGTTTCCTCAAGTCTCACATAAATGCATGGGCTTTCTGATGAATAAACCTCTGTTCGTTGCAGTGATCCCCTACCACATCACCATCACAACAGGCACAGAGTATGACTCCAGCACCGACAGCCGGGTGTACATCATCATCATGGGTCCCCAGAAAGTGCAGACAGAGAGGCTCTGGCTGGATCTCCCAGAAGGAAAAGACGAGTTTGCGGATGGCTCTGTGGAGAAATTCTCAGTTTGGGGCCTGGATGTCGGGGAGATCAAAAAAGTGGAGGTAATGCTGTGAGTGCAGCGCGAGCACTGGAGGGATATGAGATACATGGCCAAAGAAAGCACATGTTCCTTTTATTCTTAGCAGTGAAGGAGAGGCTCCTGGGTCTAAAGGGAATGTAAACAGGGATGTGCTAATGAGATTTCACATGTGTCTGAACCTGAAAATAAGTATGCTTGACAAAAACCAGGATCCATGTGAAGCAGAAGATAATGGTGAATTATAAAGAAGTTTTTAACATGTCTCAGTTTTGTCCCATCTCTGGCACTGTTTTTTTCTTACTCAACCCCTTTTATTGACAGATGCAGTGAAGACTCCCAGGGTGCAGTTCTTCATCAGTCTTTTTCCTACTCATTTTTTTCACTACTTTCAGTTGGGTTTCATAAATTGTGCCAGCAGTGAGAAACACATCTTGTATAATTTTCAAGCTAAACATGAAAATTGTTTTCACAGCTTGGAGGACCCAGGCTTAGAGAAGAGAATTAATCATCATTTGTTAGTAACGTGCACAAATAGATTTTGGTACAGGAACCATTTTTTCTGCAATGGCTCAGGGAGGCACAATTTGCATAGACTCTCCATTACTGAGCTTAAACTTCACATGAATATTCCAGAGTGTTTGCGTACATCATTCTTGCTTCATATGGCAGTTCCATCTCCTGAAATCTTGCTCCAGCCCCTCAGGGGCTGAAACCCGCAGCATTTGAGGGCTTCAGGAGCCTATTTAATTTCATTTTTACCCCATGCCCTCTGTGGAAGTAAACCTACCAGCTGATGTCTGTCCTTGTATTCTTGGAGTGAGATAAGTGGAAAAAAATGCAAAGAGAGAAATCCTAACTTAGAAATTAGAAAATCTTTGCAGTTGTATGCCCTGTTTTAGCAGGTGAGAGACTGAGTCACTCACATTACCTCTCATTCAAGAAATGAATTCTGACACCTTGAGGAGTGTCCCAGTTAGATTTAAGTTTATTATCAAGCCATTTTCCTAATACACTCCAAGTGCCTGGTTATTATGAGCATAAGTGGCACTTTCTTTCTAGTCCATCTCGAGGTCAAACTTTGACAGTGAATCAAGTATATAAATCCTTGTCTTCCAGACTGTGTGCATGTGGAAACAGCCATGGGCTGGGACAGAGAGGGAGGAAAAAGACAGTATCACCCCTCAGTGTCAGAGCCACAGGAAGAGCAGGCTGAAGAAAGAAATAGAAAGGGGTGTTGGAAGACAGTGAGGAAGGGGTAGAGAATAGAAGAAAGTAGGGGCAGACATGGTGAAATAGGCAGAGACAAGGCAAAAATTAATTTTAAAAGGAATACAAATGAGAAAGAAGAGAAAAGGTTGCAAATCAAACATAGAGGGCTCAAAAAAGAAATAACATATATATCCTTCAAGCTGGGTGGAGCTCTCCTGCACTCTTTCACCCCTCTCCTCAGTGATCTCACCAGTCTGCTGCCTCACCCCTTGGTCACTTTTCCCTTTTGGTTTGTAACCCCCCAGCTCATGGCTGGAGGAGCCATCTGCTCATGGCCTTCTGCCTTCCCTCACGCAGTGCCCTCCGCTTGGAAGGTTTCTTCTTGCTGATCCATGTCTCAGCAATGACATCGATGTGCCAGTCTGCCGTGGTTGCCATGGAATCAGTCCACATTTTCCTTGTAGAAAATTGCAGTGTTCAGGGACATTGCAGAAAATTGCTAGTTATCTACTTGGGAGAAGTGAGGAACAGTTCGTTCTTAGATTTGGCATTTGTCTGTTTCTGTGGAAGGTGAAAAGTTCTGAGTACGAGTTACCATGTGAAAATAGGATAGTGTGAAGATTAAGTTTCCAGGAGCGCTCTGTATAACCCAGGCAGCAGACTGTACAATTTAGCAGGATCTCAGGATTTGCAGCGTGATGCCATTTCTAGTTTGGTATTATTCTCCTGCTGCAAATACACTTCAGTGAAAGCAGAAACAGCAGAACATGAAGTAATTTGAAAGGGGCCTATTTATACCGGTCTTGTGAGCCTACAGATGTAATATTTACTACTGGTGTGCTTTAATAGACATCCTGACATTAAAATAAATAACACAAGTTATTTGGTGTAGGCTCTTTCTACTGTGTTTTCAAAACAAGTTTTAATATTTCTTCTCCTAATGAAAGAAACTTTCTCAGTTCCGGGACTGTTGTCACTGCAGAGAGATACAGGTACATCCAGAAGAGCCATGTATTGGTTTGCTGTTATAAACCTCTTCTGGTTCAGGACCTTTCTCCATCACAAACACAGAGTAAAATCAAGGACATACAAGTGTTTCAAGTGCAAGTCCAGTCCCTCGGTGACTAGGGACTTGACCCTCAAGTCTCTCTAGCATTGCCTGGACTTTTCAGAATAAGTAGAAAATCCATTTTGGTTTTCTTCTTTTCCTTCTTTCTTTCCACAGAAAAATTCTCTCACATTTTGCCTCTGCCATTGTGTTCAGTCGCTGTGTGATTGTGAGCTGCTGAGTACAAACTGTGCATCTTAGTGATGTGAAGTACTCAGCAGTCCCTGTGAATTACTCAACAGTCTCTCAAGGACAGTAGGAACAAATTACAAAGGTTTTCAAACAGCTCAGGGATCTACCTGCCTTTGAAATTCTGCCATTCTAATTTAGTTCAAACATCTCATCCCGAACAACTTGTTGTGGTATTGGTGTGCACATCCAGGCTACACTGTGGCTGTGGCTTGGGTTCGCTCACTCTATTGGCATGGTCTGTCTAAAGATTTGCCTGGAACTGAAAGACAAATCCTGGTGCTCTTCTCTAAAAGTCCAGCCATATGTAAGACTTGGCACTGGCTGAATTTATCCCAGAATTTAAGACATTGTTCTTGAGGTTCTTGGAAATCTGCTTGAGCACAGGTTCTCCCAGGCAGCTGGATGCAAAGGATGTTTTGTTCTGGCCAGTCACTGATACCAAAAAAAGTTAAAGGTTTCTGTGGAAATCTGGTACCTAACAATGTCTTGGAATGATGCTTTACCCAGAGAAGCTGTGGGTGCCCCATCCCTGGAAGTGTTCAAGGCCAGGTTGGAGAGGGCTTAGAGTAACCTGGGATAGTGGACAGTGTCCCTGCCTATGGCAGGAGGTGGAAATGGATGATCCTTAAGGTCCCTTCCAAACCAAACCATTCTGGGGTTCTGTGATTTGGGCAGTGTGTAATGAATCCAAAAGACCATCAAATTTTAATAGGCTCGTTGGGATTCTCCCTCCAGCTGCTTTGTCCCTGCTTCACTGCAGAACTCTTGCCCCGAACTTTCTACACTGCCTCATCCATGCCATCCTGCAACAGATCTCTAGAGGCTGCATGCAGACTCTCAGAGGGGCTTTGGGTTTGGAGAAGCCCAGCCAAGAGAGGGAATGGGAAGGCAAGTGTTATATTCCCATTCACCTCACACCCCAAGAATTGGAGGATTAATGCATCCATTGTAGACTTGAATTTCCCTAGTGGTTAGCTCTAATTTTCTGCAGCTGTACAGACATTAGTATAGCAATAATACTCCTAATAGCAGTGATGGCTGAGACAGTCAGATAAAAAAGATCAATTGTTTTTTGGGAAAAAAAAAGATACCATAGACATATCACCCCAGACGAATCTATTATTAAAAATTACTTTCTGAGCCACCTTAAATATCCTAATAATTTAAAAACAAAAAACATCAAGAACTAAGGACCTCATTTTCCTAGTAATGGCGCAAACAGCACTTGCTCTGAAAATAATGAAGTGCAGGTAGGTCTTTTATTCAACCTTTTATGTGCAGTTAGCTCATTGGAATGACTGTCTGACTGAGGTTTGTACATCAGCTGGGATACATTACTTCTAAGTCTGCCCTGGGATGAACTGTGCACCTTCTTTAAGAGGGACATGAAGGTTCTCGGAGAAATTTCCACTATCAGCATCCTTTTGCTGTTGACATACCTGTAGGAACACTGCTTGTTGCTCTTCATGGCCCTTGCCAGGTTCAGCTCCAGGTGAGCTTTGGCTTTCCTAAACTCACCCCTGCACACTTGTGCAGCGTCTCTGTATTTCTCCAGGTCCTCTGCCCTCGCTGCCACCTCTAGTGTTCTTCCTTTTTCCGCTTAAGTTTTGTCAGGAGCTTGTTGCTCATCCGTGCAGTCTTGTGGCCACTCTGGTGTGACTTCCTGCTCTCCAGGATGGAGAGCGCTCGGAGGAGGTGGTCCTGGAAAACCAACCAGCTACAGATGTAAGCTCCATCTGCTGTCTCCTGTGCAAACATGGAGCTTTTGCAGTCTAAGCAGATAGGAAGCACAGAAACAGCCTCATACATATAGTTGACTTCTATGTGGATTTGTGAGGGAAGGAGAGTTTGAACAACACATGTGGGTGTTTGCTGAGCTGCGTCTTTCCTCTTGGCTATGAAGCTTTGGATAGTCACTTGTAGAGTGTGGTAACAGCAATGGAAGGGCTTGGAAGAGTGGAGAAATGGGTGTGCTGACAACTGCAAATGAGCAGATGGAGGTCAAAGGAGCAGAAGCAGAATAGTAAGAGACTGGACATGTTTTCATATAGGTCAGTCCAGTCTGCCTTGCTTTTTCAGGGGGACTGGCAGTGTCCTGCCTTCCCTCATGCTTAGCAGCTGCTGACCTGAGCTCCCTTGGCCACATCAGCTGCCATATACACTGACATCTTGCCTGTTGGGCAGCAATGGCACTATTCCAGAGCTCCCTCATGGCAACCTCCCAGTATCTGAAGGGGACTATCTGGAAGCCAGAGAAGAGACTTTTCGTCAGAAACTGTAGTGATAGGACAAGGAGTAATGGTTACAAATTGAAAGAGGGGACATTTATGTTAGATATTAGGAAGAAATTTTTTACTGTGAGTGTGTGTGAGGCCCTGGCACAGGTTGCCCAGGGAGGCTGTGGATGTCCCATCCCTGGCAGTGTTTAAAACCAGGTTGGATAAGACCTTGAGCAACCTGGTCTAGTGGGAAGTGTCCCTGCACATGGCAGGAGGTGTTGGGACTAGATGATCTTTAAGGTCTCTTCCAACCTTGAACATCCTATGATTCTGTGATCCCTCTGTGGAAGTGGTTTGTGTGGTGGTGTCGTGGACTCTTAGTCCTCCTTTAACCAGGAGGTGTTTTCCCTCTGACTCCTACAGGTGGGGCACGATGGTGCCACCCCCGAGAGCTGCTGGCTGATGGAAGAGCTCAACATCGTCGTGCCCACCAAAGGCGTCATGTACAACTTTGTGGCCAAGTGCTGGCTGGCCAGAGACAAAGGTGATGGGCTCACCTCACGAATCCTCAACATCCTGGATGCAGAATGCGTCAACATTGGTGTCAAGGTAGGCACCAGGCTCACTTTGTGTCTTTTAGCTGCTGCAGGGACCTCTGCTGACACAGGCTGTGCGTCAGCAGCTCTCACACTTTGACTTCTGCAAGTGGCTTGAGCTTTTTCTTTGGTTTCCTTTTCTATGTTGGTTTTTTTTAGCAAAATCTTTAGGCACAGTTTAGAATCATTACTGTTTAGAGCCCTGTTTATTAAAGCTGGAGGGATACAGCTGTGGCATTGATGGGAGGGCAGATCAAGTAGGACATAGTTCATCAGGATGTCCTCATTTTGTCATCACACTTGGAGCACCCACTGCATCACCCGGTACCCATAGGTGGGAGCAGCTGCAAGGTGAGGAAATACTTCTAACTCATCAGATTAGAGTAGTGGAAATATTTAATTTTATATATATTTATATTTATATATGTTTATATATATGTATGTGTGTCTGTGTATAAAATATATATTTATATATTTTATTATTTAATTATATTTAAATTGTATTATAATATTTTAATCTCTGCATAGTGTGTCTACATATGGGATTTTCTAATAAGGGGGTAGGGAAACTGAATTCAGTCAAAAACTAATAATTATTGGAAGTTGCTGAAACGTGGAGACATTTGTAAGCTTGATCTTTGAAAAGAATAACTGATTAAAGTTGAATAAGTAATGAAAAGAAACTCTGCAGTCTTTTCATCCATATATATGAATTTTGAAGTAATATCTGCTATGCCGTATTTCAAGAAAGTACAAATTGGAAAGCTGAGCTATGCTGATTTTGGATGTGAGATTTATGACAGAAATAAGAGTCTGGATGAATGTGACAATAATACCATGTTTAATACCTGTATGGCAATTTAAAATCTCTACAGATGTGCTTCTATTTACAGTCAGCTTACACTTTCATAGTACATTAATTTTTCTTTATGCTACTCTTGATTCCCAAGCTAAAGATATCCTCCTGAAATCTTTCTTGTTCCCCAGACACCCAAAAACTGGATAACATTTTTAGCACCTATGAACAATTCAACAAATCAGTGGTGGAACTGACCTAAGAGAGAATAAAAACCTCCCTCACCCTGAATACCAAGGTTAAAACCGGTCTCATAAAAATGTCCCATCTGTCGTTTAACCTCCTGGATAAGGTTTCCAAGCTCCTGTTGGTGAGCTGATGGCCTGTCTGTACACTGAAGTGGATCTTAATGAAGAGTTATCTTCAATCTTCTTTTAAAAGCACAGTCCTGAATATTTATTTTCCTAAGTACACCAAAAATAGACACACCTAACTGCAATTTTTTTTGTATGATGTTGGGCTAGAAACTTGCTGAAGGGTTTTAGGGAAATCCAGGGAAATGCTTGGGATGTGAAATCAGAAGTGAGCATTTGAGGTTCTGACCAGTCTCCTAGTTGAGGGAATTTGGGGCTGTTCCCTTGTCAATAGCTGCAGTTAGTTTTGAGAGTTCAAGGACAACTAATATGTTTAGCATCTTTGGTTTCTTGTTTTTCTTGCGCTTAACTCTTGTGCAGCCACAGGTACCCATTGCAATTTAATTTTCTTCTTGACTTGATATTCCCTCTTTTTTTGCTTTAAATTGAGAAATTACTCAATATCCTCTGTAGTCACTAAAAGCCTTTAATGCATTGGTAAAAGTTTCTCTTCTCCTTCCTGTAACAAATATGATGCATTGCTATGATTTAAAATGTGTGTGGGTGAATATGTGATGGACAGGTTACTCAGGATCAAACATGAAAAATAATTTTTCTATTATGTTATTCCTTTGCACTGTTTCTTTATTTATGTGACAGTCACAATTCAGACCAATAAAACTGGCCTAGCAGTACACTATTTGAAATATGTTTTGTTGGGGCTGTTTCTTGATATTCTTCCACTTCTTAAATCCAGAAGTCTTGTTACCATAGCTATGATCTTGAAAGCATCTAAGTGGCCTAAAAATCTTAATTGCACTGACAGCCACTGAGACTTTCACATTTTTGACATGTTTATTCTGAGTCTTATTATTCCCATGTCAGGAGAAAAGAACAAAATTAGGCTAATAAGGTGAAAATGATACAAAACATCTTTTCACAAATTGGCATGGCTTCAGTACACGAGATCTGGGAACACTCTGCGTTCAATGCAGCAGTGAGAGGATAAGATGTCTGCATTTTTCTGCCTTAGAGAGTGTTCCAATGTACAGACTTCAAAACTATTATTCATGTTGGACTAAATGTTGCCCAGATGAACACCGAACACTCGGGGGAAACATTTCACAGTCAAAAAAAGAAGAAACAATTGTGCATTTGAGAGATGGTTTGGGCTTTTTTTTGGTTGACTGTTGTTTTTGGTTTGTTTTTTTTTTAATTAGCGAGGTTTTGGTCCACTGCAGGAGTCTGGAGTGCTGGGAGATTTCCAGGAGGAGATGTCAGTAGCAGTAGGTTGGAGACCCAGCCACTGACGTGATGGTTGTGACTCCCATGGAGAAGCAGTTTAACAGGTCTTCATCACTGCTGTTGCAATAGGACAAGGGATAATGGTTTTAAACTGAGGGAATGTCAGTTTAGATTAGATATAAGGAAGAAATTTTTTATGCTGAGGGTGGTGAAACACTGACACAGTTTTGCTCAACGAGGTGGTGGATCCCCCATCCCTGAAAACATTCAAGGCCGAGTTGGACGGCACTTGGAGCAACCTGGTCTAGTGGAAGGTGTCCCTGCCCATGGAAGGGGGTTTTAAAGGTCCCTTCCAACCCAATCCATTCGATGATTCTATGGTTCATATGTTTGTCACAATGAATGTGTCTCATTCTGAGTCAGTCTAGGCTGAGAAAATCTGCAGAAAAAGTCACAGATGATGCTAAGACCAAGGTCCTGTAAGACCAAGGTTCAATCTCTTAACTTTTCCTCTGGGAACCATGCTGTGGAGAGAAAACAAGAAGCTGTGTTGTAGCCATGTCTGACAAAGATCTCCAGCAAAGCCTGTCTAGTGTTTTGCCCAGGCTTTTGCATGGTTTAGGGACAACTGTTCAAATGAGACCTTCTGTTGTGGTTTTAAGCCCAGTAGGAGGTGAAACACCATGCAGCTATACTCACTCAGCCCCTCCTCTCTTCCCTCCCCACCCTGGTGGAATGGGGAGGAGAATTAAAGTAAAACTCATGTGCTAAGAACAGTCTAATAATTGAAAATAAAATAAAATGCAACAATAGTGGTAAATAATTATAATAAAAAGGGGGAAAGTAAGTGATGCACAGTGCAATTTCTCAGAACCCACTCACCCATGCCAGACCCCTCTTCCTGAACCCAGATCAGCCTCTCCCGGGTAACTGCTCCCAGTTTATATACTGGGCATGACATCCTATGGTGTGGAATATTCCTTTGATTAGTTCAGGTCACCTGTCCCAGACAGGGTCCCTCCCAGTTTCTTTTGTGTGCCTCCTCCCTGGCAGAGCATGAGACAAGGAAAAAAACCAGTCCTTGACTTGGCATAAACAGCACTTGGCAAAGAATGCAAAACATCAGTGTGTTATCAGCACCCTTCTTATCCCAAATCCAAAACACAGCACTGTAACAGCTACTGAGAAGAAATTAACTCTACCCTAGTTGAAAGCAGGAACCTTCTGATTGTTTCCAACCCTCACCAGGTCCTCTACGAAGTCACAGTTGTGACTGGAGACATCGAAAGTGGAGGTACTGACACCAGCATTTTCATGACTGTCTTCGGATCCAATGGGAACACTGAGGAAATGCAGCTGGAAAAAAATGGAGACAGGTACGGTAACTGCCACTTTTGTTGGTTAGAAGTGGAGTGATGACAGATTCTTGTGTCAAGTCAAGAAGAACTTGGATCTTTGATCATGCTCCCACTGGAACACAAAAATTAACTCCCACTGACTTTATGGATTCAGAAATGAGCCCTTAGTAAGTGTTTCTGTCAGGTAGTTTACAGACCAGAGAGCAAAAAAAGAGAGCACTGTGTATCCAGGGAAACCATTATTTGTCCAAGTTTTGTTTAACCTGCTCCTCAGTGGCTTTAGAGATAAGGAGGTAAGTGTGAAGCCCTGCATTGTCTCCAAGAGGAACTGTGAACATTTCAGGAAACCACAGGTGAAATTTCTGCAAAACTCATCTTTCGGGGAAAAACAAGGACTTTAATTTGAACATTATTTAATGGGAATTCACGAGTAAGTGCGTAATGAAAGAAATACAAACCAGCATGCCCACAGCTGCCTTGGGAAGTGCCTGGGATGGGAAGATGCTGGCTGTCCTCTGTCTGCTCCTCCCATTTGCTGAGCTGGCCAGGTGCCAGCCAGCTTGGTCCAGGGGCTGTATGAGGGATGCCAGGACCTAAACTGAGGGCCCAGCTGAAAAGTGAGCTTTTTACCTTGGGCTCCCTGCTGTGCTAATGCAGCTGCATGGATTTGGGACTGGACCTGACTTGTCTGCAGCCTGTAAGAAAGGGACATGGGACGACATCTGTCTGCCCAGATGTGGCCAGAGGTGGAAATGGGCTGTGAGCTGCACAGAATGCTGCACTGCATGCCCTCATTTTACTAAGAAGGTGAAAACTAATATTTCCTTCAGCAGAGGCAGCTAACAGGCAAGATAACCCTTGTGTGATCCCAGTGCTTCTGTAACTCAAAAAAACCCCACATACCACTAGCCACTGTTTTCCCAATGCTTTCCTGTTCCTTCCTGGCACCTTCCTTGGTTCAGAAAGCTTTTGCATGCTCAAGAATGAACCATCTTTTAGAGACAGGCTTCATCACTCTTAAATTTAATTGATTGACTACCTCTGATCCTATTCAGCAAAGCATCTACAGAGTATCAGAAGCGTTGGAGCTTTTGGCCACACAGCTGGAGCTCAGCTTGCTGAGGTGGTGCTGGATAACTGAAGATAAGGCTCCTGCACAGAGGTGTTTGCTCAAGGGATATTTTACTTGCAGCTGTCGTAGCACAGTGGGTGTCTGGACAAGCATGTTCAGCCAAGATTGAAACCTTCATGTGTTTAGTCAATAACAAGCACGAACCTTGTTTGCTGTGAAAAGAAATAAAATGTAGCAGAGGTGCCGCTGACTAAAATCTCAGTGAGAAACACAGCTGAGTTGTGTAGAAAACCATAGCTCTTGGCCCTGCTCCCCATCACAGAGGGACATCCCACACCGAGGGGGGGCCAATGCACCTGGGCTACCAGCAAGTCTGGCCACCAGGGACATCCTTCTTCCAAGACCCTGGGTAAACCCAAACTGGCCTGTCTTCCACTAATTTAATCCCAACAGTCACTTCTAGTAGGTGGGAAAACGGACCACGTCTGTATTTAAAAGTGAAGCAGACTTTTCATCAGGGTATGTCAACCAAAAATCTCTAAAGGAGGCCAAGACATCTTCAACCCTTAGAGAGAGGGGCTGCAGTTTTGCTGCATCTGGCAAGGCAGGTGATATCCCTGAACTATGTGGCCTACTAAAAAAATTACATTTTTTTATATGAGTGGGATGAATAATCTCTCATATGAGGATATGAAAATGCAATAATGGAGAAACGCAAAATCTCTATGTTATTAGTTGTTTGGGTTTTCTTCTGCCCGGTAGAAGATCTGTGAAAGGTGTTGAAAACTCATTGGGGCTGGATAAAGAAGAAGGAAGTGTAACACACAGCTATTATTATGTTAATATCCCCAGGATACTGTGTTATTCTTTAAGGTGGTACTGGCACATCTCTGGTGCCTCTATCACACCCCTAGCTGTACAGAGCCCTTGTCGTCTCTTTAGCATTCTCTGCAGAGGACATTCATGTCCCCAAATTCACACACTGTCTGTTTCCACACCACTGCCACCACTTTTCATCCAGTTGTTGACAGCACAGGCTTCCCCGGCTCTTGTTCCACGTGGAAATCTCTCCAGCCTTTGTGCCAGCAGTGCAGGGATAGCAGAGAGCTGCTGCAACCAAATGGTGAAAGGCACTTCAACTTTATTGGATCCATCCAGTGCCAATCCACTCACATCAGCTTAGTGCATTAGGAAGAACCGTCTGTCTAACCTGCCACAGATTTAAGGCAATTTTCGCTACATTACTGTTATTGCCAAGACCCCTGGGCAATAGAAATATTTATAAGGGCAGACGTGGGTAGGAAAACTTAATGAAATCCTTCAGATAAATGGTTCAGTGTCCTGGAAAAGGAATAGCAGCAGTCAGCTTGTCTGGCTACTTCTTTTTTTCAGGCTTATGTTCATCTTCATATATGTTAGGGATAGAAAAGAGCTTCTGGGTCACCCAGTTTGTCACTTTGGCAATTGCTTCCCTCTAGTACAATGACTTCTTGGAAGTAGCAGGTGAGTATCAGTATTGCAAACTTTAAACAGAGCATTTACTGAAGATAAATAATGGTTTCTTTTGCTAGCTGACATTTTAACTTAGATTTGCTCAGCCCAGAAAGCATTAGAGTGAGAGATTTCTATGAAGCTTTGTAGGTAATACTGATCATAGGATCACGGGATAATTCAGGTTGGAAGGGTTCACACCTTTTTCTTAAATAGATGTGGAAATCAGTCCAGTCCAGGCACAAAAGTGCATTCTCTTTCTTACAGTGAGACAGGCTGTCTTGGTATCCAGTACTACAGAAAGACAAATTAACGAGAGGCGAGTTTTTCAAAGAGCAAACGTAACCCTTAATAACTAGAAATGGACTGGGACCAAAACGCCCTGTCCAAATGCCTCTGGAGTGCAGGGAAAGCAATGTCTGGATGAAAACTGAGAGGCTAGAGCCAACCCCTATTACTGACATCTGCAGCTATGCAGGCTCAGATAATGGTGTGAGGATAATCACATTCATGCTGCAGGGGGTAATCTGAACAGAGGTTGGTAAAGAAATGGTTTTTCTCCATATTCTGGCACTGCACAAGTATAGGAGGGTGAGTGCATTGCCAGGAGTGAGATATCATCATTATGGATTGTCTCTATTATGGTAGTGCCCACATTTTGCAGAGGTCTTCCCAAGCCTCTCGTCAGACTCAGTTAACTCCTTCACAAGGAGGAGTCTGAAGGAGGAATCTTGAGAGCACAGTGGTCACAGTGGTGCTTGGTAGAACCCCTGGATTTGACTGCCCTTCTCCTTAGCAAGGATTAGATTTCCAAGTCCAAGCCCACAACGGGTCTGCCAGAGTATTTTGGGGACAAACTAGAGGATACACTTGTTCTGAACACAGTAATAGTGAGCCTGAGGCAGCACTTCCACTGAATCAAGGCTTTCCTCCTAGCGCCAGCGATGCCAAGAGGGAGGGAAGGCACAGTCCTAGCCAATGTAATCTTCTTCAGGAAGCATATGTTAGCTGTTTTTTCCCTTTTCCTGCTTTCTGCTGATTGCTATGGATGAGCAGTTCCTACACATCCTTGTGCCTGCACACAGCAGCCAAGCGCAGGGTAAGGTCTTTCACGCAGCGTTACACAAACCCACCCTGGTTCTTACCACAGTCAGAGAGAGCTTGCAAATCCAAACTCCCCAAATGCACGAGATTGGTTTTGTCTCCTCTAACACAGCTTGTCTGTCCTTACTAAGCTTAGGTGCTGTGCTCTGACTTGCAAAACAGCACAGTATTTAGATGAGCTGCAGCCACTGCCTCTCTCCACAGCAAACACAAAGTTATGTGCTGAGCCTCAGTGAAAGGAGATGAAGCTAAATTTTTTTGCCTTCTAGTTGGAACGGGCCAAGGGCAGGCAAGTGGGCATCCGCCAGGAGGGAGGCGATGTGCAGAAGCCTGACTGTGAGTTGCTATTGTTCTGGTTACAAACAGAGTGGTAATATATGCTACAGGCTGCCTGGAACGGCTCCAGGTGCCTTGTAGGGGCTTGATTTTTCCAGGGGAGGAGGAATCCCTGTCAAATCTGCACTGAGGTGTCTTGCCAACAGCACAGTAGCTGGTGATTGCAGCACAGGAAAGCTGAAGTCCAATAAAGCACACTCATAAACTTTTAATTTGAGGCTGTTGGCATGGTGAGAGTCGCGGCACGCACAGAGATGCAACGACTCTGTAAAGCAGCAGGAAACCTCCTCCGTCTTTCAACCCCTCCAGGTTTGAGCGAGGCCAAGAGGACAGTTTCATCATGGAGATTGCAGATATTGCACCCCTCAGGAAGATGAGGATCCGGACGGATGGGAAAGGGACTCGCCCGCACTGGTTCCTGGAAAGGGTAACTCACTCTGCATCGCGCGTCTCCCGCAGCCGGCTCGTCCTGACGCCCCTCAGCCTGTAACAAGGAGGAGAAAGGCACCCAGAGACTCACTTTTATTAATTTCCTACTTTTTTGCTCGTTGGTTTCTCGTGGTTTTTTCCCCTGCAGGAGTTGAGTCAAGAAAGAGGAGTGCAAGGGCAAAAGCTGTGCTGTAAAGGTTTTTTTGTTTGTTTGTTTGTTTGTTTTGTGGTGGAATCACCATGCCTGGGAGTGTTCAAAAGGCTCATGGATGTGGCACATGGGGATATGGTTTAATGGTGGCCACTGTGTTTCTGGGTTAATGGGTGGACTTGATGACCTTGGATGTCTTTTCCAACCTAAATTATTCTATGATTTTACCACAGACTTTGCTCTTAGATCCCAGTCTCCCTTCCTGCAAGAGCCTTGGCTTGTCCCCAGGGCGCTTGGAATATTTTCTGGTTCCTAGGATGTGCCCTCAGACCCTGCAGATCTGTGCCATGCTCTCAACCCGTAGGAGGGTAGATGTCCCTTTGCCAGGCAGAGAAAGCTGGAGAGAGCCTGGCCTGGGTGGGACATTTCCATATAATCCATCCTTTCAACCAGATCATCCCACCTCCCCCCTTTTTTCTCCTCTAGCACACAGGCAGATTTCTTTCTTTCCTTGTTCATATATGTAATTTGTCATTTTTATCTTGCATTTTGGATGGAATATGCAAATTGGTGGTATTTTTCCCTAGTGTCCTACCTTGCACAACAGCATGATGCTTGCCTTCATCTTCTCTGCCAAACCACCAGATCACCTGTAAGGATCACCTTTATTTGGGCAGTTAAAAAGCAGCTTGCTTGTTATGGCTCTCTTGAATTATATTTCCAAGATAGAGGGGGAGTGATGTGCTGATTCCTCACCATCAGGTTTCATTAATGGAGAAACAAACACATCTCTGCCATTCTCGTTTAGCATGCTTTTTCTGGAGTAGATATCCTGCATCTTGACTTTTTAATGAGAATAGTTTAAGACCCAATAGCTTAACCCATGGTCAGAAAGAACACTGCATGATTTTTTCATTGGGTCCTTTACACTTTTTCGACTAATCTAAAGTGGTTCTTCTTTTTCCCATAGCTAATGTGTTTCCAAACACTTGCCCTAGGTAGCCACCAGTTCACAGTGGAGCTATGAACTTCTCTTCACCTTCATTGACATGAGCTAAAAAATATTTCTGTCATGTAGTACCATTTTTACTCAAGTATTTTCACTTCTAACTTTTTTCTCAGCAACTGGGGAAGGAGGGGAACTGAAAGAGAGGAAATTTAGGCTGGATATTAGGAAGAAATTCTTTACCATGAGGGTGGTGAGGCCCTGGTACGGGTTGCCCAGGGAAGCTGTGGCTGCCCCATCCCTGGAAGTGTCCAAGACCAGGTTGGACAGGGCTTGGAGCAACCTGGTCTATGGAAGGTGTCCCTGCCCATGGCAGGGGGGTGGAATGAGATGAGCTTTAAAGCCTCTTCCAACTCTTAACATTCTATGATAATACTTGGGCAGCTTTTCAAAGGATTAGGCCTCCAGCATATATCTTTAGAAAAGATGCTGCAGACACACAATTTTTCTCTCTGTGCCTAAGGAATAACTCAATCTGTTCTCTGATTTGATTCAGATGTCTTGGTCAAACTCCCTCTGTCATTTCTCACATACTTTCCCCTGAGTTTTATAAATGATATTCATATAAAATGAAATCAAATAAAGCTTATTCATCCAACAGCATTCCAGGTCTTGCAGTCATGAATCAGCAATAGCTCAGAAGCAAGGGATAGAAGCATCTTTAGTTGCACCTTCTCACCTTCCTGTTGCCTACTCTGTTCAGGCATTCCAAACCTGAGACTGTTGGACTGTCCTACCCAAAGCAAGGCATTCCTGCGAAAGTGGGCAAAAAGTACTCTCATTTGGACCTACTCAATGGGCTTATAGCCATATTCTAGCTCTACAGAAGCCACATGTGGACCATGCACACAAGAGAAGGTCTTGAGAGCAGACTTAAAAGAGGGTTTATAAAAGCAAGGGAGAATAATTTTTACATGGGCATATAGTGATAGGACAAGGGCGAATGGTTTTAAACTAGAAGTGGAGAAATTTGGACTAGAAATTAGGAAGAAATTTGTGGCTGTGAGGGTGGTGAGGCCCTGGCACAGGTTGCCCAGAGAAGCTGTGGCTGCCCCATCTCTGGAAGTGTCCAAGGCTTGGTTGGGTGGGGCTTGGAGCAACCTGGGACAGTGGAAGGTGTCCCTGCCCATGGCAGGGGGTGGGAACGAGATGGTCTTTAAGATCTCTTCCAAACTCAAACCATTCTTTTATCATTTAATGATTTTAGAAGCTTATGAAAATTTTGCCCATAATTTCTATTTTTTTTAGAGAAACAGAGCACAGAGTATCTTCTGACTCCAGTGATACACAGACAACTGTATTTATTGGTTTTCTTTCCCACCTTCCCTGCAAAGGTAAACATAGCATTTGCATTCCCAGGCAGAGGGTGATGACAGGAGTGCTCTAGAAGAGGGAAGGAAGGATTTGAATTCTCTGATTTGTATTCCAACCTTAAAAACTTACGTAGCCTGATGTGACATGAAAACTGATCGGAGCCCATTTCCATTTCTGTCAAAAGTGCATATTAAAACTGCATAATGAAATACTTGTGGGGGTAGTGCTAAACTCTCAGACAGATGGTTCACAGTTAGTGCTAACTAGCACAGTGAAACGAGAAGCTAGATTAAGCCATCAACCCCGTAATTAACCATTTGTTGCTCCATTTATCTACAGCATATTCTCAGTTTTCTTGTTCTATTAAACTAACAACAAATGATCTTTTTAATTCTATATGGTCTTTTGGTAAACTGTTGCTAGTCATAATTTACACTGCTTTTAGTTTATCAGAAATAGAAATGCATAAATACCAATTAAAATGCATGAATTATCAACGATGTTGTGCACAGCCAAAAGATTCAATTTACAAGCAGGCAAGTAGTCATTTTTTTTTTCTATCTAGATAAAATACACTAAAATTTCATTCAGAATCTCAGCGAAGTAACAAAGTTGGTACTGAAAATTGAAACTGCACCTCAAGTAGCAATAAGTTTTAAATGCTG
Source organism: Pipra filicauda (assembly GCF_003945595.2). Classification (NCBI taxonomy): domain Eukaryota; kingdom Metazoa; phylum Chordata; class Aves; order Passeriformes; family Pipridae; genus Pipra; species Pipra filicauda. The sequence continues at coordinate 942,290 of NW_024104327.1, read as the reverse complement.
ATACCTAAACCTCTAGAGGGAAAAAAATATGATTAGTGATGTTTCAGGAAAGAATGAACATTATTGATCATTGCACAAAAAGGCAGAGTGAAAATTCTCCATCATCTGTGGAGATTTTTCTGATCACACCACTGCTGGGAGAAACCTGGAGTTTGGATCTTTTCCTCTGACCTAATGCTGAATCTCATGTTCTTCCCCATCAAGCTACCATGACACCCTCTGAAAAATTAGGGAACAGAATCATAAAATCATGGAATCACAGGATGGTTTGGTTTGGAAGGGAGCTTAAAGATCATCTCATTCCAACCCCCTGCCATGGGCAGGGACACCTTCCATTAGACCAGGTTGCTCCAAGCCCTCTCCAACCTGGCCTTGAACAATTACAAGGATGGGGCAACCTGTGCCAGGGCCTCCCCACCCTCAGCATTAAAAAAAAAAAAAATTGGCTTCTAATTAGGAAACTTTTCTAAATGCACGCTTTGAAAACCTCCTCCTGGGATTGCTGGTTCCTCAGTCCATGTGATGATTTCACCTGCTGCCCACTGTCTTAGATATGCAGTTGAAAAGCTAGAAGCAAGAAGAGATGAAAGCTGTCTGAGTGAAATAGCAGGAATTATGAGACTGTTGAATTCTGCGGAGTTGCTTCCCTCAGAATTTTAATGTTACTTTGTGCTGTCAAAGCCAGACAGATAAGAAGCTGCCTTAATGAAGCACTAATTGCATTGCATTCAAACGTCACAAATAATCCTGCATGTGGGACTTGGTCTTTATTCAGTTCTTTCTCCTTTGTATAAAGGAGATTAGGAGAGTTTTAGAATTATTATTGAGAATTGAGAATTATATAGCTGAAGCTGACTTTTATTCTTTGCAACAGAGCAAAGTCTTTTTGTTTTACAGTCAGAGGGTCCTGGTTTTAAGCAAAGAATAACGACATGCAGCATAAGCATAAAAATCTGTGTTTGAGTTTTTAAAGATGAATTCCTATGTATTTAGGTGTCAGCGGAGCGTGTTTTATACAGCACCTGGGAGACAGCTGGCTCAGGGTAAATCAAATGATCGGACATGTCAAGCCTTTCCCTTGCAGGATACAAGTGTGCAATTAATTTCAAATTGTTGGTTTAAAGTTCCTGTCAACTGCGGTATTTGCTCAGCTACAAAGCAAATTATCAACATGCACGCTGCTCCTGCTTTCTTTCCATTGTTTATAGGTGTTCTGCAGCCCGGATAAGCTCCATGCATAATTACTGAGAAAGTTTGAGCTGAAAAGCACACAGGATGTCCACAGCAAGTCCTGGGTATCCTGAAAAACTTAGGTGCAATGTAAAGTAGTGGTCTCATTGCCAAGCAGTAGCTAGTTTTCCTGAGAGGAACAGACAGAAAATAAATATAGTCTCAGCTCAGCTCCCTGAGGTGGCTTTCTTGACTCTCATGATTGAAACCAAAATCCTCCATCATCCTCTGTGTGTGGAACACCCACAAACATCTCCTTGTAGGATGGGACTCATTTTCTGCTATTTTAGTCATTGAAAAAGGCTACATTCGGCTTTCACATCTTCTACCAAACTATTAAGGCCCCCTCTCCAGTCATCAGGCAAATAGACCTGAGAGAGGGAGAAATGCCTTGAATTGCTGTTTACCTACCTCCAGCTTCGGTGGATATAGTTGCATTTGGGGGATATGTTGCTCCCCTTGGGGCACCCAGGTCCCACCACAGACCACAGGGTGATGTGGTTGGGCTGGATGACCAGATTTAGGGGGCTCGTGATGGATAAGTGGGGCAACGTGCACATTGTCACCAAGCAATCAGCCTCCTGCAGATTTCCTGCTACCTCCATGTCCCTTGCTGTGATCACAGAACCATAGCAGAGTTTGGGTTGGAGGGGACCTCCAAAGGTTATCTAGTCCAACACCCTGCCATGGGCAGGGACACCTTCCACTAGACCAGGTTGCTCCAAGCTCTGTCCAACCTGGCCTTGGACACTTCCAGGGTTCCAGGGGCAGCCACAGCTTCTCTGGAAAACCTGTGCCAGGGCCTCACCACCCTCACAGACAGGAATTCCTTCTCAATATCCCATCTAACCCTGCCCTCTGGCAGTGGGAAGCCATTCCCCCTTGTCCTGTCCCTCCATCCCTTGTCCCAGGTCCCTCTCCAGCTCTCCTGGAGCCCCTTTAGGCCTTGAAGGGGCTCTCAGGTCTCCCTGGATCCTTCTCTTCTCCAGTTGAACACCCCCAGCTGTCCCAGCCTGGCTCCAGAGCAGAGGGGCTCCAGCCCTTGGAGCATCTCCGTGGCCTCCTCTGGACCTGCTCCAGCAGCTCCAGATCCTTCTTATGATGTTGGTCCCAGAGCTGGAGGCAGCTCTGCAGGGAGGGGTCTCACCAGAGTGGAGCAGAAGGGCAGAATCCCCTCCCTTTTCCTGCTGCCCACACTGCTGGGGATCAGGCCAGGATACAGTTGGATTTCTGGGCTGATCTCCCCTGAGCAAATGAAGCATAAAATGAATCTCTTTCTCCTGTCTGTTCCTCGCTGGAGCAGCATCCCAGGTCAAGGTATCAGGAGCAGCTCCCTGTGTCTGTGCTGCTTTTGTGAAGCTGCACAGGAATGAAATCCCACATCCTGGGTGAGGTTCTGGGGGTGGAAGGAGAGGGCGTTTTGCTCCAGCAGTTTTAGTAGCCAGACAGCTTTTCCCAGAGAGCATCTGGAGCGCTGGGCATGTGCTGGGTATTTGTGAGAGGTCTGATCCCTCTGTCTGTGAGTGCACTCCAGCTGACAACTCTAATCTGCTTCTACCCCCCACTGCTTTCCTGACAATTCCCTGCAAGCTTTACTCTGGACATTTTGCTGCTAACAGCGTCGCTGTCATTCCCAAGCAGGGCAGAGGTATTACTGGATGAACCTTTTCCAGAATAGAGTTTATGCACCAGGGGGAGGGGGAAAAAAAGACATTTTCAGTCAAACTGGCATTATTAGAAATACAATTTTGCAAATTTTAGCCAAAGAAAAGTGTCTAGGTTGGACACCTAAGAGGATGTAGGCATCATTCATGCATCCTTGTGAGAGGACACTTCCTCCTGGTCTGTGCCCCAGCAGAGAGGTCACGGCTGGGGTGGGGGAGAGTTGATTTCTGCTTGGTTGAAAGCAAGAATTTGATTCAATATCTCTTGACTCATAGAACTGTTTTGTGGCCACAAAGATAGTGGTATCACTGACTGTGAATAAGCAGCTTTCTAGAAAAGTGGGACAACTTCAACAGACAAAAATGTCCTGTCCCCCCTGGGATGAAGGTGCTGTGTTACAGATCTGCTTAGCATCAGGCAGAGTGAAAGCCCCAGATGAGTGAACTACCCACAGAATCATTCAGTGCACAAATAGCATGGCTTACTGCTCAGCTTTTGTGTAGCTACTGCCCTCTTTAAAATAAACTTTTATAACCTGGAACAATATTCTTCATTTGAACTGCTAGAGGCTCCAGGAAATCTTGGTTGGGGTTAGCAGAAGGCCATGGACTGAGACACCTGGAGTTTGAGGATAGAATTTGAGCACATTTTATCTCAAGATAAGTTTTATTAAGGGTTTTTTTCTTAGACTGATGTATGAGAGTGCAGCAGAAGGTCACAGAGGTAGTCAAGGGACAGAAGCACATGGCACACAGGGAAAGGGTGAGGAAAATAGAGTTTTTAAGCCTTGAGAAGAAAAGGCCAAGAGGGAATCTGAGTCCAGTCTTCTGCTGTTAGAAGAGAGGTTACATATCCAGTCTCTTCTTAGTGATAAACAGCAAAAAGGCGTGAGGCAATGGACACAAGTTGCAATGAGGAAACCCCTGATCATATATAAGGAAAAAAAGTCTTCCCAGTGAGAGTGGGGCAGCCCTGGGATGAGGACTCAAGAGTGCTTGGGGAATCTACACCCTTAAAGATTTCCAAAACTCAACTAGACATGTCTTTGCAGTTAGCCATGCTCGGAGCGGGAGGTAGAAATACACAACTCTAGGCACCCCTTTTAATTTAAAATTTCCCATAACTCCATGATTCATCCCTCCCTAATATTGCCACACTTCTCTGACACGTCTGGGCTCACGTTTGCATGGCCTTTACCAGCTGTGTTTGCTGATGCACTGCTACACTCAGGTACGGTCTCTGTTTCTGCTGGATGGGAACAAATGGTAATTTGCAGCCCTGCCTCCTCCCTTCCCTCCAACCCCCAAAAACTGCTAGGTTTTTGCTGTAGGCAGGTGTAATGCCTTTCTCCTACCTGACTGATGCTCCACTGAGCCCACATTCAACAGGAGACATGAAGGTGGGTATTTTATTAGGCGTTTGTTGGAGTAACTCACCGACTTGTTCTGAATTCATTCCCATTCTGTTCTCATCACCACAGCATCTGAGCTCCTTCCACGAGACATTTGATAGTGTGACTAATATCTGTTGCATACTGTTTGTTCTGTCACCTTCTCCCAGAGGGAGAAGTGTGTGAAACATTAAGTTTTGCTGGCCTAATTTTGTCTTGTGCCTTGCTTTAACTTGTTTGGGGTTGGTTTGTGTCTCTCTACAATGATCTCCACGTGTTCACACAAAGGAGGCAGGCAGAAGAAAGATGATGTGTGCTTCAAGGAGAGTAGTGATGTTCTTCACAACCCTGTTACTTCTTTGGAGTGAATTCCATGCTGGCTCCCAGGAAAGGTCTGACTCTTCTAGAGATGAGCTTTGTCCATTGCTGAAATCAGAGCAAATTTTCATCCCAATGGATGAAAAGGTGTTATGATATTATGAAGACCATTTCTCAGGACAAATCACCACAGCAAATACTGTCCACAGGAGAGAGCTCCATTTATCCCAGAAAAGCTCAGTACAGGTTTTGAAGCCATGGCCAAGCTCTACCCGTGTTCTACCATATCCCACACTTCATAGATTTAATCTTTGCCCTCATTCAAACAGTAGCTGAAGTAAGCTTTTTCCCCTCATTTTGGCTCTTCACAGATCGTCCTGAAGAACCTGACTAACCAAGAAGTGGCCACATTTACATATGGGGAATGGCTGTCAAAGCTGAAAAATGCCAGTGGAAGCCTGGTGTGTGAGATGCCAGCTGTCATAGATGAGGAGCAGATGATGGAGGACACAACATACACTCTTCAGGTTAAAACCAGTGACATTGGAGGTTCGTCCATGGCAGATGTTTTATGACTTTTCTAGCAAAAAGTTTGATTTTCAGCAATGGAAAACATCTGCTTAATTTGAAATTATGTTTATTTAAAAAGCATAATTTAACCATACTTTGCTGGGAAAAAAAAAACATTTTGGCTGGTTGTTCATCATGACAGTGTTATTCTGAGAGATTCATCCTCATCTGAGCTCTGGGCATAACATATTTAGACACAAGGCCTAGGTTTGACTGCTCTCTGCTTTCTCTGAGAACACCTTGACAGAAAGTATTACAAGAGCAGACCATGCTGCAGTGGTCAGCAGCCACTTTTTTCTTTTTTGTTGTCAGGTCCACCCACGTAGGATGGTCAAAGCTGATGTGCTCCAGGTTTTCACTCAGCACTATCTGCCTTGCTCAAAGCAGACAACAGTAACTCACCCTCCTTTTCAAAGTGTTTTGAGACCATTTACCTGAAGCTGTGAAAAACCATCACTAAAAGCACACCAGATAGAAGAGGTGTAACAGAGTACACAGAGAGCTGCAGGGCTGCCAGAGCCAAGAAATGGGATTTCTATGTCATTTCTTGGAATTGCTGCCTCTTTTCATGAGAAATTCTGTCAGGCTGCTAAATGAAAGTTGCAGCCACACACAGACTGCCTTGTGCCAAGGTGGGACAAGCCAGACGCTGTCTTGCAGGACACCTTGTTTTGAAAGGTTGACCCTTAAAGAAGATTCTGTCACACCAGTGCACAGAACCACCTCCTGACCTCTACATCTCTTTCTTTTTCTTTTCGTTATTACCTTTTTCCCTGTGGATTTACCAGTGGTAATTTATGCAGCTTGTGATCTAAGAATATCAAAATTTCCCTGGCAGAGCATCTTCGTGCCGCTTCACCATTTCTTATCTATCTTCTCTGCCTGCTGCTTGTCTGAAAAACATGTAGTGAAACACAAAAAAACAGAAGAGAGAGAGAGCAGAAGGTTTGTTTATGTATCTGGCAATCCATCTAATAGAATGGTAGATTTTTCTGTGACCTTTTTTTGTGAAATCCAGCCCTAACTCACAAAGGCGATGGAAATAGAAATGAGAGGAGAATAGAAGATGACAGCAGCAGCAGACAGATCTGCCCTTCCCATTGAATGAAGGATGATGGGTATTAATGAAGAAACATTTTATTTCATTATGAACAGCGACAACCAGTAGGAAAGAGCAGATTACAGGGAGATTTCAGAGAGTCTGTTTGTGATTAGATCACACAGCTCACTGACATAATGCTGAACTTTATCCAGCTTATCTAAAGTGGGTACAAATCATGAACCATCTCCCCTCTTTGATCATTATGTATTCCACAGTTACTCCTGGTTGGACCCATTCAGGAAGAAAGGCATTTTATCCTTGACGGTTGGTTTGAACATGTTATATCATCTCCTGCCATGCTGACATTGTCTAGGGACAGCAATGCTGCACAAGGAATTAAATGTTTCAGTTTCTAGGCATAAAGTTTTCCTCTGCAGTAGCTTTCAACTTCCCAGTGCATCAGGGTCATCAGAGTCACAGAGTGAAAAAAAAAAAAAAAAAAAAAAAAGAAAAAAAAAATTGGGAAAAAAAAAGGCGCAAATTCAACTCACCTATTTGTCAGTCTCCAAAAAATAATACTTCTGTTCTTAGTTACTTCTAGCCTAGACTGTCTCTGGTCAACTCATCTGAGAGAGAAGAATCTTCATCAATGGTCTGGATAGTCCTCTGAGTGTCTCTGCCAGTCTCTCTTCATCACATTCAGACAGAGACTGTGTACGATTTTTAGGCTAGATGGCTGAAGCCAGGGAAAATGAATCACATAAAAAATGTGCTGCAGCAAACTAGAAAGCATAAGCCATTTCCTCCCCACCACAGGAGCATATTTAAAAACAGCCTCATTTTACTTTTTCCTCAAAGAAACCTTTGAGTTGCAGTTTGGGCTTTCACAGAGTCAATCTGCTGCGATGATAATGTAACCTACAGAGGTTGTGTCAGGGAAAGACTCTGCTCCTGCAAAGGTCAATCTTTCTTCCACCACCAGCAGCACCTCAGATGGCAGCTCTCAGACTACACAGAGATAGGAAGAAAAGAGGTTGTTAAAACACACATGTCCCAAGTCAGATGGGTAATCTACAGTTAAAAACCAAGATCTTGATCCACTTTTGATCTTAGAAGTAAAGCACAACCATTTTCTTCAAAGACCCACTGACACAGATGCAGTAGGGCCAGGCCAGACCATCTGATGGCTCTTTCTGTGGCACAAAAATGTCCTCACTGGTTAATTTTTACTTGCTCTATTCCACATGCAGGCACAATATACATGGTAATGCAATAAAGATGGGGAATGAATAAATACTGCCTTCTCGTTTTCCAATCATTAATGAAGCATAAGGTTTTTATCTCTGCTGTTATAAGATTAATTAGGATGTTGTCAGCTCATCTCCAACCTACAAATTACATAATTTAGGACAGTTGGTGTCAGTTTCTAGTGCCTTATCCAAGTCTCTGTTATGTCAAAAGGATATTCTTTAGCCTCAGGAGGCTGTGACTCAAGCCCACAGTTTGTTTAAAAACAATGCATCTGCTCAGTAAGAATCATAAAATCATAGAAACTTCTGTTGTTGGAAGGGTCCTCTGGAGGTTCTTTCACCCATTTTCCTGATCAAAGGGCTATTGCCAGCACTGGGTCAGGTCAGAGGAGACTCTGCCCAGCCAAATGTTGGACAGCTCCAGGGATGGTGATGCCACCACCTCCTCAGGCATCCCATCCAGACCTGAAACGCATTCCTAAGAAACTTGTTTTTTTTCCAGATGCTCAGCCAGAACCTCCCCAGAAACTTGTGGCTGTGGGTCCTTGGGGCATGGTCGGGCCTCTGCTCAGTGTCTCAACCTCACCCAGGAATTCAAACTGGCATTTTGCACTGAACACTGGGAACTTCCTGTTAGCTTGGATTCAATCCCGATATGAATGTCACTGCTATAACCTTCGGGTCACATTCAACTTCCCAGCATGTGCAGGGTTTATTCCACCACAGATGCAGAACTTTGATGAATTCCTTGGGACTTCTTCTTGCCCAGTCCTCAAGTTTCTCAAGGCCCATCTGGGTTGGAATTCTGGCATTCAGCACATCAGTCACTCCCACAAATTTACGGTTATCCAGAAATCTGCTGAGGAAACACTCTGTCAACGTTTGGGGTGTTGATGATGGAGCTCAGTTCAGCCCTGCAGATCCCAGTATTGACCCATGTGCTATTGAATTCATCGCCAGTTAAGGCTTGTACAACCACAGCACCTTCATCTCTTCATTTGTCAAGTCCTTTGCAGTCCCTAAATGCTCCTGGCAGTTTCCTGGAACTGACAACAACCAAAAAAATATCAGAGACCCAAATAGGTGAAACGTACATTGATTTAACATTTCTGTTCTTTACTTTCCCATCTCCTGCTAATTGCTTGTGAGGGAAATGTCACAGCATGGGACCTTCATAAGCTTCTTCCTGCAGGGACAGTTTTGCTAAGAAACAGTTGGTTCCGTGCTTTTTGAGACCTGTTATTAATTAGGAGCCTGCTCCTTGCAAGGAAATGGACTTGACTTTGCTTTGTTCCTCACCTCAACAAGCTTTGGGGTCATAAAAGGTACTGCCAGATGAACTGCCTGAATCCTTGATGCTGTTCCTTCCTAGTTAAGCCCTTCCTAGGGAACTGCTGAAAATTAGCCCCAATTTAACATGGGCCATTTTCATGTGGACACCACATGTAGCTTTGCCTTTCCTCTGTATGACTTTTCTTCTCCTCTTTTATAATTTTTCCAGCCCTTCTGTAGGAACATTTGTGATTTCTTCCTTATTTCTGTATTTAAATAATTATCCCATGGAAGTGGTAGCTTTCTCCAGAAGTTTACAGTACCACCAACTTTGTCTCTGCATTGGAACTGTGGGAAATACTGTCAGTGTGGCTTAAAGTGGATTTATGATATCCTTGTGTAAGAAAGAGCTTGGCACGTGGTTAGAGTTTCAAAGCTGGGCTATCTAACCAAGGGCAGCAGATGCTGAGTTTCTTTGTAAGGCAGGTTTGGGTCTGATGATCTTGTTTCCCTCTTCCAAAATTTAAGGGCTTCTCTTCTGACACAGCAGTGACTGTCTGCCCATGTGGAATCACATTTTTCTCCATGAATCTGCTTTTTTTATTATGACATAAAAACTAAAATGCAATAATTTCAGTCATATTGTAAATCGTGCCAGGTGAAAATGCAACACTCACAGCTAAAATGTTCCTAAGGTCACCGAAGGTGATGGTTTGGCCTTAAACTCCCCAAAAGTCAGGAAAACAGCATGGTTGGTTTCTGTGGCAAAATATGGACAGTAGTGGACATATGAAATTCAATATTAGGTAATAAAGATCATCTTAGAAATGTTTATTTTCCTAACATATACATGATAAGAGGGCGGGAGTTGATGTGGAGAACTATTGCATGAGAAACTGGGACTTTTTCCATTAAATACAGCATGGACAATATTTTGACACTGCCACCACTGTGGTCTCCACACCTTGAGTGCAAGGGCAAAGCATGCATCTGTGTCTGTGGGATGGGCTGGAAGGGCTGGATTTTAGCTGCCATGGGGTTTCCTCCCTGCAGGATCCTGCACAGATCCACTGAAATGTGTTGGCTGTGCCCAGAGAAACATGAGCATCCCTGCTGCCTCTCCCTGCCTGCCTTTGCTGCCTCCCCATGCAGCTGGGGGTTGGGAGTCAGCCTGACTTGGCAGACTAACTCATGACATTTCTCTTTGCTGTCTCCTCCCAGGAGCAGGCACCGATGCCAACGTGTCCTTGATCCTGTTTGGGGAGTATGGGGACAGCGGGACCCTGGCTCTGAAGGAGTCCAACAAGTCTAACAAGTTTGAGAGGAACCAGATGGACGAATTCAGCTTCTCAGACATGCTGAGCCTGGGAGACCTCTGCAAAGTGCGGGTCTGGCACGACAACAAAGGTCAGGGCAGTGACTTGCAGGGAGGGAGAGGTTGGGACAACGTTTTCACTTGAGGAAGCACATTTTACTCCATGGGCACAGGGCAGCCTGAGGGCACTATTCCCAACTCTGCTGCAGGCTGGGTGGATTACCTGGGTTTTATATGGATCCTGTGTCCCAGCTTGCCCATCTAAACACACCCCCTTTATGCAGGTGAACATCTCCCCAGATGCTGCTGTAGTGTCTGCCTGAACGGGTCCCCAGCTTCAGTCTGAACTCACAGCCACCACTGCAGCACAGGGATAGCTCCTCCAGAGCAAATCCATCCAGCCTGTTGTCCCAACACACTGACTCTATTTATGCCTGTCGTGGTTTGAGATCCCCAAAATCTAATTCCCTAGTCTAAGCCCCCTCCCACATCTCAACCTAGTATAAGATGTGTTTTTTCCAGACCAAACACAAGACTCAGAATGGGGGAAAGGGAATATATTACAATGACTGTACAAATAAATATTATAATACATTATACACACGATCACAACTATCTCTACTATGACATAAGTATTTACAATGGATCAGATCTCTTCTCCCCTCCAAATAAAAGTCCAGGAGGGAAGAAGGACAGATCCCTTCTAGTCTCTACTCTGAGCAGCAGTATCTTCTAAGGCAGCAGGTCTCTCTGTCCTCTTCACATGCAGCAGCTGATAGCTGGATTTCTGCCAGCACTCACGAGGGAGGCCTCCAAGCCTCTCTCGGCCCCTTGACGCAGGCAAAGGGGTCTTCTGTGGGCTACGTTCACCCAGACAAAGGTCGTTCCACCACGGTCATACTACGAGACACAGGGGGTCTTTGTGACGGTCTGGTATCTTCAGGGGACTCAAGCCCCTTGCAGAGCTTCTGTACCCTGTCTCAAGATGGTTGCGAGCTTCTTTGTAGCTTGCAGCAAGGGAGGGCCCCAAGGTCAACTTCCACACACTGTCCTGGCTGAGCTCTCAGGACAACCGAGCTTCTTAGCTCCTTTACTCCATTTAGGACTTCTAATCAGTAAGAGTCCACCCCCCTCCATTTTGGAGGGATCTCAAAGAAAGTTTAGGGGAGTTTAGCAGTTTTTACCCCCAAACTTCCTCTCTGTAGGACTCAGTTCTCTCTTTCGGCTGCTGCTAGCTCTTTTTAGCTGTGTCCCTCCTGCTTGGCTGTAATGCCTCTGCCACTTCTTATCTTTCTGGCTCTCTGCCATCGCTTCTGGACGGTGCTTCTGCCGCTGCTGTCTCTGCTCACTCACGGTGGAGAAAACTTTTTAACTTTGAGCTGCAGGCACTTAGTCCAGCCTCACGCTGTTCCAAGTCCCTGCAGCCCCCCCCCCCAACCAGGGGCTAGGGGGCCCCAGAGGCCCCAAGGGGCTCAGAGCCCCTTTCTTCGTGGTGTCAGAACATGGTTACCGCCTCTTCACCCAACTACAACTAACCTTCTCTTCCGTTTGCTTGTGGTATGTTTACATTTCGCAGGAGCGCCCATTGGACAAAACTTCAAAACTTTCAGAGGTCACCACCCCCTGGGGTTTTACCACTTCCTTAGCTTCAGGGGGAAAACCTGGTTCAAACCACTACAACGCCGTACCTTTCACACAGGCTGACGTGGCACTTCCAGAGCAATTTGATGCCACGGAGCTGACATCGACACACGGGGTAATGCAGCCTGGCATAACACAGTGAGCTTTAGAAGACAGAAATAAAGATCTGTGTCTGTCTTTATTAAGATCACTGCATCAGCCATTGGCGCCCTGCTGAGAGAGATTCTGATATTTCCCTGCTGCAGGACACCCTGACTGGTGTCACAAACAGCAGAGCAGCGGTCGGTACTGCTGTCACAGTCATTTGTGTTGTCATTCAGGCATCAAGCAGTATCTTGTAACAAAAGCACCACTGACACTGCTGTGGTGACACCCCATCCCACCCCATCTTCGTGTAAAAGGGATTATATTGCATTAGCAATGGCTTGTTCTCTGACAGCTGGCCCTTGCTGCAGCCCAAAGAGGAAGCTCAACAGCTCCCACAGACCGACCTGGGTCACTATTAACCAGGCTGTTTGGACAGTAATATTTATCAAAATCCAAGGAGGAGTGGCAGCAGGACTACTCAGTAATTACCTGCTTGTACTGAGGCAGCTGGCTTATGGCTGGGGTGGGGTTTCATGTCAGTGTGGATGTGCCCTGGCCATCATCTTCTTGACTAATCCAAGTTGTGGCAGATGGGGAAGGCTGCATCTCATGCAATATTAATAAAATACGCTACCTCTGGATCAAACTTCCATACTGGAAGTTTGCCTCCTTATTTTTATTAAAAAAAAAAAAAAAAAGAGAGAGAGAGAAAGAAAAGAAGTCTTATTGTAGCCACTGTGAAAGATGGGAAATACAACCATCCTCAATTGTTTATTCCCAGACACTCCAAGCTTTGAGCTCGGATTTATCACTCCCATAACACAGAGCAATTTAGTTGATTAAACTCTGTAATATCATGTTATATAGCTGCTGCTGAATGCAGTAAGGGACTTGCTTTCACCTGATTACTTTGCCAAAACACTTATTCCTTGGATCTGCAGTTTAAATGCAAGTATGGAAAGGGCTGGTGAAACACAACAGTTTTAGCTTAGCAAACAGATATCTCTGCAGTTGGAAGAGTGGTCCAGATGTCCTTCTAATAGCAGCAAGAAATCAACATGGGCTTGCAGATTTGCTTTCAAATATATTACCAGCTAATATGTGTATAAAAGAACATTTTCCTCAAGAGGTATCATGGTTCCCTGGTGACTGGCCATGCTGACAGAGTGAAATACACCCACCAGGGCAGAGCTGGTCCTTGGGGCTCAGCAGCACGAACAGACTGGGAGGTAGAAAGATGAGAACTGGATCAGACTGAGGGTCTGTGGAGCTCAGCAGCTCTTTCCAGCAGCAGCATCACTGAGTACCTGAGGGAGAGGAGGAACTGAGTGATCATGTGAAATCCTTCCACAATCCTCTCCATCTTGCTGTGCATAGCTCAGGGCATCTCCTGAACTGGATTTAATTTTTGTCCACTAGGTAACTTTCAGTGAATTTTCTCCTTCAAGTTCTTACCCAGGAGACATTTAGTGCCCACAGATGGCAATGAGTCCCGTGGGTCTCTTTCCTGCCGCGTGACAAGTGAATCCTCTTAATCCAGGTGGTTTTGTTGCCTTTTCCTTCCTGCACAGGTGATCATGGTTCACCTTCTCTGTGCCACTGATGATGCTGTTGATGCCACTGGGGAGTCACCACATTGCAGCTGGGCTGCTCTGGTAATTTCCAGCTGTGTGCTAGTGTTGGTTAGTGGCAAAGGGAAGCAACAGAGTTTAGCCTTAGGCTAAGCAGTAAGTAGGCTCTATTTATTTAAATTTGCTGTGGGCTAAGAACATGTACCCAGATAGCCACCACAAGTCAGCTAAAATAGTAAACCGTGTGTCCAGAACTTGAAATATGCCTATAAATACGCATTTGAACCCCTTATTCTCTTTCCTTATTTCCTCATAACACTGGTTTCCACTTATAAATAATAGTTTTTACCAGATGTGGCTGACTGTAGGGTTAATTTAAGCCTTGGAAAAACAACGTGCTCAGGTTTTGCTCAGCAAAAATGTACTTGCTATTTTTCCCGCAGAAAGAAGGAAAACTGTAGTTTAAGTCATAACATATGTTGTCTACATTGTTCTTGCATTAGTCATGTGAAAAGCATATCCTATCTAAAACTTCACACAATGCAGCATGACAGTTTGTTGGGTGGGCAGGGTATTTATTACTACTGGGATCCCAGGATATAACTATCCTTCAAATGCATGCCTGCTCTCTATACATAACTTATATAAATTGGCTGTGGCACTGCTTAGAAATTTCTGGCTCTATTTTTTGGAAAGGAGTAGCAGGGTCAGGGATCAAGGGTCATGTATGGTTTTTGTCAGATGCATGGGGGACTTGGGGTATTAAATAAAAATGTGCTTGTATTTACCATTAATTTGAGGCATCAGATGTTGATCATTCTTTCCTTAGGAATTTTCTTTTTTTTTTTTGGACTAAATGGTTGTCTGCCAATAGCCTGTGAAAGGTTTGGCCTCACACTGTCTACCTCATTGCTCCTTGAATGTTGAATACATGGAACATGGTTGATGTCCTTTTTTTAATTTTCTAAATAATCAGTCTCAATCATAAAATTATAGAATGGTTTGGGTTGGAAGGGATCTTAAATCCCATCTCATTCCATCCCCTGCCATGGGCAGGGACACCTTCCACTAGACCAGGTTGCTCCAAACCGCATCCAACCTGGCCTGGGACACATCCAGGGATCCAGGGGCAGCCACAGCTTCTCTGGAAAACCTGTACCAGGGCCTCACCACCCTCACAGACAGGAATTCCTTCTCAATATCCCATCTAACCCTACCCTCTGACAGTGGAAAGCCATTCCCCCTTGGCCTGTCCCTCCAGGCCCTTGTCCCCAGTCCCTCTCCAGCTCTCCTGGAGCCCCTTTAGGCACTGGAAGGGGTTCTCAAGTCTTCCTGGAGCCTTCTCTTCTCCAGGTGAACACCCCGAGCTCTCCCAGCCTGGCTCCAGAGCAGAGGGGCTCCAGCCCTTGGAGCATCTCCATGGCCTCCTCTGGAATCTCTCTAACATGTCCTTCTGATGTTTGGGACCAATGACAGCATCCCATTAAATGTCTTGAGCATTTATGGGCTAGTTAGGGGAAATACTAACCATCACAAGGCTTTCTTTTCTTTCAGGCATCACCTGATCCCCTCAGGAAGCCAACCACCTGCCTGTATTTCAGGATAAAATACATTTAAGTGCCTTGCCTGATGTGGTTGCTCTGCCATACACTGCAGCTCAGAATCCCCCTCTGTCACTGAAGTCTTGCTGCAGTGGCTTTGCTCCCAGTTCTCATCCCGCTTTTGTTTATCCTTTCACTGAAATTTGACTGCAGTGGGGTGTTCAGAGTTGAAGAGACAGTAATTGCCATGGCAAAGACTGTCAGGGGGTCTTTAGACTGCAAACTCCACGTCTGCACCCTCTGGAAAAGCACGTCAGTTTTATGGCCCCACTTTAATGCTTTTAAATGCCATTTTCCCCACAAAAAAAAAAAAAAAAAAAAAAAAAAAAAAAAAAAAAAAAAAAAAAAAAAACCACCAAACCAAAACAACAAAACAAAACAAAACAAAACAAAAACAAAGAAAAAAAAAAAAAACCAAACGCTGAATGGCATCTCTGTATGAGATACAAAGGAGGAATGAAGCCCCCATCAAATTCCTCTAACTTCAGTAAAACTGATCAGGGAGGAAGTCTTCGCTCATTTGAAAACAGGCAGTTTAAAGACTTCACAACCACAATTTCAAGGAACTTGCTCATGATTTTTTTTTTAGACATTTAGAGCTCACCAGCGAGGTTCTGGTAACAGCAAAGTGCTGTGAATGAAATTTAGTTTTAATTTCGCTCCATGTCTTTTTATCTTGCCCCTGTTTACTTTGAGACACTGATGTTCGACCTAATATATTTAGACTCCCTGAGCAAATTTAATCGCTTCCAGACTCCCCATCTCCTGATCTCAGATAGGCACTATGTATTTTCTCATATCTCAGTTCATTTGCTTCTACATTTATGCAAGATCAGTATCTGTAGGTCTGTAGAAATGCTGGCTTTCTAAATATAGGCCTCAATTTTTTTCTCTGCTATAGGAACTAAATCACCATTCTGGAAGAATGGCTCAAAGTTTCTCAGTGTCTCAGTAGCCGAATTATTTACCTAGAAAAAGCTTTTTTTTTTCCCCTTTTATCTTTTTTTATTTTATTTTTCTGCCTCTTTCTCCATGAAACAAGGAGGTATGGAAAATCTGGACTGAGCTTCCTCATTTGCCTGAGTAGATTTGAACCCAGGTGATAAGCAGTCTGTCTGAAGTCATTAATTTCAGACTCTTGATTATCTCAGTTGCCATCAACCAAGGGGAGCCAGGAAGGGCCTAATTATGGATAAACTAGACTTTTCAGTGTTACTATAGGAGCAAAGACAGAAGTAAATAACAAGGTTATGGAGCCCAACTTCTTTGACTCAACGGGCCCCTTCTCTCAATTACACTACCTGCTATAATATCATCTAATTGAGTTTTAAATAGCCTAACTGCCCCAGTGACTCCTTTTGTGTGGCTCTTCCAATGCAGAAAGTATCTTATTCCCTTTCTTGATCTGGACTCAAGTCAAAACCATTTGTATACCCTTGGTTTTCCTTTTCTTTCTCTGAAGCAGCTACCTTTTTAAGGAGCAGTATCTTGGCTCAGATGCTGAATTGCCAAGGCCTTGAGCTCACAGCACACAGCTTTTCCTGAGATATGTTTCTGCAATTCATGGGTACTATTCCAAGCCTTTGGGGCACTTGTAGGCCATAAATTATTTAAAAGAAAAACCCCCAACTCTAAAGAACTGTCTTTTTTAGCCCTCTGTAAGGATTTACTCAGCTATCAGGCTTGAGAAGGGCTTTTCTAAGCCCCCTTCTTGGCTCTTGACTGTTGCCTCTTAAACTCTGTTGATCCTCGGGGCAGATTTGTTGAATAGTTTCTGCTTTAAATAAAAGGTGAGAGGGAGAGAAATAGATGTGTAAAACTGCCCAAGGAGAGGAGAGTCCATCATCCTCCCTGTTCTCTTGGTGGTTCAGTACAGAGAGTGAAGACAATGTCAACTCCTGCATCTTTCTGCGTGGATGCAAGTCAACACCTTCGACAGGGCACAAATGAGCATGCAAACTGCAGACCTGTAGTGTGCCAGCAGCTGTGCCATGCATGATTAGTCCTTCAAATTGCCCAAATCTGGCCTCAGCACCTAGGGACATCCCAGCATTGACCCCCACAACCTCCCCCCTCACAAGCCTTGCACCTTCCCCTCTCTTCTGTGTCGGGTTTTTTTCTTTACACTAAACAGTGCCAGCACAAAGATAAGGATTTCATCCCTGTGAGGGTGGTGAGACCCTGGCACAGGTTGCCCAGAGAAGCTGTGGCTGCCCCATCCCTGGAATTGTTCAAGGCCAGGTTGGATAGGGCTTAGAGAAACCTGGTCTAGTGAAAGGTGTCCTGTCTGTGGCAGGGGGTTGGAATGAGGTGGGCTTTAAGATCACTTTCAACCAAACCATTTTATGATTTAATGAAAGACGAGCTACAGGCATTACAGCTAAAGCAGAAGGCACTGCAAAGATGTCACAGTGCAGAGCGTACAAAGTCGAAAAATTTTAAAAAAAAAGATCTAAGAAATCAAAATAGCAGACTTGGAGAGAAGAAGATTTCAGTGTTGACCTTGTGCATTCATTCATTTCTTTCCAATCTCCTGAATTGCAGAATCTTTCACTACAAAGCAGAAGGAGCCCAAAAGGCCAGATGTAGCTGTAGAATTATCAATTTTCTAAAAGCTTCTCTTTTCTACAAGCCTCCTTTGCACCTCTTGGAGATAAATTACCCTGCATCCTTGTTAAATGTTTTTTGCATCAAGTATTCCTCAATAAAACACAGAATTTGTTTCAGTCACAAAAACATAATATAAGAAACTCTTGTATCTTCATTCAGAGCTGCTAAGTGCTTTTGCACAGGCGTAGCTGATGTTTAGGATGCACTGGGGGGGAATTTCTGAGGGTAATTTATGGGTGATTTTGACCTGAGTCAAATCCTGCATTGAACAAGTTGCATAGACAACAGAGGAGGGAAGGGGGGCAAGGGACCTATTTTCTAAAACTGTCCCAAGTGTTAAGCTTTTGCTTTGTCAAAGGTTATGAGAGGTTTTGCATTGCCTGTCTGCTCTGATGAGAAATGTTGTGGTGTGAACTAACATGATCCTAAAGAAGAGATACACGAAATGAATCTATTTTTATTCTGGCACTGGCTCGCTGAATGACCTTGCGTAAATCACATCTCTGTACCTCATTTTCAATTATGCAAATTAGGGATAAAAATTATTCACCTTCTTAGAAGTGTTTTGAGATGTACCAAAGCACAGCTAGATGCTATGATTTTAACACCTCACAATTAACGCTCCTTTTCCAGTGATTTGATGCTGCTATCAAAAAACTCCCACCATTTTCTGGGTGATGCCTCACGAGGAGGGGTTTAGGGGTGGACGGTCACATAACCAGGCAAGGGATAAATAATGTCAGAGGATGCAGGGCTGGTGAACTGTCTGTGCAATGTTTGTTACTTCATGTTTCAGAAAACGTGAAAATTAAAAAAAAAAAAATGGAATTAAGGGGCTGAGCAATGCTTGTGGATGTCTCAGCAGCAGCAATACTTTACTGGCCCCTGAGCAGCCAGTGTCCCAAGAAGGAGCGTTTTTTCACTCCTATGGAAACATGAACACCAGTAATGACTACTGTTATCCTTGATCAGACATCAGCTGCTTCCAAAACCAAACCAAAAAAGATCTGCTGCAGATAGATAAGGGATAGAGAGGAGAGTCAATGAGTATGCCTGCAAAGAGCAGACACTTTCGTGGGCATGTGTGTATCCAAACCTGGATGTGGTTCTGCCAGCAGATTTGATCCCATCAGCTCTTTTTTTTTGGAAGGAATAGTGAATATTCACTAAAGCAAGGTGAGGGACCAGGTGCCTGGTGAGCAGTGAACCCACCTGACTTGTTTCATTCGCTTTTCCCCCCACCCTCCCACGTTTCTGCAGGTATCAAAATAGCTTAATATTTTAGGGATGGCAAATGGTGGCTGTTCCCAAGAGGGCCAAAGGAAACTTCTGGTGCTGCAGGTTGAGATTTTAGTGAAAGGAAGCAGTAATGTCATCATCTGTGTTTCATCTACCACTTCCAAAGTCTGGCTCAATTGTACTAATTGTCATGCAGAAATGCATGACAAGGAGCTTACAACCCAACCTGCCCAGTGCCAGGAAAGCACAGATTTCCAGCATCCCCTGGGAAGATGGCAAGATGGCCCTGTGAGGACCTTTCAGATGTGCACGGAGGGTCCTTGCCCATCATCACCCAGTGGCCAGCTTGGGCCCTTTTGGGAAGGAGGATAAATGGGACAAGTAACTGCTCTTTTTGGATAAGGACATTTGGGAAAGAGAATACATTTCACTACATCACACTAAATTATACAGAGTCAAGCAAGCAAAGTGATTCTTTTTTCCCCAAAGCTCTTCTCTTCCTCTAATTACATTTGAAATGTTTTGCATGCTATTGAAAATGTCACTTCCAGCTGCAGACCATTAAGGAGCCTACGTGGCACTGCCACGGGTTTTATTAGGTCAGGTTTGCTGCTGCAGATTTCAATGGCTACAAAAGCAGGCCTGGAGTGAAATACCTTTTGTTACAAACGTTGAACACTTGTTTTGGTGATAGGGGACCCTTCACAAAGGCACAGTGCTTGCCAAATTATTTTAAAGACCAAGACCTGCGTAATTGAGCAGAAACTGCTCAAATGTGTACCATTTCTTCCTGTCTGCCTCAAAGCACTAAAGGAAAGAAATTTAGTGGTCCTGATTCATACTGGGGTCACTGCAGAAAAGCCCATGGTGCTCTCCAAGGCATTTGTGCAGCTGTTTTTTTTTCCTGAGCCCTTGTTCTCCCAGTACTGTTGCTCGAGGTGTCAGTGGGATACAAAGAGGTCGGCTCTGCTTTTCTGCAAGCTGAGTGATGGAGCAGCTCTGGCTTTCACAGAGGATCAGGATACCCCATTGTCATGGTTTGAGAGCTCCAAAATTCAGTTCCCTAGTCCAAGCCCCCTCCCACATCTCAGCCCAGTGTGAGATGGTTTCTTCCAGGCACCACACAAGACTCAAAATGGGGGAAAGGGAATATATTACAATGACTGTACAAATAAATACTACAATACATTATATACAATCTTAGCTATCTCTACCATGACATAAAAGTATTTACAATGGATCAAATCTCTTCTCCCCTCCAAATAAAAGTCCAGGAGGGAAGAAGGGAAGATCCCTTCCTCAGAGCAGCAATGTCTCTAAGGCAGCAGGTCTCTCTGTCTCTATGCAGCAGCTGTAACTGGATTGTTGTAGCTGGATCTCTTTTCAATACACACAAGGGGGTCTCCAAGCCCCTTGGCCTATCGTCTCCAAACGAGGGTCTTCAAGACATAAGGGGGTCTCCTTTCACCCCTCTTGGCTCTCCTTCGACTCCAAGCGAAGGCCTCACCTGTGGACTGCCAGCAGGGACAAAACTCGCTTCACCACAGGCATGTCACGAAGTGCAGGGGCATCTTCGTGAAAATCCCTTCCTCAGGGGGGTTCACCCCTGAGTCGGAACATCTTGGGCAGCTTTCAGCTGAAAGCCTTTGCCTCAAGAGTTCTACCAGAGCTCCTGCGCTCTGTCTCAGGCTGCCAGGCTTGGCAGCAGCAGCGGCAAGGGGGGCCAAGGTCACCCCCTCCGCATTCCGTCTGGCTGTCCCAGTCCAGCTTCAGGACGTCTGAGCTTCTCAGCTCCTCTCTCTCTGGTGCTGCAGCACTCCAAGACTCCTCTCCTTATATAGGAGTCCACCTCCTCCTCCTCTCTAGGAGGTCTCAGAGGGGTTTGGGGAGTTTGTTTCAGTTTCTTACCCCAGCTCTCTCTGTAGAACTCAGTTCTCTCTCTGCTGCTGGCTCTCGTTCTCTTTCTCTCCTTCCAGGACTTCTCTCTGTGTTGTTGCTGCTTGGTCTTATCTCTTCTGGCTCTCTGCCACCGTTTCTTCGGTCAGTGCAGTTCTGCCACCGCTTTTCCGTATCTCTTGCTGTGGCTCACAGTGGAGAAACATCCCCCAGCTCATAGCTACAGATACATAGTCCAGCTTAACACTGTTCCAAGTCTCTGCAGCCCCTGCTGGGGGCTGGGGGGGGGCCAGAGCCCCCCAGGGGGGCTCCTGCCCTCATTCCTCGTGGCTTTACAACATGGCCACTTCTTCTACCACCAAACTACAACTAACCTTCTCTTCCGTTCTGCTTGTGATATATTTATATTTTGCAGAAGTGCTCATTGGGTAAAACTTCAAAATTTCAAGGGTCACCACCCCCTGGAGTTTTACCATTTTATAACTTCAGGGGGGAAAACTGTTTCCCCCCAGCACAACTCTCCACCCCCCGCTTTTGCGAAATATAGACATATCACAACAATTTGAAAAATTCTAATCAGCATGCAATCTTCAATAAACTAAAATACAATCAAAATCTCTCTACTACACATTAATATAACATTATCATAAATTTAACTCTACTCTTAATACTTAACTTACATTACTATAGCCTTACTTTCTCTACGGTGGTACAGTCTGTGTTTTGTCTGGAAAACTCTTTCTGTTACCATAAGCATCATGGCTTTTATCTCTTTTTACCTCGATGGTTCATAACCATCCTCTGCTACCAAAAATGTCATGGTTTGAGTGCTCCAAAAATCTAATTCCCTGGTCCTAGCCCCTTCCCACTTCTCAACCCCGTGTGAGATGGTTTCCAGACACCACACAAGACTCAAAACCATGACATTTTTGGTAGCAGAGGATGGTTTCAATCCATCGACCTCTGGGTTATGGGCCCAGCACGCTCCTGCTGTGCCAGGAAAAAGGCTATGAGCCATCACTGCAGAGATCCTCCAGTTTCTCCCGTGCAGCCAGGCCTTGCCAGCACTGCTCAGGACTTGGGAAAGTGCTTTCACCTTGCTGTATCCACACCACTTTTCTGGCTCCTCTTCCTCACTCCTTCACTGATGCTGCTCCATAAACCAGCTTCGGCTGAGGATTTGATGCCTCTGGGATTACGTCCATATGGGATGTAGTTTCCTTTCCTATTATTGCTCAGGTGCTGTAATGTCTCTGAACCCATTGCTCTGTGAAAGTCACATGGGAACAGAAGGTGTAAACAGGGTAATACTCTGAAACCAAGATTTCATGACCTGAAAAGTGGTTCTGCAGACATGATTTGTTCTCCTTCCACTGATGTGATCCCCAGCACACAGAGCCAGCCCACCAGAGGGAAAGTCTCACATTTAGACTTGGAGCATCATTGGCTTTTGCTTTTTTTTTTTTTTCCAGATCAATGCAAAAAGAAATTTAATATATTTTTCCCAACTTGAAACAAGAGAAAAACGATACCTTTTCTGGTAAAGCAGAACAGTTTCTTCAGACACAAACAAACCCTTCAATTTCCATATCAGCTTTTAAATGGTGTTTAATGCTGTGGCAGTGAGACCCTTGATGTGACTCCTGGCACCATGAGACATGGACGGGATGGGAAGATGTGCTGCTCTGGACATATCCATTACAGCTTTCACCAGGGGTTAACTATTTCTCTTGAGCAATGAAAAACAATAAAGTAGAAGCAATCCTTCTACAGCTTCCAGGTCTCCTAATATAATTCAAGTTGCTAACGATCAGGAGTGAAAATAAGAAAAAAACAAATTCTAGTGAGAGGGAAGGGAAATATCTTTCCTTTAAAGCAGACTGGGGGATGTTTTGGGGCAGCTGCACCATTTTTCTAAGAGTGGCCATCCAGCTCCTTGATTTAAGGTCTGGAAGGGACAGCCTGTTGGTATTTGCTTTTCAGTGTCGATCCTGACAGAGCCCAACACTTGCTCTTTGAATAGCCCAGAGATGATAAAAGAACCTTTGTGGGGAGGAACAGGAAAAGCTGTACTTTGTGCTTGCTTTACCCTCAACTCTAACATCTGCTGGAAATCAGCTCTGGCCTATCTCTCCCTCTAACAAAAGAGCAGGATTTTGTTGCAGCTCGCCTGGTGAGTGGCTGCTGGGACCAGGCTGGAGAAAAGGGAGAAGGGTATGTGCATCTCACTCAGTCTCTTTTCTGGGTGCTGCTGATTAGCACTGATCCTGACCCCATCATCCTGTTCACTCCTGCAACAGGGCAGAGATCACCAATTTATTCCATCCTGGTCTGCAGCCGTTGATGTCTCTCACTGGAGAAAGATGGGATATTTTCTTTCTTTTGTGCTGTACTGTTGTCACAAAAGATTTGATGGAAGTGAAACAACCTCCTAAATATGCTGCAGAGATGTTCATTGAACTTAAATGGAAATGAGCTTACCAAAAAATGAACAGCTGACACTGAAAACATACTTAGGATAAATTTCCAAATAGCCCCAAAGAGCAAGTTACTCCAGTTGAAGCATGATGGGAACCCTGGAGAACTTCATAGGATTATGGAATCACAGAATGGTTTGCACTGCAAGGGATCTTAGAGATAATCTTGTTCCATACCCCTGCCATAGACAGGGACACCTTCCACTATCCTAGGCTGCTCCAAGCCCTGTCCAAGCTGGTCTTGAACACTTTCAAGGATGGGGGCAGCCACAGCTTCTCTGAGCAAACTGTAAAATTAAAGAAGATGGAGCCAAACTCTTCTCACCAGTGTCTGATGACAGGACAGGAATCAATGGGCTCGAACTGAAATACAGGAAATTCCATTCAAAATAAGAAAAAAAGCTTTTTTTTCATGGCACAGGTAATCAAAGTCTGGCACAGGCCACCCAGAGAGTTTGTGGAATCTCCATCCTTGGCGATACTATAAACCTGGTCAGACACAGCCCTGAGGAACCTGCTTTGGCTTTTAGGGGATTGGACCCAATGTTCTACAGATGAAACTTCAGGCCACAATAATTCTGCAGTTCTGTGACCCTGAAATTTAAAGGGCAAGTGGCTGTGTTGGCTGAAGTCAGTGTTTTGTAGTGCATGATCTCCCTACTTGGAGAAGGTTCAGGAAGCCAAAGTACAAAACAGCAATGGCAGTGAGGCTGATAGAGAACAGCCAACATGTGGTGTGGAGGGCTCACAGTCCTTAAGAAAAGGGTGACCTGTTGACATAGCTCAAAAAGGTGCCATCATTTTCTTTTCAAGGGTAATGAGGATTAATATTTTCAAAGTAAGGAAGTAGACACATGGCAGTGAATTCCTGGAAAAGCAAGAACTGTTTAATGTCTTTTGGATGTACATAATAAGTCAGCAGAGATGTCTCATCATGAACATAATCTTTCTTTGTCTGACTAATAGCAGGACTGTAAGTCCTCCCATCCCCACCAAGCTCAACAAGAACTTCTTTAATTTCAACAAAGAAATCAGGAAAATGCTCTCAAATGCTGTTTTCTTCATTTTCAAGTTGTTTTTCCAACAGGAGAAAAAAAAAAACAAACCAGACAAACTGAAGTAGTAAACTAAAAGGGTGCTATGACTCCTCAGAAGGCCCTAAGGTAAGAGTTAAGAGATTTGATAGTCCATGCTGGGACATCCATCACTTTAGTCTGTCCTGTTTTCATGTCCAGTCCCAACACTAGGGAATTCCCTCTGGTTGCTTGGCATGGAAGGGAAGGGTAATTTCCTTGCAGGTGGTAGCTGGCAGGGTCAAAGGAGGAAGTTGTACTTTGCATTCTGATTTTCAAATCCAAATATGAAGGATTTGGGGGGCAATACAGGCCGTGGAGAAAAACACTAAAACCCACTTGCACTCCCAAAACTTGAAGAGACCACCAAAAACCACGCAGACACTGCTATCTTCACTAATAGCAACAGAAATGTTTGCTGTAGGGGTGGGCGTTAGTTAGGTGCAAGATGGGGGTTAGAATATGTACTCAGCTTTCTTTTGGCCTAAAGTCTTCACTTTTCACTTAAAATAGCAGGAAAATTCAGCAGCAGTTTCTGTTGCAGAGGGTACTCCATTAACTTTTGCCCTCAAAATCTCTGATTTCCAGGGTTTTTCATGCTTTGGGCTCTGACAAACAGCCTCATGATTTCTCTTGGACTTTGTAAGGCTTTATTGTCCCTGAGCCACAGCAGAGCTTTTTCATGGTATGGTCCCTCTGTAGACATGATGTCAGGGGTCTCACCAGCCCTGTCTCTCTGCAGCTGCTACGGGTACTGCAGAAGCAGAAGGTGTTCCCTAACCCAGAGAGTCTGAAATCCAGCTTGTCCAGGACCATGCTCCAGTACCTTTATATCTGATCAAAAGCTATCAGCTCCCTCAAAAACATGGCCTGGCTCTAGAAGGGGGATCAGATGATGGTCTTGAATAAGTTGTTTTTGTTATCAAAATTATATTGTGTTCACTGATGTGACATTATCTGAAGCAAATACCCATCAGATGCATCCAGTTCTGGAGCTCTCATCACGGAAAGACCTGAGGAGGCTACAGAGATGCTCCCAGGGCTGGAGCCCCTCTGCTCTGGAGCCAGGCTGGGAGAGCTGGGGGTGTTCACCTGGAGAAAAGAAGGCTTCAGGGAGAACTTAGAACCCTTTCCAGTGCATAAAGGGGCTCCAGGAGAGCTGGAGAGGGACTTGGGACAAGGGATGGAGGGACAGGACAAGGGAGAATGGCTTCCCACTGACAGAGGATGGATT
The DNA here is from genome assembly GCF_003945595.2 of Pipra filicauda. Lineage (NCBI taxonomy): Eukaryota > Metazoa > Chordata > Aves > Passeriformes > Pipridae > Pipra > Pipra filicauda. The sequence continues at coordinate 916,809 of NW_024104327.1, read as the reverse complement.
TAGGTTGGGTATAATGGTTAAGGTTTTTATAATAATTGTGGTGAAGCCCTGGTACATGTTGTCCAGAGAAGTTGTGGCTGCCCCACCCCTGAAAGGATTCACGACCAGCTTGGATGGGGCCGGGATGGTGTCCCTGCTCATTGCAGGAGCATTGGACTAGATGACCTTTAAGATCCCTTTCAATCCAAACCATTCCAAGATTCTGTGATTTCTAGCACCAAGATGGTGATACCAAGGAAAGGCACCTCACCTCATTACCCAAGCTACATGCAAATAAGCAAATCTTTTTTATTTTGTTGTTTTACAAGGAATTGCACCGGGTTGGCACTTGGAATATATTGATGTGATGGACTCTGCCATGGACAAGACATTTCGCTTCCAGTGTGATCGCTGGCTGGCTAAAGGTGAAGATGATGGGCAGCTTATAAGAGAACTGGCTTGTGCCAACAATGACATTCTGGAACTGAAGGAACGGACTGGTGAGTTTTTGGAGTTGTCTTTTGTCATTTGCTGAGGGACCTCAGAGGTCATAGGACCACATCGCCTGCAAGTTGCTTCACTAAAGGTTCCCATGCAGGCTTTAAGGGTTGGATTATTTCATGTACTCTTTAGTTCAAAAGTGCTGGGATAAGAAGGAAACAAATCAGGGTTTATGAGGAAGAAAAAGATCTCATTGTGGGTTGAAACCTAAGAGGGGCCCATCTGCAGTGGTTCAATCCAGCAATAAGCCAAAAGAACACATGGATATGATCTCATTAGAAGTAATGTGCTTGAGTCTTTGAGGTGGAAAATAAGATCAGTCCTTAAAGCTTTGTGAGTGACATTGTTCTGGCTTCCTCCTTAACTCGTTCTGGCCTACTAGCTCAAGTATTCCCAGCTGAACATGACACCTGAGCTTAACAGCCCATGGCCCTGGGTCTGCTCTGGGTGATCCCACTAGGCCCGAGGTAATTACACTGGTGTCTGATGTGGTGAGTGAGTCAGCCAACAAGAGCTATTTAACCACACTGATGATATGCAAAGTGCATCTCAAGAGCTCCAGCAACAGTGGTCTTTTTCAGGAGAGTCCTGGAGAGTCAATAATCACATTACTTTAGTGTGATGTCATTCTGCCACTGCAAAAAAATCAGCCTTGTGATGACCCTTTTGGGTACTTATAGGCCACCACATCGTCTCAGCACATCCTGTCAGGTACCTGGGTACCCTCACTCTGTTGGGAACAGTGGCACAAAAAAAATAGGAGGATTTGGATGGACTGTGTTAAAAAGGGAGTGCTTAGCACAGCAGGGAGCTGAACACAGCTCGTTCAAGATAGACTTTGATGATCCTTGTGGGTTCCTTCCAACTCAGGATATTCTATGATTCTAAGAATAACTCTTGCTACCCAATCGAGTAGGACTCATATTTTTTGAGTATTCTACCCCAAAGCACTTAGAATTCAAAAATACTACAGATTTCAGTGTTTCCATTCTTATTTTTCAAGTGCTTTCTTGTGTGCTGTGAGAAATATTAGGGAAGGAGTTTTTAAGCAAAGTGACAGCCAAATGAAGAGATCTTGCTGGCCATCTGCTCCTCCTTTTTTGTTTAATGTGTGTGTTAACTGTGCTCTAAAGCCTATGAGATTGTCACAGTAACAAGCGACAGAGAGGACGCAGACACGAAGGAAAACATCTGGATCATCTTAGAAGGAAAGATGGGCCGCTCGAAGGAATTCCTCATGGAAAACTCCTCCAAGAAAAGGAGATTCGAAAGGTAGTAAAGAGAATGGTGGGCTACAGGAACTCCCCGCCCGTTGCATGTCCTCCACCAACGCCACCTCTTCTCTAGGATGGCTTAGAGACTTGTGTTTGTGCAGTGCTTTTTCTTATCCCCCTCCCAAAAAGCTTGGCGGCTTCTCACCTGGATTAAAAGGAACATATAAAATGAGTTTCTGATGGGCAGTCACAGACTAGGTTTTAAAATGACACGAAAAAGGCATTTGGCAAAAGGAAATACAGATGTTGCAAGCGTGTACGTGTCTCCCTTTGTATCAGGACATGCAAAGGGATTTCTGGCGAGCCCCCAGGGAGGCTCTGTGTGTGTTTCTGAGCTGGGAGGAGCAGAAGGAAGCTGGGGGTGGTTTTAATTCCTTTTGCAGCATCTCACTGGCAGTGGGAATCAGAGAGAAAGTAATAATAGTTAGAGGCTAAATGTTGTCAGAGCTGCTCAGATTTGACTTCCCAGACAAACCTGCAGGGTGAGGCTGCAAGATCACTGTCGCGTGAGGAAAGCCAAGAATCAGCCTCTCACTCAGACAGGCTGGGGGCACATCCATGTAACATGGGGCATATTCCTTCTCCCACGTGGCACCAAAGTGCTCCAGATGTGAACTGTGTTTTCTGCTTTGTTTAAGGACACAGGGAGACAGGGACCTCTTCAGAGTCACAGGATGTTCTGTTGCTTTGCAGGGAGGAAAGGTTTTCCTGGTAAAGGAAGGTGAACTTACAGCTGATGTGGGATGTAGTATGAATGTCTGAGGTATCATGTGAATTATGAAAGATCAGGAGGAGCTTCCTCTCGACCTTCAGCTGATGGTGTCTATGGAGGGCTTAGACACCATGCTCCGAGGCATTAGTCACAGACTATCCTTGGAGGCAGGTTGGAACAAGGACCAATCTAAGGAAATAAACCTAACAGATGCTCAGGGAACATGACAGGAATCTAGTCAAGGGTTTGACAGAGACATGTCATCCCTGCCCTGTTTCAGGGGCTTGGAACTAGATGTTCTTTATGGTCCTTTCCAAACCAAACCGTTCTGAGATTCTGTGATTCTATTGTTTCCCTAAACTATTTTCAATTTGAGCTTCAGGAAGGGTGGCTGAACTAGCAAATTTAAAACAGCTATGGTGGGTAGATGTGTAACAGATACAGTATCTGTCAAGAATGAATGAATAAGTGCTGGAGGGGAAATTAGTCATTCTTTAGCTTTATCTATAATGAGGCAAATTGATTTTGTATGTGGAACAGCTCAAGTTTATCCTGGGAAGTTCTAGTGGCAACAATTTAAAGTGTCACCCCTAATCAGAGAAAATACTAAATTTAAATATGGAAATTATACTTTGTGTTGAATGATTGTAGGTTAAATCAAATGACTGTGAATGAAGGTTTATTTTCTATCTCCTATAGCTGTGTGCAAATTACTTAATGTCCATATGTGACAAGTCACTGGCAGCCTTCAGGATACTGAAACTGCTCCCTGTTTCCTGTAGGGGAGCAACAGACACATTTCAGTTTTCTTCAAAGAACGTTGGGGATATTGCAGCCATCTGTGTTGGTCACTGCCCAAAAGATGGGAAGAAGTCATCTGCGAAAGCTGATGTCTTCTGGCATGTCCAGGAGATTATTGTGACGGAGATGGAGCTTTGCAACAAGTAAGTGCCTTCTCATTTGCAAGGACGTGCTCCAGGAGGGTATGAGGGAGCTGATCTGCTCTGCATATGTCCTCCTGAAGGAATAACAGAAAGTCTCACCTTAGTCTGAAAGCTAAGGATATGTTGTTTGGTGTGTCAGGTGCAGAACATCCCTGCCTGACTCACCTGTGCAGTTTCAGAGTTGTTAGAGAGGGCATTTGCACGTGCAGGTACATTTGTAAACAGGCTGCCTTGGGTGAATCTCACAGCTAGGACAAACTGATGTCTCAGGTTGTGGGAAATACTCCAGACTGACTGAAATGTAAGGGGTTTGTAGGATGCTCTGCACAGACCGGTCTTTAAGTAAATCTTGTAAAAGAGCTCCTAGAAACAAGACCACTTTGGATCAGAGATCCTTCTGATCTGGTCCAAAAGACTGGACATGACTGGAAATGTCACAGTCATGGAGCTGGACCATATCTGAGGAGCCCTGAGCATGTCAGGTCCTACATGCTTTGGTCTGAGCCCTGTCTTTTTGAAGGGGTGACATTCACACCTCAGGGAACAGATAGCACAGGGACTGTGCAGGAACCAGAGGAGATCATCCATTTGCAGAAAAAAACTGCACTTCAGTGAAAAATCTGCACTGTTAATTGTGTATTTCTTCTCTTCTCCATGTTATTTCCATTGCTGCTAAAGAGTTTAACTACAAGGAGTTCATTTCAGCTGAAACAATTGAGTGTTTAAGAAGAAATCCTTGAAGTGTTGGTTTTTTTTCTTTTTAAAGCTAAGAGTCTCTCCTAGCAAATTAATCAGACAGTTGAAGAGCCTTAATAATGTTTGCTGAATGAAAACTCAGTCAATTGCATACTAAAACATGCTCTTTTCTCCTGGCGGGGGAAAACCTGGAACCCTCGAAGTCCAGCTGCGCAATCAAATCCGTGCACTAAACTCTCTGGGAGCATGATGAAACTGCTGAAACAGTGTGTTGTGAAGGGGCCAAAGACATTCTCATAAAGACACGGATTTTTTTAAAGCTGTTTTAAATTAAAGAGGGCAGCCAGGAGGCACGGGTAGAGCCTGCAGCCTGTCCTTTCGCTGAAGCAGAGCTCCAGCTCTGCGGATGCAGCACTTCACTGTGGTGTTTGCTGTGCAAAGGACCAACTGGAGAGATTGCACCATGAGAGCAAGCTCTCACTTCTAGTATTTCCCATCCCAAAATCCAAAAAATACCACCCAGACAAGTCAAAGACCAAATCAAGAGAGTTATGAAATTGCTGCGGCAGTAGTTTTGAATTATACTGGGATTTTGCTATTTAGTGGTGGATCTTAGTATGTGAAAGGGCTGCATTAAAACTTTTCCTTGCAAATCGCAGGTCTAGAAAGGTCATCTTTTCTTCTTGCCCCTTGTGAAGATTGGCATGCACCGTAATACCTCCAGACCATGAGATATTACATAGCTGAAGAGAGAAAACTGCAGCATCAGGCAACATATCCACCTCGCTCTCATGCAGGTTTTCTGTCCATGAGCCTAAAATTTTTCTCCCCCTGGAATTTCTCATTTACAGAGCCTCTTTCCAGGGAAAGAAGTTTTTCACTTTGGCTGCAGAAAACGCCAAAAGTGTTGGAAGTGCTTAAGAAACACAGTACAGCTGGAATCACAGTAACCCTTCCACCAGGTGTTTATTTTACACACATACACACTGCAATCCAGCTACACTCCATTCAGGAGGACCTGCTGCAGTTTGGTGAGGGCGGGGGAAGGGGGAAAAGCTCATTTGGAACTGATCTGCATCATTGGAAATGAAATACATCATTAAAAGCAGAGTGCTCCAGCCCCTGGCCAGGCGCCAGGTACAAGGTAATTTATGGATGTGCTCTGTGCTCCCTGCACATCACCAGAGGCAGCACTGCAGAGACAAGGGCTTCCAGCATCTGGTACCTATCATTTCTGTGTTCTATGATTATTTTTTTTCCCTCCTAAGGATGAGATGGGTGATCTAGAAAGGAAAGGGGAGACTTAAACATCCTCTATCCCTTTTTTCTGTTTTTTTTTCCTGCTCATCCTGCCTCAGTGGGTCTGTAACTGGACACACCATTGCACAGGCACAAGAGGTGACAAGAACCCCACACTGATCCTTCCCATGTGCAGGATGTCTGTAGCTCTGTAGGGAGATGTCAGGTTTTCCAGTTGCAATTGCAATGTTCCATCACAGCTCTTTCTAGAGAGAAATTCTAGTGTTCCACATATGGGAAAATGCTGAAACAGCATTAATGTTGGGCAATTTAGTAGAATGCCCAGTCCATAACTTGCCTGTCCCAGCCGTGGTGTGGCAGCAGGGCCAGGGCAGTGCCCTCCCTGTGCTGGCACTGCTGAGGCACCTCCAGTGCTGGGGCAGTTCTGGGCCCTCAGACAAGAGAGACATTGAGGGGCTGGAGCGTGTGCAGGGAAGGGAACGGAGCTGGGGAAGGGGCTGGAGCAGCAGGAGCGTCTGAGGGAGCTGGGGGGGCTCATCCTGGAGAAAAGGAGGCTCAGGGGGGACCTTCTGGCTCTGCAACTCCCTGACAGGAGAGGGGAGCCAGGGGGGTCGGGTTCTGCTACCAGGGAACAAGGGACAGGATGAGAGGAAACAACCTCAAGCTGTGCCAGGGCAGGTTTAGGGTGGATATTAGGGAAAATTGCTTATGGAAAGGATTGTCCATCCCTGGCACAGCTGCCCATCCCTGGAGGGGTTTAAAAGCCGTGTGGATGCGGCACTTGGGGACACGAGTTAGTGGTGGCCTCGGCAGTGCTGGATTAACAGTTGTACTCAATGATCTTAGAGGTCTTTTCCACCCTAAACGATTTTGTGATTCCACACAATTTGCCCAGTAAAGTGGCCATCTACACCATTAACACGCCACTGATTTTCCCCCGGCAGATACTTTTTCAGGTGCAACTCCAAAATCCCTCTGCGATACAAGAGACGGGACTACAAAGTCTTCGAGTGTGCCAAGGTCACCGAGAGCTTTGCCAGCAAAGCCCGGAGCTTGGTGCCAGTCAAGTACGAGACCATCGTGGTCACAGGCTTTGAGAAGGGCGCGGGGACCGACGCCAACGTGTTCATCACCATCTACGGGCTGAACGGGGACTCGGGCAAGCGGGCGCTGAAGCAGAAATTCAGGAACCTCTTCGAAAGAGGCAAAACCAACAGGTTTTACCTGGAAACGCTGGACATGGGGGAGCTAAAAAAGGTCCGGATTGAGCATGACAACAGTGGTCTGGCACCAGGCTGGCTGGTGGAGAGGGTGGAGATCACCAACTCGGCCACTGGCGTGACCACCATATTCCCCTGCGGGAAGTGGCTGGATGAAAACCGGGGCGATGGGCTAATCTGGAGGGAGCTTTTTCCCAGGTACTGAGGAGGGCAGGGCCGCAGGAAGTGTTTGGTCCTCCCTTCTGTATGTGAATTTTTTTTCTCACTGTACTGTTTTATATCGCGTTTTACTTTTTGAAACACTGGCTTTTGTACTGAGAGATTTTTAGCAGCAAGGTGTGCTTCCTGGGTTAACATTTTGTAAAATTGATACTGTTTTTCTTTTTTTAAATGCATACAAAAATGCAAATTAAATAAATACCTTTGTTGCTTACTTATGACTGAGAGCCACAAGAAACTGTCCCTTACCAGCTCAGGTATTTCTGCTTTCAGTGCTATACCCTGCCACAGCTGGGAGAACCTTACACCACTGATGAGCTCCACATTTAGATAAGTAAAGAGGTGAGAGAGTTGAGTCACTTTATTTAAGAAAGTTGAGCTTGGAGATCCCAGTTTTTCCCAGTTACTGGCAACTGCAAACTCTGCATGTCCACACACGCACATGCACATCTCCAGAAGGCACCACATCAGGAGCAGCAGACACAGCTGAGTTTGGAGAGGACCTGCATCCACCCATCTAGGTCTTAAGCAGGGGGATCTGAGTGGTGTTTTCCACCCCTGGGCTTCTTTCCCCCAAGCCAGACTCAGCCGTCCAGCTGAATTCCTACCAGTCTGCAGGGCTGAGACCTGTGGTTACAGCTACCAGGGCTAAAGACCTTCCAAATAATCAATTCCACAGCAAGGAAGCTGTGCTAACTATATTCAAAGCTGACTCAGGATAATCTTACCCTATATGGCCTGAATACCAGCTCCGTTTCAGAGCAGCTGCCATTCATTTTCTTCTGTTTTTTTCCCTTTAATAAGGGAATAAGTCTTTTTCTGCGGTGAAGGGATTTCCTGGAGGCAACAACGTTTAGTGCTCCTGTTGATGAGCTCTTCCCAGGTACTCACATCTCTACAAGTACCAATGAAAAAAAGCCTTAAATAAATCATTGCTTCTGTAGCCCTCTCTCCCCACAGGGAGCAGAGCAGCAGGACACATCTTTCGGAGGGGAAAGTGAGGTGTCTGAGCTGCCATGAGAAGACCTTCCTCCTGGCCTACCCATGAGAGGATGTTCCCCCTTCCAAAAACTGGTTTTAAACAAGCACTTTGTATGAATAGGGATCAAATGGGTCATGAGTGGGTTAAACCCACCAAGCCCACCCACCCCATCAGCTCCTGGGTTGGGAGTGATGCTTCTGCTGGGGCATGACCTGGCCATGAGGCAGGACTGTCCCACAGCTGAATCCCCTAGTGCTCATGGGCAAAGGTGGCCCCAGCAAAGGCTGGTGATGCTGAGACAGGAGTAAGGGGCATCTTGCAGGTGCTGTCAATTGCTCATGAGTATTTGAAAGCTGCTGCATCCTACGAAAGCCCTTCCAGGGAAGTTCTGTATTTCTATTTTCCACAGCAAGCACCACCGGAGAGACTTGAGATTATTCATGGCTGTCTGTGCCAGCTCACAAATAATAGGTCAGACTAATTCATTTTAGAAACCTTTATGGTAACTGATGGTTTTGGAGCAGAGCAAGTTGCTTAAATGAGCCCAGTAATCAACCTCATCAGTGATCAACTACTTGCTGAGGGGAATAATAATAGCAGCCTTCACTGGCTTTGTTCTCCCTCCTCACTGCAGACTGGTGCAGCCAAGCTGTGAGCAAGGGGCTGGGGGCTTACAGGAGGGGCAGAACAAACCTCAGGAGGGCTGAAGGGAGTACTGGGGTCAGCAGGTGTGCGGCATCCCTGCGATCCTGCTGGGATGGGGTTCAGGCTCCCTGGCTACCCAGGGTGTCCCATGAGTGCATCTGAGGCATCTGGTTTTTCTGTGCTTGTGCAGTGTCACTGCAGTTCCCCAGTGGGTGTTTGAGGCAAAATAAGGGTCAGGCTTTTGATTTCTCTGCATTCTCTCCCACCTCAGTCTAACCAGGGCTATGAAAAAAACCTTCCTGTCAATAGGTTTGGCCCATTTTTAGGCAAATGTGTGCTGCAGTGAGATAGGAGTTTGTCCCATTAAAATGCTGTAGTCCTGGCATTTCTGGTTGTCTCCAGTCAGTCCCCACTTTGCACAGAGTTGTGGGGAAGCTGGTCTTAGAGCACCACTGCTGCAGTTTAATAATCCCTGCCATCCCCTGAACCAGTTCACCTCACTGATACATGCTATTGTGGAGGTGTTAAAGGCCAGGTTGGATGGGGTTTGGAGAAATCTATTCTGGTGGAAGGTATCCCTGCCCATGGCAGGGGGTTGGAACTGGATTTTAAGGTCCCTTCCAGCCCACACCATTCTGTGATTCTATGATGATTCTATGATTCCAGCCCTCAGGAGCAGTGAGGCAGCTTCTGACCCACACACCATCCCTTCGTGGGGCAAGGAGGAAAGATAAATCCTTACCTTGCATATAAGATACAGGAGGTAGATAGGACCATGGACTGAAATCCTGTTGAAGCAGGAATTAATATCTTTGGGGTCACCAGATCAGTGTGTAGGTGGGAGATGGGACTGCAGATACCTGGGTTGCCATCAAAACCTCCTGCCATCCCTGAGCAGGCACACTCAACACAAAAGCTCCCTGCAAAGCTGCTCTGAAACAGGCCAAGGGAGAGTTTGCTGATGGGGGTCAGCAACCCCACTGCCTCCCAGGAAGGCAACCTTGGCAAAGCATGAAACAACTCCACTTTTTTCTTCTGAAGACTTCAAACAGGCCCCTTGTTAGTGCAAAGCTCAACTCTACCCCGGCTCTGGGGAATCCTTCAGTTGCTACAACAACTAATGCTACAGAAATAATAAGGCAAGAGTGGAGTTTTTCCAAGGACTGGATTTGCACTAAGCTGCTAAATTCAACACATTCTTGGCCAAGTGGAGAACTAGGGAGGAGAAAAGCCAGATTTTTCCTAGTCCTGTGCCTCTTGTACAGCTCAGGTAGAGCATCCCAAAGCTGATAGGTTGGGCAGATGCAAAGCTCCTGCTCCCCCCCCAATCTCTAACTTTTTCCTCTTTATTCCTTAATTGGTAGGCTTTAATGCACAAACCTTCACCCAAAAAACACTAATGTAGATGGGAAGCAAGAGCAAAGGACAAGGAGGTTACAATCAGAGTGAGTCCTCAAAACCAGGCTGTCCCATTGTCTCTGTGTCCTCCATCATTTTGGGAGTCTGATGCAATGCTATGTTTACTAAATTTATGTTTACTAAGCATTTGGGTGCTAATAGTGAAAATAAGTATAAACAAGAAGCCGTTTGCAGTGTTGTATGCTGAAGGATTGGTTGCCTCTTGCTGCAGGACACAGGGAATTATTTGCAAATCTCTATGAAATTGTTGCAAAATATTTTTATAGCATCATATACCAACCTTACATTGATGAAGACAGAATGACTGAGGGATGCAAAGTACCTTATATTCTGTATTTAGAGAACATATTATAATCTTCCCTTGCCCCATCCTTATGTGTAGAGGTCCATTTTAAAATTGAAAAGAGCTAAAAAAAAGAGCAAAAAACCAACCAACCAAAAAAAAAAAAAAAAAAAAAAAACCAAACCAAAACCAAGAATAAATATATTTATTAATGGAGTTGTACAGCTCTGAGCTGCAATCTCTGAGCCAGCTGTGGATTTAGATGCTACAAAACACAAATAAGGGCTAACCTTCTCAACCCTGGGCAGCTGCTGCGAGAGCAGATGCTCACAATGAATAAAGACGTTGCATCTCGGTCCGTGCTGTTACACCTTGATGGGCACAGCTCCTCTCCCTCCCCAGCACAGACACTGGCAGCTGCTCGCTGTGCTCAGCAGGACTGTTATCAGATCATAGTGACGTGTTTGCTGCTCCAGTTCTGAAACCAAACCAATTGCCATCTCCAGCAACGCTCTCGGAGCCGTCACCCTTCTGAAGGACATCATCAAGATCTCAGTGAGAAAGTGAGATATTCCCCCAGATGGACCAGCAGGTAATTTTTAACCTGTTTTCTATTTTCCGAATTTCTGAAACCTTCCTGAAACTAGAGGTTTGTGTTGCCTGAACACGGTTCATCCCTTATGCAGCGTTTGCTGGATGCTGGAGGAGCCGGCAATTCCCTTCGGCTACAGGAACCAAATCTCTGTGATCAGCAGCCGCCTGTCTCCAAGGCTTATTTAGTCTAATCACATAGTCAAAAGTGGAGACTGGTCTCAGCTTTTCAGGAGGAACAGCTGAATCAAGAGTGGGCAGGAGCAGAGACTGGCACCATTGATAGTGGGAGAGAATAAAAGCGCAGGAAGACCTATGAAATTAACTACGCAGGATGCAAAATTGGGTGTATGACATTGGATTCTCCAATGGCAGGTAAAAAAAGTATTGAAAAATACCCTCAAATGTACTGGTATCAGTTTGGAGTATTTTTTTTCTTCCAGTTAGTTTGTCCTTCCTTAGTTATTAAACAGGAGACCCACACAGAAGGAGAAGTTTCTCCACCAGGAGGATGAAGAACCTTTCAGTACTTCTGCAGGACTTGCTAGAGATATCCTACAGGCACTGTGGGATATGGAGGAGAAATCTCTCTTTAACAGGCCTTTTTCAGAAATTCTAGAAAGTGATTTTGGCACCTGATCACTAAACTGGTGCCACAGGACATCACGCATGGTGGTGTGCCCAATGTGTAGAGCCTTACCTCACCCCTGCCATGGAGCTCAACCACCAGCAGCCTCTGCAAAACAGATGGGCAGGGTATTTTATACCCCAGCAGTGGTTTTTTTGCACATCAAAGTCCAAAGGCATAAGCAGTGAAAGAAGAATTTACTCCGACCCAAAGAAACCAGATACAAGCAGTAAATAAAGACCAAGCTCTGCCAAGTGACTTCTGTGTGGCACAGGTTTATAGTTAGCAATGCAGTTTGTTTTATTAGTTATAAATAAAGTACAAAAAATCCACCAAAAGTGAATCTAAGCATTTACACAATTTCTAATGTCTTTCCATTTCTTCAATGCACTATTGCTTTAATATTAATAATAAATATTTTTCTAGCTTTCTTCTATAAAATAGTCTATGTAGCAAAATGTTGCACAGCACAACAGAACAGCAGTAGGAATACAAAAATGTGGGTGATCCTTTCACCTGCCCGGGCCATTAAAGGAGAGGGGTTTTGTTTGCTCCTTGTTCTACTTATCCCTTTTACAGTGACTTTGGGGGGGACAACAACCAACCCCCCTGTCCCCAAACAGCTCAAAATCACAGCTCCAGGCTACAGGGGAGGAGTGTTAGAGAGCAGCAAGGTAAAAAACACAGACAGGTTTAAAACCTGGGGTAAGGCAAAGTCAACAAAGCAGAGCAGCACCCTGAAGGGACAGAGAGAAAAAAATTAAGGTACAGTGATTTTGTGCCTTTCTAACCCAAACCAGAATTGCACCCAAAGCCTTTTGGGGTGGGGAGGTGTGGCTACTGGCTGAGCACATGCATCAAGCCCCACTTCTGTCCGTACATGGCTGAGTTTCTGCACTGACCAAGGGTGGTTATGGCTTAAAGCTTAAAATGTTACCCCATGTCTCACTTTCTTGCAAAGCTGGAACACTTGATATTCAGGAACCTTTGGGAAAGGGTAGAGCACTGTGAGAGCGGCATGGTTGTGGCAGGATGGGGATGGGGATGCTTGGCCATGTCATTTTGGGGCTGAATCCCTTCTCTGGTGTAGGTCCCAGCTCTACAGTGAAGGTTTTTCTCTTTGCAGAAGAGATGAAACCAACTGACCAAGAGAATCAGTTAGGGGCTTCTGCCACATTCACAGCTCAGAGCTGGGTTATAGCAAATGCTCATGACAGGCCTTGGAAAGGGATGCCAGATTGACCCTGTATCCATCCCACCCCCTCCCAGCTAGACATGGCATCACAGAATCCCAGAACAGTTTGGTCTGGAAGGGACCTTAAAGCTCATCTTTTTCCAACCCCCAACCATGGGCAGGGACACCTTCCACTAGACCAGGCTGCTCTGAGCCCTGTCCAACCCAGCCTTGAAACTTCCAGGGATGGGCCATCCATAACTTCTCCGGGCAACTTGTGCCAGTGCCTTACCAGCCTCTGAGTAGAGAGGTCAACCCCCCAAAAAACTGCAAGGAGTTCCTCACTTTTGTTCCCTCCAAGCCCAGGCTCAACCTACTGCCTCCTTCACCCCAGCTGGGTGCACACACAGAGGGTGAAAAGAGCCAAACCGAGGACCCACGGGCACCAAAATCTGGACAAAGCCACCACCACACCTGGGCTTCCTTCCTTGGCTTTTGAAGCAACGTGCAGAGTCTGGCACTAAAGGGTGCAATGCATTGCCCCAAGCACAGCCTTGCAGCGGGGGCCTGCTGGGTGTCATTGCAGGGTCACACATGCAGCAAAGAGCAGCAGCATCACCAGCGGGCGGCGGGGACGGGGCAGGACCGGGAACCAACCAAAAAACATTTTGGCTTTGCAGAGCGTCGTTAACCACCTTCAATGCACGGGGGCGCAAGCGAAAGGATCACCAGAGTTTGATTATGAGTGCAAATAATATTCATATATATGTGCTAAACACAGTCACTATATTGCAGTTTTCCACTATGTCACAGCATACAGAATCAAAGGTTTGCATTTTTATGGAATGTATCCAAGGTAACAGCACCACAGTAATACAGTTTGTAATCACACACCCTGATTTTTTTCTCTTTTTTTTTTTTTTTTTTGTTTTTGACAAGATAAGCATCACCCCCCACATCCCCTGTTTAATTTTTTTTTTAAGTACCGATGCATGCAAAGCATTCCATTCCCAGAAACAATGCAAAAATGAGGTAATAGGAGTAATAAAAAAAATTAGTAGTAATTTCTAAATAAATAAATTATAATTAAAAATGCAAAAAAAACAACTATAAAAATAATTAAATAAGAACCCACAATATCTACAAGTTAGTCATAAATTATGATTGTTAAATATAAGGCATTTAAACTCACAAAACCCTGTAAACTATCAATGTTTTGTTTCTAGTGATTTTTTTTTTGTTGTTGTTTGTTTCATTTTGTTTTGTTTTTTTTTAAATTCACCCTATTATCGCAACCTACTCGTACAAATTATTTAAATGCAAAGAAACCTGACACACCAATACAACTCCAGATGCTGTAAATTCGCACACACCTTGGGATCAGTCACTCACACTAGACCATGGGAGTTTGGTGCTTTTCTTCACCAAAGGGTTTGGTTGTTTTTTTTTTTTTCTTTTTTAGTTTGCTTGATCTTTTTTTTTTTTAAAAACTGTGCTTGTTTATTAGGCAAATAGTAACACTTTCTCACAGGCTTTAAGAAAATACACTGTTCAGGAGCACTCCTCATCCCCTCCCCACCCAGCCAGAGTCCCAGTCACTCTGTTCCTCTCCCAGCTTCACCCCCAGCTCATGCCTGGACAGACCAGACCTCCTTACAGTGTATTTTACCAGCAAAGCCTTGTATAAAATAGTATTATTAGTATTATTTGTAATGATGCTTCAATCTGCTGCTGCTGGAGCCAGTCCCAAGGATGGACCACTCCTTGACCCATGGACATCAGGGCTGGGACCACCACATCCCCCAAGAAGCTGTTGCTTGTGCTGGGTGTCAAATATATCATAAAATCATGGAATAGTTTGGGTTGGAAGAGACCTTAATAGGTCATCCAGTTCCAACTCCCAGACATGGGCAGGGACACCTTCCACTAGACCAGGATGCTCAGAGCACTGTCCAACATGACCTTGAATGTTTCCAGCGATGGGGCAGCCACAGCTTCTCTGGGCAGCCTGTGCCAGTTTCTCATCACCCTCATAGCCAAAAATTTTTTCCTTATGTTTTACCTATAGGTCACCAAGTGTTCCACTCCCCTCCCTCCTACCTACACGGGCACATGAAGAGAGAGGCTCCTGCACCTTCACGTCCATGGGGATTCGCTCTTTCTCTCCCCTCTCCCTCTGGGAAAAAAGAAAGTCTCTGTGGTGCCTCTGAGGTTGGTGTTTTCCAATTACAGCTCATGGGAATCTTCCGATTTCTCAGATAGCGGTTTATGATTGATTCTACTTGGAGAGCATCACTTGGCTCCAGCGAAACGGATGCTCAGGGGAGCCAGAAATCATTCCCACCACATCAGAATTTTCAATACATAATGTTCCTGACTAATTCCCCTGCTGCTCCTCCGCAGCTCTTTCACTCCCCTAGTACGAAATTTAAAAAAAAAAAAAAAAAAAAAAAAAAGGGAAAGGAAAAGAATGTTTTGGTTGTGAATGTCGGTTTTCCGGAGGGTTTTCCACTCGGTCCCTGTGGTTGGCATGCTGAGGTGTTTTTTTTTCAGGGGGAGCGTGGATCACAACAGCTCGCTCCTTCGGGTATTGCCTCTTAATTCTGTTTTGAGCGTTAATGTGATTAAGTTGTGTTTTAACAACCACTGATTACTCCGTGTGGATACAGCCTGAAACATGTACACAAGCTCACACGGGTGCAGGTACACATTCTTTGAGGCAGGTCACAACCCAGTAGCAAACCTCCAAAAAACAGCAACCCCACTTCCAACCTCCCTCCCCCTCCCATGCCCAAGTGCTTATGGTCTCAGCAGTGCCTTGAGAGCATCGAGTTTTCTTCTGTCCTGTTATCAGAGA
The DNA here is from genome assembly GCF_003945595.2 of Pipra filicauda. Lineage (NCBI taxonomy): Eukaryota > Metazoa > Chordata > Aves > Passeriformes > Pipridae > Pipra > Pipra filicauda. The sequence goes on along the minus strand of NW_024104327.1, from coordinate 901,425 downwards.
TGCCTTTGCATGGGAGAAGAGTCGATGTTTTGCACCTCTCGGCACTTCTCTGGTGTTATTATACCCCAAAGCACAGCTGTAGGCACCCACTCCGGTAACCATCAGTTTGGAGCTGGTGAAGCCAACCAGTCACGCAGCTCACAGGAGAAAGCATCACAGACAATGGCAATCAAATAGACAGATCTTCCTTGGATTTTGATATGACAAGCTACTTTGTTAAAGATACAGAAAGCAAAGAAACAGCATCTAGTCCAATATTATGCCCCTACAGAAAGTGTCCAGCACCAGCAGACAAGCAGGAACGAAGCTTCTCCCTATTGCTTCGTTCATTTTATCCCCAATTTTTATTTCTTTAAGCTTCTCTAAATTTGCAACACACTGTAAATGCAAGGGAAAGAAGCACACGCGGCTGAGGCAAAGAGCGCAAACCCTTCTGACTGTAAACAGGATTTTGCTTTTTCTCCTCTTCCCCCACCCCAAGGGTGGGAAAGTTTGACCTCTTTATTCCCCCTCTGCAATGTATTAATCAGGCACCAAAATAAGGAATCTATGAAAAAATATTTGGTGCAAAATAGGTAACAGCAACATGTCCACCACAAGATGAGTAGGGCATCAAACACAACATTTCTTAAGCTAACATGCTCCAGCTGCCATCCATAGAAATAGCTAAAGGACCCCTAACATGTTTCTACATATTCGAGAGGTATATATACAATCCCCATGAAGTGCAGGATTGACAGGCCAGGCTACCACAACTAGTTCCTTCATGTTCAACACTAAATCTTCTGCAGCACGGGGTCTCTGAGCTCCGGGAATGCCAGCTCCCTTTCACTGGGCCTGTATCCTGCATATGTGCAATATCTCCTACTGCTAGATATTGTACCACCACCTCCTCCTCCTCCTCACTAACGTGCCTGCAGACTTCCCCTCTCAATCAAATGGCTCAGAAGGCAAAAATTTTGCTGCAAGGGTCTATGGCCATACGACCTGGTAAGGAAAATGGTGTGTCCAGCCAGTCCTTTCAGCTGTCCGAGCCGAGCTGTGTTTCAATGTCCACCCTGCAGATCGGGCACTTCTTGCTGGTGGCCAGCCACTGGTCCACGCACACTTGGTGGAAGAGATGCATACAAGGCAACCGCCTGCAGAGACAGAAAAAATACCAGCCTGTTAGGATGGAGGAGGCCCAAGGGACCAAGAAGAAAAGAAAACCATGTGGGAAAGCACTGGAGTGGTGACACCAGTGTTGCCGAGGTCCTGCAGTCTCTCCCAGTCACACCAGTTCACACAGGGAAGTTAGATGGAGATACTGTCCTTCTTGGCCTATTAGAAACTCTCATACCATCCTGAACTGAGTTGCTCCAGCCATTAATTACCCTGCCTGCTACTTTTTAATCTTTCAGGAATAAGGTTATACTCCAAAGCCTCTTGGTTCTTCATCACTGTGGCTCACTGGCAGTTAGGTGGGTCCCCACTGCTCCTGCATGGTGTCTGGTGTGCCCCCAGGGAATGTGGTTGCTTTTTACCTACATCACCTTTGCCATCATCTGCCCTTGTAATACAGAGAGCACAAGAACCCACAGCAAGAGGATCAGAGCTTTTCTTGAGGGTTTAAGGCAATTAAGGGGTGAGAAGCAGGACCAGGTACTTCTTGCCTGCAGTTCCTTCAGCCACGGTAGTTCAGTCCTTTGCAATTTCTTGTCCCCACTCTCTGTCACAATCAGAGATCTGACCTAGACAACAGCCTGGAATGTCTGTTATGGATGACTGGGGTTCTGCTGTTGGCTCAGGAAGGTTCCCTGTGACCATGTGGGCAAAGTAATCTTATTCTACAATAAACCAGCTCCATTCTGGACACAAGCCCGAATCTCCTGGACTTCATACTCATACTGCCTTTTATCATACTTTGGTCATCTGTCAAGCTCAGATGTTGATGACTGCAAGCTCCAGATGGCTGCCTGAGACCTGGGACACATCCCTCTTTGGCAGTTTGCCACCTGGCCTATTGGCACAGCCTTGAAGCAGGTGATCCAAACCCAGGAGACATTATAAAAACTTGTCCCTCCTGCTGTTGCAGACCTCCTCCTACCTACAGCCCACACCAATGTCCATCTAAGTAGTTTTTGGTTTCCCAGACCCTGCAACAACCCAAGTGAATTTCTCAGGACAAGAACAGGGGCAATCCCACGAGTGCACAGTGGCATCAATCCAAATAAGCACAACTCAGATGGCATGGAGAGGCAGAAGAGCAGATGGAAGGATCATACCTGACGTCTTCTCCGTCTTCTAGCATGGACAGACAGATTGTGCATTTCTCATCGGTGTCTGACTCCTCTCCATCATCTTGCTCAGCTTTGCCTTCCTGTGGTCTTCTCTGCAGCAAGGTTAAAGACATCGTTTGGTTAGGCCTTGACTTTCTAATGGTCTCCCAAGCCTGGACAGTTGTAGGAAGGTAAATAATAAGAGCTTTTTCTATCAGCCAGATCCTCCAGCCTGGGGAAGCCACCCCAGCCAAAACAGCCAGTGAGATGAGGGTGCCACCAACATGCTGCTGGCTGGCACACCTCCTCCTGGGGCCAGTGGCACCGAGGCTGATGGTGGTGCCCCAAGGAGCAGCCTCTCCTCTGCTGCCCTAATACAGCCTCCTGCCACTTCCTTGCAGTGGGGATGGCTCCATGGTCTCCTTTGCTGGAAGCTTTTCCTGGAGACCCCAAAATGTGTGGGGCTACCACTGCCAGGAAGGGCAACCACTGTGCCTCATGCCAGCCTGGCCACCAGCCCAGCCCCGTGCTGCACCACAGGGCAGTGCTTAGCCTGTCAGCTCTCCCCTTTTCTCTATTCTCCTATTGATACCATTTTTCCGAATCCACTGGAGATGCAGTCAGAGGTAAGTGCAGGACAAGCTATCTCACTTTCCCCCTGGGCAACGCAACATCCCTACACGTTACCGCCCAGCTGGGGACGACCAGCACACGGAATTACTACCCAAACAAGCAATTTTTTCCCCCGTTCTCTGCTCAGAACAACCCAAAGATGTGCCACCCATCTCCTTACAGGGAAGACATCAGCTCCAACAGAGGAGACACCCCTTGCGAAGGGAGGGGAGGACAAGGTCCCCCACGCCACGGAGCCGCCGCCCTCGCTCACGTCGGGGCGCGCGGGCAGGGCCGCTTGCATGCAGAACAGGGTGGGTTTGCATGCACCAAGCCCCCTTGGAGGTGTGCACTTTCTTACCAGGTGCGGACAGGGGGGAAATTGCACCCGCTGGGTGGGAGAAGGTTGAGACCCCTTTGAAAATTTGGCCCGCAGCTTCCTAGCCTAGAAGTGAGAAACAGCCAGCTGAGCTACGCCACCGCTTCGGCCCGGGAGCCCCCGCAAGATACCAAAGCACCGCCTCTGGATTTTGCCTTCCTCCCCTGCTTTGGGGAATGTTTTGAGTGATGGTTCCGGCTCGCCAACCCTGAGGATTGTGACCCACCAAAGTCCTTCCTTCTGTCTGCTCCATGCCCACAGCCCTGGGAGCTGGGAGGGGCTGGCAGCCGTGCCGTGGTTTCGGGGCACTCACCTTCTTGTACTTGTGGGGGAAGGTGAATCTCTCGATGGTGTTCTGGACGGCGCCCCGGCTCACACTGCCCAGCCTGTCCTCCAGCTGCAGCAGCTCCTGTGGCACAGGAACATCAGGAAATGCCATCCTCATTGCTCCCGAGGCACGAGGTCCCACCACACAATCCTACCCGCTGGTGACCAAGGCTCCCTCCTGTCCTTTCCTCAGTGGAAAGTCCATCAAACCCGAATCAGTCACGATTTCATGATGGATCTGAGCCCCGGCACTTTGTGTTAATAACTAAGGGCTTAAGGCACAGAGCTGGATATCCAGTGTTTCACAAATTAGGGTGCAATTTGAGATCCATCTGACATGCTAGGGAAACAAAACCCTATAGAACTGGAGCACTTTCTTTACAGACATGAAAGGAGCCAGAGTCAACTCAAGCCAGACCCAGGCGCTTTGGAGTAAACCATCTTTTACCAAACCCACTCAACCCAGGGAATTATTACTAAAATTGCTGAATGACTCAATGCAATTTCCATGCCACAAAACAGCCTTACAAGTTTATACCAGAGCTTGCATAGATTCCCAGCTCTTCAGAAATTAATAATTCCAAGTCCCCAAGATATACGTACTTCATAGCTCTCCCGCACAGCAGATGTGTGCCTGCTTGGGTTCAGTCCCTGAAGAGCAAGCAACTGAAGTTGAGGGTAAGGGTAATTTCTGATTTCATGAACAACCTGCAAGAAGTGAGGGAGAGAGATAAAGCTACCTGTACTTACCCACAGAAAACCCTCGTGTACCCTGATGTAAATCTAGTGCTTTAAAAATACAAATTGAAAGAGCAGATTGACACCTTCACTGACAGAAGCCTTTTAATAACCAAAAAATGAGGTTTTATTAAATAGATCTCCTATGAATTACCTAAGAACACACATTTCTTCTGGATAAACTGTCTGTTATAATGGTTCCTGTAGCATCCATAATGTTGCAGTTCCAAACTCTCAACATGGATTAGCTTTAAAAGAAATCTTATATTATTTAAATGGATGGATTTCTCTTCATCCAAGCTTTGATTTTTTTCTTTTAAGACTTACTGTAGTACACAGGTGAGAGGGTCTGACTACAATGCATCAGGAAAAACACCCTCGTGGGATTCCTGAGGATGCTTTAAGGACTAGCAGTGCTTGGCATGGCTCAGCTCCAAATACAGCACCCTGCTAGGAGAATGGGTAGCACATGACCCCAGTCAGCCCATCTTCTCATCAAACCCACCCCTGCCTGTGCAGGTGGCCATGCAAAACCTTTACAGGTGGCATCAGAGCTGGTGTAGAGAGCAACAACAGGATGAGGGATGGTCCTCAAGGCTGAGCCCAGGGAAAGGAGTCACCCACTGCTCATCCTTCTACATAAAAAAAAGTCCTGGGAGCCCACAGTTTGTGCCAGTATTAATAATATTATTAGTAATAACTGCTGAGTCTCTCACATCCTGCCCAGGTTTTGCAGACCAGCTTGTGAACCCTGGTGCTGCACACGATGGACCGAATCCTTCCAGAACATCTGAGCTTTTCTTTTCTTTCTCTAATCCAGCGCAGTGATGCAACATTATCCTTTCAGACACTCCCTCCCACGGCCGGAGATAAGTGGGATTCGCAGAAGACAGGTGATAGAAAGATAGCAGCCTTTATTTTGACTGCCTTCTGGCAGACAATGCATAAAACATTTCTCAGTGAGAGTGTTTCACTTACCATCTGCGTTGAGGATGTGCTTCTGGGGAAATGGTGCATCCGAGGTGTGGCTAAGTAATGCTGATATGGCTGAGGGACGGGACGGACCTGGAACTGGGCGTGAGTCAGTCCCGCATCGACACTGAGGTCCCTGTGGGCATGAGGATGGAAATATGGCTTTGGATGCCATGGATTTGTTCATGGACTACAGACCATGCTCGCAGAGCAACCTCCCCAGTGGGCTCTGGGCTGCTGTGGGGTTCCTCAGCCTGGGGAGATGCTCCTGGAAGGGAGTTTTCTCTAATTTGAGCAATCACCCACCAGGCCAGCACGAAGGAGTGAGGGGTTGGTTCTATGCCAGTCAGTGTTTGTGTTGGTCGGGGTCAGGGGCTGAGCAGGTGCAGCCCTGCTAATTTCATAGAAAGAGAATTTTGATGGCTCAAAATGATGCCCAGGCTCAGTAACTCAACCTGGTCAGACCAGGTCCTGTCTGTGCTGCCACTATTACGGTATGCTTTGAATATTTTGCAGGAATACAGGCAATTAGTCAAGGAAGCTAGTTAGGAGCTAGCTAGGTGCTGCTTGGGAGCTTTTTGATGTACCTGTGCTCTCCTTGGAGGTCTCCCAGTCCAGACTGTGGTAGGACTTGGGGAGTCAAAGGAGACTTGCACCTCAACTGAACCCAGACTCAGGGTGGTGAGGGTGTGAGGTGTGAGGGTGGGGAGGCCCTGGCACAGGTTGCCCAGAGAAGCTGTGGCTGCCCCATCCCTGGAAGTGTTCAGAGTTAAAATAGGGCTTGGAGCAACCTGGTCTAGTAAAAGGCATCCCTGCCCAGGGCCTAGGGGTGGAACTAGGTGATCTTTGAAGTCCCTTCCAACTTAAACCATTCTGTGATTCTACAATTCTGTGAACTCCAGAACTGCGATTTGTGCATAAAACATAAAGGTTTTAAGAAATGTCTGGATGGGACTGCTGTAGGGAAGTGTGTCACACAACTAGCAGGCCAACAGCAATGGAGTAGGACACCCCGATGGCCCCACTAGCCCGCACACAGCCTGGCCCAGCCGAGCAGAGGTGGAGCTCAGCTTGGTGAATCTGGACACTTTTATCCAGAAGAATAACCCGGCTCAATCCCCGGACCCGGCATGACCAAGATCCCATCCAGCTTCACAGCTCTGCCCAATCCATCACAGAGGCATAAACTGCAGCCCCATTGCCACACCGTGTGGAGGGGATAGGAGGAGACCTAATGCAGCATCTCCATCTATAATCCAATTAGCTGATCCCTGTTCTCTCCAGCCAAAGAGTCTCTCAGCAAACGAGTGCTTTGAACATCATTCACTTTATCATAATTACAAAATCCAGAGCTCTAATAACCATTGTCTTCACATTTGCCAAAGCAAAGCTAATTAGAGCTCAGGGGTGGCTTCCCGTCTCAGCCTCAAACTTCTCCTCCCCTGCGTGGAGGGACGGCAGCAGCGTGTACCACAGCTTGTTAGGAGCAACCCAGATGTGTCCTCCAGCAGCTGTGAAACTGCTTCCACCCAGCAGAAGGCAGAGGACGTGAAGGGACAGTGAATGTAGAAATCCTTCATCCAGAACAGCCTGTGCACCAGGCAGCAGCACCAGGGCTCTCGAATCCCCTAGTAAGGCACCCTGCACCAAGCTGGACTTGATGGCCCTTGTGGGTCCCTTCCAGCTCAGAACATTCTGTGGTTCTGTGATTCTAATTTGAGGCCAGGAGAGGGACTATCTTTACTGGCCCTGTGCTAGAGAGACAAAACCTGGCAGGGGATAAAACACAGCAGGCAACTGGCAGAACACAACCAGGATGAGAATTCACAGCACTGGGCAGTTTCCAGCTCCCGTGTCACAATTTTGGATATTTATCCAATTGTTTAAGACTGTTCCCAGGTGGATGGAAAGTTCAACTGAAAATCAGGAGGCTTTGGTTCCATTCCCAGCCCTGTCACTTTCCTTATGCATGACCTTGACCACTTCCTCTTTGCCATCCTGTATTCCCTGTCTACAGAAGAGATGTGGTATTCCATAGAGTGCTTTGAGATCAAGCACTGAAGAGATCTCTCAAAGGTGAATGGCCATTATTAGCTTGTACAAGTAGTTGCAACAATAGTACTGCTGAACTGTTTGTGAACTTAGAGACTTAAAATCAGATGTTGAGGTTCCTGAAGTGATGGTGTGGGTCTACAGATGGGTCCAAAGCAGACTACTGCATGGTACTGTGTTTTCCCAGGGTTTGAGGGTGACTAAGCAGAGTGCACCAGCTGAAGAAAATCAGAAATAACTTGCTTCCTAGCCTGTGCTACAGGGATGACTGTACAGCATCTTGATGCTCAGATGAGAGGTTCAAGATGTGATGCTTATGGTACATGGGCTGCCAACAACCAAAAGTGGCAGATAAGACTCCAGATAACAGCCTGGATGGTCATCACTATGTGCGTGTGCAGGAGATGATTTATGGAACCAAATGGGAGTTTATTTATTCTTCACCAGAAGATTTTAATTGAGGTTGGGCTCTCTGGGATGACTGATCCCTTTCAGATCCTCCTTCCATCCCCGCTTCCCGTGGCAGTGCCCACCACCTACTGCTTCTGAGAAAATGCTGCTGCTGCTCATCCAGGGGTAACACACTAGAGGGAAGGTTTTATATATCTGTAACTGGGCAAAAACTGTACGTGTGCCCTCAGGGAAAATGAGTCACCCAAACATATACACACAGTGTATGATTTCTGTCGTCCCCACTCCTTAGGTTTTATAAGGTTATGGAGCAACACAGCGGGGAAAAGGAGGGAGGAGGAGGGAACATAAAGTGATGCTTTATCAGATCCTTCTAATTATTATAATTAAACGCTCTGCACTGAAATAGAGGCAGAAAGAATGTCTCTATCCAGATGGTACATGAGCTGCTTTGCAAACCGATCAGAACCATGTCATCCTGGCCACATTCAGCCCACGGGGATGCCAGTAATGAGAACACCTAAGAAGAAAATGGCAGAAGGACGTGGCCATATTTTTGGCTGTCTATTATTGCACTGAAGGGGGAAAAAACCCCACCCGGTGTTAAAGTAGGACTATTCATTTGTGGAGTGAAGCATTCAAATGTTAGGAAATGCCATCATTAAGACTTCCTATCCCGTTTTATTTTGGTCCCCTTGTAGGTATACATTGCGATTGTCTCTAATTACAAGCTCACATGTTATTTTTTCCATTCAGTGCACAGAATGGACTTTGCTTAGCTTACAGAAGTATGTTTTTATTTCCTTATTCTATCAAGTAGGGCACCATACCTTATTAAATGTTCAAGAGCTCAAAACTTGCTCTGAAAATGAAGTGATCAATTCCCTGCAAAGCTTTTCCAGGGTATTAAACACTACAGTGGGAGAATGACTAACAAATCTTGATTCATGCTACCCTGCATGGCAGAGCAGCATGGTGGTCACTAATTGAGACCACAGAAGAAGTTATGGCCACTGTTTTTTGGGTGCCTGAAGGACAGCAGAAGGTCTAGTTCAGGTAGAAACAGTGGTCTAAAGGAAAAAGATCCTGTCTGTGCCCTGCAGCAGGAAGAGCCACCGGGGAAGATTAATGCTTGGCTGCACTCTACATCTGTAGGTGAAGAGTTATGGGCAATAACAGTGGAGCATGTTCAGAGAAGGGAACGGAGCTGGGGAAGGGTCTGGAGCAGCAGGAGCAGCTGAGGGAGCCGAGGGGGCTCAGCCTGGAGAAAAGGAGGCTTGGGGGGATCTCTCACTCTCTTGCAACTCCCTGACAGGAGGGTGGAGCCAGGTGGGTGTCAGGCTGTGCTCCCAGGGAACAAGGGACAGAACAAGAAGAAATGTTCTCAAGTTGTGCCAGGTAGTGTTTAGATTGGATATCAGGAGCAATTCCTTCACCCAAAGAGCCATCAAGTTCTGCCACAAGCTGCCCAGGGTAGTGACGGAGTTCCCATCCCTGCAGGGATTTAGAAGCCATGTAGATGTGGCACCTGGGGACATGGGTTACTGCTCAGCTTGGCAGTGCTGGGGAATTGTTGGACTCGATGATCTTAGAGGGTTTTTCCATCCCAAATGATTCTATAATTCTATATATATATGCCTGGAGGCTTTAACACACACTTATGGCCCTCTCAGAGGCGGGTTTTCCCACTGCACATTCCCCACACTGTAACTGTTGAGCTGCCCCATTGGCTTCCATGAAAGCATTGATCCCTGATGACATTCCCCAACCCTTGCAGCCTTCCTGGGACTTTTTAAAGACCTCACTCAATGCACTAGTGAAATGTGGATCACTTACCAGTCCGTGCCTTCTGCTAAATACCTGGGCTGGGGCCCCATGGGTTGTGGAGTCTGCAGTTGGTGGCTGAAGTCGAAGCTGGGGTGTAGGCGGTGAGGCTGGACAGACATGCGCTCTTGAGCCCGCCTGCAACAGAGAGAACAGCGACACAGTCAGACACGGGTGGCACTGGGATCTACAGCTCCTGCTCCAGCCTCCTGTCAATAATCCATGGTAAAACCGCAATGTGAATACGTGTCCAAGAGAAAACAGCCCAGGCAGGTGTCAGGGATGGTGGGAAGAGGAACCCAGGGCTACGTCATTTCCTCATCGTCGCCACGGGCATGACTCTCATGCCCTTTGACAACTACATGTGCTCAGTTTACAGGAGATGCTATTTGGTGGCAAAAGGAGAGAAAAAGAGGAAATCAAACAACACCTTCCTGAGCAGCTTCGTGCTGTTTGCACTATTTTTTTTTTTCTCCACAGTCAGCCCCATAAACAACACACAAGATAAAACGTGTCCCTGCTTCAGCCGTGATCCATCATCATAAAGAAGCTGCAGGTTGTCTCGTCTCCCCATGCAGTCCATAAACTCCTGGGGAACCTCATTCATAACTGGATTACTCAGGAGTGACTGAAAGCAGAATTTACTCTTGCTGGCCTTTGCCAACATTCCTCTGGCTGATGGACAGGCCAGGCTGGGATCCAGCTCCTTCTCCCTCAGCTCTGCTGCCATTGCAGGCAGGGAAAAGAAAGTGGTAGAAAATAAAACAGAGTTTTCCTAGGGATTTGAGTCTTGTGGTTATTGTCTAGATGAACCACTCAGGGAAAGAGGATGTGCTGCTTGATCAATGTCCACATTTAACAAGAGACAAGGTGGATGCACAAGCAGGATTTGCATTACAGGCAGACTCATCACCTTCACTCCCTGCTGAGTCCCCAGTTACCAGAGGAGCCACAAAGCAAATCTTCAGAAAAACACCCAGAGCAAATGGAAGAGGGAACTGCTAGGTAAATAATTTTTAATGCTGCCACAGCTCAGAGACCTCACTTCAAAGGCACGATCCACATTCCCATTATTGGGACCTCCTGCCCCACACCTGTAAGGGTTCTGACACCCTCTTCCCCTGCTGGTGTGCTTCCAGAGACAAGCTCTGAGCCTGGCCAAGAGGTTCCTGCCTTTTTTCACAACTCACTTACAAATATAAAACTGACAGCGTTTACCAAAGCAGAATCTTCATGGAATTGTGTTCTGTGCTTTTATTTGAATTCAGCTTATGACTAAGAGATAAACACGTGTATCGTCAGTACCTCAGCCTTGAACATACTCGCCACCCAATTATTATCTAATCATTAAACCCACCTAAAATCCAGCTTATGCAAAACAAAACAATGATGAGAAGAACACACAATTTTAAAACAGAAAGGGTATGGAAAGAAAGGGTTTTCTATCTGTAGCATTCTTTCCAAATGAAGCATTATTGCAAGGATTCATCCTCTGATTCTTGATCCACGGATACAACCCACAAATAGCTTCCATATGTTTACAAAACAAGGACTACTCTCTCAAAAAACACAATCAAGGCAAGGCCAGGCATCCATTTCCACCTCTGCTGAGTTACAGTAGGTCTCTCTGCATTCGTCAACCCAGTCTGAATTTAAGATGCTTTCAGTGACAGAATGTGCTGCAGGTCAGTGGCACCATTCCCTCATAGAGATAGAAAGCCTACCTAGACCTAGGAGGGCGAGATCTTCATGTGTAAAAAGGAGACAGGTAGATACAATCTCTTGCACTGCTTTGAAACAGCAGCTGCAAGGGTGTAGCTCACCCTCACAGTCTGTCCCTCTCTCTGCCACGCAGGACAGGTTCACCACAACGCCATCGTGATTCTCCTACGAGTGACAACAACATGGTGACTTTGGGACACACTAGATGAGCGCTGTATGGATCCCCATGGGAAAGGTACACAGTAGATGAGCACAGTAGGGAACCCCCGAGGCAAAGGTGTCCGTTCAGGTGCAGCTTGCCCTGCAGCCTCCCTTCTGGTGGATGAATTTCCAGGGTGCACAGAGGAACTCGTGAAGAAAACGCAATGCAACCAGCGCTGCTGGGGTTCTGCAGGTGAAGAGAAGCTGATGTTGTAGCTCCTCAACATCCCTCAGGAAGAGCAGGACCCCCTTACCTGGGATGGGGCATGAGCCGGCGGTGCTGTGCCTCGAGGAGCTGCTGCTGGAGGAGGTATTGCTGGTGTAGCGCCTGAGGTAGGAAGGAGGGTCCAGCGACGTCCTGGAAGGGCAGGGGTGGCACTGGGGCCAGGGGCTGGTGGAGGGGGCCACTGTGCTGGTGTGCAGGGGCCATGTGAGGGGTCAGCCCCGGCTGGGGCTGCACCGCGTGAGGCAGGGTGAAGTCGGCGGAGAGCTGAGGCTGGGGACCCAGGTGGAAATGCCGGCAGGAGGTAGCATGGGGATGCTGAGACCTTTGAAAGGGAGCACCTGGAAGAGAAGAGAACACAACCCGGTCTAGTGGAAGGTGTCCCTACCCACGGAAGGGGGTTGGATCAGATGACCTTTAAAGGTCCTTTCCCACCCAAACCATTCTACGTTTCTGTGACACAGCCTCATCATTTTAGAAAAGAGAAAAACCATTTTCTAAAATATGGAGTTTTCAAAGCTTTCCCTGAACTGCAGACTTTCCATCCAAGTCAATGTATTTCTTTACCTCTCTAAAAATGTCTCATAGGCAAGGAAATAATCTCTGCTCCAAGAAATTCTCTCTCCCTGACTGCAGGACATGAGTGAGACACCTCCCACCTCTGAGAGGGAGGGATGAAGGCTATGTTTGTTTGTTGAGACCCTTCAATAGCCCGTCCTCATGAGCTGCTTGCAGGGAGAGAGCAGCTGCTGGAAACATAACACAGACTGCTATGAGACCAGCCATGAAGCTGATGGGAGTGAGGAAGAAATGAGGTGTGAAAGATATCCGTAGTGGAGGCGTTTTGTGAAACATCTGGCACTGGCTTGCACCTTGCTCAAGATCCTCGCTTGGACGGGCCCTTGTTCCAATCCAGCATGTTAATTCCTACATTCCTGGAGCATTTACAGGCACCCTGCAAAACCTTTCACTCTTAAGCTAGGGAAAGAGTAAATGCAGAGGTGAAGGATGAGGCTCAAGTGAGGCTATTAGAAATGCTTTTTTCTGAGGATCATTCACAGGATAAGACTCCTACCCTTTGCATGGCGTTTTGAACACCCCATCTTCCTAGAAAACTCCCCTTCTTTTTTAAACCTTCAGGAATGGCCCAAAATATCCAGGAACAACAGCACCAAGAGACACTGAGTGTCATCCCAAGACACAGGCATGCACGTCATGCCTTCTTCACCCAAACCCCTTCTGCTCCCGCCTCCCTGGCAGGCAGGGCCAGTCCATCACAACAGCCTAGGGAGCCCTGAGTGCTTTCTGCTCACTCCCATATGGAAACAGGAGAGACACACAGCAAGCCAGATGCCAGCAAGAGAAACAACGGGAGAGGACTTAACAGAAACGGATGGTTTGCAAAACTGTGCATAATTACACACAGCATCTCTTAAATACAAACTAATCCTCCAGAGTGCCCCTCTGAGAGAGGCAGCGGGGAACAAATTCCTGTGCCACCCACAGTGGAACTTCTTAAGGTGATATTTCCCCTGCTGTCAGATAACAGCATGATTTGACCACGCTATTAATTAAAACCAGAGGTGGCGGGATCAGACCCACCGTTCCTCAATGATGGAGCTGCAAACCCAGACCCAAGAGCCGTCTGTATATTCCATTCCGCTGCAGGTTACATTTGTTGCTGATGGCATGTCCCAAATTCACCACAAACAGGTAAAGGCTGAGTAACAAAATGGGGATCCTGTGCTGCCCTGGCCAATTGCTAGAGGGAATCATGGGGAGACGCCTCCTGATTGCTGTTTGCTTGGTACTTGCCAAGCAACTCGTGGTGAATTGCTCAACCTCTAATGGCCACATGTCCTCCCAGTGGCAAACTGCTGCAGCAGGTCACAGGTGAGCCATCTGACACCTCCAGGCCTTCACAGGGCCTGAAGACAAGGTGCAAGAGCAGGTAAAACTGTTAATCCCTCCACGCACCCCAACACACCAACCTGTGTCACCAGGCAGCAGTTCACTTGTATTTCAGAGAAAAACGTCTTAGGGTGACATGAGGCAGTGAAGCTTAGTGATACTCCCCCACATTCCCTGGGACACATTTTGTAGCATTTTGTGAGTAAAGCAGAAAAAGCCTGTTTCTTGTCTTCTGCCACTCTGTAAACTGTTGATGCCTAGTGCAACCTTAGCCAAGGATTTTCCAGCCTTCTACTGGATCTTGGGAGCCCTTACTCTGATTTAGTTAAAGGTCTGCAGGATCTTTGATGCCAGAGCCATGGTGACCCACAGAGAACAGGGTGGGCAGATTATCTGGTCATGCTTTTGACCTGAATTTTTCCTCCCATACCAAGACAGTCCTTGGGAGGAACTCAGTCGTACGCTTCCCGAAGGTCCAGAACGTGCAAACTTTATCTCTGGTATGTGTGTAGGAAGATATGCACAGCCAACATAACTGAGAGCAAAAGCCTGATCCATTTTGTTTTTGTACAGAGTGTTAATTTGCCTCGGTTTTAGGCACTAATTAATTAAATCAAGCATTTTTCAGTCTTTTTTGCTTGTACCTACTGATTCAGTGATGCATTCCTCTCCACAGGAAAAACACTATGAAGATGTGACCGGGACCATATGATTAAATAAAACCCATCAATTTGTCTTAGCATAATACAATACCCTGTGTAGTAATTGTGCATTCCCTACAACTAATCCAATTGCTGATGAGGATTTTGACAGCAAAGCAAAGACTTTGGGGAATACTTCAGCAATTCTATGCTTATTAGCAGCCATCAAATCATACAGCTGGCATAACCAAACCAGCTTGCACAACGGAGAGCCAGTCCTCAACAAGCATAGTGCTGGTGGACCCCAGAAAGCCCTGGCAAAAAAGTAACAGTGCAAAACTGAACATTACATTTCAAAGTCATTTATTTTTGAGTTTACCTTCTTCTAATCATTGCATCTAGCTGCAAAGGGCCTTGGTGGAGGCTGCTTTCCACAGCTTCTCCCATCACGCCCTAAAGCCAAGGTCAGCATCAGGGATCCGTGAATGGGGAATGGCAACTTTGGTAATTCCTGCCACTGTTGGAATACGAGTGCAGATCAGTGGCTGCCCCAACTGGCCTAGTTCACCTCTGACACTGATGGATGCTGAGGACCTGCCGTGGAGCTGGGTCTACTCTATTCCCCATATCTTCCAGCTCTGCAACGCCACGGCCTCACAGAATCATCTAGAATTACAGTATAGAATAGTGGAATCATTTAGGTTTGAAAAGCCCTCTAAGATCCTCGAGTCCAACTATTAACTCAGCACTGCCAAGCCCACCATTAACCCACGTCCCCAGCCCGCACCGTGAAGACAATCTCCTGCGAGCCCGCGGGGAAGGTTGTTTAATCACCATTTGTGAAGCACCCAAAACACTTAGCTGGGAGCTGGCAATGACAGGCTGCAGCCTCAAACTGAGGAGATATAAATTAGTTTTTAGAAAGCCAACAGATGATGCAGGCACGTGGATGGCTGAACCTGTTCTGCTGCTCAGCGCCGTGCTGCCGTTCCCGCCCTTCACTCACAGAGGCTTCTGACACGGTGGAAACCCGCAGGGAAGCTCAACACATCCTCCTCACCGCCATGTTCTCACTTATACGGCTGCTTCCTTCTTTTCCCCCTCCCCCTCGGTTCTACAGTTGTGTTTATTGTTTCCATACATTATCTGAAGCAGCACGGATGTATTTCCACTAACAAAAGTGCTCCTGTTTCCTTCGCGCCCCCGGGCCAACGCTGCAAACAATAAGTCCATGTATTTTTGCAGGTTGGTAAGTGACACCGAGTCACAGAAGAGTACTGGTCTGATCCTGGGTTTTTCTGCCCCTGGGGATTCTCCTTTAGCATCAGGCAAGGCTTGACTATACCTAGGCACATGCAAATTTATCCATCCAGCAGTATTTCACCCAGAAAGGCTCAAGGGATCCGTGTGCTCATTCAGCGCTGACCCATCTCAGAGATGCAAAGCCCCTGGGTAATCCCTGCAGTGAGACAGGGCATGCTACAGGCTTTATGAAAAGAAAAACCCAGAAAGCAGAACTATTTATTTCCACCTCCTTTCCTTGGGCAATGGTATTCTTGATGCAGTCAGGCTACTGGTAAGGGACATGGGATCAGGCCTGGAGCTGGCATTGGGATAGGTGTCTCAAGCAGACAGCTGCAGCCCAGGGAGCCTGCCTGCCTTCGAGAGGAAAACAAAATCTGTCTCATGTTGTTAAGCTGCCTACAATGCATGTGAATTTTTCCCCTGGGTAAAGGCAACCTGGCCGGCTTGTCAAGGCAGCCCACGGTCTGCACGAGAGGGCTGGGGATGGTGGGGGGGCTGGGGCTGTGTTACATCTAGATCCCATCACTGCAGGGAGGGAGATGGCAGCCCCTGGAGAGCCCTGGCTTCACTCAGTGACAGATTTTACAGCTGAAGGAGATCTGCCTGTCGTAATCGGCCAGGCCGGGGGATGGAGTCGCGCCGTCTCGGCCATTTCGTCCTGATTAGACCCCCCAGGGCCCCGCCTCCTGTCCTGGGGAGGCAGATAAACCCCAAGAACAGGAGCCAGCAAGGTGCCTCTCTGAGCACCAGGAGAGTCTACCAGGCTTTCAATAGCCCAGGAGCCTGCAGATTGCTTCCCTGGATGTGCATTAAAATTCCCCTCGGAGCCAGCAGCGCAGTGGGAAATTCACATTGGTCCTCACAGTACACAGTGAGCAAAGGCCAAAGTCGTGGGAGCAGCTCCAGTTTCACGTGGCACGTGGAAAAGGACACCATGAGGGGCTCACACTGCGCCTACAAACAAGGTCCTAATTGCCTGATGCCATCGGCCACGTGTTAGCCCTTTCCAAATTATTTGTGCATATACCCTTGTGGAATGACTTAAATTCACTTACAAATAGGAAATGAAGGGTGACAGTCACAGAACGGCTCAGGTTGGAAGGGACCTTAAAGGTCATCCGGTTCCAACCCTCCTGCCATGGAAAATAAAAAATTAAAAAAATAAATCTCCAGACTAAATCCACAGTATATCCAGCTGCATAAGAATGTAGTGGTCTAGGAGAGAGAGATATCGTGCCATCTCACTCCTGTTACAGGAGAGTTAACTGCAGGGCAAGGAGATTGGGGCAGGGAGAGTGGAAGAGGAGGAGGAAAGAATTCAAATTTGTCAGACAGGAAGGAATCTGTCTCACTTTCAGCACCTTTGCCAACAGCTTTCTCGTTTCATTTAGCAAAACACTGAATCACAGAATAATCAAGGTTGGAAGAGACCTTCAAGATCATTGACTCCAACCCTTCCCCCAGCACCACCATAATCATCCCAAAACCACATCCCCTCGTGCTCCATCCAGACATCTCTTCCAACACTTCCAGAGACAGTGACTCGACCACCCCACTGAGCAACTTATTCCAATGCCTGATCACTGTAGCAATGGAAAAAGTGCTTCTAATATCAAATCTGAACCTCCCTTAGTGCAACTTAAGGCCATTTCCTCTCATCCTGTCACTTCTTACCTCGGACAAGTGACCAAACCCCACATGGCTGCACCCTCCTTTCAGGTAGTTTTAAAGAATGAGAAAGTTTCCCCCGAGCGTCTTTTCCTCCAGACTAAACAACCCCAGCTCCCTCAGCTGCTCCTCATAAGACTTCTCTTTTAGACCTTTCACCACCCTCGCTGCCGTTCTGGGGCAAGATGCAAGATGGCAAAAGCCATGCAAAAATTGATGGGCTGCCAGCTCAAATCCAGCCCAGGGTGCAGCGTGCCATCCCGCATGTCTCGTGCCATGGAACAGGGAGCAGATTGTGGCTGGAGGAGGAGCAGCCCCAGCACACATTAGCAATGGATAAAGAGTATTTTCTTTCACCTTATTTGCCACTCCAGGGACTGAGTCAGGATGGAGACCTTTTGGTGGGAAAAAGGTCTCACAAAAACCTTGTGGTAGTTGATGGAGCATAGTTGGGTTCTGAGACGCAGCAGGAGGTTCTGGAGGTTTATCATCTCCTGCTCAGTCTTGCACATTTGTTGGAAAAGTGCTGCAAAGGAGCTCAGGGGAAGGAGGTTGAGAGGGGATCCCCCATCACTGATTAATGGTATGATGGTGACTGCCACCCAACAGCCTTCATTGCACTCTGACTCTGGGGACTTCTGTGCAGGCACAGCTCAGCTCATCCCAAAAAGCACATAGACACAGACCTCAGAGACTGCAGATTGCCCCTGCCTGCTCGTACAGTCTCTGTCCAACATCCTGTCACCCTGATGGAGCCTCTTGTTAATTGCTGAGTGACATGGGCTGGTGTGGCTGGAGGGTCCCTAACACAGAGCAGAGCATCTCCTCTCCTGCACACCACGGGGTCAAAACATGTGAAGTCTTAATACACATGTAAAAAAAAGATGAGATTGGACTCCTTCCAGGACCTAGACTCAGCATTCCAAAAAAAAAGCCCAGCACATGGTGTGAATCTTGGAGTTGTCCTGCACAGGGCTCGAAGTTGCACTCAGTGATCCTTATGTGTCCCTTCCAACTCAGGATATTCTGTGATTTACAAATGGAAACAACCAGTGTTTATCAGCATATTTCCACAGTATTATAGAACGTTAAGGGTTGGAAGGGACCTGAAATATCATCAAGTCCCAACCCCCTCTCTCTATTTACGTCAGGACTGAAGTGATGATGAGTGCTGGGGATGGGCACCAGCAAGATCAAGTGATGGGATACAGCCAGGCAGCCTGGACCCATCACAGGAGGGAGACAGCTGTTTATACAGCACTGGATGAGGGTTTTTTCCCACAACTCTTTCCCACTAGCTTCAGGGGAAAAAAAAAAAGTTTTGTTGAAGATGATGCTTCACAGGAACATGTTGAATTCAGCAATATTTTCCAAGGAAGAAGGAGAAACACTTCAGCAGCGTTGCTACACTTAAATCTGCCTTTTTGCTTTTATGCTTCTCACTGTGTTTTAATTATAGCTTTATTCTCGTGTGTTGAATTCAAGGGTGTATTTAAGATTTTTGGATCGTCTCATTAAAAAAAAAAAAAAAAAAAGTCAAATTGCACTGAGAGGAAAATGTTTTCTGAGATTTAGTGGTCCCAGTTTCACTCCTCCCTTCCCAGGCTGTCACATGCCTGCAGGGATGGGTGGCCCCAACAGCCTGGCATGATGTTTCCCACCCACCTCAGCTCTTCCTACCCAAACCATCCTGTTTCTCATGGGTTTGGGCCCAGCTCTGCATGTCTGCCAGGAAAGGGCCCTGGAGGAAAAGTGTCTTTGGAGACGTTGCAAAACCCCTTTGAGAGTTTTTTACAATGTTTCTGATTTCTGTTTGGTCTGAAAGTGTCGGAGAGGATGGAGAACAAACAGCCCACAGGAATCTCTCAACCTCAATCCCCATACTAAAATCAGGGGTCACTCTGCAGGCCTCAAGGGCATTTCAGGGCTTTTTGGCCATTTGCAGGGCTTATGTCTGAGCAAAACTCCAGCACTTGCAGGGGCAGAGCGGGTTTGGTTGACACCTGAACTTCAGGGAAACTCTTGGGGCTTTCTTTGCCCACCAGCCACACAACACGACATGCTCACCCACCCCTTCTCCCCCAGCATCATCCCAGCCAGCTCCCTGGTGTAACCCAAGCCTGTTCTACGTGCCGTAGAGTGGGAAACACAAACGAAGTTGGAGTTTTCCCAGTTTGTTGGAAGGTATCTGGGTTCCAAGTTTCTTCTCCGGGGTTTGTACTGTTACCTCCATCGAAAAAAAAGTTGAAAAGGGAGTTGGAGAGGGTCAGAGGCAGTAGAGCTCATCTTTTTGTGGTTTTATATCACTAGCAGGGTGTTATATCCATGTGAATTAGTCCCCAGCCTGGAAATGGGAAAATTAACCAGGGGAAAGAATTCATCCTCTATTTAAAACTAAGAAATGAAAAAACCCTGGCATGACAACAGTCTATTACTTGGTTCTGCCTGCAGAGAGCAATGAGGAAGCACTTGGAGCAATCCCTATCTCTGCCCCTGGGAATGTAAAAACGTGCTGACTTGTGCAGGCAGGAGCCTTCAACTTTGACAGGCAGCTATATGCTGCAGCCAGTTGTTTGGAAAGGGAAATTCAATACTCGGGTTTCCAATGTTTCCTTGCTTTCACAGTGTCCAAATCCCTCCCCAGGCGTTTGGAAGTGCTCAACACCTGCTTTACAACACTCTTAACTGCTCCTAATGACTGGCCAGGGAGGTTTGCAGCAGCTCCCTCCTACCAGTAATGATATGCAGGACATCCAGAAACGGGCAAAAAGCCAAAAACATGGGGGGAAAAAAAAAAATCCAGCTAGACATTGCAAGGATCTGGCAGGGTCTTTGGGGCTGCACTGCACTGTTCATGGAGCATCTTAATTCCACCACAGCCTAAACCAAAACCCTCCACCCAAACACTGCCAAACCTCGTGAGTCTGATATCCAAATGCTGTAACCCTTCCCCAGAGACGGAGTTAATGGGAAGAGACAATGCCCTCAGCTGACTGACACCCGTTTAAGCAAAAGGCTTTGTGATCCCACCTGGTCTCACACCCTGCATCTGCTCAGCATCAGCCCATGACACACCACAGCAGCTCAGGCAGGAGCAGAGCCCTTTGGTGTGCCTGTGTCCCTCATGCATTTAGGATCCAGGGATTATCCATAGCCCTGGCATAGGCTGTGGGGATGCAGTGACAGCACCCCAATCTTGTGCCAGCCTCAACATCCCCTCCCTTCCCAGCGTATTTTGGGTGAGGACCAGTTGTGTTGGTCCTGGCCTCCTCCTCTCCCACATGTTATACCCTCTCCACAAGGATTTCCAGCAAAGGTTTCCCGCTTTCCCCTTATCAGCAAAGAAGGTAAAGATGCTTTTTGGGGGGGGCATTGTTTGCCTTACCTGCTTTAAACCTCCCTGCTATGGCGTTATTGGAGCAGCCTTTGAAACCTATCCTAAAAACAGAGGTGCTGTTTTGGGTGGGTTATCCTGCATCAAACCCATCCATCTCCATGGTGCATACATTAATTCCCCTCCCCCCCACACACACATACTGTGTTTTTAAATGGGACTGTAATAACCAGCTGGGTTTTCTTGAAGGATTTATTTATCTGCATCTTAAGCCTAGAGGTGGGAGATTCTCATCCACAGGTCCACAGAGCTCCAGAGTGAGTGGGAGTGATTTCGGGGGTGGGTTTGGGAAATGGGTGGGGCATTTCACCATTTCTGGGAACAGCACATCAGTTTGCATGGGGCATGTTTTGCAGCTCAGCCTTTCTTCTTTTCTGGCTCTCTAGACCAAAGCAGACCCAAAGCCAGAACCTTTTGGCAGGGAGTCAGGGCATGGGACATCACCTTGCAAAGGGATTGGTTGATCCCATGCTGCTGGTCACCTTCTGGATTTTATCTTAAATCCTACAATCCTGTGCCAGGTAGGGTGCTAAGGATTTACCAGGCTGCATGAGACCCTCAGGGACCCAGGAGGGCAACTTTTACAGCATGTGCAGTACCTGCCACTCAGGGAAGCCAATATAATGTACAGTCTCCCTTGAGTTTTTTACAGATGGTCCAAAACCTGCACCAAGAAAATGCCCCTCCCTAGCCCAGAAAGCAGGAACAGTTCAGCAGCTTGTCCTTCTTTCAAGTGACATTACACAGAAAACAGGAGCATTTTACAATTTCTAAGGTACAAAAAAATTAAGATTATCTTTTAAGAGAGAGCAGACATGCCCCTAGGAAGTGGGTCTGTGGGGTGCAGTGCAAGAAGAAGGTGAGCAAATCCCTTGTACAGCACTATAAGGTCCTATCCTAAGCCCAGGAGCTCCCCCAGCCCAAGAGCAGCCCTCAGCATGGAGGCTTGCACCTGTGGAGCTCCTGCAAGTCCCCAGTCCCCTCTGGACCTCCTAATTTAATTAATCTAAGGGAATCTGGAGGTGAGACCATTCCTGTGCACTGGTTGGAGGCACCTCTTTGTACTCCCAGCACCACGGCAGCGTCCGTGGTCACAGTCCATCCCAAGGACCAAGGCTGAGGGGAAGCTGTGTGAGGTGCAGAGGATGCTGGCAGAGAGCTGGCACAGGTCTGGGCAGATCAGCAGTTCTTTACACTGAACTGACTTGAACTCAGGTTTGGGAAAACCCCAGCTACTGCGAGTCCTGCTGCACCACGTCCCGGCAATTCCCCTTTTATGCTCCATGAATAAGAAGTCTGTAGCTAAAAATCAGAGATCCTGGAAGCCTGTTCCCTATTAAATTTAATATCCCGAACTTTATAGGCATGTGTCACTCCAGGAGGGACAGAGCTGTGTTTAAAGTACAAGTAAAATGTCAGTTCCTTGATGTGGAAATAGCTCTCACTTTACATTTCTGCATGAGGTCCTGGCATGAGTTAAGGCTGCTAAGCCCTGCTGTAACAATGTTTGAAGTAAAACTCTAACCAGACAGCAAGAAATATGTATTTTATAGAGCTAAATGTGAAGTCATCCATCTAAAAAAAAAAAATCCCAAACAGGTGCAATTTGCAGGTGTCAGGCTATCCGAGGGAAAGTGATTTTTTCTAATCAGCAAACCATGAGCTCTCAGAGCCCCAGCAGCATCTGAAGGCACAAATGTTTGCTATATAAAAAGCAGGAGGTGGGGTTCCTTGGGAGCAGTAAGCCTCTTAGATTGATGCCAAAGCCAGGAAGGAGATCTGGAGAGGAGCCCAAGGGTGCCGTGCGTGCACCCTGGAGAGAGGCACTGCAGGAGACCTGTGACTCCACGTCAGGAAGAGAAAAGATGAAACCATGGTTGAGCAGAGGCTAAAACGGTGCCACACGTGAGCTGGGCAGGATGGGGTTCATCCTCACTGGGGAGGTAATGAGCCCAGCAAAACCCAGTGGCTGAGGCTGACCAGCAGCCAGCATAGGCTGAAACACGGGGCACCACATACCCACAGCCAAAATCCCCTCCTCAGCACCAGGGCTGATAAAGCCCAGGCTGGTTTCTTAAAAGACACCCCCTCACTTGCTCAGAAATTAATTTGGGGGTTTAGGGTGTAGTAGATGACAACAGCTGTCCCTTCCACCATGAAAATACACCACCAGGGGTATTTTCCCCTCCCTCTGAAGCCAAAGGAGGCTGATTACAAGGGATTTGCTTTTCTACTACAGTGGGAACAGGAAATCACATTCTTGCTTATTCCATCATAGAATCACAGAATATTCTGAGCTGGAAGGGACCCAGAAGGATCATTAAATCCAACTCCTGACCTTGCACAGCACAGCCCCAGCAATCTCACCATGTGCCTGAGAGCATTGTCCAAACGTTTCTTGAGCTCTGGCAGCCTTGGTGCTGTGCCCACTGCCCTGGGGAGCCTGTTCAGTGCCCGACCACCCTCTGGGGGAAGAGCCTTTTCCCAATATCCAACCTAAACCCCCCTGAGACAACTTCAGGCCATTCTCTCGGGTGCTATCACCTATTGGTTCCCATTTATTCAATCAAGAATATCCCATAGGGCTGCAAGATAACCCGGCATCAACCAGGCAGGATGCTGCAAGTACAGCTCCATGTCACAAGCAGCATCTTATTTCCCTGCAACCAGCTTCTGAAATATCCCAACCAGCATCTGGCATCCCTGAGAGAGTTAGGACTAAGTCAATGTTTCCATCATCAACACCACCTTCAAGGGGCTCGTAACTCTCGATGTTTGTGCTCTCACAATGCCAAAACTTGGCACAGAAGCACAGGGCCCAGATGCAGTTTTATTTGGTAATAAATAGCTTAAATCTCATAAGCCATTTTTTATTTTGGCTTGAACATGTAAAATGGGAAAAGAAAAATGTGTGGGATTTGTCTTCCTACCTTCCAATAATTTTAGAGAAGCAGATTATTCTGAATAATGGTAGGCTTTTTTTCTTTTTTTTTTTTACATACAGACAGTCCAAAATGCCATTTCTCAAACATTTTTCCTTTTCAACATGCACTCTTTAACAGTATCAGTATCCTTCTCCCAGTGCAGTGACATCATTGCAGCCCCAGTTTTTTAGGGGTGGCTTGGATTATTTGATCGATGGCACATTGGAGCCTGAAATTCTGGAAGAGTTAAAATGGCAGATTTCCACAAGCCCTTTAATCAATTTCACTAATATTTTGAGGATGGATTGCTGTTTTAACTGTGCCCCTGTGACATCCCATTTCTCCAGAGTTCAGGCAATTATTGTGGCCCAGCACTCTCTAAGGTGGGCACTGGTTTTCATCAGCCATCTTCCAGGATTTTAGCACTTGGAGATTTACTCCAAACTCAGACTGTGCTCTACAGGAGAGAGCCTCTTCCCGCTGTCCAAAAGCCAAGGAAATGTCCCAAATCCCCAGCCTGAGGACTTGGCTGCCTTTCAACAATCCACCTCAGCTGGAGCAGAGAGAAACAGTGATTTTGCTTATATGGTCAGCTCCAGTCGTGGAGGTTCCCCAGTGGGGCACTGGGTTACTCTCCAGATGGTGCCATTGCTGAAAGCTTTGTAATTTGCAGGGATGGGGTTTTTTTGCAGAAGGCAGCTGGGGGGATTCTGGGAATGAGAACTGGTATGGGGTGTCGGGCTGATGATGGGTCAGGGCCTTGCAATATGGTCCAAGGAGTATTCTGCATTTATAGTAGTCCCAGAATGGGATTCCATTAGACCTGGTTGTTCCAAGCCCTGTCCAACCTGGCCTTGGACACTTCCAGAGATGGGGCAGCCACAGCTTCTCTGGGCAACCTGTGCCAGGGCCTCACCACTCTCACAGCCAAGAATTTCATCCTAATAACCAATCTAAATCTCCCCTCTTTCAGTTTGAAGCCATTCCCCCTTGTCCTATCACTATCTCCCTCTTTTTTATAAGCACCCTTTCAAGTACTGGAAGGCCACAATGAGGTCTCTCCAGAACCTTCTCTCCTCCAGGCTGAACAACCCCTTCCCATGGGGTGCAGATCCACTCATCATCCTCTCAGAGTCACATCCTCCTTTGCTGGGAGGGATGATTGAAGGCAACTCCACAAGACTGGAAAGTGTGCTGATCCCATGGCTCAGCCTCCCCAAACCCCAGCAGACCCAGTGAAGAATTGCTTCCAAGAGAGGTATGGGGGAATGTTCTGGCTGGAAGCAAAGCAGGCATCTCGTGCTGCAGAGCCCACCCCTGGTCCCAGCAGGACCCAGCCTGTCACCAGCCCTGTGTACACGTGGTCTCCAGGAGGAATGGGATGGCTCACATATGGTATGGATTCACACAGGATCAAGGTGACTCACTGAGTGGGGGAGTGGTGAGTCGGAAGTAAAACCCCCAAATACACAGGTACACTTTGGGCCATCTGTCCTCGGAAATACCAGCCCTGAGCCACGTTACAGAGCACGTAGGAGATGTCACAGCAAGGAGTCATTCATGTGAAACAGCTCTGATGCAGCACAGCCATTGCACCCAAGGAAACAGCATCATCCTGCTGCAATTTTTTCAGGAAGTTTTAGGTGGACAAATTGCAACACTGCATCCTGACAGCAGCCTACAGACCTCAGAGCCTCTTCCAGTGCCTGCCAGGGCTCCAAGAGAGTTGGAGAGACTTTGGATGTCAGCACAGAGCAACAGGACAAGGGGGAATGGCTAAAGCTGAAGGAAGGTAAATTGAGATTAGATATTAGGAAGAAATTCTTGGTTGTGAGGCTGGTGAGGCCCTGGCACAGGTTACCCAGAGAAGCTGTGGCTGCCCCATCTCTGGAAGCGTTCAAGGCCAGGTTGGATAGGACTTGTCTATCTTGTTCTACTGGAACAAGATGACAATTCTTGACCCTTCCAACCCAAACCATGTAGGATTCTATGATTCTGTGATCCAAAGCTTCCTCAAACCGCAGCAAGGTCTTCCCACCGCTCGTTCATGTGAGATATAACCCAGATCCCACAGCTGGGTCTTTGGAGGAAACATCAGTTATGCTCCATGGTTGGGAAGCATTTGCTTAACATCAGCCTCATGCCAGGAATGTCTGTTCAAATCCATGCTGGCTTCAGTCTCTCTGCAGGAAAGACCCAGCAGTGGGTCTGTGCTCCCTGTGCCTGCCCTCCAGTGAAGGCCTTTTACTTTTTTATTTTAAAATTGAAGTCAGTAGAGTAATTAAACTAGTCTAAGGAAGCAAACCCAGCCACATCAATCAGAAAAGCTGTTGCGGAGCCAAAAGATTAATTCATGTGTCCATGAAAGACACGGGAACTCCTGACAGAACCAGAATGAACCAAGCTGGGTGACAAGGGAGACCCAGATGCAGACATGCAGCCCCTGATTTCATGAAGCACAAGGAGCTTGAGCAGATGAGGATGCAGGGGAGGAGCAGAGGAACCTTGGCAGTAAAATCTGCTCCCTCCTTCAAGCAAAACATTACTTCCAGCAGCCTGCTCTCCATGAAATCAGCTCAGGCAGAGCTAAACTGAGCATGACAGGGTGTGGAACTGGTCTGTGTCCAGCGTCCTCACACCACACCAACCCCTTGGCTGGACACGGTGAGCACCTCTTGGGGTGGAGAGCGCTGGGGAGCTGCTGGGAGAAGGAAGTGCTTCTCAACAGAGGACAAGCCAAACCAGGTGGCCTTAACTCATCTTAAGGGAAGGGTTACCAAGGTAATGGAGGGTGAGTTCATCTCCCTTTACCATTTTCTTTCAAAGAACTGCCTCCCTCCCACTGCGCGCCCTGCCAGGACCCGAGCCGACCTCCCGCTATGATTTTTACCCTTCCTGACAGTGTTTTAGCTGAGCCTGCTCAGACAGAAACATTTTTCCTCTCTCACGTGGATGTTGTTTTTATTACCTTGGAAACCTACACTCTACCACTCAGCATAACCAGCAAGCACAGCAGGTACAGGGGGGCTACGCAGCCCTCAGCCCTGCTGGACCAGCAAGTCCCCTTGCTATACTCCATTAGCAGCACCGGGTTGCCACCATTAGCTTGTTTTCCAAAACCAGCCTTGCTGTTGAGAAACAAAATTGGCATTCAGAGGGAGTTTTACTTCCTGCGGTTGCGGGTGCTGCTCTTAACAGAGACCACAAAATAAGAAGAGGTTTTTGGTTGCAGGGTGAAGAATAACCTGTGAATTGCTGTTTATAGGGCTAGTTAAGTGCCTTGTAAATACAAATAGTGGAAACGACTGGAGTCCCTGAGCTGTCACCCGGTGGGAGGAAGGTGAGATGCTGTGGCAGAGAAATCCTGTGTGTCTAGGGCTTTCTCCAAACGGGGCACCAGGCACTTCTGAACTTAACTGATGCATCCACCCACAAGTTTTCAGGACCAGTCACTACCCACCAAACACGAGAGGAGATTCCTCTCGTGCCAGTGGGTTAATTCATGTTTGCAGGGTTTCTCATACGGGCTTTTACTGTGTTTAATAGGTTCCCCTTCTCCTCAGATTCCTGGTCTTGGATCTCTGGAGGTTGCGGGAGACCAAGTGTCAGACACCAGAAATTGGACTGGGGTAGAATGAGTGAACCCAGTTAGACCATCTATCCATGTCAGAGCCAAGGGATTTGCCAGGCAATTAGAACAATTCAATTAGGAGAAGGTTGGTGGCCTTGGGGAGAAGCCTGAAGCCCTGCTGAGCTCTTCCAGAAATGCCTGACCCCCCAGTTACGCTGATGCTCTGACACTGCTTTCCCCAGATGAAATTCCTGCACGGCACAGTTCCTGCACTGACAACTTTGATGTCAGATGAAGCCTTTAAAAGACCAGATTTTCAAACAAATGCGGGATGTGTTGATGTATCTAACGGAGAGATGTCCCTTGCCATCCCCAGGAGCCGGGATGGGAGGCTGGCAGACGGACAACGCTCCGTTTCACAGCTGCTGATTAAACTGCCATGACAATGCTCGGCAAAACGCCAAATTAATTAGCACTAGCCACATGATCTACAAGCGCCTTTTGGAAAAAAAAAAAAAAAAAAAAAAAAAGAAACAAACCAAAAAACCTAAGGCGTTTCCAAATTCATTTTCACACACCTCGCCGGCCTGACATTTTCCCTGGAATTTGCTGTTCCCGAGGTTGTGTCCCTCTTCCATAGGGGCTCGTGCCATTTTTAGATGCCGTGGGTCTGAACGTGTGGCAGAAGGGGCTCGGAGCACATATATCTCTTGGCCTTTCGGAGAGGATGGACTAATCTTTGGCTGATATTTAGCAGAGGCTTGCAGCACCACACGCAACCTCCAGCTTGATACTGTTGTGACCTTTCAGCTTCACTTGCGAGACCATCTGAAATTTGTTTGATTTTGGTTCCTCTGCAGGGCCTTCAAGCAGACTTTTCCTGCCACAGCAAACCACGGCACACCCAAATTAGCTGTTTCTGTGCTCATGTGCACCTTTTTTTTCCCAGCAGTAGGCAGTTTTCGGCCCTGCAAACCGTGGATGTGCACAACCAGGAGTGGGAATGAGCATCCTGGAAGGCAGTGGGTCAGCCCCGGGGAGACGGGCAGCACATTGACTGTAGGATAGCTCAGCTTTGGACGTGTGTGTCACTCCTGCTTCCTAGGGAGTGGAGACATTTCCTTCCCAAAGGATGACACCTTCTATGAGGTCATGGCCCTAGATTTCAGGAGGCTTTTAGGCGATTGCAATTTGATCTTTTATAGGATCACAGAATTGTTTAGGTTGGAAAAGCCTTCTGAGATCATCAAGTCCAGCCATTCCTCCAGCATTGCCAAACCCACCACTAAACCATGTCCCTAAGTGCCATATCCACATGTTTTTTTTTAACATTTTCAGGCATGGCGACTCCACCACTTCTTTGGGCAGCCTCTTCCAGGGCTGGACAGCCCTATCAGCGAAAAAATTTTTCCTAATGTCCAAATAAGATATCAGGAATATTTTATCTGGTGCTGCGCCAGCCCAGAGCTTCCTCCTGGCCCCAGAGAGACACCTTCATCTGCTACAGACTGAGAAGGGACCATGCTTTTCCCTGCCAAACAGCTGGGATGGCTCATTCACTGTTTTTATTTTGTTCTGGCAAGGACCCCATGCCTGCCCTGCTGCTCAAAGGGGCTAAGTGAGGCTCATGTGGAGAGGGGAGTGGGCAATAACCTGGCTGTGGTTCCAGTCTGGACACCTACTCATACCTGCTATCTTCAGCACTCACAGGGTAGAAACTTGTCAGTGCTGGGTCCTAGACAGAACCCAAAGCCCTGAGCCAAAGGCAGAGGTTTGTGTGTCTTCCCACACTCTTGAAAATCCCACAGGAAGGGAGGGAAATGTCCTCCACCCAGCCTAGTTTGTGACCCAGCTGCACAGATGTTCTCAACTGTGGACAACCTCCCAGACCAGTGCAAGCTCTCCAGCTCCCTGGGATGCCACATCCAATCAACTTGCTGCTTGCAGTTCCAGTGGAACAAAGTCTGCAACTGAGCACCAAGGATGAGGAGTGACCACATCCACTCTGGGCTCCCATGGATTTTCAGCAGGTGACTATCCTGGGGCCAGATGGGGACCACAGGGAGCCCAATTGCTGCAGGTAACACACCTGCAAGGAAGGATGCCATGGGGTGATGGCAGGAGAGACCCCCCTGGGTGAGGGTCTGGGGAATACAGAGCCTGTGCAACTCAGAGAGGCAAAGGAGACCAGGAGGGTGATGGTGATGGTTAGGAGGCTGGAGGTAGAATCACTGAATTATTGAGGTTGGAAAAGGCCTCCGAGATCAGAGTCCAACCATTTCCCCAGCACTGCCAAGGCCACCACTAATGCATGTCCCCAAGTGCCACATCCACATGGCTTTTAAATCCTTCCAGGGATGAGGACTCCAACACTGCCCTGGGCAGCCTCTGCCAGGTTCTGGACAACCCTTTCCATGAAGAAGTTTTTCCACTATCCATGAAGAAATTTTTCCAATATCTAATCTAAACCTGCCTGGTTGCAACTTGAGGCTGTTTCTTCTCATCCTCTCCCTTGTTCCCTGGGAGCAGAGCCCTATCCTCCCCAGCTCCCCCCTCCTGTCAGGGAGTTGCAGAGCCAGAAGGTCCCCCCTGAGCCTCCTTTTCTCCAGAATGAGCCCCCCCAGCTCCCTCAGATGCTCCTGCTGCTCCAGACCCTTCCCCAGCTCCGTTCCCTTCCCTGCACACGCTCCAGCCCCTCAGTGTCTCTCTTGTCTGAGGGGTTTATCTAAGTGGTCCCAAGAGCATCTCAAAATTTGCCACCAGTCCGGGACAAACAGACTGTGCCACACTATCCCCTGCAGCACACAAGATCCTACCAGAAGCCTGTGTGGTCATCAAGTGGAAAGAAAAGTACACTTTTTTTCAGTTCCATGTTTGACCTCTAGGCCCCAAGGATTTTTACGAATTACCAAATTTAATTTATTTTGCTCCCTTCTCGGGGCTAAGGCTTTGCATTGCTGGGCCTGTATTGTTTGTGTTACAGCCTGCTGGTGTCCACAGAAGTTTCAAATTAAATATCAGTCACACATTAAGGTCAGGTAGCTCAATTCCATTAGCAGGTGGCAAGGCTCAGCCTCCCTGAAATGAATGCTACCCTCACCTCCTAATGATATCAGCAGAGGAACTGGGCAGTGCCAGCCTGTGGTGATTGGCACCCCACTGACACTGGAGACCACAAAATTGATTTTAAAAGTCCATTCATCTTCTGCAAATCATGGCTTAAGTTTTCCTGACCTGTGACAAATCTGCATGAGCTGCAATTTGAGAGATAGAGCCAAAAGGAAAGAGGAAAAAAATGCACAAAAAATCCTACAAAAAATCCCCAAAAGCAAGAAATAGATTTCAGCAGTGTTGCTCTGCCTCAGTTTTGAGCCTTCACCCCCAGCCATGTATTCTGCCCTCACTTTGTGAACAAGGTTAAAGGGTTTTCATCACACTGCCTGCCACAAAGAGGGTTCAAAGGATTTAAAGATGCTACAAGATGCCTCCCTGTTGCTGGACCCATGGACATGGGTCAGGATAAGTCCCCCCCAGTCAGACCTATTGGGTCCACCAGCAGTGGGACACCCACCTCCCACCCTCGGGCTCTGCACTGGCTGGGAAGGAGGAGCTGGCAAAGAAATAGGGAATGGAGGTGTCTTCCCCATCACCATCCTGACACCTTCCTGACCCATCGCAGCACAGCCCTGTGGCCAAGCACACCTGCAGCTTCTCTCCCCAGCACAGCGGGATGGCTGCTGTCATCCATGGGCAAAGGAGATCTACAAAAACCTCAGAAAATGCCTTTCCAACTCTTAAGCACAATTAACCCAAACCTAAGGGTGCAGCCAGCTTGTGTCTGTACCAGAGCAGGATAAAACTTCTCACAGACCCTCATCTCAGAGGGTGGTGAGGCCCTGGTACAGGTTGCCCAGAGAAGCTGTGGCTGCCCCATCCCTGGAAGTGTTCAAGGCCAGGCTGGATGGGGTTTGGAGCAACCTGGGATAGTGGAAGGTGGGAGGCTGGAACTAGAGGACTTTTGGTCCCTTTCAACCCAAAACAGCCTGTGATCCTCAATTTATCAAAACCCCGTTGGGGTATCAGGGTGAGGGTGTTCTCCACCACGTAACACAACAATGTTGAGAAGCAGCTGACTTGTGCTGAATCAAGAGTTGCTCTGTTGAAGCCAGATGTCCATTCTAGTTGTGTGACTACCCAAGGTCTGTGCCCAACATCATTGTTTCAGAGATATTTTGGAACAGTAATTGGGGTGAAGAAGAGGAAGAGGGTGAAACAGGACTTTAAGGCACTACCACAGCATAAGGAGTCTGGGTTTCAGGCTGTAAGCTGTCACATCGTTACCACTGAGGCGTTTGGGAGGTTTATAATAGCTCTGCTACTCTGTAAAATTCACCCTTCCTAAAGGAAAATATTTATTTCACTCAAGTACAAATAAGAGCTAAATACAGGCAGCTCAGTTTAATAGTGTAGTTATGCCTATTAAAGTGACTGTAAAACTAACATCAAGGCATCTCACATTAATTCCCTCTCAGTGACTCCAGATCTGATTTACTTCGACAGATCCCTTGCTATGGAGAAGTGGCCACAAATTTCCACGTCCCCGTATCAGGTGGCATTGGAAAAGGTTGCTATTGGACTCAAAAAGTCAAGATCTATCAGCTACACGGGAAAAGAAAAAATACTGATCAGAGCAGCTAGATAGGGAAGTAATGCAGACAGTGTCAGCAGGCAGGATTTCCCCCAGATCATTATTTTTAAGCAGGTTTCATGGAGGAGATGGGGGCCTGAGTCACTCTTCCCACTGCTGTAGTGGGTGACCTTGGGAAATCGCTACCCCTCGGATTTAAACCAAATAATGTTAAAACCATCACTTAAAAAATAATATATATTCGTGTCTGTGGCACTAAGAAAGGACTGAGGTTTTTGGTTTTCATCCAAAAATCTCAGCTTTGTCAGCTTTCTGTGTAATTTTCAAATCTGTTTCCTGAAGAAAACAAAGACGTCCAACCAAGTTGATATGGCTAAGTACAGTTCTTCAGGCACCTCCTGAAACACATTTTCTCAAGAGTGATCACAGAAAGGAGGATAAGAACCAGAAATCCACTTTTCCTTATCCACATTTACATTTTCCCACAAATTTTACCTGCAAAGGAGCAGAATCATCTGCATTTTCCCTGTTCCCTGAATTTTACACCCAGCGGCCTGCAAGACAGGCACTGGTGCATTGTCCAAATGGAGAAATGGAGGTGGGAGATCAAAAGCTCTTACTCAACCTTAGGGAAGACCAGAGGGGTCCGAGTGGGGATCTGCAAAGCTGGGGGTCAGCATGTTGTGCCCACTGCCCACCTGAACATGTGGATGTTGGGTAAGCGGGAGCACGTCCAGCACTTTGGGAAGAGCCAGTTTCTGCTTCAGGTGTTGGGCCTTGAACCAGACACATGGTTTGGAATCATAAAATGACAGAATGGTTTGGGCTGGGAGGGAAATGTAAAGCTCATCTCGTTCCACCCCCCTGCCATGGGCAGGGACACCTTCCATTATCCCAGGTTGGTCCAAGCTCCATCCAACCTGGCCTTGAACACTTCCAAGGATGGGGCAGCCACAGCTTCTCTGGGCAACCTGTGCCAGGGTCTCACCACCCGCATTATGAAAAACTTCTTCCTAATAATGTTCTTCCTACCCAGCATCTTCTGGGACAGGTGGGACAGCTCAAAAACTGGAATGAAAATAACCCTAGATGTGCATTTCCCCTTTATATTGCCAGTTCAAAATGTAACTGAACCTTTAGAGAGAGCAGAAAACTATTACAAGGTTTTTTTACCAGAGCTAACTTCCACCCAGAAGACTTCTGCCTGGGTGGAAACAATACAGCACAAACAACACTAACCCATGTAATACCCTTTGGATGGAGGTTCTGGCAGATATCAAGTAGAAGAGAGAGAAGCAGCAATTACAGAGGGGGTGTTTCAGATTTAACCCAGCTCTGGGGAAAAAAAGTGACATCTGTTCAAGCCGCAAAATCTGTTGACTCCTCAGAGCTCCCAGTTACAAACAAAAAGGGATTAAAGTTGGGACCCAAACTTCTCAGCCATGTTAATTAAAGGCTGGCGCCTCTAGAACATCAGACAAGCCACACGCTGCATTTCTAAAATTTCTCTGGTGCTTGTGAGAAAGATGGACTACAAAGCATCTAACCCTGCTCCTCCTTTCAGGAGAACCATTTTGACCAAGCAAACCAATCTGAGCTCCACTAGGAAGTGCAGGCTGGCTCAGAAATTGTCCAAGATTTGGCAGGTCTGCAAACATCTAGTCCTGAAAGAGGTGCTTGCAGGCTGCCCCCAACCCCTGAATATCCTCACACAGGAAGCTGGTGGGTAAAATCCTAATTCCTGACTTTTTTGTCCATTCAGGACAATAGCAAATGGCCACAAGTTGTGCCAGGGGAGGTTTAGATTGGATATTAAGAAAATGTTTCCTCACTGAAAGAAGAAATTTTCAGGTCAGGCATTGGAACAGGCTTCCCTGGAGAGTGATGGAATCACTATCCCTGGAAGTGTTCAAGAAAGGTGTGGAGGGGGACATGGGTTAGTGGTGGATTTGGCAGCGCTGGACTCGGTGATCTCAGAGGGCTTTTCGAACCTTTAAGCTACAATTCTATGATTTTACAGTGGGATCATCCCTGTTTTTTACAGAAACAACAGAAGCTGTACAGATGGCAGACTTCCTCCTGGGACCCCGTGTGTTCAGCCACGCTCCTGAGTGCCCCATTTTCTCAATGACAAGAGGTGGTTCATTCAACCCAGGTGCCCAGCCCTGCAGAGCAGCCCAGCAGATTTGACAAAGGTCCCCTTTCCTCTTAATATTGTGGAAAACAGCCAACAGCCACCCCCTGCCCAACTTGGAAGTGGAGACTCACAGTTCTCCCAACCATCTCCAACCTGCACTGACAAGCAGCTCCAGCCCACAGCGTGGGATCTGTCTCTGTGTTGCTGCTTTTGCTTGACTTTCTGGTCCATCACCTAGCTTCCCTAGCTTCCCTCTGTTGCCCTCCCTCCTCCACCATCACCCAGCACTTCCACAACAAAGCTCAGCTAAAATCTCTCCCACAGATGCAAATCTGCCAGTAGTTTTAAGCCCTGCCCTTTGGAGAGAGCCACCTTTCTCCCCATGGGAGGTGGTACGCAGTGACACACAGAGAAAGCAGCTCCTGGAGCTGATGGATTGCACTTCAGCCAACCCCGAACTCAGGAGATGTGGGGAGCTGATCCCTCACCACAGGCATTGATAAAACAAAGCACTTTTCATTGGCTTTCTGATGGCTGAACCTTGGAAAACACTTCGCATTTTCACCACACTGTTGTGTTCTGGGCTTTTATCCCTCTTTTTTCTTTTTTTTTTTTTTAATCACAAAGTCTCATTTTATTTGTTGGCTTTCTCAAAGCTCCAGCTCCCTGGCATGACGCGAAAGTGTGCACGTCATGGCATCATTAGAAATGGGCTTGTTCTTTACTCTGAAAAAAAAAAAACACCAACCCAATAGCAAGCAGGATCTGGGACTATTCATGGACTGGAGAGGAGCGTTTCAGCTCAGTGGGCAGGGTGCCAACTCTGCACACCCACCTGCTCCATGAAACTTACCTCCAACAGGCTGCTCTCAGAGAGGACTCCCCAAAGTCCCCTGCAGAGGTGGTAGCTCCAATTAGGGATTGTTGTTGGCTGCCCTGGTACATCCCTCCTCCCCTGCACAACCCTCCTGCCTGGCCCTGGTACCTCCTTGATGCCCTTTGGCTCTTGTGCTGGCCTGGATGCACCTCCCCTCCAAGGGATGCTGCCAGTGAGCTGCCTTTCTGCAAAGCACATCCACCCCTGTTTTCCACTTAAATTGCAGGTCATTAGGTTATTAAAAAGGGGCCCTTCCTGCCCCCCCCATCCCCACTGTGGGGCCAGAAAGCTGTGACCAGTTGTGCCATTGCACCAAAAAATGGAGCTGGGGGAGAGGAGAGGCACCAGTGCTCCGTATTCAATACAATGAAAGAGCAGCAGCCCTTTTGCACAGGTATTTTCTGCAAAGCCTTCATCAAAACCACCACCCCCCACAAAAGGAGGGGTTTCTAGAAGTGAAGCTGGATGAGGGATGTGTACCAGAGCCCACTTGGCACTACACCATGATGCTCCTTTCCCCTGGCCAAATAATGAATGTGACCATGCTTTGAAGCCAGTTACGAGATAGAGCTCATGTTCCCAACACCAATTATTACAGCATCCATCACAGCCATCTCCCACTGCAGCAGCCAGAGGACAGCATATGCTCTTCAGCCTTCTCATCCCTTCAGCCCCTACAGAGCTCTCAGGGAGCTCTGGACACACTGTCCCACAGGAGCAGGGTCTTACCCTCCCCTCCACCAACACACACCAGACCGACGTGCTAAAGCATCTTGAGCGTTTGCAGTAGGTTTGAATCCCAGAGCCAGCACCAACCTTGAGGAAGACTTTGGTGCTTGGAGAAGGAATGTGAAGAAGGAGCAGTTCAAAAAAGCCCATCACACCCACAGGGGAAAGCACAGCAGATATTGTAACACGTGGTGGGGAAAAGAGAGTGGTAAAGGTGAAAAAGTCAAGTGAAGGGAAAAACAACAGCGGTGTTGGCCAGGAGGAGGTTTAGGTTGGATCTCAGGAAAAGATTCTTTCCCCAGAGGGTGGTTGGGCACTGAACAGGCTCCCCAGGGCAGTGGGCACAGCACCAAGGCTGACAGAGCCCAAGGACTGTTTGGACAACGCTCTCAGGGACAAGGTGGGATTGTTGGGGTGTCTGTGCAGAGTCAGGAGTTGGACTGGATGATCCTTGTGGGTCATTTCCAGCTCAGAGTATTCCATGATTCTATGACTTCTCACTTAGCAGATAATGAGGCTCATAAAGCATTTGTTGAAGAGCAGCAGAAGTTGTGTCTCTGCAGAGCCAGAGGACGGGCCCAAGGCTGGGTCTGCCAGCACCAACATCAGCCCAGGCAGAAAAGATCTCCCTTATCACTCAGTTTCTAATAGATAAAGGTCCAAGGAGAGATGCTGGACTGTGGATAAGGAAGTCCAGGACAAGGAATCCCAGGACAAGGACAGGGGCTCAGCACAAGCTGGATGATGCATGAGCCAGTGTAACATATCCCAAAGAACAGCTTCCCCAATGTTGTTGAGCTCTGGGCCTTGATTTTGTTAAAGGGGCTCAAAACCACTTGCTACAGGAAGAACAGAGTCACACAGGACACCTAACAAACATACCTCAGCTTCCCTAATAGCATCCCAGCTCCTTTCAGGAGGAACTTCTTTCTGTCCAAGGGATCTTGCCTTCCTTCCCCTTGGTCCATATCCTATTTTTCCAAGCCTGTAACTACCTCCTGGCAATATTTTCCTTCCCTGGGACACCCCTGCACCCTGAAGCAGCACACCCTGCATGGCATCATATGCCATCTGGATCTGGCAATACAGGATTCTCCTTGCAGATGATCCAGGGCAAGATGATGATACGTCCTTACCTCCAAGGTGTTTCTATGGTCTCCTCTGGCAAAACACCCAGGATTTCCACTGGTCAGTTTGTAATCACATTTGCCAGACAGGTTTTCCTGCTCAAATTGAACAAGGCCATGGAGAAGCTGCTTTTTGCTTCTGCAGGCTGGAGGACAATCACAGAATATCCTGAGCTGGAAGGGACAAGGATCATCCAGTCCAGCTCCTGACCCTGCACAACACAGTCTCAGCAATCCCACCCTGTCCCTGAGAGCATTGTCCAAACACTCCTTGGGCTCTGTCAGCCTTGGGGCCGTGATCACTGCCCTGGGGAGCCTGTTCAGTGCCCGACCACCCTCTGGGGAAAGAACCTTTTCCTGAGATCCAACCTAACCCTGCCCTGACACAACTTCAGGCCATTCCCTGGGGTCCTGTCACTGGTCACACAGAGCAGAGATCGGTGCCTGTCCCTCCTGTTCCCCTCCCCAGGAAGTTGTAACTGCAGTGAGGTCTCTCCTCAGTCTCCTCTTCTCCAGTTGAACACATAAAGTGCCCTCAGCTGCTCCTCACACGGCTTCAAATCAAGGCCCTTCACCATCCTTGTGTCCCTCCTTTGGACTCAACATCTTTCTCATATTGTGGTGACAAATACTGCACACATTACTCGAGGTGAGGCCAGACCACCACGGAGCAGAGCAGGAGTAACTCCGGTGAATGAGACCAGTGAGGAGCAAAGCAGTGGTTGCACATCCTGTTCAAGATTTCCACTCTCACTGTCGTTTTGGGAGCAACTTCTGGCCCTCCCAAGCCTGGAAACACAGCCTTGATGCCAATGGAGGTGAGAAGGAAGGAGAGGCAGGGGCTGATATGGTTTTGTGACCTCCTGCACTGGGAACCGTCTTTCCAAGACTCATCTCAGAGATTACAGCACTTTCCACTGAAAATTGAAGCAGTCTATTCCTGACCATTGCATGCTTCCCAAGAGAGTATAAAACACCTAATCCACCTCTCTGATATTGAAAAAAATTATCTCTAGGTGAAACATTTGTGTATGAAAAACCCAACTTAAAAATTGGAATGAATTGGTTTTAAGCCCTGCATCCAGTTGATGCTGTTTCATTTTCTGTCATAAGACAGCATTTCACTTCTGGGGTTGTGGCCTATTTCATCTCCCTTCAAATGAACCATTTAAAAGTCTCTCCCCACCCACTCATTTTGCTGAAAAACTCCAGGACAATATAAAACCAGGAAAATAAATTTTCAGCCAGTGAACTGGAAAACAATCATCATCATCAAAACCAGATATTTCTGTTTTAATGTAGCTCTAGTCCCTGGCAACTCAGTTCAATAGAAGTGCCACCAGCTGAGCTGCTGGCCCACCAACCATCACTCACCCATGCACCCCCTGCTGCTCTGGGGACAGGACATCTGTTGCTTTGAGGCCCAATTCCTGCACAATACCATAATTTTCAGCTCACAGGTTGAAGGAATAACCTCAGAGGAAAGAGTCCAGCCACTACTGGTAAATTTACTTCATCTCTCAGCTAGAGAGATAAACAACAGATTAAGGATGGACAATGGGTTTTGCTGCAGCTTTGATAAGCTCAGGAAGGTATAGAATCATGGAATCCATCAAGCTGGAGAAGCCCTCCAAGATTACTGATTATCAAGTCCAACCATTCCCCAGCACTGCCAAGGCCACCACTAACCCATGTCCCCAAGTGCCACATCCACAGGGCTTTTAAATCCCACCAGGGATGGGGACTCCAACACTGCCCTGGGCAGCCTCTGCCAGGTTCTGGACAACCCTTTCCATGAAGAAATTTTCCCAATATCCAATCTAAACACCATCACCACTCCCAATGCAACTTGAGGTCGTTTCCTCTCATCCTGTCCCTTGTTCCCTGGCAGCAGAGCCCGATCCCCCCCAGCTCCCCCCTCCTGTCAGGGAGTTGCAGAGCCAGAAGGTCACCCCGAGCCTCCTTTTCTCCAGGATGAGCCCCCCCCAGCTCCCTCAGATGCTCCTGCTGCTCCAGACCCTTCCCCAGCTCCGTTCCCTTCCCTGCACACGCTCCAGCCCTCAATGTCTCTCGTCTGAGGGGCCTATCTGAGTGGGGCCAAGAATATCTCAAAATTTTGCCACCAGTCCAGGACAAACAGATTGTGCCGCTTCCAGACTCTCCCAGTGTGTGCTGAATCCCTGCTTCCCAGGATAGGAAGTACAGAATAACTCACTTTCCTCTGCAGCCTTTGCTTTTGTTTAATTAAACTGACTTTATCTCAACTCACAAGTTCTTTTCCATCTCATTTTCTCCCCTCTGTCCTGTCGAGGAGGGGAATTCTGGAGCAGCTGGGTGGGCACGTCACGTCCAGCCAGGATCATCCCTCCACAGGATGTTTCCCACTCAAACCAACGAGGGTTGAGCAAAACCAGCTTCATAAGTTCTTTTGGTGCACAAGGGATACCATTTTCTCATTTGAGCCCCATGGAGAACTGTCTGTAGCCCTTTGATCTCAAAGGAGGCTCTGCAAAGAGGAGCAGGAGGGAGTTTGGGGCTGCCAATGGGCTTCACAGGTAGCCAGCACGGGAGGGGACCTTTTTTATAGGGTTGCATGCAACGAGGCATTCATTATTTAAAAAAACATCTTTGTAACCCCAAGCCCACTAATGTCAGGCTATCTCTGTGCAGAAAGCGTCCTCGTTCCTTATCTCAGCCCCAGGAGATTTGCGGGATATCACAAATAACAGCTGGACAAGATAAGGCTTCTTCCAACACGCTGCTTGCTCCCAGCATCTGTAAAGCCTCATCGTGATGGACCTGAATGGACCAGTGCCTGGGGACACCACATCTCATCTGTTTTCAGTCCAACCCTGCTCTCTCTATTTCTGAGCAAATGTTGTGAGTTTTTCCCCCTCATTGTCATGCCTAGGACACTTATCCAGAAACCCTACCAAACACCCTCACCTCCCACCGGGGAGAGCAGAGACCAGAGAACGCTCTATTTTGGCGAAGCAGAACTTAATCCACTCCCTGTCCCTTCCAGCTCCCAGTGTTGAGGGAAACTCTTAATTTCAATTAGCTGCTCGTGCAGTAAGACCCTACCAAGGAGGAGGAGAGTTGTCAGGATCTGACCCTCCGGGGCTTCCCATTGTGGTAATGCAAAACCAGGCACGCCAGCAAACAAGATGTTTATAGCCCAGTGATTCATAACACTGCAGAGTTTGCAGGAAATGTAACACCATTCATGATCAAGAAATGCTCTTGTTTTCTGCTAAATATATGAAATAATCACTCCTCCCCTGAGCAGCAGATGCAAATTATACCTAGTATTAGCCTCATATGCCAACCACTATAATTCCAGTGCAGCATGAAGCTGTTTCCCAAGGCTTTAGAAGTCCCTTAATCTGCCTTTTGACGTCAAATGACAAATTTCTTGCCTGGGATCATTAACGGGATGACTAATGAAAGCTGATAAGTGAATTTATAAATGAAATTAAAGATATTAATATTAAAGGCCAGGCTACAAGAAAGAGAAATGTGGATTTAGCAAACCACAACAAGGAGCACGGTAATCTGCATGAGATTTACAGCTCCCTTCCTGACAGGCAAATGAGTGGTATTTTCCGCCTGGAGGTTGTGGAAACTGCCAGGCTTGATGGACACTTCTCCTGAAGCATCACCACCCCCATTACCTTCAGACTCTGACTGAGATTTAAAAAGCTCCTGCTCAAGTTTAACTGCAAATGCCAAACCAGGGATTAACACACGCCGATAGTCTTGCAAAGA
Organism: Pipra filicauda; assembly: GCF_003945595.2. Lineage (NCBI taxonomy): Eukaryota > Metazoa > Chordata > Aves > Passeriformes > Pipridae > Pipra > Pipra filicauda. Next base: position 861,006 of record NW_024104327.1, on the reverse strand, counting down.
TAACTGCATCACCAAACCCTCCTGCAAGCAAAATTACCTTTAGACTGTGGCCAGTTTGCTGCCAATTACTATTTTTTTTTATTATTTTTTTTTTTAGATACAAACACACCTCAAACTAGGTTCTCCTCTTATTTATCGCAGTATAAAAGCCAAGCAACCCTTTTAAAAGCCGAGGACTTACTTTGGCTTTATGTGCATATAGACACTTTCAGACCTTCCCAGATGGGTGTCCAATCCCATGTCCAGGCAGCTCCACCACGAACCTACAGATCTTTTCTGACTCCAGTTGCTCCTCACTGAGATTTGGGGGTCACAGGAGAGACTACTTATGTCTCAGCTCCCCCAGATGACAATGGACAACCCTGAGTGGACCACACAAACATTCCCCACTGCCCCAAGGCACGCAGGCAAACACAGGCACCTCCTCTGCTATCAAAAAGGAGAAGAAAGTTTCCTTTTGTCTGTATATGCCCAGTTTTCAAGCAGAAACATAATGAAAACAAGCTACCTGGGCAATCAGTCATGAGTGGTGCCTCCTCATGCATCAGTACCTTGAGCTATATCAGTGCAACTGATGGAAGAGTCAGATGCCAAGAGAATGAGGAACCCCAGAGACACACAGGAAGCACAGCTGGGAAGGGCACGTTTGCTATGGGGACCTTTCCCAATCCCACCCGCCCCTGGAGGAACCCAGCGTGGGGAGAAGCTGCATGGAGATGGATGCCCAAGGGATGTTTTTTCTGAACGTCTTTCGGGGACCCCTCCAAGCCTGGAGAAAAGGACAAGAGCAGGTTTTCAGAGCAGTTCTTAGCTCCAGAGATGGACATACGGCTTGGTGGGCTGTCTAGTTCCATCAGAGTCCTGCTCAAAAAAGTCCCAGAAGATGCCCATCACTGGTTTTCTCCTCGTTTAGGGGGACATTGTTTTCTCCTCGTTTAGGGGCCCCTTGTACCATTTGGGAAGGGAGACATGGAGGAGTGATGCACAGTAACAGCTCCACAGCACCACTTGAGCCCTTCAGGGGGAGAAAAAGGGGAAAACCAGCAACAGCCAATGGCTCAGACTGAGCTGAGGGTCACCCACACCTTGGAGTGTCACGTCCAGGCAGGGCAGCCACTGTGAGCAGCCAGGAGCACAGGGATGTGGTGTGAGAGACAGGGACACTCGGATCCTTCCCCCAGCTACCGAAATCCTCATCCAAACATGTCCCCCACAGGCACATCCCCACCTCAAAGGCTCCCAGCCCACTGGGCTGCCCCTTACTACCTCTCTCCACGACCTGCATCTTCACTGCTTCCAGCACTTCTTTGCTCCTGACCCCACTGGGTTTAGTCCCTCAAGCCAAACTGATGATGTTCATTAAAGAGCCACAAGCCACACACACACACGCACACACACAACTTTCCTGCAGACACATTTTACAGCCTTTAAAGGGAGGGACAGAAACAACAGCAGTTAAGAACTTACCAAGAGGGATCCATGACAGCATGGGCCAACCAGCCCAATCCAGCTGGGGCTGGGAAATGTAAAGGACCGGCTGGCAGGAAAATGTGTGAGAAAAGGTCCTGGGAGACTGCAAAACTGAGCAGAGGAGGAGCAGAAAGGGTAAGAAAAGGTGGTGAGGAGGCATGGAGAAGATCTGGGTTTGCTTTCCCTCCATCCTGGCTGCTGCTGAGCTCTCCAGCACAGGAGCCCAGTCCCTGCCACCACCAGGATCTGTGGCACTGGCTGAGAAGGGATTGCGGGTTTTTTTTATTATTTTAGAGGGAGAATTTAACCATTTGCAAGAGACACGATTTTCTCACTAAGATTTAGGAGTAAGGCAAGACCACACAAGGATTTAATTTGTGCATCTCCCATGGGTTCCCATGCAGAGTTGCTTGGGAAACCACAACCCCTCTGCCAACCCCAACTGCAGACCAACCCACTCCATTGCCCCACACTGAACCAAAAAAGGCAGAAAATTACCATTTTCCCCACTGGGTCTTATCCCAACTCTCACTGCCCCTCCTGAAGCCTTTGCTCTGGCCCCACTGCAGCCTCATCACCCTTCTCCTTCTCAAACCACCACGTTGGCTGAAAAACCTGCTGAGTGTTGTAGAGGACTTGTGAGTTTTGAGGATCAAGTTTGCCACAAGCAGCAAATTGAAGATGTACTTTATGTACAAACCCTTAAGGGAAAAGCCTCGTGCTACCACCCGACTCCAGGAGCTGCAGGTTTAGGGAGAAACACCCAAATACCGTGAGATGCCCAAGAGTCACAACATTGGCACTGCCATCACACCTCCCCCAGCTGCCAAACCAACTCTGGTCTTGGGGGTTACAGATATCAGAGATGATTTGATGCAGGAGAAGGCCTTTTGCAAAGTCTCCCCTTGAATTTCTGACTCACTTATTTAATGCTTCCCAAAACAAGTGCTCCCAGGTTAAGGGTGGGAAAAGCTTTTCTTGGCTGACCTGCTGCAGTGTTGTGTCCCTTTTCAAACACCTCTAGAGGCAAGAACCTTCCAGTTTAGACATGAGGCAGCCCCAGTGCACGGTTTGGGTTTAAACCAGCATGTAAAGGGGCTGGAGGGCATACTCATGCCCTCACTACCCCTGAAAGAGCCATACTCCCACCTCCTTCCACCCCAGAGGTTGTGAGCACCCTCTGTCTGATCAGTGCAGAGAGATGAGCCAGCCTCAGATGTCCCACATGCTCCCCGAGGTATTTGGGGTGTTTCTCCTACAGGTTTGGGAGCCCCAGTTGTGCTGCATCCTCCCCTTCCAGCTATCGAGAATCTCCCCAGGTTATGAGCAGGGTTTGAAGCAGCAACAAAAAACAAAGCTCAGACTTACTCCAGGACAGTCCTTCCAGGGGGGTCACGGAGGAGGACTCGGGGTGACTCGGCAAGGACCGAGGTTGGAGGTGGATATGGCAGTGTCTTGGCACCTACAGATCTCTCCCCCCGATTTGGTACCCACACTCTGTCCAGGGCACACCCAGCACTGATGGGCTGTGTCCCCACCACTTCACCCCCTCCAACCAGAGCAGCTCCTGGGTTTTGTGGCAGACAACCCCCAAAACACCCCCCAGCTCCTTTTGCTGTCTCACTCGTGCACCAACTCACCGGTTCTTAAATCACACACTTCCATGGGGCCAGATCTTTCTTTAGACTTTGCTGGTAATTCCCAGTATGAGCAAAATGTGACCACTACTTGTTTCTTTTTTTCTTAAAAAACCATCGATGGAGTTTGTGCCACCACCCCAAGCCCCGTGTGAGAGCCCCATCAGCCCAGCTCCCGTTTGGCATCATTAAATGCACGCAGATGTGTGTGAGACCTCTACACAACCCTCAGATAAATGAACCTCAGAGCCCATTTCGTCCGTGTTTGAGGCTACCCCTCTCCCTGTTACTGAAAGAAGTTATTTAAAGGAGCCCAGGGACACAGGTTGGTGCTGGGGAGACGTCTAGGCTTTACAGAAATCACTGCATGTGCCTCCACACCCACAGCAGCACCACCAGCACGTGACTCGCCTTGGATCTCCTCAGCCCGTGATGCTAAAACAAAAAAATATATCATTTTCTTTGCACCAGGTGGCTTTTTTTAAGACTGAAAGGTGGCTTTTCAAGAGTGTCAAAGGAATTAAGTCATTAAAATGTGGATGAGTTTGATGGATTATGAGCTATGAAAGCCTGGTGGTTACTGACTAATAAGGCTAGGAGGTGGAGGAGGGGGGGATGTTTCCTCTTGTAAGGATGTGTTTCTAACAAGACAGGTCAAAAATATGATGCAGATGATAAATTGCTCTAAAAGTTGCCATTAACCCAGCAGCTTTCTGCATTATTAGATTACCAAGGCATCCTCAGAGCACATTGACCACGCAGTTTTGCTCTGTATCAGTGCTAATTTGCAGAGTGAGACCTGGGGGGGAGGTTATTACGCTCGCTGCAGTGAATTCCCCACTCCCAACAAAGGGGCAGCTGCCGGCAGGTGTCTGTGGTGCATTTGGAAAAGATGGGTTTATCCCTGTCGGGGTTTGGGGTGGGGTAGAGGGGAGTGGGATTTGGGGGTTTTTTTTCGGTTTTTTTTGTTTTGTTTTGTTTTTTTCCACGCCATAACCCGAATCTCATTGTCTTACGTGGGGGGGGGGGGTGTGAATCAAAAAAAAAAAAAAAAAAAAAAAAAAAAAAAAAAAAAAAAAAAAAAAAAAAAAAAAAAAAAAAGGAGAAAGAGAGAACAAAAAGAAGGGGAGGGTGGGGGAAATAATAATTAAAAAAAAAAAAATCACATTGGAAAATGATCAGCCCCAACAGGCATGCATGTCTCCCTTCATGCAAGCGAGAAGCACAGCCTCCCTCCTCGGGATGTGTACGGGGACATGTGTCAGGCACGGAGGAGCTCAGCGCTGGCCCGGGGCGAGGATGGAGCGAGAACAAAGGGCCACGGCAAACACTACATCCAGGGGGGAGCAGGGGGGCGACCCGCCGGTGCTCATACAGGGTGGGGGGACAGGATGGCCAAACAGTCACCGAGGTACACGGAAAAGGAAATATGGAGAAGGAAATCATAAGTAAATGTTTATAGAGAAAACCAACTAAACTCAGGATAAAGCTAGGAGGGAGGTGGAAAGGCACGGCCTTGCAAAATGATGCGTCTCTGGGAGGGATGCTGGGGTAAGGCAGGGTAAGGCAGGGCAGGCTGCCGGAGCCACTGGATTTTGCTTTGTTTGCCAGAGGCTCCTCGTGAAATTTTTAGCGGTGGGAACCCACCGACCTGCTGAAATTTGTCTTCCTCCCATTAAAGACCAATTACCAATCCTGTGTCTCCCCCCACCCCGGCTTCTGTGGAAATGTAATTAAAGACAAGATGCTTCCCCCCCCCCCGCCTCCCCTTCCCAGCCCCATCTCTCCTGGCTTTGGGAGCCCTGACTTCCCTCAGTTTCTCGTGGCATCCAAGCCAAAGCTGGGAGGTTTTACAGGACCATTTTGCAGACCTGGGAGAGGGGTCTGGTGCAGGAACAAGGAGAGGTGACCACTATTATTATCGCTTTGCTGCTGCAGCAAAACTGCTCGCTGACCGCAATTTATCCATCCCTCCATGCTTCCAAATATTTTAAGGTTCCCCATTACTTTCTCCCAACCCCCCACTTTGCTTTTTTAAATTCTTTTTTTTTTTTTTGACCAAATCGAGTTTATTCAGAAGATGGTAGGCCTGGAGGCTTCGAGCAGGAAAAATGTAGTTACAACATTAGCAGCTGGGACGTTTTTTACGAGCCCTGCCTTGCAGGGGTCTAGTGAAGATATTTATAGCGTGCCAGTCGCCGCGGGACCGAGGCACGGCAACTTCTCGCCTGGCAGATGGTGGGCAGGGCACTCGCAGAGATGTATACGTTTAAATATACAGCTTAAAGATTAAAGGGATTTTTTTTTTTTTTTTTTAATCTCCCAGGCTCGTTTACACCTCTTGTTAATCAAAGAGTTTAAAAAAAACCCCAAACAATTCCCCCCATCCATCCGGAGGTCGCTTCGGTTATCAGTTCTGGTAAGGAATGTGTAATGTTGTAACTAGAATGAATAAGCAGCAGACCCTTCATCAAATATCTGGTTTTTTTTTTCCCCGATTAATAATGAGGGATTGGATTGTACACTTTTTTTTTTTTAGCTATTCTGCGGTAAAAACAGAATTCTGCATCGGCACAACAGCAATACGGACTGTGCGCTGGGGATTATGTACACACAGACTAATGCTGAGGGTAGATATGGGATAGGAGGGGGGAAAAAATGTATTTAAAAGCCCCCCCACATCTGCACTACGAGGGAGGAAAAAAATCCACTCACTCAAACCTCACGATGGGGGGGAAAAGCAAGGAAAAAATCTAAACAGCAGGATACGACAATAAATGGGGAAACAGCAATAGAAAAAGCACACTAGGTTAATATAGGAAAACTAGTTTCTTTATTGAGAGATCGTATATTAGTATTAGTGGAATCGTGTGTAACAATGTCATCATGCACACAATACAAAAAGGCAAGGCCCACCATGCTATGGAAGGGCAACAGAACAAAAGCAGCGTACACTGAGCAGATGTATAGGCTACAGCACATTACATTTCAGCAGGGTATGTCTCTACAGAGAGATTTACATCAGAAACTAGGTAATGTAAAAAAATACAGACCATGCTTTAGTTTTAGTACAAGAAAAAAGGTGGAGATACACAACCAAAGGATATTCGGTACAGAAAAAATTACCCACAAAATAAGAACAGGAAGTAATTTAGCACAGCAGAAAAAAATGTTATCCCTGTTTAATGGAAAACCATTTTGCCAGTCGTCTCTTTTTCGCAGCCCAGTTTTGTTCGGGTTTTTTTTTTTTGGGGGGGGTGGGGGGGTAGGTGTTGGCCAGTTTTGGGGGTGTGCTGGCGGGACAGGACACTTGTGGCTGGATGGATGGAAGGACGGACGGGGCGGGGGGCGATGCCCGCGGGGACAGAGGTGTCACCGCGGGGACAGGGATGCTGCACCCCCCGCCAGCAGCTCCCGGGGGGGGCACTTTAACTCCCGCTCAACCACAGATCCCACTCCCCAACTCTTTTTCCAGCCTGATTTTCAGGGAATCGGGGCCAATCGCTGGGTTTCCTCTCCCCGACTTAGCGTATTTTTTAGAAGGTTTGGAGCAGGGAGGTGGGACCAGAGGACCCCGGTGTGGTCGCTTACAACCTCACCCGTCCTGTGATTGTGGTTTTGGCCGCAATTTGAGGGCGTCTGCCCCCCTTCCCCCCCCTCCCACTACCCCTCCCCAAAGAGACTCTGCGTCGACGACCACGGCAAAACAAATCCACTTAACAGGAATTTACAGTGCAAAATGTAACTCAGCTACTACACAGGATGGAGGTACAAAAATGGCTGTTATCGGCTACAGCTACGCTGGGATGGCCTGGGTGGCTACGGCGAGAGGGGGCGAAGGTGGGGGGGGGGGGGGCAAGAGGAAGGTAAATTAAAAAATAAAAATAAAATTTGTAAAAGAAGAATGTGGAGGGTGAGGGGGGAGGGAAGAATGGATCTACCGCAGAGACGGGGAAGTGCGGGCGGGAGGGGGTGCGGGAGAGGAGGGGGGGGTGTCCCAAAAGAGGAGTGGTGTCCCGAAAAGGGGGGAAGCTGGGGGGCTGGGGGAGGTAAGGGGCACCCCCCCACACTTTGTCCTGCCGGGACTGCGGGCCGCGCCGCCCCCCCCGCGGCGCCGGGAGCGGTACCTCTGTTGCGCACGGAGCCGAAGACGGGCAGCACCAGGTATCCGACGTGCACCAGGACCATGCTGCGGCCCGGCCCTTCCCGCCCCGCGGACGCGCCGCCGACTGCGCCGGGGCCGCGCTGCGCCCGCACACAAAGGGACCCGCGGCCAATGGGCAGCGGCGAGCGCGGCGGGACACGCCCCCCGCGCGGGAACCGGCCAATGGGGAGCGGGGGGCGGGGCGAGGAGAGCGAGAGCAGGCGCGCACGCGCGCAGGAGGGGGGGAAGGAGGGGGGCTGGTGCGTGCGCGCGCAGACGCCGGGGGTCCGTCTGTCCGTCCGTCAGTCAGACTGTACATCTGCCGTCCGTCCGTCCGCCCATCCAGCTATCAGCCATCCGTCCGTTTGTCCATCCACTCATTCATCCATCATCCATCCACCCATCCTTCCGTCCATCCGTTGTCCATCCACCGTCCGTCCACCATCCATCGCCCACCCACCATTCATCCGTCATCCACTCATCCACCCATCCATCCACCATCCGCCCATCCCCAACCTATCCATCCATCCATTTGTCCATTCATTTATCCATCCATCCATTCATCCATTGTCCATCCATTCACCACCCATCCATCCGTCATCCGTCCGTCCATCCACCCTCCACCATCCATCCATCCGTCCATCCATCCATTATCCATCCGTCCGTTCACCATCCACCATCCATACATTCATGCTTCCATCCACGATATATCCACCTCTCCATCCACCCATCCATCCATCCATTCTTTCACATGGATGTGTGTGCACACACGTGTACACATACATGCACACACGTGCCTGGGCTCACACGTGTGTGTGCCAGCATCCAACGCACACCAGCACAGACACATGTAGGCGCACAGCCCCGTGCACGTGTGCAGCCCGAGGCACACACGCACACACATGTGCGGCCACACATGTTCACATGTGTGGGAAACAGAGGCACACGTGCACAAACACATGCACACATATGCTGGGACACACACACGTGTGTTGGCATCTGGAATACAGGCACACACCTCGTACACCTACACAGCCCTGTGCACATGTGCAGCCAGAGACAGACACACGGGCACGCACATGTACATGCACACACATACATGTGCACACATATATGCAGATACACACGCATACATGTGCACACACGTGCACACACATACATACATGTGCACCCACACATACATGTATATACACACATATATGCACACACACATGTGCAGACATACACGTGCACACACACACGTGCACCATTAACATACATGCACACACACGTGCAGTCACACACACATACATGTGCACGTGCATACATGCACACACGCACATGTGCACACACACATACGCACACACATACATGCACACACATGTGCACATACATGTGCACACACATGTACACACATTACATGCACACACGTGTGCACACACATACATGCACACACACATGTACACACACATTACATGCACACACACGTGTGTGCACGCACACATTACATACACATATGCACACACACGTGCACACACATGTGCACACATATACATGCACACACATATACATGCACACACACATACATGCGCACACGCACATTACATACACACACAGATGTGCATACACATGTGCATGCACACACGCATACATGGCACATACATGTGCACCCACACACATACATGCACACACATATGCACACACACGTGCACACACACACATACATGTGCACACAAACATACATACACACACACACGTGCACACACACATAGATATGTACCCACACATGCTCACACCCATGAACACGGGCACACACACACATATGCACACACGTACATATGTACCCACACACGAACACGGGCACACCCCCCTGTGGCCCCGGGCCGAGCCCCGCCGTGCCCGCAGCAGAGCACACGTGCGGAGCGCACACGTGGAGCACACCCCGCCACACATCCCTGTCCACCCCGCCACACATCCCTGGCCGTGACAGGCGGGGGACACACGCCCAGGCTGGCCCGAGGAGCAGGATGGCGGGGCCGCAGGAGCACGGAGGGCTCGTCCCTGTCCCCACCCCAGTCCTTGCCCTCATCCCCTCCCGGGTGACAGTGGCCCATTGTGTTGGCGCCCCAGTCACTGACGGAGCTGCTCCGTTGGGACATCACTAACCTAAAATGGCTCCAGCGGGACCTGGAGGGATGCGGAATTCCCTGGGGGCTCGGAGCCACCCTCCTCCTGGGGCAACAAACCCCCACGGCTTAAAGAAAGGCGATTCTCCGCACACACACCCCACTCCCCCCGCCTGAAAAAGAAAAAACGCAGCCAGACGCTCATCTCGAATTAAAACTGTTTAAATGGAGTGGAAGACCCCGTTGTGCAGGAGGGGTTTCCATCAGGGCGCAGGATCCCGGGAATCATTTCGTCCCACTGCAAAGTGACTTTTTCATGGCCTTTCCGCCCCGCCCAGGCCGGGGGTTGTTGTTGCCGCCGTCCCGCCGTGGGGAGCCCCCTTAATCCCTGCTTAGCCTTATCCATCCCGTGCATCTGGCAGGTTTAAGCGCTCGGCAGCCTCCGAACGTGGATGTGCGGTGGATTTGTCCGCCTGGATTATTGCAGTGGGTTTGTCGTTGGATTTATCTGGTGGTTTTGTTGTGGGTTTGGGTTGGTTTGTTTTGTTTTGTTTTGTTCCCCCCCCCCCCATCTGAATTAAAACGTGGGCTTGGCAACCTGGCTCTGTGTAACCCCTTCCCTCCCAGCGCCGCAGCCCGAGGGCAGATGCGTGGGAAGGATTAACTTGATCCACAGGGAGTAGGGACAGCTGCCAGTGTGCGTGCCCTGGAGCCTCCTCCAGAGCTGCGACCCCCGCCCGAAAGGGCTCTTTTGGGTAAGTTCTCACATTGCTGCTGCGCCGAGCTCCCCTCAAATGGGAGCAGGACAAGTCCCGGGTGCCCACTGCCTCCCAGTGCCCGCTCCACTGCATCCCAGTTTGGATTTCCCCTCCTGCCTTGCCCCCCTCAGTGCCCCCCGGGAGGCTGTGCTGACTCCAGGGAGGGTTTCTGGGAGGGAAAGGCTGAACCTCGTCCCCCGCTGTCACCGTGCTGCCGTGGGCAATGCTCGGCCAGCCCTGGCTCAGTATTGGCAGGCAGCACATGATGTCCCATCAGCATGGATATTTCCAAGGAAAGAGCGAAATCTGTTGGTGTTTTTTTTTCACAGAATCACAGAGTGGTTTGTGTTGGAAGGGACCTTAAAGTCCATCTCGTCCCACTCCCCTGCCACGGGCAGGGACACCTTCCACTATCCCAGATTGCTCCAAGTCACATCCAACCTGGCCTTGAACACTCGCAGGGATGGGGCAGCCACAGCTTCTCTGGGCAACCTGTGCCAGTGTCTCACCACCCGCATCATAAAAAACCTTCTCGTATCTGATCTAATCCAATTTTCCATGTTTGTGCTGTAATGAAACACTTCCTGCACCCCTTTTGTTTCCCAGCGTGGAAAAGCAACCAATTCCCACCCATTCCTATCAGCAGCAACAAATCGTTCCCAGCGCCAAGGTGTGATCTCGACCTCACTGTGTCACACACACCCTACAAAGGGACACTTCTTTAAGTGCTAACAAAGCCTGGAGGGTGTGATGTAGCCACACCCACGCGTGAATCAGCCGAGAAGAAGGGTTCACCTTGTCTCCCCGGGCCCATCCCCACATCATGGTGGATGCAGGATGGGGTGTAAAACACCCTGGCATCCCCTCCATGGTCTCCTGAGTCCACTGCTGGCCCCGGGCCAGGGGTTGCAGCCCTGCCACCAGCCCCAGTTGCCTGAGGCAGCTGCTCTGGTGACCCCCAGCCCCGCCACGCAGTTGTCGCGGGTGTTTCACGGGGCTCAGCCCTCACTGCTGTTGCTTCACATCCACACACACATTCCCCCCTTTTCCTGAGACACCCGATCCATCCCTGGGGCTTCGCATGTCACGCAGATGCCGCAGGCACAGGTTGGTGTTAAAATTAGCCCTTGGCTCCCTCCTGCCCACGAGGCTCCTGCCTGTTGGTGTCTCCCAGCGCAGCTTCTGGGGTCCCAGCACCCCCAGTTTGGGGCATCCTCCTGCTTTTGCCCCAAGCTTTCCTTAAAAATTAACACCGTGGAATTCTGCTCTGGTGAGATGTTCTCCAGCCTCGTGAGTGTCACATGTGACACTGGTGAAGCTTTGGAGAGGCTGGAGCGCAGGTGTCTCACCCCTCAGTCCCACAAGGAAGGATTCTCCCTTTGGCCAGGCACGTACGGGGGATATTTGGTAAATATAAATGTGATACAGAGCAGCTGGAAGGCGCTGGGGCACATGTGGCACATCAGCCACCTTCCTCAGGCAGCACTGAGGGTGATCATAGTTCCCAGCTCATCGCCAGACCCTCTGCCCGCCTCAAAGCCCTCCGTCATTTCCTTCCATCTGATATGGGACTTTTCACCACTTCTGCAAGACCAAGCTGGGTGAGATCCTGTGGGAAGTCAAGATGGGATCAACTGGCTCAAAAACTGATGAGCTGATTTTCTTCAAACTTGGTTGTGGTTTTTTTGGCTGACCTCTGGTAGGAACAGCGGAAAGGCCCCAGGGAAGGGTGTTTTCCAGCTGTTTTGAAGCTGTGGTTGGCTCAAGGAGGACACCTTTCACCCCCGGATGCCATTTTATGGCAGGATCATGGAATCATGGAATCCCAGAATGGGTTGGGTTAGAAGGGACATTAAAGTCCACCTCATTCCAACCCTCTGCCATGGGCAGGGACACCTTCCACTATCCCAGGTTGCTCCAAGCCCTGTCCAAACTGGCTTTGAACACTTCCAGAGAGGGGCATCCATGGGATTGATGGCCTGGAGAGAACTGATGCCTCACTCCTAGTAGGGATGAAGCATGTGGATGGTGTGACCTCTTTGCTAAACAACAGTCTGAGGCTTTGATTAATTGCTGGTCTTCAGCTGCTCTTTGGATCATGGTTTCCTTGGCACCACATCTTGGTGTGTCCATGGTGATACAACCAGAGCAGGACCACGGCTGGAAACCTTGGTGGTGCTTCCAGGCAAGGCTGGTGGGTCTCACAAATCCCATGACAAAGAACAGGCCGAGGGTTTTGAGGGTCTCAGCTCTTACATGGGGGAGGCAAAAAGCCTGTAGGGCTTGGGAGACCAGCACTGGAGAAAATCCAGAGAAAAGTGACAGTGGAAAAATTTAAGGGAAAATAAGGAATGGATAGGGAAAGGGTGAAAAAGGAGGGGAAATCTCTACAGCAAACCCTATTGTATCATCCCATGCCTGGGAGCAACAGCAGCCCAAATCCAGGTGGGGATCGAGAAACTGAGAGGCTTCTGGCTTGAGGAAAGGCTTTATTTGGGATTTATTTACACTGACATTTATTCTAGGGTTATTTTCCCCCTTTATTTTCTGCCTCCCTGTAATTTTATCTCTTCTGCTTTTTACTGCCTTTCTTTTTTCTTATTTTTGTCAAAAAAAAAAAAGAAAAGAAAAAAGAAAAGGAAAAAAAAAGCAAGGTAGAGGAAATCATGATGCATTTGCTCAAAGTGTAACATTTCAGCATTTCAAATTTTCCAGTTCTATGGAGAGAAAATAAGAAAACAAGTAAAAGCCTCAGCTCCAAAGAGCAGCCATTTGGGAGGAGAGAAAGAAAACACTGTGTCACTATTTTGCCATAGCAGATGGGGTGTCACAGGTCCAGAGAACGAAATGGAGCTGGGGAAGGGTCTGGAGCAGCAGGAGCGGCTGAGGGAGCTGGGGGGGCTCATCCTGGAGAAAAGGAGGCTCAGGGGGGACCTTCTGGCTCTGCAACTCCCTGACAGGAGGGGGGAGCCAGGGGGGGATCGGGCTCTGCTCCCAGGGAGCAAGGGAGAGGATGAGAGAAAACAACCTCAAGCTGTGCCAGGGGAGGTTTAGATTGGATATTGGGAAAATTTCTTCATGGAAAGGGTTGTCCAGAACCTGGCAGAGGCTGCCCAGGGCAGTGTTGGAATCCCCATCCCTGGAGGGACTTAATAGCTGTGTATATGTGGCATTTGGGGACATGGGTCAGTGGTGGCCTTGGCAGTGCTGGGGAATGGTTGGACGTGGCAACCTCGGAGGGCTCTTCCAACTAAAGTGATTCAATGATTCTACAATGTCCCCATTTATGTCTTATCATTTTTGCTAAAATTGAATTATTTTTCTTTGAGGAATTTCATTCTCCATTTGCATGGGTCTGGCAGCCAACAGAATAAAGGTGACTTTTTTCTGACAACTGAGAGTTGTTGCAAAATAGGAGCTGTCGATGTTTCACTGCACTGAGTCCCAAGTGGGATATTGGGGCTGATTAAATTATTACTTTCAGTTAGAGTTTCAAGCACACATAGTCATTATCGACTCTTTGCCTTCCTAGGAAGAGGGCAGGGATTGGGCTTTGGGATATGTCACCCTGTTTCAAGCAGAATGACCCCAAATTCATCATTTCTCCTCCATCCTGCCTTTGTTTTTAGGGAGCAGGGGTTTTGGTGTGTTTTCCTTGGTGGTCCTCCGATGTTCTCCTCATCCCAGTATCCTGCCAGCTCCCTGCAGCAGCAGCTTAGGGATGGAACTATGACTGGTGCCAGAACTCTGGTGCAAAACGGAAGCCCTCTTCTGGCAACGTGCTTTGCTGCAAAATCCCACATTTTCTGTCACTAATCAAGGACATTGTGCTATTTTGTTTGTGAAATCCACTCCTTGGTTTGCACTAACCAAAAATAAGGCAAGGTCAGTGACCCCTGTCCACCTTCCCAGAGCCTGGGCTTGATATCTGGAGAAAGGACACTCCATCTGACTCATCGGTGGTTAATTACCTCAAAGTCACAGCTGGTTAATTTAATTTCAGTATTACATCCGGATGGCTCGATTTTTTTTGCTCTTTCTGGGGCTCTTTTCCCTGCCTCGGGATGGATGCTGGCTGAAAGGACAGGACCTGGATAAGACAACAGAGTCCAGCAGGGACAGGAGAACAACAAAAACCAACCAACCAAACAAACGAATAAACAAAAAACAAAACAAAACAAAAACAACTGGCCTTTTCACATGCACAAGCCTTTTTGTTTGTTTCTGAAGGCGCTTTCCCCCTTCCTGGGGGATGCAGAGGAGGCTGCGATGGCAGCCCGGAGCCTGTATCCTCCGGCTTTGGTGCCATCTAGTGCCTTCCCGAGGGCTGCTTCCAGCCCGGGCTTCCTGAGATAAAATATCCGTGGCCAAATTACATTAAAAACCATGAATATTACTTCTTTTGCTGGTCGCTGGCTGCTGCTGAGAGCGCTCAGCTCCACCCACACGCCCCCAACCCAGACTTTCCAAGGGGCTGGGAGCAGGTTGAGCCAACCCTGGAGCACCAGGAATGAAGGGAATTCCTCCCAGGCGCGTGGGGATAGGGAGGATACAGGTGTAGAGTTAATTCTGAAGCATTTTTGAGAACTTTTAAGAGCATTTTGGGAGTTTTGCTGTAGCCTTGCACAAACTGGGAATGCTGGTCCGGGGCAAGACCTCACATTGGCCATTGAGGGATGAGGGAGCTCAGCATCACCCCTCCAAAACCAGTCCTGCTGCTTACTGGGATAATAAATCATTATAATAAGCCTTTTTTGGCTGGCAGGGAGCTTAGCCCCTCCTGCAAAGCACGCTCCCTGTCTTGTGCCATGCCCAGGTGGGACTGCTTTAAAAATTGCCCTAAAATTCATCCTCTTGACAAGCAGCTGGAAGAAGGAGTGATTGTGGAAGGAGCCAATGATTCCCCAGCTCCAAGGGGGCTGGGGTTTTTAATGGCCTGAGGTGATATTTTCACAGCATCCCAACTGCAGGAAAGGTCCTCAAATGCTCTTGAGAGGTGTGGAGGACGGTCAGGTGTGCACCAGAGGTTCATCCTCCTTTTGCAATGGGGGAGGACAAACTAAACAGCATTTTCAACTTGACAATTTCAACAACTGTGAGCTGCCTTTTGATATTATCCCCCTTTTTATTTGGATTTACTCACTGTGTTTTTGTCTCCTGCTCTGGGTATCTTAGAGAAGGGTCCAGGGAGAACTTAGAGCCCCTTCCAGTGCCTAAAAGGGCTCCAAGAGAGCTGGAGAGGGACTTTGGAAAAGAAATGGAGGGACAGGACTAGGGGGAGTGGCTTCCCACTGCCAGAGGGCAGGGTTAGATGGGATATTGGGAAGGAATTCTTCCCTGTGAGGGTGCTGAGGCCCTGGCAGAGGTTGCACAGAGAAGCTGTGGCTGCCCCATCCCTGGAAGTGTCCAAGGCCGGGTTGGACAGGGCTTGGAGCAACCTGGTCTAGTGGAAGGTGTCCCTGCCCATGGCAGGAGGTGGAACTGGATGATGTTTAAGGTCCCCTCTAACCCGAATCATTCAGTGATTCTGTGATTCTATGAAACCTCCATCCTGCTCTTCATTTTGCCACTGTTGACTTCTAATGGCTTGAGTCTGCCCTGGGTCACCCCAAAGTTCACCTGCACCCATCTCCCCCACCTCTTCAAACCGAGGGAAAACCATGGGGGGGAACCCCCTCTGATGAAAATAAGATGGAAGAAACAAAAGCCATCTGAATGAAGAACGATATCAAGACCGGTTTTATATCTCTGTGCTGCACTGGAGGGGCAGCACAGTGCTCTCCGTGGACTTTGGCTGCACAAAGGGAGCCCAAGAGCTGAACTGGGGCTGTCTGATGGTTGTCAACAGGAACACACCTACAACACACCGGTGGCACTGAGTGCATCACCACAGGTAAACACCCAGCCTTCAGTTATTCAGGGCTCACTCGCTGCAGCCTGAGTAATGCACGACCATCTGAGCAGTTTCACACCTGCCCTGGGGCCAGCAGGCACCAAAAAGCCACAGGACTGTGTTAGGTGTTAAGGGACAGGCTGAGTCTGGTTATTTAGCACGTTCTGGGGTTGTCAGAGTAAACCTCCACCTGGCCCTGAGCACCCGGGGGAGATTGTGCTGATTCCTGCCATGCTCCTGGCTTTTCCTGGGTCAGATGTGGTTTGTGGACACGTAGTGACACATAGTGATTGGATTTTTCATCACAGAATCACAGAATATCCAGAGTTGGAAGGCACATGCAAGGATCGTGGAAGTCCCACTCCTGGCCCTGCACAGGACACCCCCAAAAATCCTGCCCTGTGCCTGTGGTTCATCACTTCAGGGACTTTTTTTAGGGAGAGGTATTTTGGAGGTTGGTGGTAAAACATAGAAATGGGGGTGTTTCTACAGGCTGGTACTCCCACATCCCATGGTCTGCCAGGATTTTGTCTGGATAATCTCCATCTCTTACCTGCCTGGAGCTGAAAACTCTTCCCTGAAGAGCTCTGGTCCTTTGACAGACTGAAAGTGAGCTCCTGTCACTGCCTGTCACAGAATGGTTTGGGTCAGAAAGGATCTTGAGGCTCATCTCATTCCAAGTCCCTGCCCTGAGCAGGGACACCTTCCACTACCCAGGTTGTTCCAAGCCCTGTCCAACCTGGCCTTGTATGCTTCCCGGGATGGGGCAGCCACAGCTTCTCTGGGCAACCTGTGCCAGGGCCTCACACCTCAAAGTAAAGAATTTCTTCCTAATACTCCATCTAAGCCTGCTCTCTGGCAGTGGGAAACCCCTTGTCTGCCTCTCCAGGCCCTTGTAAAAAGTCCCTCTCTGTCTTTCTTGTCAGCTGCCTTCAGGTACTGTCCAGCCCAATGTTCGCCATGGAATTGGAGAGATGACACCAACAATCCCAGGGAAGATGCAGCATGCACCAAGAACCATCAGAAACAAAAATGACTTGACAAAATACCCCAACCTGCATTTTTCTTCTTTGAGATGCATCTCACAGAGAGGTTGGGCCTATTTCCCACCCTCGCTGAGCGGGTTAGAAATCGTTCTCACCAGGGATATGTTCACGAGCTGGAGTTTTGGCCACATCACTCCACTGTGCTGGAGATTCCCCTTCTGCCCAGGGATTGGGGATCTCCTCCAGAAGCAGGAGGCAGAGCTGGGGGAGCAGTTTAGGAGTCACTCAGCATCTGCCCTCGATGACATCCCGCTCCTGTGAGTCCCTTCTTTGTTGGCCTCCCATGTTATGGGGATGCCCCCACCATTCCCCCAATGTCAGCACAAAGGGAGGTGTCAGTGAGATGCCAGGAAAGAGGTCTGAGGTGCTTGGACAGTGATTTGTCACTGGCAGAGCTCCTGTGTGGGGTATTTTTATTTGGTGGTTTTGTCACATGCGGTCCAGGGAGAGTGTAAATAAATAGACCTAAAAGGAAAGTGTAATCATGTGGAAAGGCAAGAAAATTACCTTTTCATGCATCTCTGTCATAACCCATGCCAGGTAAGATGAGCTTTGTGTGAGAACACATAACATGAGTGACACAGTTCCCATTAGGATCTTGAAAGCATCACTCCAGCCCAGCCACTCCAGACTTGAAAGCTCCTCTTTGGGTTTAGGACCACTGCCAGCTCATAACACCGTGGATAAACATCTCCTGTGTACCTGCAGTCCCACAGAGGGGGCTTTGAACATGCCCTGCTTCAAAATGGCAGCCTCCTATGGAGATCCATGTGGCCAAACACTGGGGCATCCAGAGGGTCACAGCTGGAAAGGTGAGGGGGGAAAAACTGAGAGTTTGGGATATTGGGAAGGAATTGTTGGCTGTGAGGGTGGTGAGGCCCTGGGACAGGTTGCCCAGAGAAGCTGTGGCTGCCCCATCCCTGGAAGTGTTCAGGGTCATGCTTGGAATGACCTGGGATAGTGGGAGGTGTCCCTGCCTATGGCCGGGGGTTGGAATGAGATGATCTTTAAGGTCCCTTCCAACCCAAATTGTTGTTTGATCCTATGATTGGTGTGACAATGGAGTTCAGCAATGTTAAATTTAAGGTAGACGTGCAAGGACCTGGCAGAGAGGAAATGGGAAAGGTTTGGGTGTCCTCAGTCAGGGGCCGGACAGGAGCTTGAAGGCACAGATAAGCAAATGCCATGCTCAGCATTTCGTCAGAGGCACATGTAGGAAAGCCCCTGGAAAAGGCACCAGTCAGGCTCCAGGGAGTTCTGCCTTCAATTCACATCACTACAGCAACGAAAAACGAATTTGACAGAGGACTCTTGTTTCTTTTCCCAGCCCTGGTGTGGTTGCCCTGGATTCACCCAAAGCTGCCGATGCAGCAAGTACATGTAGGAAATTATCTGAAGTTAAACTTTCAGACAGCTTTCCGCTGCCCACTCCAGCTTGGCCCTGAGATTGTCTGAAAGATATTTCCTTCCCAGTGGCTGGCACTCAATTCTAATTTTAAATTGAGTTGCAAATCTAGATGACTAACCAGCTCCAGGAGAAAACTTCCAAGGGGCATTTATGAATCAGCAGTTGCAAGGACTCTCAGGAATGCATTCACTTTTCATAAACTCCTTGGTGTCAAGATATAAACTTGGTGGGGGCTGGATCCTCATCTGCTCTTAGGTGTCAGTAACAGGAGGACTTTAATTCACCTTATTTGCACCAAAAACGAAAGTAAACGCAGTGTTTGTCCCTCCCAAGTTTGCATTTTGCAGGTGTTCTGCTCCTTTCCTGTGCAGAAAGGAGGGAAATGAAATCCCTGGAATGCTCTGGAGAGAAGGCCACAGCAGCTGATATTCACAGATGACAACCCTAAAAAGGAGAGGGGAAACTGAGTAGTGTATCAGCCAATGCAGGTGATGCACTCTACAAAGGACAACATTTACAGATTCTCCAGGGAACTGGGGAACTAATCCACTTAGCAAAAAACTTTCAGTCCTCATTTAAAGGCAGACAAACTAAATTTTCAACCACAAAATTAATCTGCATCGCGGTGAATTCACTGGGGAAAGCAATACCAAATCTAACCTAGTTTTGTGTAGTTTTGGTCAGTTCTTGTGTTTGCCGCAGAAACGACAATTACCACAAAGCCAAGTGGCTCCTACATAAAGAGGTGCCAAGTGCCACAGGAGAAATTTTAAGCTTTCCCTTCGGTGTATCTTGAAGTCTACAGACTCTGGGTGTGACTTGGTGATGGAGAAAAAAAGATTCAGGAGATACAACATCTGTCCTCTTCCCACATCTGCACCAAACTCCACGACACATGATACACATGAAACAAAACCCAAGTCTGGTGTCCACCTCCACAGCCACCACCAGACCCAGAATTTGTTTTTTCAGGCTTCACAAACCCCATGGACTCAGTGGAGCTGAAAACTGAGTCGCTTCACTCTCATTATCCATATTGATATTTAAAATACATGGATAAATGGCTTTCCTCACTTGCACCGAGAGCTTCCTCATGTAATAAATACACGGTAAACACTGGAGAGGTACTGAATTATTATTATTATTCCTATTCCCATTTTGCCTATGAGAAGGCTGGCAGGCAGCAGGACCCTAATTGCACAGTGCAATTGTGCTTACCATCCCATTCCCTTCTTTACTTGTCACTGTAAATTCCCTGGTGTAATTTAGTGGTTCTCCAAACACTGTTCTGACTGGCACCACCTCCCTGTGGTCAGTGAGGACTTGCCCAGAGCTTCACAGTTGGTCTGCACCTCCTTTCTCAGTAGCAGCAGGTCTGAGCCTGTCAGCACTGTCTGGCTGTGTGAGGAAATCCCAGTGTCTCGTTGGTCTCACTGACCAGCAGAAGATGCCTGGGAGGATGGGACAGGGGGATAGAGTCGGAGAAATAACGGTGTGAAGGGTGCTCAGACACCTGAAGGACTGAGGTGTGGGGGGAGGTGGAGGTTGTGCCAAAATCACATCCCTGGAAGGGATTCTGCAGAGCCCCCAGCGCAGGGAGGACAAGGAGCTGCTGGAGCGAGTCCAGAGGAGGCCACGGAGATGCTCCAAGGGCTGGAGCTCCTCTGCTCTGGAGCCAGGCTGGGAGAGCTGGGGGGATTCACCTGGAGAAGGGAAGGCTCCAGGGAGACCTGAGACCCCCTAAAGGGGCTCCAGGAGAGCTGGAGAGAGACTTTGGACAAGGGACTGGAGGGACAGCACAAGGGGGAATGGCTTTAAACTGACAGAGGGCAGGGTTAGATAAGATACTGGGAAGGAATTCTTGGCTGTGAGGGTGGTGAGGCCCTGGCACAGGTTGCCCAGAGAAGCTGTGGCTGCCCCATCCCTGGAAGTGTCCAAGGCCAGGTTAGACAGGGCTTGGAGCAACCTGGGATAGTGGAAGGTGTCCCTGCCCATGGCAGGGGGTGGAACTGGATGATCTTAAAGGTCCCTTCCAACCAAACCACTCTGGGAGTCTGTGATGGGCAGCAGCCACTTGTTACTGGTACCTGAACATCTCCTGGCACCCCCTCTGGCACTACAGGGAGAAGTGTTAGTCCTGCCCTGGTCTGAGAGATAAAAGCAAGATTCTGCAGTCGGGAAATCACTTTTCCATTCTGGACATGCAAAACTGCATGTGTTACTGCATGTTACATACATGCTGTATGTGTTACAGCAGGGAACATGCTGTATTTGGGCAGCTGTAACCCAGATCTTAAGGTCTTATTTTGGACATATGACAAACTGCAGCACATTTGATGAAAGTGGAAAATAAAAATTCCAAACAAATTGACGTTGTTTAAATAATACACTCTATTTTATTTTGTCTTAAAATAGTTTAACCTTTATTCTACAGACTTGTTTCAAAAAAACAGAAGGTCTCATCTTGCACCAAAAATATATATATTTATATTTATATAACACTCTGTTTTATTATTATTTTTCTCCAAAGACCATTAAATACTAGATGGAAAATGAGAACTAAATAGTGAGTGTTGAGAAGAATCAATTTTTTTGTTTTGTTTTGTTTTTTTTTTTAAAACTAGAGTTGCACATTTTAAACATTTATATTCTAAGCAGTGATTTGTCTTCACTATAGAAGATTCCAAGTTCACACTCCAGCAATTCAGGAACTGCTAAACCCTGAAGGGCTCGAGCCAATGCACACTGAGGTCGATGGAAAGCCCTGCACCGACCCCAGTGGGTTCTGGATCAGGCCCCAAGTGCATTGGTTCTTAGCCATACAATGGCTGACTTTTCTCTTTCTTGCTTAGAAGAGCAAAACCACCCAGGCACATTTTGCTCTTTTTTAAAAAAAATAACAGTTTAAAAAAAAAAAAAGAGAGAGAGAGAGAGAGAAACAAAACCAAACCACTTCCTAACCCTAAGCTATCCAGTGATTGTGTTTTTCAGAGCACTACCCTTTAAAATCTCTTAAGAATACGAGAAAATACGTAGTGTTTTAAATAAAAGAAAACCTGCATCGGACTACAATATGTGAATTGTTTAAACAAACACAGTGCACAAATGGAGGAAGTTTGGTTAGGATGCAGTTGTTTTTATATATACATGGAAGTCACATCATATACAAACTGAAAAAAAACGAGGAGAGTTAGTTTGCATTTTTTCACGGAAGGACTGCAAACGGGTCCCTGCAGCTTTCTTCAAAACTGATCTCCAGGTGACTTTGTGGAACAGGGAGAAGCAGCCACACTAAGCCCCTGTTCCAGAGTTACCTCTACAGCAGGTGTGTGAGCCCATGGAAACGACTGAGGTGCGCGATTAAAACACCGGGAGGAGGGACCAACAGAGAGCAGTGCGGGGGGCTTTTCCCTACTGCACTGCCAAGGGGCTCCATCCACACTCCCCTCCCTCCCAACCCCCCCCCCCCCCCCGAAAGAAATCGGTCACTAGAAGCACCACATACATTTTTCTGGCCATGCAATAATACACTTAATGTTCAATGTTTTAGAAAGCTGGAAGTTGGAGTATCGATCCCTTACCTACTCGTGTTGTAAAGTGCAGTCCAAACTGTTCTGCTTGTGGGGAAAAAGAGATGTTTGTTACTGACTATACCGGGCTGTTTTTCCTTTACGTGACAACACAGGCAGTTCTATTTTTAATTTGTTTTTTTCTGCCCACAGGTAAAACTGTTGGAAGCCAAATAAATCTCAAAACCAGCCAGCACAAAAAGAAAGCAGAACTTCCCGTGTCCTGACCACCCCTGTTCAGCCCTAACTGCTAAAAAAATCTGAAGACAGAGCTGTAAAAAATTCCCACTAAAAACATCCAAAATATGAAGGAACATTTTAATTGCACGAGAGACTTTAAAAGTGAATAATATCATTCTGTTAGAAGTCTAATCTTTGGTTTTTGCCTTGAGAAAGGCTCAAAATGACAGATGAGGGGCAGGAATTTCCATACACACCACAGAAACCACAGCCCACTAAACTGAGTAGTTCCACTGATTTCTGTAAATATTCTGGTAGAAAGAATCTGAATCACGCCCTAAAAACAATTTTAAAACTCGCGTAAGAGGTAAGATTTAAAGCCATATAGGCTAGAATCCTGCAGGGTGCAGATTATTAATTAAACGACAACAAAAAAAAAAAATCACAACTTTAGGTTCCGATTCTGATCCTGCAACATCTTTTAGGACAGTGTTTTAAGCACTTAAGTGGCCCCACGAGTTCTTGGGAACAGTCCCAGCTGAACACCGGCAGCTGCCAGTGCTTTGCCAGGCTGGGGCTTTGGAATTTGCTTGTTTGGTTTTTTTTTTTTCTTTTTTTGAAGTGGTGAATGAAGCAAATAAGCAACAGGAGAAATGAGGACTACGAGCAAAACGTTTAGTTTCTCCATCTCCTCCAGGCAATTCTTGGATAAAGGTAAAAAAGTTCAGCTATAATTAAAAAGGAGAGTGTCATGGTAGAGATAGCTGTGATCGTGTGTATAATGTGTGATAATATTTATTTGTACATTGTAATATATTCCCTTTCCCCCATTTGGAGTCTGGTGTGTTTTTGTTTGAAAAAACCCATCTCACATTAGGCTGAGATGTGGGAGGGGGCTTAGACTAGGGAATTGGATTTTGGGGCTATCTCAAACCATGACGGAGAGGGATGCTGGGCCTTTTTATTACCTTCTCCTGTGCTTTTGCAATAATCAGCTGCTACTAAGTCACTACTATTATTACTGTTTTAGCCATATCAAGCCATGGGAAATGATCAGTGAAACACAGTAGTCAAGTAGACAGAAGATTCAGCACTGAATAAACTATAAATTATACTGAGAATAAAAATGCTTTAATTAAAAGCTGTTCAGTGCATAAGTTATGGGCCATTTGCATTAAAAACAGTCCCTCCTGCTGGTAAAACAACCAAATCAGCTTGTGTATAAACACTCTTGGCCCAGACTTCAGAAGTGTTGAATACCCCCAGTTCCACTGAAATCAGTGAGGACACACCATTTCTCAAAATCACTGATGCTCACACAGCAACACACTAACTTCTACTAACAAACTCAATATTACTGATAAGTTAAAAACGTTCTGGAGTCGGGAGGAGGGGAAGGGAGGGAGGATGTAAGTTTTGCACACAGTTATTTCTTCAGATTAACACGCACACGTTAGTAAACTGTAGATGTGTTTTAAATTCGGTGCTGTTAATCTGAGAGGAATCCCCCTTTGAGAAGGCAAAAAACCCTTTTAAGTCATACTGAAATCGTACTACATTCTTATGGACATGAAAAAGACGTCGTGAGTTTGAATTCCATAGTGCCAAGAACGGGGTGGGGAGGGGGCTCTGAAACTCAAGGTTTAATCATGAACTTCTGTGCCACAAAGGGGAAGAGGGGAAGGGGACGGGGACACAGTGACACGGGATTACAGCAGGAATTTGCGCCTGGTGTCCTCATCCAGGGTGAGGTCCACGACTTCTGGGGGTGAGGACCAGTTCTGCTGGGGAGCCACTGCTGTCCATGACTGTGTTTGCTGGGCGTTGATGAACTGAGAGCTGCGCTTCCAGGAGGACACGCTCTGGATCACACCTCCCCTGGGATGCACACACCTGCAGCAAGGCAAAAAAAACCACAGAGGATTACTGCCACTACTGAATTCAGGCACCAGAGTCGCAGCTGAAGGGTTTTATCACTTAGGCATCTGGTTAACACGTCCCTCTCCAAACTGCCCTCATGGATTTGCCATTTGTAGAGTCCGTGACATCCTAAATGCCCAGGAAACAAAGCTGAGAGTAAATTTAAACTTGGGGGGGGGTGGTGTTAAATTATTTATAAGAAATGGGTTCTGCCAGTGGGTGTAAAGTGATAATCCTTAAAAAGTATGTGCATGGATCCCAAGGATCCTGAAGAAGCCTGCCCCACCGTGTGTAGTACCCTAATTCAGAAGCACAGTGTCCTGCTGGCAGCTTTACCCCCTGGACTTTTAAAAACAGAAATATTTGAAGTGAGGCTGCATGAGACAAAAAGAAAAGCCATCTTGCTATATTAAATCAAAACCGTGTTAAAATAAGGAGTTAGTGATACTTTCGCTACAATAATTGCAAATGAGATGTTGTTAATTACATTATGTCTGATTTTTGTTTTGGTCTTCTTAACTAAAAATTACAACCGTGCTGGGAAATGCTCACTGACAACAGCACAGCCTCACTTCAGGGAAAAATTTAAGCTTTCAGTGATTAAATCATGTATTTAAAGATAAGCACAGGCTCAGGTGCCTCGCTGAAGCAAGATACATAGGTACTTATTTACACATCATTTTTACCTATTATATTCATAGTAGATATGTGACAAATGAAGCAAAAGTTAACAGCAATTAGAAAAAAAGAAAAGCAAAATGAAAGATAGACTAATCTTGCTTCATGTGCTGAAGTGATGACAGGAATTTACAGGAGGCTTTACGATGATCACTCCATTCCCAGCTGTAAAATCTTACACAAGCACCAGTAAAACTCGATACCTACTGCTCCCAAAAATTGTTTTGCTCCTGGTAAGCTCTGGTGGTGGCTGTAGCTGCTCCTGGCTGCACAGATAAATATGAGGTGTTCTGGCAGCTGGGGTAACCTTTTCTCATTTCTTTGTGCATTTCAGGAACTCTAACTTTCTGCACTGATCAAATATCCCTGACATTTACACTTTATTTATTCTCTCCAAAAATACTTAGGTTATGCTCAGCTTTCTTGGTTCTGGTTGGAGTTTCATGAAATAGAATGAAAAATCTCATTCTCTGAGCTGTAACTTCTCTGAATATAAATGCCTCATTGTCTTCTCAGATGCGCTGTTTAGTTTTAGATGTGATGTTCAGAATGGCTTTTTTATTGCTTCTTCAGTCTTAAAAATACATACTTAAAGTATACATCTACAAAGGCTTAGCAACAAGAGATTGGAACTCTAAGAAATGTATGGGATTTCTTTCTTTTAAAGCTTTCTTAAGAAGAAATACTTTTAGGCATAACTGACAAGAAAAGGTTGTAGACAAAGCAAATTAAATATGATGTTTGGTCTCGGGGACTATGGTCCATCACTCTGAGAACAGTCCTCAACACTTAGGCAAAGCCAAGACAAACTTTTCTTCTTGAAGATGACAAAAACCAAGCCATAAATTATCTCGTAGGAATGATATCCCAGAAAAATAAAAGTGTTTATCCTCAAACAAGTCACGTAAGCAGCCAACAGCAAAACGTTCAGTCAAACACGAGCTCAGGGAACATGCTTCCAATCTGCAGCTAAGGGGAGATACCAAGTAAAGGCAACCAAAAAAAAAAAAAAACAACAAAAAAGGTGGTAAAAAAAAAAAAAACTAGGAAAAAAAAATCCCAGGGGAAAACTGTTTTATACACATGCATGATTAAAAATTAAAATCTACTGGGGAAAAAAAAATCAAAAAAAAAACCAAAAACATGACTTGGTGTCCTAAGTAGATGCCAAGTAATATTCCAATGATGAGAAACAGCACCAATTCACTAACAGTCTGAAAAACTACAGATGATGGACAAACCCCAGGGTGTCACAACTCAGGACAGGGAGTACAGAGCACGATAAAAAACAGCAAAGAACAGAACCCAAACATCACACTAACTAAGCATGCAAAAAATACTGATCAAAAACCTAAACCTTGTCCAAACGACAACCCTGTCAGAAGCCCATCAATACTTCATAACTGCAAGCCTAGACCTGCAAGAGAAATAAAACTCTAAATAGGATTCAAACAACTGGAACGTGTGAGAATTCAACGGGGCCGGTAAACACTAGTCTGTGAGAGATGGGAGGTGGGAGATGGTTACAGGAACAAAGAAAAGCACAGAAGTGTGCTTTTAGTCCAATTTGCTGAAATTACTTCAGTCCATATCTACTAAAACTCATTTTTAACAGCAACTCTGTGTTTAGTTCTTTCCATTCCTGTACGTGCTGAGCATTACCAAGGCAGCAGCATGGGAAGCTTTCCAACAGGGGACTGCAACAGACGGGTTGTGTGTGCACAGTGCCAGACAGATTTACACCAACTAGTGCTGGAGGGCAAGTCCACACCCCTTATCATTAGCACAAAGATCCTCCAAGCCCTGGGTCTGCTGGATAAACAGCCCAAGGAATTAGTATCTTCCAAAAGAGTTGGCCATGCAAGGACTTTCACTGCTCTAAAAGCAAAGACTAAATCTCTCTCACTACAGGACCTGAAAATTCCCCTTCTTCACATCCAACAGCACCAGGCTGTGCCCACACCATCTTTAAATTTCCTGCATGGGAAATTGGGTCCTGCACACCTTCCTTCTTCTTTCCTCAAGGAAGATGCAGTGAAGGGACATCAAGGAAGAGCTCTGCTTCTTGTCCCAGCTCTGTTCCTTGTCCCTCATGCCCCTCCTCTGTCTCCAAGCACCCACCTACCAGCAGGCTAGTTTGTATACTCTTTTAACTTGCTTTTATTCCACCAAATTCACACTCCACATTATATGAACAGGTCAGTCATGTTCAACTACTTCATAATATCTGAAGCCAAGGAAAGATCATAGACTAAAGACGAAGAGTGAGGGCAAAAAATGCCAATCAAGAATAACAACTGAAGCCTAGCTGGACAGGTTTTTATCTGAGCTTGAGAGAAACCTCTGGACCCTTACCCTCATCTGCTTTTGGGATTTGAACTCTCTTGTACCTTGAAATAAAAGCAAGATTCATAATGATCCAGTTTTTAATCTAGAGGGGCTATCTTATGACACTAGGCATTGAAAAATTCATATTATTTTTACAACTACTGATTAATTAAGCAAAGTAGAAGCTGATAAAAAACTTCATATTTTGAAAGGAAACAAGAACCCACATAAATATTTTTGCATGTTCACATATTGCTTTAAACTCTGAATTCCTCATGTATGTACATTTGGTATCTCAATATTTGGTGTTTAAATACCACAAACCTTTAGCCAGTTAATGTTTGATATCAAACATTATCAAGTATCAAAGATATCAAGATATCAAAGTTTAATCTGAATACTTATCAGGTTGGTCAAGTTCTAAAGAGAAACACATTCTGACATGACTGTAACCAGCAGAACAGAAGAAACAACTGCAATGTTGTTTCTTGCATCGAAATAACTATTAGAGCAAGAAAAAATAACTCATACCTGGCATGTTCCTGAACTCCAACAATCTCTACTTCGCTATCAGAAGAGGCAATATTAATTTCTTCATTGGCCTGGGCATTACCAGAAGAGGTTTTGTCACCTGCAAGGAAGCCTGGATCCAAACGACCTATGGATGGTGAAA
Organism: Pipra filicauda; assembly: GCF_003945595.2. Classification (NCBI taxonomy): domain Eukaryota; kingdom Metazoa; phylum Chordata; class Aves; order Passeriformes; family Pipridae; genus Pipra; species Pipra filicauda. The sequence continues at coordinate 833,197 of NW_024104327.1, read as the reverse complement.
ATGGAAATACAGCCTATGTTTAACAGCTTACACAACTCAGAAGCCACTGGAAAAGGAGTTTCTCAACCTAACAACAAAAACAAACAAACAAGGGACTGAAACACTGAGACTGGAAAATCTTATTAGATCAAATCATTCAACTTCCAGTTCATCACCTGATACACTAAATTTAACCAGTGTCAAACAGCTCTAGTGATGGTGTTATGATACAAATGTGAACACAGACCGACTGTTCCTGATGCAATTAGAATTTCCAGATGCAATTTTGCAACAATGCTAAGAGTTAGATTGTGCTTAAATCCCTTTAACTTAAAAATACAAAACAATCTAACCAAACTCAATGACACTGTGGCAAACACGGCCTATATGCTGGACAGAAACATCACACACATGAAAGGAAATTAATTTATTTTCTTTTAATAGAAAACTAGGAGAAGCTGGTCAATGAAAAAACACAGCAAACCCATCAGTTTCTGGCTGTGCTGCTTCACACATCTGCTCTAACATTATTAAAAATATTTGAAAAAAAATCTGGTTTTCATTAAGTCCCATATACTACAGGGCTTTTTTAATTACAGTTCCTCCATGCTATCCAGTTCATCAGTCTGTCAAACAACAAAACCTCTCTAAATACAGCAAGTGTGGCAGGTTTTTGTCTTTCCTGCCAAGTACCCCTAAGAAGGTTCTGCACCCCAATTAGTGAAGCTGTGTTGAGTCATATTAAATAAAACTTGCATGGAAAACACAAAGCAGACAAATTTATTATTTCTTTCACAGGAAATAGATTTTTTTAAAAAATCAATTAATGAAAAGATTTAACTTCTACTCTTTTCTTTTTTCTTTTTTTTTTTTTTTTTTTTTTTAGGAAAAAGAGAAGACAATTAATTCTACTGTCTGTCATTAGCCTGGGGGGGGTGCTGGGCAGCCCTGAAGTAGGTGACACTACCAACTTCTCCGAAACCACTTGCTCAGCTGTTATTACACAGGGGAACAATCATTTGTCGTGCTGGCAATTTGAGAGGAGGTGAATATTTTATGTGTATCCAGTTCGAGTGGACACATCCTCAGAAGATGAGAGGAGGAGGAAGCAATAATGATCTGAAGGATTTCAAAGGTGTGAGAACATGCAGAACTGATTATACCTCCAGGCAGATCAAGGGGACAGAAAGAGAAGAAATTAAACTTGAAACAAGTGCCAGGGAAACCTTCTAATGACTGCTTTAAGCACTTGGAAAAGATGCAAATAGAATCACAGAATGGTTTGGCTTGGAAGGGACATTAAAGCTCAGCTCATTCCACCTCCCTGCCATGGGCAGGGACACCTTTCACTATCCAAGGCTGCTCCAAGCCCTGTCCAACCTGACCTTGAAAACTTACAGGGATCCAGGGGTAGCCACAGCTTCTTTGGGCAACCCGTGCCAGGCCCCACCACCCTCACAGGGAAGAATTCCTTCCCAGTATCCCCTCTAACCCTGCCCTGTGGCAGTGGGAAGCCACTTCCCATTGTCCTGTCACTCCATGCTCCTGTAAATAGTCTCCCTCCACCTTTCTTGTAGGGGCAGAGACTGTTGTAGGGGCTGTATGTTCAGTTTTTGGAAAGCCAAGACCCCCGGTGCAACATCTGATCAGGACTAGCAAGGGAAGGAAACCCATGTGCTGCCAGGTGCCTGAAGGGGTAATTTCCACGTCACAAGACAAAAAATGTTTGTCAGCTGAACTTAAAATGAATTAATAGCCCAGGCAGACTTTTCCTAACATTACAGTTCAGCTGAAAGTTTCTTGGCAAATATCACTGACTGCCAGAAAGCCCAAAAATGGGTCATGGCTATTTCTTTATTAGAAGTGGTTGGTCAGACAGTGAAACATGAAATGGGAGTGCTCAGAGACTTTGATTCATGTGCTGGTGCCTCCAAACTGTCAGAGGGCAGGGTTAGATAAGATATTGGGAAGAAATTCTTGGCTGTGTGGGTGGTGAGGCCCTGGCACAGAGAAGCTGTGGCTGCCCCATCCCTGGAAGTGTTCAAGGCCAGGTTGGAGAAGGCTTGGAGCAACCTGGGATAGTGGAGGGTGTCCCTGCCCATGGCAGGGGATGGAACTGGATGGCTGTAGTATCTTGTATTAATGCCATACCACCCTTCTGCACCTTCTTCTAGACAGGCTAATTTCTGACAGAGGGGTAAAGCAGAGCAGCTTTTAAACAGCCCCAAGAAGAACCCTCAGAGGTATAAAACTGTAGTCCCAAAAAGCTTTCATATATTACCATAATTTAAAGTTCAGACAACAAAAAGATAATCAGCAGTAGTGAAACCATGATTAGCAGAGTAAACATTGCAAGATTAGCTGATATAAATCAGGATTACAGCACAAAGACAGATTTACAGCCTCTGGCCATACAAATTTCATGCCTTATAACATGCCCACGCTGTTAATTTCTTTGCACAAATGTTGTGATGATGCCTGAAGTGATGCCTTGTTTGCCCTACAACACCAGGGCTTGCAAAACAGCCCCTAAATATTTGCCCATGCACAAAGATGTGATAGCACAGTAAGATTTTTCACTGAGATAGAGCTTAAGTTGTTGTTGTCTTCCCATGGGAACACATTCTTTCATGTCTGCTAAACTAGATGCTGGTTGAAGATTAAATTTGTGAACAAGGTGCAAGATTTGAAAATTCTGCTTTCCCAGTGTGCAACCCTAGACAGGGTAGGAAAAGGCCAGGACTGACAAAGGTGCAGTCAGATGTGTACAGAGGCTGCAGGGCTCTGGGACAAGGTGTGTGCAGGAGGAAAAAGAGATTCATCCTCTCAGCTGCTGACACGGCCAAGGCACCAGGACCAAATCTGTTTGAACATGTTCCCACAGGGCCAGGGATGAAGAAGTCTCTTAAAGTTTTCTAGTTTTCTTTTACAAGCTCTACCTTGCAAGTCCCCTTGGATATAGGTGGAGGAAGGAAGAAAAATTTGTACCAGCACTGCAGCATTTTAGGTGGAAAGTGGAAGAAAGCTGGGTAAGAAACTTTACTTTTTATTTCCTTACACTCCTTTGCAGTACCAATCCATTAGTGCTATATAATTCAGATGATTTCAGCTGTTCTAATTCTTTTAAAAATCACTTGATAGAGGATGGGGCTTGTTAGTGGGCAAGTAGCTGCCAGTCATCTGTTATCCTGCAAAAAATACCAATGAGCTTGGAAAACGTAGGTGAGCTTCAAAAAGGCTGGAACAACATCCAGTCAGGGGCAACAGTGAAAATAATGCACATGGATTCTCATATTTAAATTATGGACCTGTCAACTCCACAGTGCTGGAATATCTCTTTTAAAAAGCCACATATTTGTATTTCTTTAAGCCTTACAGACAATGAAAAGTATCTCAGAGCCACCACGACACTCCCAGTGTGGGTGCCCTGTGGCAGGACACATTTGGAAAACACAGCATAGAACACAAACCTGTTGTGCTCCACCATGGCAGGAAAGAACTGTGTCTTATGAAGCTAAAAATCCTGAGGTGGGTATTAAAATATCAAATGGAAAGGAAGGCAGTGTGTTGGCACACCAGGCTGTGGGATGAAGTCGATAGGAAATACTCCCTGGTGGCATCCAAAGCACAGAAACGTTTCACGTTGTTGTTTAAGTCTTTTGTTAGTGAAGAGTTACGAGCACTTAAGTGAAGCTGAACAATTTTTATGAGCTACATGAACTTCTCTGAAGTCTTCCACAGTACTCCTGCCCTTGCTTTCCTGAAGGGAATTTCTTTGCTCTCTCTAGATGCTAAGCCCACCTACCAGCATCTTTTCACCCTTCATCTTTACTTGATGCTGGGCTGTCCAGTTTTCTAAGGGATGTTGGAAATGCGGATGGAATATGGGAACAATTAATGCTCACATTTTAAAGATATAAAGAGATAAACAAAAATTAAAAGACATACACAGACAATTCCAAAATGCAAAATGAGATTATGACCAGTTGACTGGCTGGTGGCATGGGCCATCACAATCAATCATTCAGGAACGAGTTTAGTTCACTTTCATTTAAGAAAACTCCCAACAACAAAACCCCACACCTAAGTTTCCCATACTACTTAGAGGGAAAAGGAGGAGAAAAAAATAATTAAGAAAACTAGTGTCCAAAATACATTGCAGGAATCTTTGTCAATTTCTGTCAGTTTTATTTTGGAATAAATATCACACCTTTTTAATAAGCACCTGCCCTGTCTTCTCACAAAATTCACACAGGGAGCTTTCACAGCTGTATAAACTACAAGAATACTGAGAGAAAGAAAGGGAGAGACACCAGCTGCGATGCTGGAACAAATGTCAGAGGCAGAGAATTTAAACAAACCTGTGTCAGCACTCATTTCATCCAGCAGCCCTCTGGTTCTCCAGGCAGATCCCGACTCTTGACTATTGTGCTCTTGAACTACTGCAGCCGCCAAGAGATTGTCCACATTTACCACTTCTGGGTCCGAGTTTGTGTCTGATATATCATAGTGAGCCACAATGGGGGGTCCATCTGCAGGAGAGAAAAGCAGCACGGGTTAGAAGTGTGAAAGGCACCTCTGAACGTACAAATAATTTGTTTAAGGATTAATGCAACATCCTATGTGGAGCTCTTCCAGTTTATAGCAATGAATTATATGAATTATTAAACTTCGGTTAATGAACATAGTCTGGGATTACAGAGACATTTTAACTTTGGCATACACAGAAAACACAAGTGTAAGAGAAACACGTTTATCAAAGTATCGGTTATTTGCGTATTTTTTACATTAACCCATAAACATCTCCGTATCTGACAACATTACATTTACAATCTTTAAAAGATAAAACCTCCACTTTAAAATAAAAGATAAAAAGTTACAGGACATTAAATTTGGCAGACAAGGTATTTATCTAGAGAATTTTACAAAAGTCAAGTGACAGGTTACATTATTTTATTAGGGCTGACTGAATAAATCTAACATTTTCATATAGCTGATCCAGTAACAATAAATTTTAACATTAGGCAACTTTCCTTTCATAACATTTACCTGTCAAGGGCAGGGGAATTTTTAAAAATTGCAAATTTTTTTTGTGTTTTGTTTTGTTGGGTTTTCGTTTTGTTGGTTTTTCTTTTTAAGATCAAGAATAACAAGAAACAAAAATATATGTACAATGAGAAAATATGCTTTTCATTCAATAGGATTACCATATGCATTTTTGGCCACCATAATAAAGGAGGAAAGAGGGAGATAAAATTGCTTACGTGATTCTGAAATCTGTTCTTGAGGAATAACAAAAAGCTATTTTTCTATCTATTTTGTTAGCACCGACTAAATTCTTTGTGATGAATGAAAATCACTTATAATTGGAAAGCATACCAGAAACAGAAGAGGCTCAGAAAAAAACCAGGCAAATTCAAGACAAAGATTAATGTGAAAGCAGAGAGAATGGATAAATAATGCAATTCTGGAAGGATGTGGGTGTTTTAGCTCAAATGCCTTGCCCCAGCTACAGCTTATTGACTCAGAGTAGATGAAAGTGCCTGCAGTTCCCCATCCCCAAATGAGAGGATCAAAACTTTTCTTTGGGCCAAGGCTTCATCCACAAAAACAAGGATGAAACAGAAACACAGGCTGGGCCAAAGCTCAGCAACTTTGCTGCTGCAATTCTTTAGCCCCAGGGAGGTTCTGAAAGTTGAGTGCCCGTAGGACTTTTTGTGTGATACACGGAGGGTGTAACTTGTAAGGGATAACACAAAATAATCATAAACTAGGAATGTGTTCAGGAAGACCCAACCTTCAGAGTTACAAAGCGACTAAAGAAATCTTTAAAAGTCACAAAGAATAAAATGAAAAGCCTTCTCAGGAAAAAAAAACCTGTTTTCTTTTAGGAGAGGTAAGTGGCTGCTGAAGAGAGAAAGAACACGATGAAATAAAAGTCTCAAATTTAATTCTCTGAAAAGCTGTTCCTCCGAGGTTTTTTTTTAGGTTTGGGGTTTTTTTTGGGAAGGGGGTGTTTTAGCAGCTTGGTGCCTGAACTATAATTCAACTCACTATCTTCAGGAAAAGCCTATTTTGTGGTTAGCAACACATTTCATTAAAGAGCAACATATTGCTTAAGTCATACTAAAGATCAGTTTGGCAGCAAGGCACAAAGAAATTCACAAAACATTTCCGATCAGACCTGCCCCCAGAACAACAATTCCATGAAACGATGTTACATTACAAACTTAAAAACAGACCCGACAAAAATAAATGAGTAGTTAAATGCCAATGTATTTAAAGACCAAACTGTTCGCAACGTGAAACGCTGATGATCATGACTGGAACAGAAGCCCTGATAATTAACTGAAAGGCAATCTTTGTCTTTTTAAAAGGCAATTACAAAATAATGGAATACCGAGTTCAGAATTAAGCTGGCTGATGTTCAGTTAATTATTTGTGACAGCTGATGATTAAATTACGTGCAGGAGTTACGACCGGACTGAGTCATGAGAGGCATGTTTTCCTTCAGTCTTATCATCAGAGTTCAGCGTGAACATATATAATGTGAGCTATAAAAATAAACAGTCGAGTGCAGAAGATACGAGGGTCAAGTACAATATTGACTGTTTGACCATTTTTTTCAATGGGTTATCTAAAATTTCAGGAGCTCTGGACTGTTCCTTCGGGCCTTTGTTTCCTTCGCTTCTTACTCAGATCTCCGAAAAGCAGAAGCGAAAATTGATTTTTAGATAGACATGCCTAAACGAGTAAAATTTGTATTTAGACAAAAGGCACGAATAGTCTCAAGTCAAAATTGTACCACTCCTACATGTATAATCATGCAAAAATGTATAATAAATGTATATACATGCAGAGTGATATTCTCATCACCTACCCATAGAAATAACTTGTGTGAAAGTCTTCATCAGTAGGAAATACAAGCATAAACTTGTTATCTGTAGCTCCACTCTTGTATCTTCCACACTTCCAAACAGCACACCTTATAACTTAGCTTAAATTCAGTATACATCAAACAGACAAAAATATTTTCAATATGATTTACATACTGCAATTATATTTGTCAGCATAATAGCCACCAATTTAACAATCTGTGGGGAAAAAAACCAAACAAGCTGCCTATTTACGAAGCAGTCACAGCAGAGATCTACTTTTTGCTTTTCTCAGCCTTGCCTTCAGGATCAGATTTGGAAATGAAAGGCACTCGACTCTAGGTTTATCCATATCTATCACTAGTAAATTACCTACAAAGCCAAGATAATGGCCATGATGCTGCAACAAATCCTGGGATTCCCAATATTTATAAAAGAAAAAATAAGCTATAAATGCTTACATCTGTTTAAACAAAAAACAAACAAAAAAAACCCCAAACCCAATAAAATAAGTTGCAGACAACTACGACCAGATGAAAGTTGCAGTGAAAGCATATAAAAAAATATATCTTCTAAATCTCCTCTGTTTCCAAAAGCTTGTTTCTTTTTTGAGTGCTACATGGATGGGACAGGAGTGGCTAAATGTGGAAATAAGTAATACTTGCCTAACCAACTAGGTGATCCTCCAATGATGTGATGCAAAGTGAATGTGTGGTAGCAAAAAATAAGGACAACTGGTTTCAGCTAGGAAATAAAGTGAAAAAATGCTTTCAGGTTGAAAAAGTAAAAGGATTAACTACAACCAATGGTGTAATTCATCATCTTTTCTTTACAAAAGAGACACTCCAAATAATTACTGACTGTAACAGGATTTCAACAGATTAAAAAACAGACATCAAGACAAACCATGCCAGAACCAAAACTTAATGTAGAACAATTAGGAGGTTCCCTGGTCAGTAATTTAAACAATCTACTTAAGAAAAATTGCATCTTTTGAGAACCCAAGATAGCTGGAAGACATACATTTCCCTGGTGACAAGCATTAATTCATTTCTAAAGCAATAAATGCTTGAAAAAGGCAAGGCTGAAAGTTAATAAGCACCAACAGCAAAATACAGCTGTTGACATTTAATGCTAACAGGGGGAGGGAAAGTCTGCTCTTTTTCTTTATTTTTAAAGAATTCAGAGGGAGAGGTCATCATGGGGACAGCATTTCCAAGTGCCCAATTCTCCCTCAATTTACACAGCTCATCAAAACTAATTCCGCTCAGAACAACTGAATCAGAATTCACATGCACAAAAATCCATGTCTACACATATCAGCTTTCATTTTAAGCTTGCAACAGAGAAAATTCAATAATTTCTCATCTGCTACCTGCTCCCATGCTTTTCACAGAGCCACATGTCAGCACTCAGCAATCTAAACAACCTTGTAGGATCCACACTCCTGTCACCCTTTACTTCATTGTAATGGCAGCACAAGCAAAAAGGGAGGAATCAACCATAAAGTTTCAGCCTTAGTATCAACTGCACAGGAAACACAAGGTTATTAGCTGGCAGAACCTGAATGAGGAATTTAGTCCTTGAAATCTATGGAGGCAGGCTGGGAGAGCTGAGGGGGTTCGCCTGGAGAAGACTCCAGGAAAACTTAAGAGCCCCTTAAAGAGGCTCCAGGAGAGCTGGAGAGAGACTTGGGACAAGGGGCTGGAGGGACAGGACAAGGGGGAATGGCTTCCCACTGCCAGAGGGCAGGATAGATGGGACAGTGGGAAGAAATTCTTTCCTGGGAGGGTGGTGAGGCCCTGGCACAGGTTACCCAGAGAAGCCGTGGGTGCCCCTGGATCCCTGGAAGTGTCCCAGGCCAGGTTGGACAGGGTTTGGAGCAACCTGGTCTAGTGGAATGTGTCCCTGCCCATGGCAGGGGGGTTGGAAAAAGATGAGCTGTAAGGTCCCTTTCAACCCAAACCATTCTGTGATTATAAGCCATTATTTCTCTTTAGCTTTCTTACTTAGTCATGCAGTGCTGAGCTCATCACCTAAACTCCCACCCGCTGTAGCCAGAGAGAAGAACTTCAGCCAGGTAATCCCATCCTGGAAACTGCAGCCTGGAGCATCTCCATCTCCCCTGCTTCCCCAGCAAACAGAAAGAGCTTAGGCACCGCCTTACCCAAGACACCTCACTTTTACAGTGCTCAAGTTTGGCAAGCTGAACTTCTGCCTTAGGATTTAAACTTTGCTATGTTTCCTCTACAAGTAGTGGAAGAAGACTGAAATCTCCAGAGGACTATCCCGGTTAAAATAGTTTTGAAATTAAAAGCCTAATTTCTGTGGTCTGAATTGCCCTCTGGAGTCATCAGTGACTCTTGCAAGGGAAAGACACAGAGCCATATTTAGGTGTGAGTATCACCCCAAGCTTTAAGACACACAGAACAGGTACAGTTATAACAGCAGCAATAATTACAGCACCTTGTTCTTACAAAAAGCTTTCCATTAGTGGACCTGGAAGAGCTCCAAGGTGGTTATTAACCTCCGTCCACCCACAGGGGAAACTGAGGCAGGCAGAGATCTGCAGCTTGCTCAAGGCTAACAGGCAGAGGAGCTGGGCTTTGCTGAAAACAACACTCCCTTCCAATTACTGAGCTACTTTTAAGTGGTGGATTTTTTGGGGGAGTATAAAAATAGTGCTTAGGAATGCTTTTGCTAAAGGTACAACTGCTAAAAAGGCTACACAAGAGGTAATTGCAAGCCTCACCTCAACAACTTTGCTGTGAATGTGGGCACTGATGGTCTCAGTCTCAGTACTCTAAATTGCGTTTATTTCTACATAACAAATGAGAACACTGAGACATTTTAAGATAATAAAATACCTAAGAATGCCCTCATTTACAACTGGTGCTTAAATTTAAGAGATAACCCCATTTACTGCAAGATTACACAAAACACAGAGTTAAGGGACTTAAATACCCTTATAAATTTTAAGATCAGCTGATCATCACTGTAATAGAAATAATTATATTTTGTGTGCCAAAACCTAAAAGATTTATCTTAGGCGACTTGTCAAAATAGCTTTACAGTAGTAGACACATCAGTAACTGATCCAAGCAGAAAGTATTGATACACAAGACTATAAGTGACAGGTTTTTTTGTTTTAGATAAGCAACAGAAACCTGGTATTAATTAAAACATGACCCAGAGCTGCCATTTCAAAAGTATGCAAAGTTCAAATGGCACAAACTAGCTCAACCCTACAACAATTCACAGAGGGGGATGGGGGCAGATCATGTCTGCTTTTTTATGTTGTTTAACAACATGAACCACTTCATTGCTATTTTTATTTATTTATTTATTTATTCCAGGTTACAGTAGTTACATTTCTAAATTTACAAGGTTAAGCAAATAATACATTGTAAATACAATAAAATCAATAGTAGTGTAACAACATTCTCTCTAAAATTATAAAGTGAACTTTATCAGTGAATCCACTTTCCTCACATTTTTCTTCATTTCATACAGTAAAGCTTTTGTGTTTAGGTTTTTTTTAACCATGATAATAAAATAAAATCAAAACAACATGATCAAATTATTATCTGTTCTCAGACTGTGCAATTTTTAATGTATCACGTGAAAAGAGATCTCAAAAATTCAAGTCTTGCTGAACAACATTCATTCTTTCAGGCTTTTTGATGACTAGATGGAAAATAGCTCGGATTCTTTTTACCAAATTATAAATAAAGATAATAAATAATTTTTCATTGTGCGTTAAGCAAAGGCACATGGAATATGGCTGTGGATTCAAAACACTGGGAAGTGGCATCCACTTTATATCCCCGTATAGGATTTATTTTCTGTGATGCTGCCTAACAACGCATTAATTATGGCAACAGATATATTAGCCAGATCTCTTCCCCCGTTTCACTTGCAAAAGCGTCTCAGGAGGGTTTTGGAAACCATCCCACCCTTACACAGCCATGACAGGCAAAAAAAAAAAACAAACCAAAAAAACCCACAAAACTCCCCGTGTAAACACAGCTTACATTAGGAAAAGGCAGCAAACACACATCCCCTCCAGAAAAACATCACATTTTTGCAAGGACAAACTGCATCTTCCCTTGGAAGGACTGACACAGCTTTTTGGTGGTCCAGAATAATCCCCTGCTCCATCAGCCTGCGTTTGAAACCCCTCCTAACTTAATAAGCCTGTTTTCCATGTGCCTTCATTTTGCTGATCCAACACCACGAGACCAGTAAAATTTCTGAGAAAGAACCGGTTTCCAGCTCCGTGTTTTTGCAAGGTAACTGTCCATCTCTGTCAATCAGCCCAAATGTTTTGGCTTCTACAGCACACATCACGCAGCACGTTTGTTCCAACGCCTCCACGTGTAACTGCAGCAGCCACACTGCAGACCCTGATTAGTTTAAAAACATCTGCTCAACTGGCCTGAATTACAAACCCTCATCAGGCACAGACTCCCCTTAAGGTCAGCTGAAGGATTCTCTGGCCAAAAACTGCAGAGCAAATTCAATTTTTAATGAGATGAAATTAAAACCATTAAAACCAGCAGAAAACTTCTACTAGTATCAATGGGGTTAGGATTTAATTTCTTAATGCCCTTGAAATATTATTTTTAAAAGAGTTTTACAGTATGTGGATACAGGAAGAGATAAAATATATTAATAAGAGAAACCAGTGATAATAAATATGTTTCAATTTGTAACATAACTGCCAAATGTAATCCTGTTTTATTGAAGTTAAGATTAGTTTTCCAGTCTCAACTCTAGCAGCTCAGACAAAAACACCTCACAATTCTGCACAAACACTAAAAGACACTGAACTTAAGAAAATACAGATGTGTGTTTCTGCCTGAATTATTTTGTCCCAATACTGTTAAAAATGACACTGAGGATTTTACATTGTCTTTTTGTTTGTCCCTGCTCAGTTATTTTTGCAACAGAAAAACTGAAAACAGTTTCACCGCCTTAACTTGAATTTGGTTTATGTTGTATGTTAATTTTTTTCTAAATAAAACCTGACCATTCAGATGTTTTATCTGAAGCAAAACCCAAAATCCTCGGAGAAATCAGTGTGTGAAGGGTGGAAGTTCCTAAAGACCTTCCATACCAAACCCTACTGGAGGGACAGGGAAGCAGCACGAACTACCTGTGGAAGAACTTGCAGCCAAGGCTGCAAAACCACTGCACACTGAAGCCCCTGGACATCTAAGGCCTCCTAAAAAGGGACCAATTCTAGGAAGAAACCCTTTAAATTTTTATTTACTGCAGTGTCAGTTTGACATTTAGTAGAATTTCAACTGAGCATTTATATAAAGACTTACTTCCTTTACCTGCTGCTAAATTCCAGCTCTGGGGTCATCACAGGTATTCCACTGCTCCCTTGCTGAAACAGCCCCCACACTGAAAACATGTAATTCAATGTTTACAATGACAATATAGGAGCTTGGACCAAAGAAGCTGTGGCTGCCCCATCCCTGGAAGTGTCCAAGCCCAGGCTGGATAGGGCTTGGAGCAACCTGGGAGAGGGGAAGGTGTTCCTGCCCATGGCAAGGGGGTTGGACTGGATGAGCTTTAAGCTCTTTTCCAACCCAAACCATTCTGGGATTCTGTGAACAGGCCAGGTAAGTTTAAACTGGCACTATCATCCCTGGAATTACACCAGTCTACACCATCTACACCAGCTGATCTGACTCGATGCATGTGACTTTTTCAAACCGTAAGTAAAATTCCTTAAAGGAACTAGAATGTTTCTTTACACCATTCTGAAGTATAAAACCCAGGGCAATTAGGGAAACTAAATTATCATCGGTGGTTCTCCACGTCTGTGCAAAACTCCTACTGATTTTTCCTCTACTTGTCAAAGGTGGTGGTTTTGAAGTGATTTGATGAGATGTGAGCATAAACATACATTCAAAATGCAACTCTGGGAAAGTAGAAGAGTTTCCTTCTGATAATCCTAAAATAGTCTTAAATAAGTCAGACAGCTCTCATGAAACACGGAATGGGTAAGATTAAAATCTTTGTCAAAATTTCAGCTGAAGAAATTTTAACTCCCTGAAAGTTTCTAATCAAAGCTCTTTGGAAATAAGAGCTTGTAATGGAAATCACAACAAATTTAACAGCAGCCGTGTAATATAGTAGAAATATTCCCAGGAGGGAAAAAAAAAAATAAAAATCTGAAACTCTATATTGGGAATCTGTTTTCTCAAAGAGATGCCAAAGGCTGCCACACACACTTAAAACAGAGACTCATCACTAGTATCGGAATCTGAAGGTTGGTTTCTGAATCTCTCAGATTCAGAACACAAAGGTAGAAGAGAGATGCTCCTGTTAAATGGCACAGGCTGCCAAGTCCTTCATCAGGTAGGTTATACTACACCTGAACAGCAGAAAGGAGGGGTTCCCCTCTCAGTTTCAGGCCAAACATAATTCCTCACGTGGAAACCCAGCTCGTGGAGCAGATATCCAGCTGTGTGGATCAACAAACACTCTTCGTTTCAAAGGAGATGATTTATGACAAAGCTGAAGATTCAGCTCCAGTTTTGAGCCAAGTGGAAAGAGTGACCAAAGAATATTTACCATTTACAACCACAGGTGTTTTTAACACTAGGTAGCTTTTGTGGGGAAACTAAGTTAAAATTATACCTCATATAAATTATTCTCTCAGTCTTCTGGGTGCCTTGAGATAATTTTATCCTAGAAAGAGTACAGCTTCAAGGTCTGTATGCTCAACTACTGTCATCCTCTGCTTGTTTTCTCATGTTCACAGCTGCTTGCATTGAAAATAACAACTAACAGTGATGGATAAAAATAAAAGGTTTTAATTTGTTGCCTGCAGTAAACAAATCCATATTTTTATCTATTAATACACTGAATTATTTCAGTATTTTTCTTTTTCTTTCCTTTTTTTTAATTATTTTTTTTTTATTATTTTTTAAAGACTACCTGACCAACATATTAAAGATTGGCAGAATTTCACTGGCTACATCCCTAATGAAGTTATTATCCATTTATGAGATCCACATGTAAAGGTGTTTCAGTCTGAGAGATAAATAAGTTCAGCTGAACTCCTTACACAATTTGTTCTGAAATACCTAATTGCTCTCTATATATTATTTTACAAAAAAAGGTTAAGGGCATGCTTACAGACATACACATTAAAAGAAACCAATCACTGCAAAAAGCTGCTTCTGCATGCAGGGGAAGATTTATAAAGTTGTCATGCTTTAAAATATGCTGCTCTTACTGTCATCATAAAGGTATTTAAATATATATATATATATATATAGGTATCAAATCTATGAACACCAGAAGGATCCATTTTGGTGATTTTTTTATATCAGCAAATACTCTTCCCTGAAGGATCTTGTATTTTAAACAGATGAGGACAAGTTGATCAAATTGCAATCAAACACAGAATAACTCGTTTAACTTTTACCTGAAATGCACACAATTTCAGACGAGAGAGTTTTCTAACAAGTTCATATCAAAATCTTTGTATAAAAATTATGCATGAAGGTGATCTGAAAAGAACTTTATCCCAGTACTTAAAAATTATCTCCTGCATAGTCTTTCAAACAGTTACTCTGAAAATAACACAGCTCTCTAACCTAATTTTTTTTTTTAATGAAGGCATCACATACCTTAAAAAGAAAAAAGTCTATGGCAACAATAATGTTAAAAGACCAGTGTGAGTATCATGCTGATAACAAAAAGCATTTCTTGAGTTCCTGTTACAGGTTTGATCCAAACCGCCACATAAATTGATGGAAAAACTCCCACTGACTTCAGGGAGGGGGGAAAAAAAAAAGCCAGATCTACAGAAGATACTGTGGTTAGTTCCAACAGGAAGAAAACAAATCACACTAAAATAACTAGTAAAAAAGTGACTGTGGTTTAAAAAGCAAAGTAACACAGCTAAAGGAGACCTACAGTGTTCTCTTTACTTAAACTATGTCTGTGCACACCTCCAATTTCCACTGTAAGAATTTTGATTTGCATTTGCATTCAAAACTTTTATCAAGTTCTACCTGATGATAAATATACATTTTTTGGTAGCTACAGAGAAGTTACTTCCCATGAAGAAAGGCCTTAACACAGAGGTGACCAAAAAAATCCCTGTAACAACAGTAAGTAAGAATTAAGTAGAGACTTCTAATACACACTTTAAATTAATCCTACTTTAAACATCACAGTTTCAAGCCTGCCTATTCAGGATAACTCTTAGTATTAAAAAAAAAAAAAAATTAAAAATCCACACAACAGCAAATTCTTGTATTATTTAAATGAAACTAATGCTCTGGCATTCCCCATCACAAGTAAATAATGATTTCAGTGGCATTCAAGCATGGTTCAGTCTGACCCAGACCAGCAGCCCTTCAGACCACCATGGTGTTTACTTATCTGGCTGTCAAGCCTCCCTTCAAATTCCTGTGCCAAGAACCAATCCATCCCCTGACTGGTGCTTATCTTGGGGCAGACAGGACTATTTTTATTCCAGCATGAAGGATGTGGTTTGTCCATATATACAGGAGGGAAGCAGCAGTGCTTTGTGTGCACAGGTTGGGTGTGACTCATCCCACCTCAATTCAGCCAAAAGTTATCTCGTATAAACTGCTGATAAGGGAGGTTTGGACAACTAATGGAAGAGAAAGACACTGCTGGGAGGAGACATCCTCAGCAGGGGCTTATCTCTTCCCACTGACTCAGAAGGAGACCCAGGGAACAGCAAACTGGACACCTGGAATTAGTGGAATGACTTCCACCCAAACCAAACACACACACAACACACACACATATATATAAATATATATATACATGTGCCTATTTGTGCACACAGTTTAAGACAGCTGCATCCATAAGCATGCCATGTGCAACACTGCAGTGACATTGATTAAAAAAAAAAAAAATCTGGACAGAAAATGAACTACTAGATGGGAGACAAAAAAAAAAAGTAAAAATCCGTTGTGCACAGTTATATATATCTATCTCTTTCTAAATATTTAAGGTAAGCTTATTTACTGCTTCTGCCTAAAAAGGAAGAAGAAAAAGCTAATGTGTGATGTGTTCAAGCTGCAAAACTTGTGAGTAAGTGGAGTTAAGGAAATGTCATGGGTCTGTATCTAGTCTGGGTCTCTAAAGTACTTTACCTCCTTAAATATAAAACTTATTTCCTTATATAAATGTTTTAACATGCAAAAAAGGGCATCTGGATGAATACCCTGAATGCTCCTATTGTAGCAAACATAGCTCTACTGCTTTTGGGGTATCTAAACAAGGATTCTAAGTTATATTTTCCCAAGTTTGGTGATGAAAGCTTAGGGTGGTTCCCCTCCCCAACACCTTTAAAGGTGTTTATATGTGTGTGCTGGCACATGCATGTGGGTATGCTGTGATTTTTTTTTTTTAAACTACATATATTCTCTATAAATTAGAAATAACCAAACGATACCATGGCAGTAAAACCCAGAAGAGAAAACAAAACAAACAAATACAAAGAGAAAAGCAAACCTCATTTTTCAGCATAATCCAAAAATAACATCAAGATTGCAAAGATTTGATTTTCTTTTCCCCTTCTCCCCCCCCCCTTAAGTTTATGATTGATTCAGATCAGGCTCTGCAATATTCCCATTCTCTGGAAAGATAGGTGGAAAATTGTTATTAAAAGTCGCTGGAAACTCGAGAGTAGCATCGACATTCTGATAGCCCACGTAAGAATTAAACGACTGCTGAGGAAGTACTTGGCTATCAGGCATCTGTATGAAAGCCCCTGACTGCGTGGTAGGGGGGATTCTTTGGCCAACTAGTTGAATTTTGGGTTCCCTGGGCTCCAGTTGCTGCTTGCTCTCTTCGTCCGTGTCAAGACGGGTTAGCTTTTCTATCCACATGCGGAATTTCTCCTCTGTCTGCCTCTGCATCTCGGCAAAGCAGTTCATGGCCTCTTCCAGGACATTGCCTATGCAGTTCCTATCCCACACGGTGCCCCTGTCAAGCAATCCTGGAATTTCCCTGGTCGCTCCTCCAGATCCCCCAGCACGACTGAAGCCAGCTTTAAAGACATTGAGGCCATTTGATAAGTCATCGTTAAGTAAGAACAAAATATTGCTTATTAAGGCATGTTAACTCAGGAAAACAACTTTTCTAATTCTGTCCCTGGGATATGACAACATGAGAGGAATTGACAAATATTAAGCAACAGTTATACTGTCAAAGAAAGGTAACATTTTATACTCACTGAGGTTATAACAGAAATTTTGGCTTCAAAATTATTTTTATTCTAGAAGTCTCAGGCAATTCTGTCAAAAAAGTCTGTTTTTTTCAAGAAATAAACCAAATTACTCCAACTCCCTCGCAATCTCTGTTTTGAATTCAAGTGAGGGTGCAAAAAACCATTATACATGTTCAGTCCTGTCAAGCTGTGATCCAAAGTGCTACTGTTCAACTGATAAACCTTGAATAATTATGTGCATTTTAGTTACACACTTGAATCCTTTTATAACGGGCTGTTAAACACAGACAAAACTGTACACGAGATAACAGGGATAAAGGCTGATATAGTGGCTGCAGCACCTGAAGCAGCCAAGCCCAAAGCTCTTGGTCCAGTTTTGGAAAACACAGTGAATGGGGATGAGGAGAACACACAACACAAATATGGGATAATCTGTGAGAGCTGTGCTAACACAGGAGGTGAGAGCAGCCTCTGCCCGGTGTGATGGACACAGCTCCATCACAAGGACAATCCACACAACAGCAGTGACCAGCCTCACTCCAACTAGGACCACGCCCTCCACTGGCATTCCTAGAAAACAGGGAATGTTTGGAATGGCATTGTTCTCCGTGCTACTATCCATCAAAAAGATGTGGGAAATTACTAGCTTCGGGATTATGAGAAAGAAGTTCAGCAGCAAAAGGGCCATCCTCATTACCTCACTCTTCATATCAGTAACAAAAGGCATCTTTTTGGTATCTGTATTTCTAAGCTTAAGAGTCCACTCAGGAATTATCTAGGAAGCAATAAACCTTCAAGAAAACAAAGCTCTGTACCTGTTTGAGGAATCATAAACAATATGTGCATGCCATCCAAACACACAAACGTTACCTCAGGTAATTCCAAAACAAGACAAGCATCACATTAAGCTACACAAAGCAGCTACAAAACCCGACAATTTAATATGTAAATGTGAAACTTGCGGCATCCCCTAGCTTAAGAGTAATAGAAAATACCCTAAGAATGAGACAAATTATTGCACAGCCTAAGCAAATATTTACTAATAAAAGCATAAGGCACTAAATCTTTATTGGGATTTCACTGTGTACACGAAATTACAGTATTACTTAAACACCACATTCTTTTCAGGAGCTATTTAAATGAGGTATACACAGGTCCTTCCATAACAGCTAAAGAAAGACCAGGATTATTTTCTTATTTATGAGCAGTTACAAAACCCCTTAATTTTTAAGTCTATTTCCCCATCTGTTTACCTATCAGACAGGCTGGAAATTCAGCATTCAGGTCCTCTGCTCAAAAATAATTACTTTATAGCAAGTAATTTACATCCCTCCTACTGCATTTTAACTACAAATAATTATGTAATATGCTAACTTATTCCTAAAAGATGGGTTGGTTACTTCTGTGTATTCAATATCTTTTTCATCCCTGAAAAAAATATTTCTCCTGTTCAATTACTCCTAGCATCGAACATCCAATATAATGCAGCTTATTTGTCACTGGTCGGGGATCTTATCCTAAAATCAAGGAACTAAATGACAGTCTGATTTCCACAGGCTTATTAATAGGTAATGTTAAGTTCTAATTTATTAATTTATATTTAATTTATTACTATTCAAGTAAAAACTATTGATGGTGATACATGAGACAATCTACCTAAGTTTTTAAAGTTAAGAATGAACTAGAATGATAAAGTTGACAAAATTGTTTTGTAAACTGAAGAAACTATGTATTAAAATATATATATAACCCTGCAATACTATTTTTAAAAGGCATCAGTCATAATGCATCTACAATTTACAGCAGCATCAATGTTTTGAATGCTTGCCTTGCAGTTATTATAACAAGCCTTATTCAATCTTTTCTTTATTTCGGGGTTAAGAAAAAAATTAAGCCAAAAAAGTAATTTTATATATTAAAAATGCTAGCATTTATTTAACTAGTCCCTCCTCTGTCTAGAAACTTAAACCTCTGTAATGGTTTTTTTAAGTTATGCCAAGTTTACAGGTGAAGAAATTTGCAGTCACAAAGGGGTCAGAATCCAAGATTCGTATCCTATTTTCAAGACACCAGCTCCTGCAAAACAGCACCTAAGAAATGCCCCAACACTGTCTCTTTATGAGATCTATTAAGTACTAACCAAATCCAAAGTTATTTAATTTAGGAAGTCTGACAATGTAAAAATTTAAGATATGCTTCCCCTTCATTCTAATTAGGAATGGTTGATTCCTCTGTGTCATTCATGCCACAGATTTCCAAATTAACATCTTACTGCAAACCACTTTCGATAGACTATGTTTTTTTCCTATCTGTTAAATATAATTGTCATTCTGAGTAGCTTGCACCAAATTCATCCCTTGAGAGATGCTTCTTCGAGGGTCTGTGCACAGTTCTTGGGAGGAAGGAACATGGACACACTGTGCCCCCCCCCTTTGGGTTTCTGCGTATCAAAAAACTCTTCTCTTTTTTTTTTTTTTTTTTTAACAAAGTGAGCTGAGACTTTTCCAACATCAACACTCAAACTTTTTAATAGATTTTTCTGAAAGCCTGAAACATGAGTCACTCCCACTTCAATTCAGATTTTTCCGAGTAGCAGAAAGCACAATGGTAGTGAAATGCCAATATTTTCGTATTTTTAAAAACCTCTTCCTTTTTCCAAGAAAGAAGTGTTTACAGAGAAATAAATATTTATTCCCAGAATTTCTCTCATGCCAACTGTATTCAGAGTCAATTTGCAGCATCAAAAGTGAGACTGTTTAAAGGAGTAACTTCCAGCAGCAGCAAGTCCAGCAGAACCTATTCTGGGACTTTTATGCTATGTTTATATGGTGTTTAAGAATGGTAAAATCCTAAATGCCAACAGAGAGGCTCAGTCACTAAAAGATAAAAAATTGCTTCTCATCTGCAATAACCCAAAGATCATGGCATTCCCTGAAATAAAGAGCCCAAGTTTACAACTGCTCAGGTCAGTGAAACAATTCTCATGAGCACACATGAAGTTTAGACTGAACCCGTATTTTCAGGTGTAAAATAACACCACGGGATGCATTCAGAATAACACAACTTACATTGTGCTTATCTCCTGTGCAGCTCATGATACTTGTATTGAAGTACCACCAGCAATATCTCAACTCTTCAATCTTTCCTGAGGAGAAAACCAAGCCTGCCACTATTTTAATCCCCAGTACACTTGAGTTCAGCAGAGAGAACTGACTCTCTGTAGCACAACTGCTCTCCTAGCAACTTCATGGCATTATTTTCACTGAACATTTTCCTTACCTTACAAATTTAGCCAAACCTATTTCAGAGCCAGTGGTGCGGATAGTTCAAAAAAAAGATAACTGCACTACTTAAATGGAAGAGGTTTAGTGACACACCATGAAGGAGTACTGTATTCTCAAACGTGGCAGTTTAATTTTCAGACCACACACAAGCAAACTTGCTGCTGTACCCACTCCCTGGGTCGATAATTTAAGAGCCAGAGTACATGTCATGAAGGCCACATTAATTGTCACTAAAAATTTTAGAGCATCTCTGTTGGCAAAGCTATTTTTCAGACAACAGATGGTTGAAAATAAGCCCCGACTGTAAGAGGTGTTGAGTCAGTAACCAACACTGCAGCTGAACTGTCCAAATACAGGCAGACTAAGGGGAACATAGGCTACCTGGAAAACTCTTCTGCATCAATGTGTACAGACTTCTTTTAAAAGGAAAGGCAAAAGTTTCTTCACGTCCTGACACTGGAGTTAAATCTCTCAGTTTCTGACTGTGTGCAGAGGACACTCACGGCCTGAATTTCCAGTCATGCTTTTTAATACCCTGTGTTATCTTCTACCTACACGTTTGTTCCCTAAATTTTGAGGATATTCACAGTGTTATGCTAAGTGCACTAAAATGGCTTTCTAATCAGAAGAAGGACTGCAGTACTTTGCCAGCTCCAGGAGGGAGGATCACAGATGGCACATGAACCCACCACTGGGACGGAGCTCTGGGAGTTCGACTCCGACTCGTGGTTCCACTGCATCTGTCATGACCACAACATTTCCTCAGACCACAAGCAGCACAGAATGCATTTTTTTGGCCACACTTTGTCCTTATCTCTACAGAGAATATTTTTCTCCTGCACTTGTGAACTGTTCCCCACAAACCAGAGCTGTTCCTATTTAAAGGAGAACCGCAACGTGGCAGGTTCACGTCGCACCAGATGGCACCAAAAGGGCAGCTCAAGGGTTTCCATGTCTTAAATGGAACTTAGCATCAAGCAGATGACACATGCTATGGAGTAAGAACAAATGTTAGTGTTCCTCAGGATGGTTTGTGCACTGCAACACCTCGTACTGCAGGTTAAACTGGGCTTTGCTGTCATCACCACTAAATTAAGTTCGTCCTTGCAATGCGATCGTTTCACCACAAGCATCTCATGGTTAAGACCAAGAGCCCAGTGAGACACTCAAAGTGCCCTGGAATGGTTTCAGGTCTCTGCAAAGGCAGTCAGAAACCCAAGCGAACCTGAAAATACCATGTGGTGCCCTCTGGCTCACAAGGTACTTTTATGACTTAAAAAAAAGCATATGACCAGAGGGATTTATTCTGTGAGTTTTGGGGTTTTTTGAGAGGTGGGGAGGAACCAGTCCCAAAACTCAATGAAACAGTCTTCTTCAACAGGCTTTAAATCGGGCTTTAATTCCCCAAAGTGTAAATATAATGAATAAAAAGGTAGAAGCTAGAAAGCCTAACTACTAAATTGGTAAAAATAATTTTAGATCTCTATTAAAAGTTTACTACACAGTAATTATAAGAGGAGATTATGCCTTTCCCAGACTTTCTAAAAATAAACGTTTACTTCCTTCGTGCAACCTGCTTCCTAGCAGGTGTGGGAAAAACGCCAGTTTTCATGGGGACAGCATCATCCACCATAATCAACTCAGTTAAAACAGTAATTTGTAAAACCTGCTGCAAATATTTTAAATAATTAATCTAGCAAACTTTAGTTCAGCAACTTAATATTGCAGTTTTCCTTTAAACGTTCATGCCCTTTGTAAGATTTTTCTCAAAAAAACCCCATAAAAACACCTTCTAGCATAAGAGGCAAAAAGGCATGTAACCCAGTAAAAATTGGCAAGCCAAAAGGTTTATTTTTATTTCTGATTTTATTTCTGATTGCCATAGGATGATGGTTCTGTGTTATAATATGCTGCAAGAATAATTCACACAAAATCCTGTCCACGGCACTTGAGGTAATAAAATAACAAAGACTCAGCAAACAAAAACCTTGAAGAATTCAACCTTCTTTTGCTAACAAAATTACAAGAAGGCCCCTATAATTTGCTAGCTCACATCTTAAAACAAATGTGTCAGAAAGTAAAAAGTGTAGAAATTACTGAACCTTAGGACATAGGAAAACAGTGGCAGCTCTGTCTAGGATATTGAAAATTCAGGTGGGACTGTAGCTTGGGCACCTGCGTAATCATGTTTATATCCTAAAATAGGTGACCAGCTGCAATCTGCAAGAACTTAGAATAAGGCTAAGAGGCTTGTCATGCACTGACATGTCGAGCTGAAAGCACAGAACAAGTGCAATAATGGCCAGGGCCTTGCTATAACACAGGCAAGAGGTCTGCTGTGCCATTTCTAACATAACTGTCAAGCTGTGGTCTTTTTTTGCTAAAGCAAAGCTGGCCACTTATCTTAAGAATTCGATTATCACCATCTAATGGGATTTGACAGCACTGACAGGAGTTCATATAGGCTTACAAAGGAAAAGATCTGAAAACTCCAGAATTCAAAGGTAGTCCTTCCTCCCATTTACCATTGCTATGCTTTGTTGGTGTGCAAAAGTGCACCAAAACCTCAGAACAGATTTTAATATTTGCCCACGTCTCATTAACACACTGCAGTCTTCAAATTTACACAGAGCTGCAGTTCTCCTGGTTTTGTTTTGTTTTTTTGTCTCAAGCGTCACTCATCTAACTTAGCATGACAGCTGAGAAACGATGTCAGATGCCTTTACAGTTCAGTTTAAAAAACATCCTCTACCTGGTATCTCTGCGGTGATTGTCTTGCTGCTCCCTGAAACCTCTTCGTCGTCATCGGATGAGCTGGTGCTGGAGTCACAGGTCAGGTCGCTGTCGCTGGTGCTGCTGTCCTGCAGCAGGTTGTACTTCTTGCGAGCAGCTGCCTCCCGCTTCTGCCTCAGGAGCCGGATCCTCTCTTTGTGCTTTTGGCTTCGGTGACCCTTTGCCTTGGTAACTCGACCGTTCTGCTTATCACTGGACTGTCGGTTTTTCTTGGCAGCCATGGTTGAAGTTTCGCTCTCGGACCTGGATCTCCTGGATTTCCTCCCAGCTGCGGCCCCAGACACTGCAGAAGGGTCTCCCTCTGCGACAGCTTCGGCTTGACAGGGCTCATTCTCTTCTGTGGAAGACAACGTGTCTGAGTCAGCCAAATGCCCACTGGAAGAAGGGGAAAGCATGCACTGATTAGAAGAGTCACTCTCATAGACTCGACTGCCTGTTGGCTTGTCGCTCTCCGTGGATGCCAGCTGGGACTCAGAGGAGTCTCGCCTCAGCTCCATCAGCAAGCAAGGCATGGAAGAGAGCACTGCAGAGTCTGCTGGAGTGGGCATGCTGTCCTTCTCAGTTTGTGTCTCGAGCTCTATAGGTCCGTCTTCATCAGGAGCAGTCTCTTGCTTTTCAGAAGCCTTTGGTGGAACTTCTGAATCAGCAAGTTCTTCAGCTTTTCCCACTGCCTCCATCTTCATTGCAGAGCAGAAAGGTCCTCCTGGTGTTAAAGCATTGAGCACGGGGTCTGGAAGAGTGGGTGAACTATATGTGGTGTTCAGCAATACAGCACCCTGCACAGGAACAGAACAGTAAGAATAATTTAAACAAATAGCTCACTCATCTCTGCTCTTCACAGTATTACCTGAACAACCCATTGCTTCCAGTTATAGACAGTATGGTTCACAGAATCCCAGAATGGTTTGGGTTGGAAGGGACCTTAAAGCCCATCCAGTTCTACCACCCCCACCCCCCCCGCCATGAGCAGAGACACCTTCCACCAGCCCAGGTTGCTCCAAGCCCCATCCAACCTGGCCTTGGACACTTCCAGGGATCCAGGGGCAGACACAGTTTCTCTGGGCAACCTGTGCCAGGGCCTCACCACCCTCACAGACAATTCCTTCCCAATATCCCATCTAACCCTGCCCTCTGCCAGTTTAAAGCCATTCTCCCTTGTCCTGTCCCTCCAGTCCCTTGTCCAAAGTCCCTGTCCAGCTCTCTTGGAGCCCCTTTAGGCACTGGAAGGGAGTCTAAGGCTGAAGGGAGTCAGGCTGAAATGCTGTATGGTGCAAGAGAACCATGAAAATACTTAAAGGACAGGAACACCAGCTAAGGAAAGAAAGGTTGGCTTAAACTGGACAACACAAAGAAGATGAAGATGACAAGACTAGGTCTGCTAAATATGAGGGGGAAAAAAGCCACAAACCCAAAACTCCAAAGGGTAAACTCAGCGTTTTCCTTCCAAAAATAATATGCAGACTGCACACTGCAGTATGCAATAAAATGCATACTGCAAAATACAGGAACATATATATAAAGAAAAATATTTGTGATACTTGCACTGAGTAAAACTCTCTTGAAAACATCTTGAAAGAAGAATTTCTGGAGATAGTAACTTAATGTAAACAGTAAATAGGAACAACTTATTTCCAAGGCCACAGAAAAGCATCAACAAACCCAAATGATGAATACACACGTTATGAGGCATAAATGCATCTCAATACTGCAATTAAATCCGTATTTCTACGTAATTCATTCACAAATCTACATTATCCAGTAATTCTCCTACTACAAAGGTAAGTAAACCAGAGATTTGACAACTGAACAACTGGCCAAGACTTCTGCACCGTGGGATTTGTATCGTACCTGGTAGTGCAAATCCCAGCTTTGCTCTTGGTCATGCAGTTGGAAATGAAAAACACCTTCTCTAAGAGTTTTGAAATGTACAGACGGGGAAAAGAAAAGTCTGGTCAGACAGAAACCAGAAGCGCGTTAGCCTGGCCGAATGAAAATATATTTAAATAACCATACTAATAACTGCAGAACAGCTTCTGCCCTATTCAGCCTTTTAGCCCGGGGAGCACAATGAAGAGAGCTTGACACGAAGCTAAAGGGCAGCCAAAGTGAACTACAGGCTTTTTTATACCAAGGTCCTGCTTGGGAACATCATTTACCTCACAGCTCCCAAAGGGGGAGTAGGACACCTGTACTTGCCTTTCCATGTCTCTGGCCTGATAGCCATAAAAAAAAAAAAGACATTTCATCAACACGTTGCCACCTTGTTAACAGTCTAATTATAATCATTTTATAGGATTTTTTTTATTATTAAGTGGGATCTTACTTTAACTACTCCAACCACACTGGTTTAATCCCTCACACAGCGATCAGTGAATTATATTTTCAGTGAGTTGGCAGCACAGGGCAACAACACTGACATGTGTTTCTTTGTGCATGGAAAAAAATACCTGCACTGGTGAGGTTTGTACTCTCTGGGTCCCTTCAACTGGTTATTTAGACATCACCAATTCCAGTATCAGTATGTATATAAACCAGAATTTTGTCTTTCTCTCACTGGAAAAAAAAAAATCTAGCATGACTCAAACAGACTTTGCTGCAGGGAGGAATACAGGCAGTTCAGAGGAAAATATCTATGCCAATGAAAGCCTTGTCTCAAAGAGTGAAAAAAATGTACTTATTTAGTTCTACTTGAGAAATGTATAGATCAGCAAGAAGAGACTATATTAAAAAACTCCCACTCCTTTCTTGCCACTCACTTTTCCTGCAACAGTACTAGAAAAGGTAATCTCAAGGTGGTGCTAGAGAGAGACCATTTCTTTTACTGCAGTGAGAACAAAGCACTGAAGAATAAGTTGTGACGCTTACAGACACAGATGGATACTTAATTACACACTGATTGGAAATGTCATTCTTTCACTAATCGACAGATACCAGAACAATTATTTTAAAAGGCAATTCTGTAAAAACTTCTCTGCTAGATTTCTCCACCAGAAAAAACATTATTTTCCAGTCACACACAGAACACACTGGTATGCAGAAATTATTAAACCACTACCTGGAAAACATCTTGAAATTGTGGACTCATTTCTAAAAGCACATCATTTGTACACAAGGAAATCTGAAGTTCAGTTAAGAAATCCAGAAGGATTTTGAAGGTCAGGTTAGCAAAGGCAGCCCAGCCTCTCCAACAGTTGGCTGCTACTAACAAGGATGAGTTTTGTCCCTTACTCTTTTCCCACCTAATTGTGACTGCACAGTCATATTCTCTCCTTTGCACCAGAACCTGTTCTTGGGTAGGTTCCTTTAACTAAGTCAGCAGAAATCAAAATGAGAAAGTAAGTGAAATTTTCTGCTACACCCATCAGGAAGGAGAGAAGAGAGGGTAAGCAGAAACTATCCCTTTAGAAAAAACACAAATCTGATGAAAAGCTACCTGCTGTTTTGTCTCATCACACCCTGAACTCACAGGTTCAGCCTAGACACAGGTGAGGGTCCTGAGCAATCCCTTCACAGCACTGTTTGCTCTGGGAAGGCATTTTTGCAGATAAAAAAAGTGATTAAAAGCAGAAAAAACCCAGAGCTGACAGGAGCTTCCTAAAGAACAACTATCACGTAATATATACCACTGCACTAAGAGTTATACTGAAGATGGCAGGTTTCCCACAGCAGAGAGGCATCAGATTATAAAAATAAATAATGAAATAGAGTTGCAGAGCAGCAGATCAGCTGGATGTGGGTGCCTCTGGAGAGGGACCCTGAACAAAGAAATCCCCAGGCAATTACACAACTTACGCACCAGCCCCTCAGGCGCGTAGTCTGCGCCTCTTGGCCTCTTTGGTCTGGGGTCTTCCTCCTCTATGTCCATGTCCATGTAGGCAGGCTGTTCAGCCCCCGTGGAGCTGCAGCTTTTGCTGGTGGTTGTTGTCTCCTGATCTTCTGGTGTGAGCTTCTGGCGCTCACCAGCAGAGCACATATAACTAAAACAGCCCTTGACTCAAGGTAGTCAGCACTGAGCAACAACTAAAACATCGGTGTGTTATCAGTGTTCTAAATGCACCAAAGACAAAACACAGCTCTGTATCAGCTGGTAGGAGGATTACCAAGAAAAAGAACTCCATTCCAGAAAAATATCTCAAGGTGTTAAGTTCACAGCTTGCTGTGAACTCTGAGGTTGAAGGCTCCATCAAGTCCAGCTACTCAGGCCAAGCAAACAACAAACTAAATCATACAGTATTATATATTAACAGTTAGAATGTTCCTCATTCTAGTTACATCTTATTTAAGCTGAACAAGGAATATCTCTCAACAGCCTGAAATACTTAATAAACACCATGACACCTTAACCTCAGTTGTACATTGTCATTTCAGGTGCTATTTGAATGGATTACTGATAACGAATGCCCATTTTGTACAAAGCAAACCAGCTCTTTTTTTCAGAAGCTGTGGACAGGACAGATTCTTACTTCGCAGGTATTACATTTTTCACAGCAGCCTGCTGTTAAAATCACTTTAGTTTATTCCTAAAACATTTCCTCTTAATCAGAGTCCAACAAACCACTTCTTTTCCTGCTCATCACCTTCTTCTGCTGATTCTAGCAATTGCTTAAATGAAAAAAGTTATCTAGCAGAACATTGCCTTTTAGTGCCATTTTAGTTAGTGCTGAAAGAAAACAATTTGGACAACCCACCTCCTCTCACCACTTGCCATTTATTTGCAAGCTGCAATTTTTTTAAAAAATGAGAAACTGTACCTATATTATTGCAGCAAATAACATCATGTATGTTCTTTAGGCTTGTGTGACTACATAAATGAAAAGTTAAACTGTATTGCTGCATACAAGCTAATTGTTCAGAGTACATAGCTAACTGGAGATCCTTCCAGATCCTTCCTGCTCACAGTTCCAATGCCACAAAAGTCAGTTATTTTCATCTAAATCTGAATATATGTTTGATATTTATATGAAATTAAATACTACAATGGCTTGTTCTTACACAATTATTTCCATCACCAGTGGATTACATTATCTCACGCAGATGAGCACAGATGGAATAAATCAGAGGTGTGAAAGAGGTAATGACAAATGCATACAACACGGGCTAATAAAATTATGTTAAACAGCTGACTATTTTTAAAAATGTAAACACACAGGCAAGCTCGTCAAGAACTCTGAAGGTAATTTGACAGACTGTGTGTCTGGGGATGGTGGGTTAGGAAAGGACAGAAGCAGCACACAGCCAGGGCTGACTGTAAAGCACAGTTCACGTCAGCTTTGTAATACAGGAAAAGCTTTTGGCAAAAAACAAAGTTATTCTGTCTTCTGACAGAAGGACATGTAACCCAGAAGATGAGAAGTGATAATGAACCTGTCCACTTGCAAAGCTTCACCAAAAACCATATAGGTGTAGCTGTGTGGTCATGCTTTTTTGTCCCTCCTCGAATCGCCTTGTTTTCCATTAGCTGACACTGAATTAATCAGTGAACTTGCCAGCAACATTCTAGTACAAACAACACATACAGATATCAGAGAAGACAGGGTTTTGGTTGGAAGGGACCTTAGAGATCATCTTGTTCTACCCCCTGCCATGGGCAGGGACATCTCCCACTAGACCAGGTTGCTCCAAGCCCCGTCCGACCTGGCCTTGGACATTCCAGGGAACGGGGCAGCTACAGTTCCTCAGGGCAAATTGTGCCAGCACCTCACCACTATCACAGTCAAGGATTTCTTTCTAGTATCTCATCTAAACCTGCCCTCTGTCATCTTATAGCCATTACCCTACGACAGAGAGCAACCATTTCTAATTAACTAACACAGCATCCATCCAAATGATTAGACCTCTATCAGAAAAGACTGATCTGCATCCAGACAAATGTAGAAGAAGTACCAATGCTTTCTGGACCTCCCAGCTTGTTCAGTTCCTCCCCAAGATACCATACATTCTTTTTTTTCTTTTTTATTTTCTTGTAAGCATCACACATACCCGCGCACTTAAAACGAGAGGAGCGAGACCAGCACTCACTCAATTTAGCTCAAGACAGTTGACTCAGCTCTGTGTGGATGTGTGTGCTCGATGCTCTACAGCAGATTTTTCATAACACTGTGCCACCCCCACAGGGATACTATGTAATTTATATAGCGTTCCTTTGAAAATGCTGCCCTAAAGCTGACTCACTGGCATACAATTCTACCTAAGGCACATTTCTGGGAGTGGAGCTGGCTTTTTATCAGATGATTCACAAATCAGGCCTGGTAGCAATCCCAAATAATAGGACCCTTCTGAACTGACAAGGTAAGAGAATTGCAGTGGAAAACAAAAGAAGAAAGGATTAAACTAATGCTCTGTTTCAACTGGTTTTGCATAAATAAACGAAGGTTAAAAATAGACTGCACCTACTGGGTGCTCAACAGGCTGCATATACAAATTATCCAAGACTGAATACAAATTACAAATTTGTGTGTTAATACAAAGCTTTGCGGAGCATCCTTTGTAATCTTGAGAAGAAACACTTTTCATCCTGAATAAGAAGCAAGACTTCACATTTAAATACAGGTTTTTGCATTGTAACGTTTAATGCACATATTCTGTCTCCTTCAGAGGAAAGGTAACTACCAGCTATGGTTTAGTTCACAAGTCTGCACACAGGCTTCCCAAAACATTCACCAGCTGCACTGGAATCCCACAACAAAAATAATCACAGTCCTTGCACACAGATAAAAGCACTGGGCCAGCTGCACTCAACCTGCTAAAAAATCTCACTTCTTTATCATAGCGAACCCATTTTTCTCACAGGCACAGCAATTCAAAGTCTGTAAAGCTCTCTACTCCAAAAATTAGAGTGGGCATATCTTTACTACTACCTGTTCCAAGTGACTGACTTTTAATTTTTTTCTATCAACAAAACCAGTGGCAGAAATCAATGCTAGGAGAGCCGTGCTTTGTTTCTTTTTCTCTCTGCTGTGTATTAGCTTGCAGAAGATCACCCTACTGAGGATCATCACACAGATGGACCACCTTTTTCTAAGATACTGAGTTTAACAAATCTTTCCACTTTACCTACCCATTCCCATTACTAGAAGGAAATGTATTCTGTGCTTCCTCACTCTGTATAAACAGGCCTCCTCTTCTCAAGAAATGTTAGTCTATTGTTCTACCTTGGTCAAGAATGCTCACAGTAAAGCCATATCTTAAACTGCCTGAGTATAACAGCAGCAAATTAATCCTAATTTTCAGAGCACATCTTAAGAACAGTTTATCTGAGATACCCTGAAAATAATCAACATTGTGTTATTCACCAATAGCTCCAAATGGCAGGTCAGGACAACTGCAATGTAACTTCAAAGCAGTAAATCCATCTCAGCAGTGCAGTAGTCCCAAGATCACAAGGACTGGAAAATACCTCTAAGATCATCCAGTCTAATTTTCAACCCAGCACCACCACCACATTCACCACTAAACCATGTCCTCCAATGCCATACCTGGGATGGTGACTCCACCATTTCACCATCTTCACTCCTCCACTTCCCTAGGATTCATTCTAGAAGGGCTTGTGCTGTCTCCCACAAAAATCAAAGCCAGTCCAGCATGGACAGGCACAAATGTCCCTTGCTTTTTGTGCTGTTTGGAAACCTCGAGGCACCAAGGAGTGCCATGGGACATGGGCTGCATGGAGCCTTTAATCCATCCCACAGATCAGTGCCACTGAAAAGAGACAGACCTGCCTCCCCCTAGGGCTGTGAGCACCCACCAACTCTGGTAACTCCACCTCCCAAGGGAAAGCTGTGCACCTGGGCTGAGATCAGAGCCAGGATCCAGAGGGGCAGCAGGAAATCTTACACAGCAGGCAGCAGCCATAGGCCTGGAGCAAGGCAGAGCACTGGGGATTTACCAGGTCTTGCCAAACACTGCTCCAGAATTGCACAACCCTTGACATCAGGACAAGAGATGCTCTCAGGAGATAAGTTTGTCTTGTTTTGTCGAGTTCTGTGTAAAGTTCCTCTCCAGGGCCCCTGGTGCCCACCTAACCAACACTAGCACCTCCTGGTCTGTCTCCTGGGCACTTCCCAGTGACTCTCCAGCATTTCCCCACCTCTCACAGCCATTCAAGAGCTCAAGGCACTGAACTAGACTTGCTGTGGATTTACAACAGCCATTTAAACAAAGATGAGTTATGAGATACTAAGTAACTCTACGGTTTATAAATATTTTATGATCAGACCTTTTTATGCATCTTTGCCACAGGAAATAAACAAAACCGACCCTCAGGAATTTTAAAGCTTCAAATACTTTAATTCAACACTAATGAATGTCTTTGCCTTAGAGCAGTATCTTCCTGGCACAGAGCAGTAACATACCCATTTTATGGTCTGGCCAGCTGAAGATCAGGTGACGTGCCTAAATTCTACAGACAAGAGCTGCAAGCCCAACAAACCCTGATCTCAAGTCATTTTCTCATCCACAAAACCACTAATATTATTAATTCCTTTAATTACTAAGCTAGCAGTATAATCTAAATATTGCAACATGAATTCTCAGCAGGTATACCACTGAAAAATAAATCGTATCAATACACTAGAGGCAAAGTCACATGGCATTCAAATGATGAAATTCTACAGGAAGATACCCACTGCTGTTGGGCTGTTCTTGACACCAAACCCTTGACCTGTTTTTGGCCAGTAACAAGAGGTGCTGATTGATTTCAGCACCCCCTAGATTGCTAGCAATTGATAGCACAGCCTTTATGTGTCCAAAGTGCTCCTAAAAGAAGAAAGCACTCGTGACACAGGTCTCAGTGTGAAGCAAACACAGGTTGGTTCTACAGATGAACAGAAGCTGCTGTGGGTATTTCAAAACAACAGAACTGACCAGGCCAAAAGCCAGTTACATGTGTGTTTTGAATAATGCCTCTAACATGGGTTTCACTATCAGACACTTTCTACAGTATTTGCTCCCAGTTGGCAAAGGAGAAGAAATCTGAGCTCAACTTCAAGAGGTCAACAGACAGACCAGGAAACAGGCATTTCTTTCCCACAACACACAGAAGAACTTTGCATATATTTGACTACAGAAATTAAATAACAGTATGTAACAGGATACCAAGTTACCAGCTACAAAAAGAGAAAAAGAAAATTAAAAGGTAGTTTCAGCAGTGGCCTGCAAGTACTGACAGGAGAAAAAAAAAAACACCACAAAACCACCCTCTCCCCCTCCCAGAAAAAAACCACACGACTTACTTATCCAAAAATAAAAACACCATTTACCCTAAAATTATTTGTTGCATTATTATTCCTGTTTAGGAGAAAGTGGCTCAGCTGGCAGAACTTTCTTCAGCATAAAACTAATCCTTAGCAACAGCAGACATAAACTATATAAACAACTTTCCCGGCAAAAGGGAGAGATAGATGGAAAAAAGAGCATCAAGTCTGGAGTATTAATTCAACCCCATTCCATTCATTCAACACAGTCTTACTGTTGCTGAAGGGTGGCAAGTTTCATACAGACAAACAGTGAAATCCACTATAGATGTTAAAAAGTAGAAAAAAACATTTTCCTCCTGTAAAACAAACAAGGGAAATTGAGGTGAGGTCTATAGCTAATTATTGAGGGCTTATGAAGTGAACTCTGGCAAGATATTCAGTGGATTTCCTTAGCTTAGTTTTATGGTATTCAACAATTTCTTACAGTGAGCGGATCAAAAGCCCATAAATTGCCTTTAAAACTACTTACTAATAACAGTAAGTGGAACCACGAAAAATGAAATTTTGCCTTAAAGGCTTTCCAAAAAATAATGCCCAAAGAAATACGGGGGTTTTTTTATGACTCCTCACAGAGACTGCATAGTGCTCATCAATAAGTGTTACCAGCTCTGGAGGAACCACAGCCACTGACAACTCAAGTTGGATTTATCAGCAATGGGCTCAGGGACACTGTTACCCACGAGCCCACTCCTTCCCACAATGACAACTTAATTTCCAAAAGACCTCTAATCAAACACAGTGAGGCTCCAGACTACCAGCACTTCATCCAACTTACTTAATTAGGAGACAGCCTCCAAACCATTGTATTTCCAACCACAAATTACGAATTAGTAGACAGCTTCCCTGAGCTACTCTTTAAGAACATTTTTCCCTAAATTGCCAGATTATTTAGAACTGGCTTTCTGGCAGGAGATGGCATTCCAAGAGAGCACGAACCAGGAGAGCTAGCTGAGGAGTCAGGAGAATTACCAGCTGATGTAAAAGCCTCAGTACAAGAGAACAACACTGTCTCAACCTTACCTGGCTATCATAGCATTCCTTTTTGCTTCAGAAAGTTTGACAGCACTGTTGGAGCACGCAGCACCAACCTCACATCGGTACCATGGAAATGAAATATTCCCAATGAAAAACAAATTACTGAAATGGTAATTGCTTCATCATGCAGACAACTGGCATTATAAAGTCTGGCTCCTTCTTATTCCCAGCTCTGCTACTGTGAGTCACTTGGCCTCTACCCATGTTGGATCTGCCTTCTCAAAATAAGTCGTGAAATGCTAATGATCAAGCACCACGGAACAAGACATCAGAGCAGAAAGGTAGCAAGAGGAACACTTATCCAATCAAGGTCTGGCTCCTCCTGCTCACTTCCAAGAAATTTTGAAGCATTGAAGCAGAAGAGCACTGTGAAGGACACTACAGAAGCCTCACTATAATGTCAAATTCATGATTCACATATATTGAAAGAAAAATGCTGGCTTTAAAGTCTCTAAACACCGGAGTTTAATTAAAAAGTGACCACGTGTTCTGTTTATAATTTAAGAGTTGTCAGATTGAGTACTAACAGCTTTTAAGCAGTCTTTGAGAGCAAACATCACAAGGTGTGATAATACTGAAGCCTGTACTCTGTTCTGCTACTTCAATCAATTTCTGAGCACTGGACAGACAGACTAGGTGGTCAAACTGATACAAACCCCCTAAATACCTTCTTAAATAAAAAGGGATATTAGCATGGATCATTCTGAATCTGAAGCTGACTCACCTCATGACCACGGGCAGGTTACTTGACCTCCCTGAGCAGTCAGTAATGCATCTGACACAGTGTAACAGCAACACCTGCGAGACGGAGCCACATCTCATTTCCAGTCCTGAATCACTAATCCACGTGTGCCCCAACTGCAGGGAGCCACTCACAGCCATGGAGAAACCACTACAGGCTCCATTCAGGCTGGTCAGACACAGGAAGAGGCAACACTAAGGAGTGGGAACAGACAACTATACATTTAAATTCTAACCCTTAAGCAGTAACACCATGCAAGTGACAAGGTATCAGTCCCTCAGCTTAGCTCAAAGACGAACTCTGCTAGAGAAAGCAACTGCAGAGGCTTTTACACTATATGCACATTTCCATTTAAAATCCCTTTCATCTAGTTCTCTTTTTGCTTAGAATTCCACATTTGTACACACTGCATTCACAGACTCAGAACTGCAGTATGCATTAAAAACATGGAACAGAGATGTGAAAGAAAGCATGATTTTTGTGCTGATTTGTGTTGTTCAAGTTCCCTGCAATAATATCTGCTGCCACAGACTGGTAACAGTTCTGTGCTAAAGTTAAAGGCTGAACTCCCACTTACGTGCTGACCACTTATCTTGGTTGTGGAAAACCAAAAGTTGTTTCCTTTTCACATAAACCTCAGGTCATCTCAGAGCATCAACACAACTGTATCACACAACTTTAACCCCGAGCTCTTTCCCAGCACTATGCCCTCTCCCAGTGCTGTTTCATTTTCAGTTTCCAATTGCTGCTAATAAGGTTCAAGTGAGCAAAGATGAATTTCAAGTTTTATTACTTCTTTCCCAGAGTGCTTGTTCTGAGGTGCAAGTTACACACTGCCTGCTATTGTGTTTAAATCTTTCACTGTGGTCCAATAAATGTTATTAACTCTGCTGCTCAGCTTCTGCCAATGTTTAGAGTTTTCTGAGTGAGTCAACTGCAGAAGCTGAGATTGACCACAAATCCAATTCTGTCAAAAGGTACCATGAGTACACTAACTCTGAAATGTTATAGACAATAACACAAAGGTTGCTTGAAACTAACTACTCATTTGGAAATGTCTGCAAAGCTTCTAATATCACTAGATAATGGTGGCATTTTGGTCAGAGGGTAACCAGCCAGGTGGATTACTTGTTCTGCAGCCACTTTCACTGTGTGGTATGTAGAGACTCCCATCTCATTAACAGATGTTTAAGTGAGATGTTGATATTCAGGTGGGTCACAGGTGGCACATACATCCTTGGTGGAGGAGGCAGTTGATGTGATAACATACAAGAGAAAGTGAAGAAAAGTGAACAGAATCCACGCAAAGAAGCCTGCATTTCAAAGGAAGATACACATCAAGGAGATGGGGGGGGAGTGCCAGGACAGCCAAGGCAATTATTTCTTGTTGCTCTGATCAACTTACACCAACTTATCTCCTTGATGTTTAGTGTTCAAAGCCCCTCATGACACTCCATATCTACTTTTTGTTGGTCCAATCTCACCTTACCTCATCAATCCCCACCTCCTCCACAGTGCCCGTTTGTCCAAGGCAGCCACACATCCTTCCTACTTCTCCTTTATCAGTCAGAACAGGGCTTGCTGTTGTGTGTTGAGGCCGTTCTCAACTGCCTTGTGGTTGGCTTCAGGTTCCTTCCCTTTCCCCCTCCCTCTGCAGGACCCAGTTTAAAGCATCCTGACTGGTTTGTGCACTGTAATTCCCACCAAGGCTCTGTGCACTGAGGTGCCCAGGCTGCCCTGACACACACATCACACATCTGAGTGTGTAAGGCCACAGCCGTCTCCTCTTCCTGATTTCTCAGGAATTTCTCATCCCACCTCTTCACGATGCTGACCAGCAATTAGGCTGAAGAGCAAACAGAAACAGTCGACAGAGTGTAATTACAAATTCAAGTGTTCAAAAATGAGTCAGAACTGCTATCCCCGCACTGGAGGGCGAAAAGCAGCTGCTCGGGCTCACGTACTGCCTTCCATCACACACAGGGTCCCTCCCCCTGGTTCCCCAGACAAAACACCAGTGTCACTGGGATGCCAGAACTACAAAAAGCTGTGTTTTATTAGCTTTCAGTAGCCACATAACCACCCCCACCCCCCTTGGAGCTTCTTGTGCCAGCACCAGGCTGCTCTAAATCAGCAGAGGTGAGAAATACTCAGAATACTTAAAAATTACTGCTGCTGGACAGACGAGTTCTCCACACGTCATCTCACTGCTTTGGTATCATACACATATATAGAAGGGGATGGCTGGGTTTAGCAAACACATGACAAGCAACTTACTGTTCTCCTCAGAGCTTGTTAAGAACCTTTTCCCTCCTCAAAGGCCACGTTTCCCTCCTCCAGGGTAGCAGGGAAAGCTGTGCTGTTGTGACTGCCTGACTTCCAGCTCTTGTACCACAGGAACAGCAATTACAGGTGTTAACTAGGGCAGGAGAACCACACCATGGAGACCTCAGAAGAGCACCATACTCGGTTTTCATCTCAAGGTCAAACACGTTTTTAAAAGGCTTATGCAACATTAAGACACTTTAAGAGAGAGATTTTAAATTTAGCATTTGTTTGCCATTCCAAGGGGAGAGCTATTACTGTTTGTACTTAAACTTTTAGCTTGGAAAGAGGAAATAGGGTAGTCCTTGCCCATAAGGGAAGCTATTACTTGGTGTGATGCTTGACAAGTACCAGAGGAGATGTAAAAACTAAACAGAATCTGCGGGAGGGGGAATTAAAAGACATTTTACATTTTTAAAGAGATGCTCATGGGTTCAAAGATTTACTCACTCATTTTTAAAAGCTAGAATTTCTTGACAATGCAAAAAAAAAAAAAAAAATCAAACAGGACTGACTTATGCCACAGCATCCTGACACACAAGTTTTCTTCAGCCTTTGAAGTGTTGTTCGGTACTTTGTGCTGGTTTAAAGTGCACAACTAGTCGTAACCAAGACCTTGTTTAACTAAGTTACTGCAGTTATGGTTTCAACAAGGTACCTACAAACTTTCAGGCAAGTGGCCCTGTCCCACTGTTAACAAACTAAGACATAAGTAGAACTAGATGCTACTTAACAAAGGTGGGAGCAAGGTAAACATTAAAAAAAAAAAAAAAAAGCCCCAAGTCTTTAAAAAGCAGCCTTTTAAGTGGTTGTCTAATAACCTCAAGGCAAAGAAAGTTAAAGTACTGGAACTGAGGAAATAGTTAAAATATTACAAGTCTGCCCAGGCTGCCTTTTTTCCCTTTTTAAAAAGGAACAAGTAGCACAGTTAAGTTTTATATTCCCCTCGGATGGCTGCGTGGCTCAGAGCCACATCTGCAACCCATTAGACGTCAGGAGCTCAAGGGGAACCCGGGACAGATACACAGCGAGCAACTTGAACTTTCTTTCCACATAAAAACCGAGATTCCCACCCATGGAATACACAACCAAAAAACAAAAGAAACAACAACAAAAAAAACCCAGAGAAGAGCAACCTCTGGGCAGTTACACCCGTCGTTATTCCAAGGGGGTTTCTTTCCTCCAACAGCTCACACGACTTGAAAAAGCGTTACGGGGGGAAAAAAAAAGAGAGAAAAGCAAAAAAAGGCACTTTGTTTTACAAAAGTCCCGGGGAAAGACCAAGCGGTCCGGGATCTTTCCACCGGGATCTCCATCCGCTGGGTCAGGGCAGAGCAGTGGTGGGGCTGGACCAGGAGAAGCACCAGGATCAGGACTAGGGCTAGTGCTAGGACAAGGAGCAAGACTAGGAGCAGGCGTATCCCCACAGCACCCAGCACCCCCGGGCACCTACCCTCACCCCGGGGGATGCGGGGCCGCTCCCGCCGCTCCCAGCAGAGCGCGGCCGGTACCGCCCATCCCATCCCACCCCTTTTCATCCCATCTCACCCCCCCCCCGTGGGCTCGGGCTGCCCCCCGGCCGCACTCACCTGCTGGAGGCAGGGCCCCCCCAGGGCTCCCCGGCGGGGGCAGCGGCCGGGGCATGGGCGGGCGGAGCGGCGGGAGCTCCGGGAAGCGCCGGGAAGCGCCGGGAATGTCACCGGGGCCGCCGCGCCGTCACTTCCGCCCGCCGGGCCCAGAGCGCCGCGCGGCGCCGGGCCGGGCCACAGCGACCCCGTGCGGCGGGGACGGGAACGGGAGCGGGCACGGGAGCGGGGACGGGAATGGGAACGGGGATGGGAGCGGGGACGGGAGCGGGGACGGGAGCGGGGACGGGAACGGGGATGGGAGCGGGGATGGGAGCGGGGACGGGAGCGGGAACGGAGCGGGAACGGAGCGGGATGGGAACGGGGACGGAGCGGGGACGGGAGCGGGGGGGCGGGACGGGAGGGGACGGGGACGGGAGCGGGGAGGGGAGCGGGAACGGGAACGGGGATGGGGCTGGGAATGGGGACGGGAATGGGAGCGGGAATGGGAATGGGAACGGGGATGGGAATGGGAGCGGGAAAGGGAGGGGGGATGGGAACGGGGATAGGAATGGGAATGGGGACGGGAACGGGGATAGGGATGGGAATGGGGAGGGGGAGGGGGACGGGAGTGGAAGGGGAGCGGGAACGGGAATGGGGATGGGGCTGGGAATGGGGACGGGAGTGGGAAGGGGAGAGGGGATGGGAAAGGGAACGGGGATGGGAACCGGAACAGGAGCGGAGATGGGAACGGGGATAGGAATGGGGATAGGGCTGGGAATGGGGACAGGGAGGGGGACGGGAGTGGGAAGGGGAGCGGGAACGGGAATGGGGATGGGGACGGGAACGGGGCTGGGGCTGGGAATGGGGACAGGGAGGGGGACGTGAGTGGGAAGGGGAGCGGGGAGGGGGACGGGGATGGGAGCGGGAACGGGGATGGCAGCAGGAACGGGGACGCGAACGGGAACGGGCTGGGGCCAGATGGGGCTGTGCCCGTGACACTGTCTCTATGTCCCTGTGGCACTGTCACTGTCCCTGTGGCTGTGTCATTGTCACTGTCCCTGTGTCTGTGTCACTGTCACTGTCCTTGTGTCCCTGTGTCCATGTTCCTGTGTCAGTGTGTCCCTGTGTCTGTGTCATTGTCACTGTGTCTGTCACTGCCACTGTGTCCCTGAGTCTGTGTCTGTGTCCCTGTCCCCATGTCACTGTCACTGTGCCCCTGTCCCTGTGTCCCTACCCTGTGTCACTGTCCCTTGTCCCTGTGTCTCTGCCTCTGTGTCTCCGTGCCTGTGTCGCCGTCACTGTGTCATTGCCACTGTCCCTGGGTCATTGTCACTGGCACTGTAAGTCGCCGTTACTGTAACAGTCACTGTCCTTGTCCCCATGTCCCCATCCCTGTGTCAGTGTCGCTGTCCCTGTATCACACTGTGTCACTGTCCCTGTCGCTGTGTCACTGTGTCACTCACACTGTCACTGTCACTGTGCCACTGTCACTGTGTCACTGTCACTGTGTCACTGTCCCTGACCCTCTCCCTGTCCCTGTGTCACTATTACTGTCCCTGTTCCTGTCGCTATCACTGTCAGTCTCCCTATCACTGTCACTATCTCTATCCCTGTCCCTGTCATTATCCCTGTCACTATCCCCGTCACACACAAGCCCTAGCACCCCTCACACACTCCCAGGAGAGACACCCTCCAACACTGATCTCCCACTGATCGCCTCTAACACTGATCCTAGCGATCCCGCTTCTGCGCTCCCTGAGATCACAGAATCACAGGATCGTCAGGGTTGGAAGGGACCTCTGGAGATCTTCCAGCCGCAGCCTCAGATCGGACTCAGATCCGAGTCCCTGGGGCTGGGTGGGGGAGCTGTGGTGTGCAGTCAGGGCCGAATTTGTAATGCGCTCGTTAAACATCGCCCTGGTGTTTCCTAATCAGAGCGTTTCGGTTCGCGCCTCCGGGGCGTGTGTGCTGCACAACCACACAGTGCATTTCCCAAGCGCCCTGCGATTGGGAAACGTGGCAGCAATCGTTTCAGCACAGTCCCTAAGTCCTGATCGGGGCTGCAAACACCTGGGAAGTTCGGGAGCTGAACATTCACCGTGCAGCTGCTCGTGGCACAGAACCAGTCACAGGGTTGATAGTAGAGAAGCATGTATACATCTACCCACACCTCCACCCAAACCATGCTGGGAACCACAGACACCACGTGCTCCCTCACAAGGATTCATCATGTTAGGAGAAACAAAGAGACAGGTTCAGGTAGAAACAGAGCTGCGCATTCAGGAATTCAAGATTCT
Organism: Pipra filicauda; assembly: GCF_003945595.2. Lineage (NCBI taxonomy): Eukaryota > Metazoa > Chordata > Aves > Passeriformes > Pipridae > Pipra > Pipra filicauda. Next base: position 792,805 of record NW_024104327.1, on the reverse strand, counting down.
TTTTCAAAACAGTGTTTTGCGACTTTGCAAGGTACTTCTCACCAGGTATGTAAAAAAACTTTCTTTGCAAGGAAGGTGAATGCACTATTTGGGGTGTCAGCATGAGGGAACACACTAGTAAGATACATACTTACGGAAAAATAAAACCTCCCCTGCGCTGGGCTGCTGGGAGCTCAGATCCAGAGTCTGCTCCGATGCAGCTTTAGCCACGCGCTGCCACCCACTAACACCAACCTCCACAACCCAGCTGGATGCTTCGGGGAGGAAAAAAAAAATAAATCCAGAATCTGTATTTATAGGGAAGGATGTGCTCTGGAGGCATGACCTGCAGGACACCTGCAGGACATTAGGCTGCTCACAGGTGTTAGGGCGGGGCAGTCAGGAACATGCAATGCAGGTTTGGATGGAGTGCAGAGGAGCAGAAGGACACAGGTGAGGATGGTGAGCATCTGCCTCAGATTTTGCAAGAAGGAAGCAGCTCCAAGAGCCACAACTGAAGGAATCAGCAGGCTGGAGGCTTTACAAAAGGGGGAAAAAAAAAAAAAATTCCAGCTGTCATAGGTACTGTGGAATTAGTAAACTAAGCAGGGACACACTAGTGATCTGTAAATGTTTGAATTAAGTAAGTGGCACGAAGGGAGAAGACTGGTGATACATTAATGGTTTTAATGGGGTGAAATTACAGAAGGGCATGTCTAAGCTGAGAATCCGTGTGGAAAGCTTTTGAACGGAGAATCAAGGGCTGGAAAATTGTCTCTGTAAGGGAAGTGGTGAAAGCTTTATTGCCTGAGATTTTAAACGCCAGATTAAGATGAATACCAAGGGACTCATTCTGAATTTTCAGGGAGATGGGGCTGAAAGATTAGGAAAGGAAGGGGACAGGCAGGAGGTGGTACTGGCTCATGGAATTCTGGGAATACGGCCCAGCGCCTCTTCTAGGCTCCTTTGGCTCCGTGTTATCATTCTTTGACTGCCTCTGCCAAAACTGAAATAATTTCAGCATTTGTTACCCTATGAGGAAGCAATAAGAACTCCTCTACCACGAAGAAAAGAGCAAAGGGAATCTCAGTGGGGCACCCCTAGAAAGGACCACTGGGGATGGGAGTAGCTGTGGAAGGCCCAGAGGCACAGCCCCAGCCTGAACTTCCAGGGGATGGTCACCATGACCTCCCTCTGTGGCATTTGCACTTCCCCAAGGACAATGGGAGGAAATTCACTCAGCACTGGAGCACAGCCCCAAGCTACACTCCCCTGCCAACCAAAAGCTGGTTGTGAGAGCACTTTGGCTCACAAGGGCTTCCAGGCTGGCTTCCCTCTTGGCAGAGGGAGCGGAGCTCCTCCATCCCTGCTCCCATCTCTCCCCCAGCACCAGGGCATAAGTTTCCCTCCAGCTCCAGACTGGAGAACGACGCTTCATCTCCATGCATCTGACGGCAGCATCCATAGGGACACTGCTAAGCACCTTCTGAGTAACATGTAAGCAACACCCATTTCCCAAGCTGGGGTGTGGGCTGCCAAGCATCTGAAATCACAAATGCGCTGCTGAACCCTGGCCAAGTCACCTCCCTGTTCCTTCATGAGGTCACCCAGGCTCCTCTGCAAAAGTGGGACCATGGAAAAAGTGTCTGGGACACTGAGGGGTTCACTCATCCCCGAGCTACAGCCCAAATCTCCTGGGGAAGGAAAAGAAGTAAAACCTTTCCTTGCTGCTGTGTTTTATCAGCCAACATCATCTAATTAATCACCACAGCTGCTTAATTAGCATTAGAGGCATATTTATCAAGGGGCTAGAGGAAGCATTTATTAGATTAGTTTGTAGTTTTGGAGTTGTTGGATATTTTTTTACTGGAGCTTACACAGTTCAGTGCTGAAGGACTTCAAGGCAGATGGAGTGTGTCCTCCCACACAAGTGGTACCTGGTGAAGAGAGAAGGAGCCACGAGACTTACTTTAAACACATTCTCATTGGTAAAGCCTCTGCTTACTCACTTGTGGGTTGTTCGTTGTTTGTTTGGTTTTTTTTTTTTAGGAGAAATATTTCTGAATTGGAGAAGCAGAAATACTTCCAGCTCGGTACTGAAGATTTTTTAAGTGAGGTAAGTGTGTAAGAAAATGAGAAACATTTCTAAAGCTGCTTGAATTACCAACAGCGACTGTGTTCTCGGATACAAAGTAAAGGATTTCCTGTAAGGTCACACCGACCAGGATTATTATTGTTTCACTGCAGACCTTGTAATTTAAAAAGCCAAAGAACAGCTTAGAAATACAAAACCTTTCCCAGCCTTTCCCAGACTTCTGAGACCTATTCAATACTAAATGTAATTTAAAGAAATCCTAAGTACACTTAGCATTTGACACATCAAATTTTTTTGCTTGTTAGTACCCAAAACAGCATTGAGTATCAAGATATTTGGAGAGTTTTACTGGAGGCAGTACAAAATGCAACCAAATCACTTCTAAAATAAATCTTGAAACATTTAATATTTTTTAAAATTACACTTAAAGTCCCATATTAATACAATATATCCACTAAAGGATTGATATAAATGGAAAAAAAAAAAAAGTGAACACCTTCAGTCAAAGGAATCCTGAAAAGCAGCCACAATGAAATGTTTGCAACAAAGAGGATGTACTAACCAAAAAGATACAGCAAAAGAGGTTCCATCCACCTCTTTTGATTCAATGCATTTGCGGTAAATAGATACACATTTCAGCTCAGAAGCCTTAAATTTGCATGGTGTCTTTTGCATTCCTCTAGCATTTTTATTTTTATTATTCTAGTTTTAGTACCAAAATGTTTTCTTTTAAATAAATCTCTATTACTTCGCCAGTTTGCTGATGAATTTTAATATATTCTTTTTTTTTTGAAAGCAGTTATTATTTTGCATATCGGCCCGATAAGAACAGTATGTCACTTTGTGGCAAAATGCACATGAGTTTTTTTCTTGGAGTTGACCACCTCATATCCAATGAATCATTTTAATTCCTCCCGTTCTTCTTTTTTTTCAGGTGGAATTGGGATCCTCACATTTTCCATGAGGAGGAATTCGAGTTGCATGGCAATAAAATGCAAACATCTTTTGCACGTTGTTGGGGAAACTGAGGGCTCTGCAGCCGGCTCAGGCCCCACACCGGCTGTCAGCTTGCAGGTGTTAGCAGACAGGTGTCTCCAGAACTCCATCTGGGAGCTCGGAGAGGAGCAGCTGGTGTAATTTGAAGGGAGGCTGGAGCAGCGGAGGCCTCTCCAGGCGTTCCTGTCTCTCTCACTTGGGCGATTATTCCATAACATCCAACAGCCAAGGGTCCAGCTGGCAGACACCCGCTGTGACCTCCATGGAAACACTCAACAGCTGCCTGGGCAGAGGGGGGAGCCCAGAATCAAACACTTTCTCAGCCAAGCACTCAGGCTGGCATGCTCCTGTCTCGGCAGGGCCTCTGTGAGGTGTCCCTGTGCTGGCGTCCCACCCCCACGCTGGAAAAGCTGGTCCAATCCAAAACACCAACAGCGAGGAAGGATTTCTGCTTGTCCTGCAAGGCACCCTGCAAACCAAAGAGCTGAGAGACCTTCCCGACATGCTCCATAAATCTCATTTACTTGACTTTTCCCGTTTCCATCAGAAGCTGGACTGTCGGACGTGACAGTTCTCCACAGATTTACGCTCAGCTGTGACACACGGCTCAAATGCAGCTGCTGGGGATTTCTTTCCTCCTGGAGTTTCCAGTGCTAGGAAGCAACACGTGGCTGTCTTTGGGCAGCTCTCCAGCCAGTCTGGCCCCGCTGCTCTCTGTGTTCAAGCTCTTCACGTGCTGTGAAACAGCAGCAGCCGGGGAGTGGTGCAGCTGCTCTGTGGGCACAGGGGGGGAGAACAAACAGACCCCCTCAGGCTTCACAACTGGTGCTAAGGAAGCACCACGGTCCCGGGAAATCCTCCCAAACCTGGAGTCATGGTTACACGTGTGATATAAAAAGCCTTCATCTGATGTTAGCCGAGGAAGTCTTGAGGCTCTCATTAAAAAGCAGGGCTGGTAGCACCCTCAAGCCCTCATTTAATGCATCTTTGTATCCCAGAGTGTGATCAACACTCCCTTACATCTTAAACACTTAAGCAAAGCATTTCTAATCTGCTCTTAAAAGCCTCCAGTGATTAAGATTCCTTAATTGTCAGGCCATGACCTCCAGTGCCTTACACTGGCTTTCTTGTTTCTGGTGTCTACCCAGCCATGTTCTGATGTCTTCCAAGACTTCTTACCCCTTCCACAACAGGAAAATCAGATTATGCTCTTGTTCTTTCCATGTTCAAAGACCACTCCAATGGCTTTAGGGTGGTTTTTGTTTGTAAGCATGAGCTGTACCTGTAGCCATCCCTGCACTACTGCACCAGATTTCACACCAGTTACCTCTGAGGTAATTTCCCTTCAGCCAGTTTAGCCCATGAATTTTCCACTTGCTTTTACCCTTGTTTTCTAGCCCAGAAGGAACCAAAGATAAACAGCCACAAACCTAAGGCAACTAACCCTTTCCTAACAGCTCAATTTAAAAACCTGAAACTAAACAGCAACTCCCTCCAGTGTATGGAAGATGAGGCTGGAGATTCCCACAGGCAGCAGCTCTCTGAGCATCCTTCAATTCCTTCCCATCATGGCAAAAGAAAGGAGGTGACGAAGTCACACTTGTATTTTATTGACACCAGTGTAATTTTGAGCTTGCAGCTTTTTAGAAATGAGAGCTACGCCCTAAGCATGATCAGACACAGAGCTCACGATGCTGTTGCCTTGAGAGAGGACATGAAGCAACAGAATGTCCCTTCCTGCAGATCCAGTGAAATCGATTTCTGCAATGAAGTAACAGCTCCTGGGGACGTGCACACCGTGCTAAATCATGGCCACAATCTTCTGCAACTCTTAATTGCAAACAGATGGAGCTACAACTTGTTACTGAGAGCACCACTACTTGTCTGGACATCACCCAGTGCAAACAGGCCCATGTCCAATGTCCTCAGGCCACTGTTTCTAGATTTTGCTTTTTCCCCATCCACAGGAGATTTTCAGATTTTTGGCTTTAGTATCAAACAGCTTCCAAAAGCTGAAATGTACAAAACACTTCTAAAAGTGTTGAAGGCTGGTGTGGTGGTGGCATGGAAATAAGAGGAGGGCTCAGGAGACCCTTTTGTAAGATGACATTTGAGGTAGAATTAGAAAAGAAATCTATCTGCAAAATCGTCACATCCCGCAGTGGTTCTGCAAAAATATTAATGCACTTTCAGGCCTAGAAATGTCTTACTATAAGGATCTTCTTTTGTTGTTTTTTTTAAAGCTATGCTTGCAGTATCCATATTTATCTGCTGTCATTTGCTTAGCCCTATTTATAATGGAAAGAGAAACAGCAAGTTGTCAACAGTAGACTGGTACCTCTCAAAGCCCTGAAAATGGGCAAACCTTACAGTTCAGTGCCATGGGCTTCCATTTTCTCAAATGACAATAAAACTATAGAAAATGAAGAGGTTGATGCTGCTAGGTCTCAGCCCTTCTGCAGGGCTGGACAACCCTTTCTGTGGAGAAATTCACCATTATTGAGGAGACTAAGTAGGAAGTGGCCAGAATGATTTCTTAATTGCTTTGTTCACTTTGATTAGCACACCAAATCCCTGCTGAAGACATTAAGGAGAAATTTAACTGTTTGTTTCTGTTTAAAGAAAATGCTTAAACTAAGAGGCACTCTAGGTATGAGCCTACAACTCATCTGCACAAACTCGGCAAACATCAGACATACTGTGAGTACCTCAGAAAAAAAACTGTATGTCCCCAACCCTGGAATGGCAGGAGAAAACAAAAGAAGGAAACGAAAGACAATGATCTAGTAGATGTAGAGCCCGTCCTCAGACAGACCATCAAAGAGAGGGCTCCATGAAAAAGCGTAACCCAGAGACTGAATACGGAAAGTGAAGAAAACCAGACTCCCTGATCAGTTCAATTCTAAGCAGTAGATTTTGGTCGCCCAAATCCTGACAGCAGGGACACATGGGGAAGGTGCCGTCTGGAGGCCAGTTACAGGTGTGTGTCACACAGGGAAAAATAACAAATACAACAGTATACTTGGAGGTTATTTTATGAAAAATAGGTGATGTTTACAAACACAAGGCTACATGAGCCCCTAAAAATGAGTGTACTTGCTAGAAGATCCCAAGTGTACCAGCCAACAGAGAGAAGAACAAGGCAGGAAGCTGCAGAAGTACAGTAAGAATTCCGAAGTGTAATACTAGCATAAATCAGTAGGCAATAGAGGGAAAATCATCTTCCACATAGGCCACTTCAGGTGAACTGGAGTCTGCTGGGCTACATCAACTCAAAAGCCACGTTGTCAAGCTCCTTTGAGAGTTTGTTCTCCAAGGCCTTCTAGGGTGAGAGAAAATGAAGTGGAATCAGTGACCGTGGAACAGTTTCCATACACTGCTGGAAAACAAACATATCTACAATGATCACACCCTGGGAGGTTATTAGCACTGACTGATTAACCCGGGTGCTGAGCTGGAAGGACTCTCTACTGCAAATTGCAGGCAGCTACAGAGAAATCTCCAAATGAAGGGCTAAATGAGCTCAGTTGTCTTTCCTCTGTGCCCCAATGCGATATTGGACACCTTCCAGCTCCCAGAGGTGGGTATTCTGACCTGAGAACAGCCTGGCTAAGGGGAGCTTGTATTCCTGAACCAAAAGCAAGTGGCTTACCAACATGGGCAGGCTCACCTGAAAATGCAGTAAATGCTCTCAGCTAGCTGTGATTTTTGATCACAGCTTGAAGGCCCAGCACTGAACAACTTGTGCTTTGTGAGCAAGCAGGCAGTAGCCTGAAGAAACGACGACAGGTTTTATGGGGCTCAAACAGGGCCCAGCTCACCCCGTAAAGCCATGTGTGAACTTCCCAAACAGCTTTACAGATGTTTCCCAACTACAACACCTGCAGATGACACAAGCACGGAGGAAATGGGCACTGTGTTTTACAAGGGAAGGTCCCCACTGCAGTCTACAAGGCAGCTTGTTGAATAAAATCTGGGCCCCAGAGCTCTCTGAGAGTTCAGCAGCAGCCAGGAACATTGTGAGACCAACACAACTGAGTGAATAAACATTCCAACAGGTGAAGCAGGCAAAATCCATAGGGATGCAGCTACTTAATCCCCACTGATACCACTATGTCCAACTGCCTTTGTAGCTCAGACATCATTCCTCCACCATTTCCCCTGAACAATATGCACAGTTTCTGCCTTACCAGAGTAAATTTCCCCTTGAGATCATTAAGAACTACAGTATGAGGTGGGTAAATCTGTAATCAATTAATACATGTAGCTTCTGAAAGATAAAAAAAAACCTTACCAGTTCTAGTTTTGCTGCTTCAACCACGACTTTTGCCAGGGGAATACTCTAATGAGAGAAGACGGCATAAAAATCAGTATTTCAGCAGGAAGGAGTCCCTGCCCCTTTGCAAGGGTCTAGTGATTCTAACCACAGGTGAATTCAATGATAATAAAACTAGTTTTGTGTACACCCTTCACGTGCAGAAAGTACTGACATTAAAAGCCTAGTATTGGTTTGGTTTGGGCAATCATGTATTTTACAAAAGTCTTGTATGGCCTAAAGTCTAAAAAAACCCCTCAATTTAAGCAATTTTCCAAACCTGCCAATCGAGGGACCTGATTTTAAACATATTTGTGCACGAATTTTCCAAAGCACAATAAGCTTGCATGGATAAACCTCCCTCCCTCCTGCTGCCTGCACCAGAAATGAGGTGTTGGGCTCTCCCTGTCCCCACTGACAGCCAGACATGAGGAGGGAACTGGAGAACCTAATTTAGTTTGAATGTCATGTTCCACTTGAGGGAAGGAGGCAGATGCCTTGGGAGGAAGATGGATTAAACAGAGGAACAGTCCCACCCTTCAGCCTTTTTTTCTAGGAGCAAGACAGCAATGCTTGTGTGAGAGAGATCGGAAAACTGTTTCCAGAGAGCTGAGTACCCAGCATCCTAAAGAGAAATCAAAGAAAATGATGGAGCAGCCATTTTTGGGGACAAGGCCTATATTTGGCTCTTTCTTCATCACCCTTAAAATCTTGTTCAGAGCTCTAACCTCTGCACCACGTGCTGTGTCCACCATACTGACAGCCTGATGACACATATAGCTAATATAGTGGCGTATATATTACATTTTCTTCACATATTTCTTTGTCCAATTTCTAGCTAATTCACCTCGACACTAATTCACCTGGCAAATCTGTCCACTTTGTTAGAACAAAGTTTGCCTGGCAAGCATACTTAATTTCTTGGCTTTTATTAATAAATAGTCTTTTGTTTAAGTTAAATCTTTGGTTAATATCATTAACAGACCTGTAGGTCATCCACCTGTCCACCAAAGCATCACAATATCCTTTAAATTCTGAAGTTCGTTAAAATTAATCTGATTTGCAAATACAATAGAACAGTAGAATGAATAATTACTAAAGGTAATTCCAAGTAGATCTTCTGTTCCTTCTTCAGAGATGCAACTTTTTTCTCCTGTGAAACCAGTTCCTGTGAAGAGAGCCAGGCAGATTATATTCTAGAGTCTTAAAGAAGTGATTAAATCAGTGAAATAGATCCACAATTACCCAGAACATTTCAGAATTCACAGACATTGTCAAGAGCTTTCATTCTCCTCAACACACATGAAAAACTAAAGTTTTGCAACAGTAAAAAGACCCTCCCTTACACTGGTACTGCTTTGCTTATTTTGGTAACAAGGGGAAATAATTTCTCTTTGAGGCTGCAAATTGAGAACCTTCCACAGTCCTCAACTCTTTTCAAACAATCAAGGTTAAAAAAAAAAAAAAAGACGAAGTAATTTGTGCTGTCCATTTCATAGAGCTCTTGACAAAGCAGATCTAGAAATGTCAGGGAGTCAAACCTTACCTTATGCTAGGTTTCTAGAAGACAACAAGCCCAGAAAATTGCCTGTTGCTTTTCAGTTGTAAAATTTCAACAAAGTTTAGTTGTGGTCAGTACTCTCCTAAACGCTGTGCAATGTAAGTATTGCCACCCAGTGCTGGTTCATGAGAACGACAGCAGGGAAATCAGGAAACCTGCTTTCATTGTTCCGCTCAGAAACGTGCAGGAAAGGACAGCAAAAGAAATCAGGAGAAAGACCAAGTTCTCACTACAATGACAGCAAAACATATTAAGATGTGGTGAGTGCAGACAAACACAATGTCACATGTACAACCGTTTCAGCCCAAAGTTAGAGAATCTTTAGGTACCAACTCAAGAAACGTGCTTTTTTCTTCAATACATATCCCACTGGGCTTACAAAACAGCTGAAAAATGTTATGTTTAAGGACACAAGAAAAAAATAGCACACAGTTGTTGGGAATTTGGGTTTCACTTGACCTTGTCCTCTTGCTTGGAAGTGCCTGAAAGTAGGTTCATTTCACATGAAGTAGGAGGAATCGTGGGTCATTCTGTCAAGAAACGTAGCCACGTAATGGGATACAGTCCACAGAATATCCACTCTGTTTACAACATGGATCAAGTAAAGGAGGTAGAGCACAGGCTGCCAATTTGCTTTCAGTGGCAGGAAACTTATTTCAAGGAAATTCTCCAATAGATGCTTCTCATTTCCTAGGAGAGAGAAACCCATTCAACAGACCCCAGTTCACGGGTATCCATCTACAGGATTTTTATTTGTGCTTTTTCGACCATGAACATTTGTTCAGATAACCAAACAGCAAACTGCATTTCCTGAAAAGGAAGAACAAGCAAGCCTAGTCTGTACCATTGTAGAAACAGCCATCCTGTAACCAAAGACTTACCTCAGATAATTGCACCAGTGCCTTGTGTGTCAGGGATGTGTCGAGCCCACGGGCAGCAAGCTCCCTCTGCAAACAGGAGAGAGTTCATTTGTAACTGAGGACAAAACGTAACAAGGAGGAGAAAGATTTCACCCTTGCCTCTTATTTTTATCTAAACAGGCAAAGAAGAAAGCAACAGAAATGTGCAATTTGAGCCACAGCCAGAGCTGCTGTACGAAAGCAGTTGCTGCTAAAATTTCTATCAATAACACGTCTTTCCAGAAAACTAGAGGGAGAAGAGCACTTGGCCAGGCTTGAAAGAGGCTTTTTAGTAAAATGTACCAACTGTAATACAACACTTTCCATCTCATATTTGTCAAGTTATCAGACAGCATCTCAGTGTTAAACAAAGCATTCACATGTCCTTCATCATTTAGGAAAGGTGAAGGAGCAGGCAGTGCAGCATTTACTTTCTGCATTTAATCATCCATTAATTTCAAAAACTGGCTATATTCAGAATTCTGAGGCGCAATTCAAGCTCATGGAATCAGCTGCTCTACTGGTAGCTGCCTGTATTCTCTTATATGACAGTACCTCACAATAACCACAAGGTAATCCCAGCTAACACAGTTCTCAGGAAAGGAGGAGAAAGGCTTGTACTGATTATAGGATGTGCTGAGAGACCAGCAGGAACAACTGAACTGCAGTAACATATTGTTCTGTCAGCCCAAGAGTCCTCGGTCCGAGCCTAGGAGGCTCCTGGAATATCTCTGTAACTACAAATTTGGGCCTGATCAACCACGGCTGTGTCATCCCATCACAATGCCTTGTCACAAAATCCTTTCCACCTACCTGAGCAGCCTTGATCCTGATTTCTAATTCCAAACCTTTATCTGTCAGGTACGTCATGGTCTTAAGTTGTCTCTCTACTTCGACACACTGTTTTTTCTGACGTTCCTCTGTATTCTCAATATGCCTTAAAAATAATACAAAAAGAAAAAAACTTTTACATTCAAAGAGATACCAGCATACCAATACTGCTACTTATCTATGCTCAAGCTAAACCCCTTAATACAACCAACACAAGAATGGAGAACACAGAGAAAAACTTGCACTTCCCTGTGAGATTTCCCACTGGAAACATGTACAGCTGTCACCTCCAGAATCCCAAAGGCCAGCAAAAATAACGGCTAAGGGGAAAGCCATCTGCCTAAAAGCAAAGGGTAATAGTCTTGTGCACAATTCCCTAACTGAGTTAGAGATGTGTTATACGAGCTAAACTTCAGATCACAGAGAGGGACCACAGCAAACCTGCACAAAGCATACAGGTTTGGTATCTCTGCTACAAGCAGCACCACAATTACCACTTTAAAACACACAAAAAAACCCCCAAAACCAAAATAATTAGACTGGAAGAGAGCCGTGGAGATCATCTGGGCCAATGCCCACTCATGGCTGGGGTTGATCCTGCTGTGCTTGGCAAAGCACTTCATTTTACATCCTCCAGGGAATGGACTTGATACTGAATTTTTTATATATATATAATTATGAAGTGTCTCACACACTGGTTAAGGGAAATTCTTACCTGGGAATGGTTTTTGTTTTGCCTGGCTCCTTCACTCCGGCTACAGAGCCCATGCTAAACGTGCTAGGAGAACCAGGTTTGCCCTCAGCCTCAGACAAAGACAACTGGTGGAAGATGCAAGCTCATATCTGAAAACTGCTTATAGACCATTTATGTGTTAAAATAATGGTTTGATGGTATCCCAAATCTCTTCTGATCACTGAATGTGTCCATGGTACATGGCTTTTCATAGATACCTCCAATTACTTTGAATTGGACATGTGTCAAACCCCTGGAAATTTAGTTATTCTTGTCAGTTACCACAACCAGTGTTGCCCACAGCAGAGATCAGCAGTACTGCTTGCACCTATCCCTCTTCCTCATCCACTACTCACTCCAGTGACTGCTTGTTCAACATCAGGGCTGAAGTCAGTTTTTTCTTGGCGGCGTCCAATTTCTGCTGCATTTCTCTGTTTTTTTGCGTTGTTTCAAACCACTCCGAAGTCATATTATTGATGGCACAGAAGAGGCTGGTGAAGAGAGAATCAGTGGGAATGCTCAGAACTATTGTTATTCTTTTCTCCACACTCTACACAAATGACTTAGTTTTCTCGTGATATTATCTTAGGAGGAAATTAAAGTAAGTGACTGGGGTAATTTGCTTTCCTTAACTAACACAGATTCCAAATGGAAGGAAAAATGGGGCAGCAATCTGAGTAGGAGTAAGTGAAAAACACCTGGCACCCCGGTGAATAAAACTACTGGGTTTGAAACCACCCCCAGGCTCCACTCCTGCCTTGCCAAATCGCCTTTGAGAGAAACTGTATTCAGTCCCTGAAAACACACGGCCCGAGATGTGCCCAGCAGCATCTGAGCCCCTCCCTAAATGGTTCAAAGCTGCTTTTCCCTCCAGCTCAGGAGAAGAGCTCTAAAAGCCAAGATCCTGAACATGACAGAAGAACTGGATTCCAAGGCAGATTTTGGCCTTTCCTTACTGCAGTGGTGCTGTGTCAGGGGCCAAAGCCAGGCTAGGGAGAGGGACCCAGGAAAACCAGACTAACCAGATGTCATTTCTCTGTGGCTGAGGGAGTCTCCTCACATGAACCAAGGCCAGATGAGAGAGAAGAATGAGGAGCTGAGACTGGAAGACCAGTCACAGTACCCCAGTCCTTGCCTAAGCAGTGTGAATGCTGCTCTAGCTTGGGCTACCTGGCACAACAGTCCAAGTGGCAGCACCCTGAAGCCACTGGCCACAAAAACACGAGCAAAAAAGAGGGATTTAACTCTCTCTGAGACCCTTCTCAGGCTTCAGAGCCTTCCTTTGCTGGGCTAACCTAGAGTCAGCACATTGTGCTCAGTTCCTGTGTGCTCCAAAGCTGCCCAGCGGTGCAAAATAAGCTGGAAAATAAGATTCCTGGGGTCAAAGTGAAGTTTAAGCTGCTGTTGTGAGAAAACAGAGGGAAAGAGCACAGACCATCACCTCAGATGCAGAGTGTGAAGAATTACCTGGTAAGAGACGTGTCTTTTGTTTGGAGTATCACTGCGCTTTTTGCCAGACTGGAGAGGTCCCTGGAGGCTTTTCTGGACAGACTGGTTGGGGAAAGACCCAGGTCTTCAAAAATGTCCTGCATTTCCTTAGCTGGAACACAAATACAACCCAAAAATAGATAATTTTTTAATATTTGTGTTCTTTTAAGGAACTCTCCAAAGCTAGAACCCAATCCCACATCAGAAACTTGCCTACCTCTCTGTTGTCAGGGAAAGACACACTTTAAAAGAAGGCTTAAACGTGCCAAACTGCTGCCACGTCCCCGTTTGTCAAATAAATTCAGTGTATTAAGGGAGAAAGCACTGCTCCACTCCTTCCCTGACCAGTCTGTCTGAACTCAGACAAACAGGAGTCTACCCTTGTGTTACAGCAGTGACCACACGTAGGTCTTCTCCCCACAGAGCTCAGTTTAAGCCTGTTCCTAAGCATGCACATGCTTGTCATGGCAAGACCCGGGAGATCTGTCTCCATCATTGTTTGTTTGATAGCAAGGCACTAGAGGACTTGAAGTAACAAAACCAAATGTTTTTTGGTTTTTTTTTACAAAAATGTCTTTGTGTGTAGAATCTTCTCACAAAGAATTAAAATTCCTTCCTGAAAAAAGCCAGTGAAGGGACAATCCTTTAGTAACGGAGTTAAAAATGTATTATGGTTCCCTGAACCACTCCCTTTCTCCAAAAAACCAAGACGTTATCAAATACTCAGTCTAGACTGCTTGAGTGTAACTTAATCACCTCACTATTCTTTCAGATTTCTCCAGTGCTTTCCTTAACAGTGGCTTAGCACCAGCTGCAGGGTTGCTTCCTTGTCTATCCAGACAGTATTTCCATGCTGTGCTATCCAGCCCAGCAGGTTAAGAGGTTTTAGCAACTAATCTCTTGACCAACCTTATGTCACTTAAGTAAATTTTGCTGAAAGGATGCATTGCAGTAAAAACTGTATCAGAACAAAAGTTTGTTCTGAGTTTGTTTAAACTACATGTATATTTTTTATTTTTTTTTCTCAGATTCTAAGAAATACAATACAATCTTCAGGATTCCTAAGAAAATCCTAACCTGGACAGAACTGAGAAATGGAGTTTCAAACTCACTTGCTGCTTCATGCACTGCTTCCTGATGTTTCATGTCCTCTATCAGCAAAGAAACATCCCTCTCTTTGGCTTCACAACATTCCATAAGATCATGCAAGATATCCACTGTCCTTTCATTCACCTCGTCTGATGGAATAAAGTGATCCCCATATATCTTCTTCAGCCATGAAGAAACCTGCCAGAGGAGAGAAACAAAAAAACAAGGAATCATGTGAAATGACAGAAAATAGCTGATATATGTGACAAGTGTGAACTGCTGCAACCTCTGAATTCCTGAAGAATAACTCCTACTACATCAGTCCAGGCATGGGTGGGAAAAGGAGAGAAAAATTCCTTTGTCTCTTCTTTAAACACCCAGTGTGGTTTAGAAAACAAATTCCCTTTTAATCTGTCTCAGTTCTCTGGGCACTTCCTTATCCCCATGTGATAAAATTTTATCTTTTTATTCATATGACCTGTGGGGTATGGACACACTAATGATCCAAGAGATGCTAAATGTATGTTTGGGAAGCTGGTAAAAACTGCGTTAAAGCACATGGAATAAAACTGCCCAAAACATGATCACTAGGAACAGTCTCTGTGGGATAGTGGGACAGAAAGAGTCACTACAGTGTGCAGGAATGAGCCCTGCAAAGCATTCCGAACACTGAAAACAAGGTCAGAAATGAGAGACTAACACAGTACGCTCATGAAGGACTGTGATTACAGAATCGTAGAGTCATTTAGGTCGAAAAAAGCCCTCTAAGATCACGGAGTCAAACCCTTCCCCAGCACTGCCAAAGCCGCCACTAACTCATGTCCCCAAGTGCAACAACCACGAGGCTTTAGATCCCTGCAGGGATGGTGATTCCACCACTTCCCCGGGAAGCCTGTGCTAGGGCTGGACAACCCTTTGAGTGAAGAAATTTTCCCTAATATCCAATGAAATTAGGTTAGAAAGGTTAGATTATGACTAGAAATAAGTGAACACATGGGAGCTCTACACTGAGGGAACATAAATTCTTTCTTAACGCTGCCTAAGAAACCTGATGGAGAAGGGACACAGCCGTGTAACTTTAAAAGACAGCTTTTCCTAGCACGTCCTTTATGCTTGCGCGCAGCATCTCAGCGACATCCACACACACACACACAGAGCAAACCATCGCACCGTAGGAGCGATGACCGCTAACGACGTGGAAATTGTAACACAGCGAGCAAGCCAAGCTCGCCAACAAAAAAGGACCCCGTGCCTCCCGTTACCTGGATGAGTTTCGCCACCGGTTCGGGATCGGGAGGGTTCGGATCTCCCGCCTCAACCTCTGTGCAGGCCTCCGCAAGCGCCACCGCCGCCATCGCGCCCGCAGCCCGACGGGAGGGGGCGGTTCGTGGGGCGGGACCGGCGCGGCGGGAAGCGGGGGGGGGGGCGGGCGATGGAAGGACGCGGAGTTCGTGATTTGCAGAGAAAAATAAAGTTTAAAATGAATCGGAACGTTAAGAGGTCCGAGTTAAGAGAAGATATTATATATATACATATATATGTTTAAAAACAAACAAACAAACAAACAAACAAACAAACAAACCTAAAACCACAAAACAGATGCGAGAGAATTTCACAGGTACAGATGACCGGCGGTGAAGGGCCCTGTGGGTGCTGGTGGCAGCGGCTGGACACGAGCCCAGGTGTGCCCAGGGGGGCAAGAGGCCAATGGCCCCGGGGCTGTCCCAGCCGTGGTGTGGCAGCAGGACCAGGGCAGTGCCCTCCCTGTGCTGGCACTGCTGAGGCACCTCCAGTGCTGGGGCAGTTCTGGGCCCTCAGACAAGAGAGACATTGAGGGGCTGGAGCGTGTGCAGGGAAGGGAACGGAGCTGGGGAAGGGTCTGGAGCAGCAGGAGCGGCTGAGGGAGCTGGGGGGGCTCATCCTGGAGAAAAGGAGGCTCAGGGGGGACCTTCTGGCTCTGCAACTCCCTGACAGGAGGGGGGAGCCAGGGGGTATCAGGCTCTGCTGCCAAGGAACAAGGGACAGGATGAGAGGAGACGGCCTCAAGCTGTGCCAGGAGAGGTTTAGATCAAATATTAGGGAAAATGTCTCCACAGAAAGGGTTGTCTATCCCTTGAACAGGCTGCCCAGGCAGTGGTTGAGCGAATGTGTTTCTTTTCAGGCAGGTTTACAGAATGTGAAGTGACTACTGAAGTAATCAGCATGAGAAACATTGCTGAAGCATCACATTTGCTACAACACATGCCAGAATAGCTCAGGATTTTTCACTTAACCTTTTCAATTCCCAGAAAGGTCTTCCGGCATCTGTGACTTTACCAACCTCTCTGTATTTACCAAGGGGACATGATCATGCTGTACCTCCCCGGGTTTCAGCACTTTCTCACTGGCAGACCAAACCCTGTCTCACATACAGGACATACTGCATCCCCAGCAGCAGGTTGAGGGCAGGGATTCTGCCCCTCTGCCCTGCTCAGGTAAGACCCACTGCAGTGCTGCCTCCAAATCTGGGACCCTGATATCTGAAGGATGTGGAGCTGCTGGAACAAGTCCAGAGGAGGCCACGGAAATGTTCGAAGGGTTGGAACCCCTCTCCTTTGGAGATAGGCTGGGACAGCTGGGGTGTCCAGCCTGGAGAAGAGAAGGCTCTGGCAAGATCTTAGAGCCCCTTCCAGTGCCTAAAAGGGGCTCCAAGAGAGCTGGAGAGGGACTTTGTACAAGGGCATGGCGTGACAGAACAAGAGGGAATGGCTTTCCACTGTCAAAGGGCAGGGTTAGATGGGATATTTGGAAGAAATTACTCCATGTGAGGGTGGTGAGACCCTGGCACAGGTTGCCAGAGAAGCTGTGGCTGCCCCATCCCTGGAAGTGTTCAAGGCCAGGTTGGATGGGGCTTGGTATGGTATCCCACCTGCAAGGGGAAGGGAGCACCCAAGATTTGTAGATGCTCATGGCCAAAAGGAACCAGTTAAAGAATTCACAAAAGTTCATTAAGTTTCATTAGTAAATTACACATTTGGCCTGGAAATTAGTGTGTTAGTCCCTCCTAATACAAGCACATGGCAGTGGGTTTTGGATAAAGGGGTAGGGTGAAAGGGAAGAGAGTGGGATAGATTAAAGAGGGAGAAAGGAAGAAAGGAAGAAAGAAAGAGCTTACCAGCCCTGGCTCCAGCTGATGGGGTGTCCAGGGTCCTGGAGTGCATGCATACTCAGTCTTGGTTGGGGTGGATCTTTTATAGTTGTTTCTCTGCTTTGGAGATGAATTTCTCACTTTATGTGGAAATTAATCGTGTGCAGTCTGTTCTTCTAGACCCTTCTGGAAATGGGTCAGAGGACTTCAGGGGTCTTCGGTGATCTTGATCGCCCCGCTACAGTCTTAGACCACTTCTCGGCCTCATTCTTGTGCTGTGCTGTGTTGTGCTTATCTCCAAGAACTAAAACAAGGATGTTTGTCCCAGAAAAGTGCTGCCCTGTCTCTGCATGGCCCCTTCTCCATTCACATACTGTTCTCTCTCACAGCGTGTTTTTGCCAAAGGGGCTCCCCCTTATCGTCTGGACTTCTACACTTGGGGCAACCTTGTCTAGTGGAATATGCCCTTGCTGATTGCAGGAGGATGGACCTAGATGGCCTTTAAGGTCCCTTTAAACCCAAATCATTCTGTGATTATCTGACTTGTTGCTAGGCTTCTGCCCCTGCTGTGGCAGAGAGCTTGCCACAAGGCAGAGATCCCTGGCACCGTGAGCACCACTGCCTCTTGCATTAGGTTCTACTCAGCTTGGGACACTGTCTCCATCCCTCTGATTGCACCTGTAGGGCTTTCAAGTTTCACTCATTATCAACAGGCTGGCTAAATGTAAGGAAACCAACTGTGCATCTCATCCCTTTTGCCCATTCCCAGAGCACATACGTGCTGCCTGTACTTCTCTGTCTCCAGCTGCTACTTTCCAGACTGGAGCTCCTGGAAAAGGGCCCTAATTACCCCCTTCCCCAGACCATTGTCCTGTGCATTGCAGCCCCTCACATCCCTACTCCTGCCCCTGCCCTTTTCCCTGCCCTGTGACTGCCCCTACCCCCTCCCCTAATCCTGATACCGAGCCCCTCAAGATTTGTGCCCCTCAAGATCTAAACAGGGGTTTGAGTCAAACTTTGCAATTTTTTAAAAAAATTGTTACTCAGTAGCTGTAGCTGGACAGTTATGATTAAGCAGTTGCATTGTGAGCATTGTATGCTTGGTTAATCTTTGGTTTCAGGGAAAAGGGAAGACAGTCCCAAGAGGAATGGGCTGTCTTGAGTGAAGTCAGCAGGACTGAGCAGTACCTGGGGGTAAGGTAATTCCAGCAGTGGGAGATCACGGCCACTGACTCATTGAAAGTTCTGGAGAAGATTATTCTGGGAAGTATTGAAAAACACCTGAAAGACAATGCTGTTGTTGGTCACAGCCAGCACAGCTTGAGGAAAGTCCTGCTTATCAAACCTGATTTCCTTCTATGATATGGTGACCCACCTGGTTGATCCAGGGCAGCCAGTTGATGCGATCCTTTCGGATTTCAGTAAAGCTTTCAAAACTGTCTCTCACAGGATCCTTCTGGACAAAATATCCAGCCACAGCTGGATAAACACATCATGTGGTGGGTGAGCAACTGGCTCACGGGTCGAGCACAGAGGGTGACAGTGACTGAGGTGACATCAGACTGGTGACTTGTCACTAGTGGGGTTCTGCAGGGCTCCATCTTGGGCCCTGTGCTCTTCAACATCTTCATAAATGACTTGGACACAGGACTGGAAGGGCCACTGAGCAAGTTTGCAGATGACACAAAACTGGGAGGAGCTGTTGACTCCCTTGAAGGCAAGGGTGGCCCTCGACAAATGAGAAGTCTGGGCAATCACCAACTATAGGAAGTTCAACAGGGGAAAGTGCTGGATTCTGCACCTGGGATGGGGCAACCCTGGATGTATGGACAGACTGGGAATGAGAGGCTGGAAAGCAGTGTCAGGAAACGGACCTGGGGTCCCGGTCAATGGCCGGCTGTCCATGAGTCGGCAGTGCCCTGGCAGCCAGGAAGCCAACCCTGTCCTGGGGGGCACCAGGCCCAGCATCAGCAGCCGAGCCAGGGAGGGGATTGTCCCGCTCTGCTCTGCCCTGGGGCGGCCTCACCTCAAATATTGGGGCAGTTTTGGGCGCCACAATGTAAGAAGGATATTGAGCCATTAGAGAGTGTCCAAAAGAGGGTAACAAAGATGGTGAAGGCCCTTGATTTGAAGCCGTGTGAGGAGCGGCTGAGGGCACTTGGTGTGTTCAGCTGAAGAAGAGGAGACTGAGGAGAGACCTCATTGCAGTTACAACTTCCCGGGGAGGGGAACAGAAGGGACAGGCACTGATCTCTGCTCTGTGTGACCAGTGACAGGACCCAAGGGAATGGCCTGAAGCTGTGTCAGAGGAGGTTTGGGTTGGATATTAGAAACAAGTTCTTTCCCCAGAGGGTGGTCGGGCACTGAACAGGCTCCCCAGGGCAGTGGGCACAGCACCAAGGCTGATGGAGCCCAAGGAGGATTTGGATGATACTCTGAGGCACACGATGTGACTCTTGGGGATGGTCCTGTGCAGGGCCTGGAGCTGGATTCGATGATCCTTGTGGGTCCCTTCCAACTCAATATATTCTGTGATTCTGTGAAAAAGGAACCCCAGACTCAAATGGAGGGAAGAACTGCACTTGCAGACTAATTAGTATACGAAGTGAGAGACATAGCTAGCAAAGTCTGAGTAGCAATTAATAGAAAAGTTATGCAATTTGTAACCAGTGAATGCTGATACCTTTGTTTTTTAAAATGTATAAATAGCGTAAAGTTTTGGTGATCGGTGTGTAGGCTTACGTGGGTTAACACCCGGACCCCTACTTCGTGCAAACCAGAGCAAGAAATAGAAATACTTCGCCTCAGTGCGTAAATTGGCGCAGCGCACCGGGGGACGAGCCCAAAGCGGGGACAACAGCCCTGTCCCCGATCCTGCCCTTGCTTTGTCCCTGTCCTTGTTCCTGTCTCTTTCCGTGCTCCTGTCCCTACCCTTATCCTCGTCCCTTTCCGTGACCTCATTCCTGTCCCTACCTTATCCCTGCCCTTGTCCCTGTCCCTGCCCTTGTCCCTGTCTCTCTCTGTCTCTGTCCCTGTCCCTATCCCTGTCCCTGTCCCTGTCTCTGTCTCTGTCCCTGTCTCTGTCCCTGTCTCTGTCTCTGTCTCTGTCCCTGTCCCTGTCTCTGTCTCTGTCTCTGTCCCTGTCCCTGTCTCTGTCCCTCTCCCTGAGGTCTCCCCTCTGACCTTCCCTCACTCCCCGCCCTCCTGTTCCTCTCAGCAGCCCCCGCCCCTTCCGCCCGCCGAGGGCCATTTCAAGGGCACCTCCCGCAGCGGGCTATTTCCTAAAAACCCTATTTAGATTTTTTATTATTTTTAATTAATTTCATCGCATATTACGCGTGCCTGTGTGTGTGTATATGTATATTTTTAAGTATATCTCAGGGGCGCGTGGAGGGGTTCGCGCCCCGCCCCGCCCCCTGGGCGCGGCCTCGGCGCCAAAAGGGGCGTGAGGCGCCGCCGCCATTTTGTGAGCAGAGCGCGGGGCCGGCAGCCCTCAGCGTCCCTCCGCCGCAGCCTCCCCGGGTCCCACCGCCTCTGCCGCCGCAGCAATGCTGTCCGCCCGCGTGGCCGCCGCCCTCGCTCGCTCCCTGCCGCGGCAGGCCGGCCTGGTGAGCGCCCTGCCCGCCCCGGAGCCGGGGTGGCCGGGGGGGGACGCGCCGCTGCCGCCATCTTGGGGGCCGCGGTGACATTGAGGGGGAACATCGGAGTGTGGGGAGGGAAGCGAGGGGTGTCCCCTCAGCGATGTGGGGCAGACCCCGCTGAGGGGCGAGGTGTACTTCACCGGGCTCAGGGTAGTCGCTGAAAGCTGCCAGGGCAAGGTCAAGGTTGGGGGTGTGAGGTGCGAGGGGATGGAGAGTTTTGTCCCGTGTTTGTGAGGAGAGAGAAAGCATAGGAAGAGCCGTCAAGAGCCTCTCGCGCCCTTGTCCTCAGTAAAGGCGAATGAGGGAGAGGCCTGCCCGGCGTACAGGGCATTAAATAAATTGCATTAACGGTGCTGTATGGAACTGCATTGGGAGCCTTGCTTGGGGTGCAGGAATGCAATCTAATGTACTCATTATCACAGATCACTTTTTTGGACATTAGAAAGAAATTCTTCACAGATGGGGTGAATAGACATTGGAATGGGCTTCCCAGGGAGGTGGTGGGGTCACTGTCCCTGGAGGTGTTTAAGAATAGCCTCTGCCATGATTTAGTTGACATAGTAGTGTTCAGTCACAGGTTGAACTCAATGATCTTGGAGGTCTTTTCCAACTAATTGATTCTGTGGTTCTGTTCTTTTGCTGAAGAGGGTTTGGTTTTTTTTTCTATATGTGTTAACCATACCAAAACCACTACAGTTAGATTTTTCTTAGGAGACACAATCTTATTTCTCCCCTGTGCAACTCTGAGTGGTGCAGTGATTTCTGTATGCCCAAGGTTCTGATGTTTAGTGTAGAGGTGCCAAGCAAGAGGAGATTTTGCTGTGGGAGCTGCTGCAGTGCTTGATGGTGACATCAGAGTACTGCAGAAAAACGCAGAGAGGGGTTGGGAGCAACCTCCTTCACCATTTGTCCTTTCTTGGTGGTGCTGGGGTTGGTTCTGGAACTCCAGAACTCGTTCTGTAATTGTGAATGAGGTGCTGTGGAGTTCAGCTCAAAACTGAGACAGATCATAAGCTCAAAATGGAAAATCCTAGTGTGTTATCTCTTAGCGTGTTTTTTGCACGATTAAGGAAATCTCATTGGTTCTGAAACAATTGCTTATTTTAGGTTTCCAGAAACACCCTGGGTGCAGCATTTGTTGCTACACGAAACCTCCATGCCTCCAAACCATGCTTTCAGAAGACTGGTGAGTCTGAGAAAGGTCTTGAGTGTGGTTTAAGAACTTGGTCTGTCAGACAAAATGGGAATTTGAATATGATGGGTGTTATTTGACAGCACTTGAGGACCTTTATGTTCTGACAGTATTTAACAGTGAAATGTTACACAGTCACATCCTGCAAACTGCACTTCAATTAAAATTCAAAACATGCCCTAACCAGGGGGACACCACGTGTCAGCTGGCTTACACAGGTACCTGCTTCATGAGGATTCCAGTCAGCCTTCAACTCCTGCAGAACTATTTGAAAAAAGTTGCCCCAAGTTGGAGTTTCCTGTCCTGCTTGGAACAGCGTGAAGAAGTAGATGACTTTCCCAGGCCTGCCTGGGTTTGACCTTGTGTCCTTGAGCATGGCTTTTTGGCTGCCAGCAGTTTGGTGTTTAGAGGAGACAGCTGCTCTGCGTGGCTGTGTTTTTGGCAGCAATTCACGTACGTTATTTTGAAGTGGTTTAGGGCAATTAAAGGTTATTGGGAAGTAGCAGTTTCACAGTGTTATTTACTGTTTGTTAGATGTGGAAATAAAAGATTGTTGGAGGTATGCAGCCAAACAAATTTGAGGAAGATGGAGGATACGTTTTTACAGTTTATATTGAACAGCTTGCTCCTTAAATGTATGGAATTCCTTTAGGTATGTTTGGATCTTGGATTACAAATCAATTGGTTGGGTGTTTTGATGCATCCAAGTCTAAGTAACTGCTCAGCAAGCAGAGCAAGCGTGACTGTTCTCTCTGAGCTAAGGCTAATTAATTAGTCTAATTGTTTTCTAGGGAGAGAGATTGATAGTAGTGTAGGACATAATCAAGAAAATTGATAACTAACCAGCTATCTGTGTTCTGGTTAAAACTGGCGTGTAATGATGAGTTCAAGCTCCTTTTATTAACTAGGAGTACAGAGGCTGTTATTCATCTTATGCATCCTAAGTAAGGGTGGTGTTTGCTAGACTTTGTGGCACATTTGAGGAAGGGCACCGTGTGAATTCAAGACAAGCTTACTGGGTTCATACTGTACCTTACTGTGCTTTTAAAAAACCTCTCTTTCCAGGTACTGCGGAGGTATCCTCTATTCTGGAGGAACGTATTCTGGGAGCTGACACCTCGGCTGAGCTGGAGGAGACGGGCCGTGTGCTCTCCATCGGTGACGGTATCGCCCGAGTGTACGGCCTGAGAAATGTCCAGGCAGAGGAGATGGTGGAATTCTCTTCTGGGCTGAAGGTGAGCTGTCACTACAGCAGTTCCTTTAGCTCAGGGACAGTAAAAGTGCTGGGAGGTACCCATGGAGTCATTGTATCAGCTTCATTGCATCTTTAATGTGTAGTAACTAGTGAAAATTTTTTAATTTGTAACACTTGGCTTTCAGTATCAGTATCTGGTTCTAAGCCAACATTTGAGCTTTTTTTGCCTTCATCTAGGAAGTACTAGGACTAACCTGACACTGGATTTTGTTTTCTTCAGTTTCAGGGTGGCTCTTCTATTTGCTGTTGAATAACGGCCTCTCTGCTTCAGTACAGCATGCAGCTTGCTGGCTTGTAGTCTTAAGAGTGGGTTAAAAACCTGTTGACTGTTCCAAGAGTACTGGAAGAGCTCTTCCAGCATTTTTAATGACCTATCTCACCTTGGGCACTGAAGAAGCCAGTGCTTTTCTCTTGTCCAGCTCCTAGGCAAGAGAAAACTCTTGTACTTGAACCCTGCTTATCCTTTCCGGTTTTTGTAGATTCAGTGCTAAACTTCTGTGGTACAGTTACGGGGTAAGTTGAAAGCTTAGGCATGTTCTTTAATCACTGTGGAGTTAAATAGATGTTTTGTATGTAAAAGCAGAACATTGACTATTGTTACAAATAAGATTGAGGTAGATCTTTTGGGATTTTGTACGCTGTAAAAGAGTCACTGTGACAGTTCTCACATGTGTTGGTATGGGTTTTGTAAGGATAATGTGATCTCTGTCCCAGGGTATGTCCTTGAATCTGGAGCCTGACAACGTTGGTGTTGTAGTGTTTGGTAATGACAGACTGATCAAGGAGGGGGATGTTGTGAAGAGGACTGGAGCCATCGTGGATGTTCCCGTGGGGGAAGAGCTGCTCGGCCGTGTCGTAGATGCCTTGGGCAATCCAATTGATGGGAAGGTAAGTGTATCTAAGTGTTAACTACCTCTGCTTTTAGCTATGTGATACAGACCTTAGCAATTTTTTCTTCTCTTTAAAGGGCGCTATTGCATCCAAGACACGCAGGAGAGTTGGCTTGAAGGCCCCTGGGATCATTCCCAGGATCTCTGTGCGTGAGCCTATGCAGACTGGGATTAAGGCTGTGGACAGCTTGGTGCCCATTGGTCGTGGCCAGCGTGAGCTGATCATCGGTGACAGGCAGACAGGGTGAGTTAAATGCCCAAGCCTAAAATGTTCCTTAAGCAGGGACCACAGGGCTGTGTAGGGAGTGGGAGAACCCGGGGCAGCTTAACTTACCAGCCTCTGTGTTCCACAGGAAAACTTCGATTGCAATTGACACAATAATCAACCAGAAACGATTCAACGATGGGACGGATGAGAAGAAGAAGCTGTACTGTATCTATGTTGCCATTGGCCAGAAGAGATCCACTGTTGCTCAGCTGGTGAAGAGGCTCACTGACGCAGGTACAGATATTGGGAGATGGCACCCGCTGACATCCTGTTCTCATTATAATGCTGAGTACTGCTGTGCCCTCTGGTGGCTGCAAATGTAGACAGAATTCTTATTAAACGAATGAATTACTTGGCTTTGTGGAGAAGAAGCCTTTCTAGGCAAGTGGGGAAAATACCATTCTGAGGCCCCCAAACTGCTGAATTGAGTTGAGAGCTTACCCTTTGCAGTCAGGCAGGCCTGGTGACAAATATTTATGGACTTGACATTTGTTCCATGTGTTCATGCGTTCCATGTGCCAATCGATGTGAATGGCAGCTGCAAATTTAGTGAGGAGCCTTCACAGCCCAAACACATTAAATGATAGCATCCCTTCAGAAAATGATGTCCATGACCAAGGCTGCACATGTAACAGAACTTGCAAGAGACCAGCACCTGACTTCCTGCGGGCTGATCAAGCACCTTGATCAGGGAAAACCCCACATTTTAAGGACAGTGATTGGTTTGGGACTATAAAGTGAAGGGTTTTGCAACAGCCTTGAAGCATCCAGGAAACCATGGGCTTTCAGCGTGAGTTACTTCTAGAACAAAAGTGTGTCAGTAAAGGTTTAAATTTCATTTTAAATGGGAAAGAAGTCTGCAGGTGTTAGGTGTTAGCTGCTATGAATTTGCTCTTGGGACTTCCTGAGTTAGCTGAGCTAACAGGCAGGTTCAGCTGGTGCGGTGGGGTTTTTTGTAGCAGTGTAGTGACGCTGCCTGGGTGCTTCAGCACTGGTACTTGACACACGTGTGTTGTGTTTTCTGACGTGGGGCATGATGAGGTAGCACGCTCAGCGGTATGTGTCTCCAATCCTTTCCAGATGCCATGAAGTACACCATCGTGGTGTCTGCCACAGCGTCTGATGCAGCACCCCTTCAGTACCTGGCTCCCTATTCAGGCTGCTCCATGGGGGAATACTTCAGGGACAACGGGAAACACGCATTGATCATCTATGACGACTTGTCCAAACAGGTGAGAAACACTGTTTATAGGCCTCGTGGTCTGGCCTTGGTGTGTGTTAAGTCCGGCATGTTGAGAGAGGTGCCGAACTCTGACAGCTCCCTTTGCACCACACAGGCCGTTGCCTACCGTCAGATGTCCCTGCTGCTGCGCCGTCCCCCCGGCCGCGAGGCCTACCCAGGGGATGTGTTCTACCTGCACTCCCGGCTGCTGGAGAGAGCGGCCAAGATGAATGACTCCTTCGGGGGTGGCTCCCTGACCGCCCTGCCCGTCATCGAGACCCAGGCTGGGGACGTGTCTGCTTACATTCCAACCAACGTCATCTCCATCACTGATGGACAGGTGGGACTGCTTCCTGTCCCATTACCCCGTGTAACTTACTGGCTGGTCTCTGAGGAGGCCTCCAGGCTTCTGACCAAGAGAATAAAACAATTTCCACTTACAGATTTTCCTGGAAACTGAGTTGTTCTACAAAGGTATCCGTCCAGCCATCAACGTTGGTCTGTCTGTGTCCCGTGTGGGTTCTGCTGCTCAGACCAGGGCTATGAAGCAGGTAAGTGTGAAACTGCTGCTCCTCCTCGTGCTGGAGGTAATATGTGGGCATTACAACCCATTTGACTCCGAAGATCTGTGAACAGGGAGGGAATAAAGCTTTGGATTCCTTAGCGTTATGAAATTATAAAAGGACCAGCTTTGGAGAACTCTTTGCTATTTCTCTTGCCTACTGAGAGAGGTGGGGGAGAAAGGAAAATTGTATCTATATAAAGATGTAGGATTAAGTTTTGGTATGCTGAAGTGGGTACTACCAACTAGAAATAGAGAATGCTCACTTAACCCCGAGCGTTTGTACAGGCATGGAATTAGAGGGGTTTAATATGAACTCTTCCCATATTAGGGAGAAATAGCATGCTTATGTTACAAGGTGGGATTTTTAGAAATGTGTATGATCTGCCAGTGTTTGTAGTCACCTGTCTGGTACGCAGGGCAGAGCTGACTGGTGACAGCTGTCAGCTGCAGATAACCTGCAGTCTCTGCAACACCCCTAGAGGTGGCCCCACGGGGTCTGACCTGTGCCCTGTGCTGCAGGTGGCCGGTACCATGAAGCTGGAGCTGGCTCAGTACCGAGAGGTCGCCGCCTTCGCCCAGTTTGGCTCTGACCTGGACGCCGCCACGCAGCAGCTGCTGAACCGCGGGGTGCGCCTGACGGAGCTGCTGAAGCAGGGCCAGTACGGTGAGTGTCTGTGTTCCTGTTAGTGCTGTGTGCTGCAGTGACTGTGCTCATTCTGCACACAGGGTAAATGCAGGCTGGCTTGAACCAGGCTGTCCATGCGCAGCTGGTCTTCCAAGGGCTCTGTGTAGTTGTGATGTGTCCTGTTGTCAGAGTTCTGATGGAATGAGTGCTCTCTTCCTTGCAGTTCCCATGGCTATCGAAGAACAGGTTGCAGTCATCTATGCTGGTGTAAGAGGTCACTTGGACAAGCTGGAGCCCAGCAAGATCACTAAATTTGAGAGCGCTTTCCTCGCCCATGTACTGAGCCAGCACCAGGCCCTCCTCTCCACAATCAGGTATGGGGGTCTACCATGCTTCGTCCCCAGGGTATTGACTTAATGGCTGGAGTACAGAATAATGATCACTGAACTGTTAATTTAGTGTATCCTAGAACATCAGGCCTTCAACTGCCTGTGCCAGAACTGGAGGTTAAATCAGCCTTCCTACCATCGACCTTCCTCAGATTCGTGTCTTCAGCTCTTAGGAAATGCAGCTTATGCTTAAGTGAATGTACTTGCATATGTCTGATCTGTTCCTGAAGTCACTTAATTGAGTCACTGCCCATATTTCTGACAGCTTTAAGCTGTGAGTTAAGTGCTGCTGAGTGGATTGCTGGGGACTGAGTATTTCCATAGTTCCGTCCTGGGAACTGGTCCTGGCTTGGTTTGTCATGAGCCATATCATGTGCCTTCTGTCTCTAAGGCACAGCTCTGTAGAAGGTGGAGCATTGTTGGAATACATACGTCTGTTCTGAAAGTATTTGTGGACAGACTTCAGTTCTTGAACAAGACTAACACTTTCAGGAGAAGGGATGTTTTGTCAGTGGTACGGCGTCATACATCAAACAGAAATGTATTAAATCATCTACTAATTTTGTTAGAAATGGGGAGGTTCGTTGTGAAGCTTCTGTCTTTGTCTCGGGTTGACTGTGTATCTGTTGCTGTGTCAGGAGTTTAACTGAACTCTTCCAACAGGACCGAAGGGAAGATCTCTGACCAGACAGAAGCGAAGTTGAAGGAGATAGTCACAAATTTCCTGGCTACTTTTGAGGCATAAACTCTTAAAACTGTTCAGAGACCAGGCGGTTGTGATCCAGTGCTCCAGCTCCATCAGAGACTAAAGTATATGTGACTTGAATGTACAGATCTCAGTGAGAATAAAGGTTCCCTGTTCTGAACGAGTGCCTTCTGGCTGGCTGCTTGCATCTGTAGAACACAGAGCTGAACTCCCCTGGACATCAGGGGGCATCTTAACTGTTGGGTGAGCAAACTCCCCTGACACGGGAGCAGGAGGGTGACAGAGCTGAGAGATGTTCTCAGGGTGTTCATCCTTGGTGCCAGGCAGCTTATCCTGGAGAAGGGCAGTGCAGCTGGGCAGGCACCCTGTGCTGTCTTGTCACGAGGGTAATTCACTGGACCTCGCAGGAATCTCTTAACTGCCTGAAACTCTGGAAGAGTATTTCTTGGAATTTCTGCCTGGTGATCCATCCTGGTGCCAGGCCTTTGGAAGACTGGTCCTTGAGTCTCAGGACAACTGCAGGTGTAGCTGTTACAGTAGTAACAGTTAGAGATTAAAGTACTAGAATCCTACAATAGTTTGGGTTGGAAGGGACCTTCAAGACCATCTCATTTCACCCTCCTGCCATAGGCAGGGACACCTTCCACTATCCCAGGTTGCTCCAAGCCCTGTCCAGCCTGGCCTTGAACACTTCAGGGATGGGGCAGCCACAGCTTCTCTGGGCAACCTGTGCCAGAGCCTCACCTCCCTCACAATAAAGAATTTCTTCCCAATATCCCATCTAATCCTGCCCTCTGGCAGTGGGAAGCCATTCCCCCTTGTCCTGTCACTCCAGGCCTTTGTAAATAGTCTCTCTCCATCTTTTCTGTAAGTTCCCTTCAGGTACTGGAATGCTGCAGTTAGGTCACCCCGAAGCCTTCTCTTTTCAGGCTCAACAATCCCAATTCTTTCAGCCTTTCCTTGTATGAGAGGTTTTCCATCCTAGTAATGAACTTCGTGCCTCCTCTGGTCTTGCTCCAACAGGTCCATGTTCTTCCTGTGCTGGTACCCCAGAGCTGGAGCTCTTCCATTTCCTGACTGCTGTGTGAGGCACAGGATCCCAGTGTTGCACCGATCTGGGATGGGGGAGAGTTCAAAGCCTCTCCATTTCGTGCAGTGTATTCAGTCTGGTACAGTGGAGCTTGGCCCTTAATCCTCGTGGAGCCTGCACACCCACTGTCCCCAGTTAACTTTCCTGCAGGGGAGCATCCTGCCTCCCAGTGCAAACAAGCAGCGGGAAACATTCTCACACAGTTCCAGGCTAACAAACAGGCTCTGCTGTACCGGGGAAAAATTTTTAGTCCAGGAGTGTCAGACACCTTTCTGGGAAGAGTTAGTGCTGTGCTCCAGGAGGAGGGATTTCTGTTTTGTTTATTCCGTGCACAGCTCCAGAACAGGTGGCTCAGGGGCTTCACAGGCACGAGGGAATGTTGTGGAACCTTTTTACTCTGACCTGGCCAACATCATTTGTCACTTCCAGGATAATGTTTACAGCCTGTGACTGTTCCCGCACGTTGACTGAACGCTGGTTACCTCTTGGTGTTGCTGTGCCATCTTCTACTGACGTGCTGCTGCAGCTGGAAAGCACCGAGCTCAGGGGTGCCCTAGTCCAAAACTGCACAGAGATGTATTTGTTTCTAGTAAGATAGGAGAGAAATATTCCAAGGTTCTGGTTTCTGCCCTGTTGCTGCTGAGATGTAGGAAGGTGAGAACTTCCTCATGAAAGCACCGTGTGGTAAATGTACCAGTCGGGTCAGAGTGAAGGGCAGGGCGGGTTTTGGAGGATGGGTCCCAGGTCCTGAGTGGTGCTATGGGCTGCCCTGGCCACGGGGTGGGGCTGGGAAGCTGGGAAATGGCCAGTGGATCACAGGCTCACAGGGTGATTTGGTTGGAAAGGGACCTTAAGGATCATTGACATCCAAACCCTTGCCATGGGCAGGGACACCTTCCAGTAGCCCAGGTTGCTCCAAGCTCTGTCCAGCCAGTCCTTGGACACTTCCAGGGATGGGGCAGCCACAGCTTCTCTGGGCAACCTGTGCCAGAGCCTCACGATCCTCACAAAGAATTCCTTTCCGATATCGCATCTAACCCTGCCCTCTTGTCCCTCTAACCCTGCTGTTCCCCCTTGTCCTATCCCTCCATCCCTTGTTCCAAGTCCTTCTCCAGCTCTCCTGGAGCCCCTTTAGTTGCTTGGTGATGTGGATTCCTGGTGAGGGCTTGTGCTCTGTTCTGTCAGGAGCGTGCACAGGCCCAGTTTGCCTAAATCAGCCTCAGGTTACAACTGAGCATTTTATTTCAGTAAGTGGAAAATGCCTCTTTTTGCATTAGTGGACTGTTTTAGCTCTCCCTGTGCTCACGCAGAGGCAGCAGGTCAGGGCAGTGGATGTGATTCAGGCATTCCAGCACACTGTGTTCTACCTCCTATTTTCAAAGCACTGTTCAGAGGTTGCTCACGCAGTGCTTTGTCTCAGGCAGAGGCCCCCTTATAAACTGTGGGTAACACGGGATGGGTGTGGTGGAGGAGGGTTTTTTTTTTGTTTTATGAGGAGCAGCTGAGGGAGCTGGGGGGGCTCATCCTGGAGAAAAGGAGGCTCAGGGGGGACCTTCTGGCTCTGCAACTCCCTGACAGGAGGGGGGAGCCAGAGGGGTCGGGCTCTGCTGCCAAGGAACAAGGGACAGGATGAGAGGAAACGGCTGTGCTAGAGGACATTGTTTAAGTTGGATATTAGAGAAAATTTCTTGACCAAGAGGGTTGTCTATCCCCGGCAGAGGCTGCGTAAGGCAGTGGTGGAGTTCCCATCCCTGGAGGAATTTAAAAGCTGTGTGGATGTGCCACCTGGGGACAAGGGTTAGTGGTGGGCTTGTCAGTGCTGGGGGAATGGTTGGACTCGATGGTCTTTGGAAAGCTTTCCCAACCTAAATAATTCTGTGGTTCCATGAAACCATCCCAGAACACTCCGCCAACCCTAAGCCAGGCGGGCAGGGCACTGCGGGTCGTGCGGTGCTCCTGCTGCGCCCCGTGTTTACGGGGAAGCCGCGCGGGTCCCTGGTCCGGCCATCACGGGTGGGCTTCTCCCATGGAGCGCTGACGCCGAGCCTCCCTTCGCCGCCGATATAACCGAGCACGTCCCGCCGCCCGACCCACGGAGGGTGTTCCCGTGCGTGGGTGGGGACTCGCCGGGGCGGGCCGGGCCGGGCCGGGCGGCGCCGGGAGCGGCGGAGCGCGGCGGTGGCAGCGGCAGGATGCGGGAGGCGCGGTTCAGGGACCACTTCTGGGTGAGCGGGACCGGGACACCGGGGTCAGGGCCAGCCGGAGCCGGGGGGCACAGCCGGGGGTCACAGCTGGAGGTGGGGGGTCACCGCTCTTTGGTTAGAGTGGGCTCCAACGCGATCGTGGTCGTGGGGTGACTTTGCTGAAAGCTCTGGGCATCCTGAAGTGATAAAACAGTGGCACAGATTACCCAGAGAAGCTGTGGCTGCCCCATCCCTGGAAGTGTTCAAGACCAGGTTGGACGGGGCTTGGAGCAACTTGGGTTAGTGGAAGGTGTCCCTGCCCATGACAGGGGTTGTTGGAATGAGATGGTCTTTAAGGTCCCTTCCAACCCAAACCATTCCGTGATTCTGTGATCCCCAGCAGGCACTGCCCACCCACACATGTCCTGGGAGTTGTGGCTTTGCAACCTGCTCCGGGCAGCCAAAATAATCCCAGCGAGCAGCCGCTGCCATGCTGGAGGAAATCAGTGCCAGTCTGAGGGTCTGATAACATTAACTGGCCATCAGTGAACTACTTGGAGACACTATAGCCAAAAATGGTCCTTTGATGTGGAGCTAATCCCAGACTGGATGTGCTGGTGCTCGGTGTGCTGCTGTCAGAGCCGCAGAGGAAAAGCCGCACTTTGGGGAAAACCACAATCTATTCTTCTGAGTGTGAACTGTGCTTTTTCTGAAAGGAGAAGTGCAGAAAAGCCACATATCTGCTGTGAAGCGTCAGCTCTGTGGCCGCTCAGTTCCTCTTGTTGTGGTAGACCTTTGTTCCAGGTATCGGCAACCAGGAAGTAAATTACAAAATTGTGTCTTTTGGGGCTGAAAATCCCCATCTGTGAATGGTGCTCGGGGTTTCTCAGATGTTGTCTGGAAGCAGCTCCAGCATCTTGCAGGATGGGGGAGAGGAGCACAGGCCCCAGGAGGAGCAGACACCACGTTTGGAGCTCCTGTGTTTTGTGCAATAAGTGCAGAGCACCAGTGTCATTAGTGTGTTAATTGGCATAGAGCTGTCAAATATGCAAATCCCACACAGGTATCAAACCTGGCATGGAGAATAAAGCCGACTTTGCAACTGGCAGCTGCTTCTCAGCTGTTTGTTGCCAAGAAGTTTTCCAAGGTGTGCTCTCTTTGCTTTGCAAACATGCGGAGGGAAGGGATGCAAGGGTGGCGGCAGCATCCTCCAGGCTGAGGGGAATAACTGTGATGCCAGGAACACTGAACAGGCATGGTTTGTGGTGCCTCAGTGGCACATTGGGCTGAAGAAGATCTCCTCGCCGCAGGGCTGACTTCGGCCATTTCTGCCTGGTTTGTCCCTCTCCAGCTGTGTTGTGGAGCTTTTTGAAAGAGGATCCTGGAGGAGGGGGTTCAGTGGGAGAAAATACCAGGGCCGTAGCAGCGCCAAGCCCCCAAGTTAAGGAGGAGATGGGGCATGCCATGGGGTACTCAGTCCTGCCTCACCCCTTCTGTTGCAAATATGGCTATTTACTGAATAATCCCCAACTCTTGCTGAGCCCAAAACCCTTGGTGCTGCCAGGGATTTTGCTTGGTTTCTTCCCTTCTGAAGCCTGTGTGCTTCAACCACTCCCCCCACCCCCACCCCCTGGCTAAGGAAACGTGCCTGGAGCAGGAGCTGGGGTTGATGTTGGACAGGACGGTGGTGAATGTGACTCAGTGGAGAGATCGAGGCCCTGCTGTGGTGGTTTGGCCCATGGAAAACGCAGGTACCACCCCAAGCAATCGCCACACCACGTACTGGTGACTGTGCATCAGCTGTGAGGGCTGGGGAGGGAGGGGGGAGCAAGAGATGGGAAATAAGAAACCACATTTAGATGAGGTGTGGAGGTCTGCATGTCCAGCTTCCGTTTGCTGCTGGGTGCTGTGAGTCCACACACACTTCCTCTTGCAATATTCCTCTTATATTACCTCGCTTGAGGCAAAAATGGAAGCAGAAGTCTCTGCTGCAACAAGTGATTTCTTAGAATCATAGAATGGTTTCATTTGGAAGGGACCTTTAAAGGCCATCTAGTCCAATCCCCTTCCACCTTCCACTGTCCCAGGTTGCTCCAAGCCCCATCCAACCTGACCTTGAACACTTTCAGGGATGGGACAGCCACAGCTTCTCTGGGCAGCCTGTGCCAGGGCCTCCCCACCCTCCTCATAAAGAATTTCAACAATTTCTTCCTTCTATCAAATCTGAATCTCCCCTCTTTGAGTTTAAAATCATCATCCCTTGTCCTAGTGCTACAAAGAGCATGGTGAGGCACAACATTCATCTTGAGTAGGTTCTTGACCTGTCAAACAAGATGAGATCAAGAGGACCATCTCTGCAGGATCCTGAGCAGGTGGCAGATGCTGCCACACATACCCTGTTCCTTAATGGTGGTGCTGGCTCAGCTTCTTATCTGGTGGTCCAACAAAATGTCTTTTTTTTTTCCCCCCAAATTAAACTCACCATCACACTCTACCTGCAGAAACCCTAAATACTGCTACAAATGCACTTTGCTCTGGTGAGGGGCAATTCTGTAGTGGTTAGGACAGCTCAATGAGAAAGCAAGACTTTGGCAGAGCTCCAGAGGAGGGATGCCTCAAGTGATGGGACAAAGCCTAAAAATAACCAAACCCTCAAAAGCTAGGTCAGTTTTGGTATTGGATCTTCCAGCTTTGGAATGTGACTGGTTGTGAGTGGTGACCACCGAATTTCTTTGTTGGGACAGTGAACTTTTGTTAGTTCTTTACTGTGAGGGTGGGGAGGCCCTGGCACAGGCTGCCCAGAGAAGCTGTGGCTGCCCCATCCCTGAAAGTGTTCAAGGCCAGGTTGGACGAGGCTTGGAGCAACCTGGGATAGTGGAAGGTGTCCCTGCCCATGGGAGGGAGTTGGAACTAGATGGGTGGTTTTAAGGTCCATTGAAACCCAAACCATTCTGGGATTCTATGACTCTATGATAAGCTGCAGCCCACCCTTTTCTCTGTCAGGGTAGCAGGGCTGCGCTTCCAGCCTCACCTGGGGACTGACTGAGCTTTAAACCACACCAGTTCTGTTTTCTTTGATGGATGCTGTGTGTGTTCCTGCACTGGAGCCTGGTCCCTGCTGGAGCTGACGGCATGATGCCCATGATTTCGGAAGGCATGGGGCCACTTTGCTCTCTGCACTCGAGTTTGCTCATTCTCTTGGGTGTCAGCACAGGATGGTAAACTTCCTTAAATAACAAGTTTTGCTCTCTGCACCCTGCTGCAGCTCCTGCTCACCCAGGGACCGAAGTCCAGACATGCCTGAAGCTGAACATGCATTGCCCTGAATGTCCCCACTCCCGTGTTGCTCCCTCCCACAACCTGTGCTTCCTGCATGTCTGTGAGAGAGCTGTGCAAAAACAAAAATACCCAAAAGCTCGTGTTCGTTTGCCCTTGCCTGGCCTGTAGCGATTGCCACACGTTGAGCAAGCACGAGGTTTTGTTTTCACTTGTTTTTGCAACCTGCTCTTCTTCTTTCACTATAGGAGGTCTTTTCTCGCAGTTTTTTCCACTTTCTTAGTACACGTCTAGTTCTCCACAAGCCCGCTCTTCCACGTATTTCAGTTAACCCAAGAGCAAAGCTTTGGGTCTCATCAGAGCAATTTTGTCCTGTAAAACTGTGTAGCAAAACCAAGAAATGACAATAACGCTAAAAACCACCTCAGTTCTGATCTGTGGGCTGACAGCTTGCAGCTTGGAGACTGAAATTTTGGTCATTTTGCTTTTACTGAGACAATGCTCTGCTCTCTACAGTGTATTTAGTGATGCTGCTAAAGCAACCCATGGCTGCGGGGACTGCAACCCCAGGCTCCTGGATTTATTCCCTGGCTGCTGACTCATGGTGTGATGCTGGCTGGGCTGTTTCACTTCCCCTTTCCCCTTGTTGTCCTTCTCTAAACGGGGACTGGCTTGGTGGAACTAATCAGCAGCGTTATGAAACCCTCAGGTCGTCCTTTCAAAGGAACAAGGTGGGGTTTGTGGGGAGAGACAATTTCATGAAGGCGGGATAGTCCAATGCTTTTGGAGTCTTTGGGACGAGCAGGAGAGGTGCATTGGTGTAGGGGAAGGAAACTTCAAAGGGAAAATTATTAATCAAAAAGTAATCCTGCTTTTTGCAAGGTGATGGTCTCAGGTGGGTGAATTTGCAGCGAGTCCTTTTCCTCCTCGCGATGAGTTTTTGTCTCTCCTGTTGCACCTACCTGGTTTTGGGGTGGGGAGGACCTGCAGCTTTGTGCAGCACCTCCTCACCCTGCTCCCTGCAGACACCAGCACAAGCATTTCTTTTTGTCTCAGCAACCTCTGCAGGACCCTGAGCGATTTTGTGGCTACGCGGACTCTGAGCAAGGACAGCACAGCCAGCTATGGTTGCACCGTGTTTCCATCTGCTAAAATAGTCATCCAGCCTCTGGTGTGTTTGTCTAAGCACGTAAGGCAAGGGACACAGACTGAGAGCTCGGCATAAATACAGATCTTCCTAGAGATGGTCCGTGAACAGTGTAGTGCCCCAAACCCTTCCATTTGGGAAGGTTGGGACAGAGTGATGGAGGGCAGGAAGTCTCTGCAGAGGGATCTGGATCAGTGGGCTGAGGCCAACGGTGTGAGTTTCTACAAGACCAAGTGCCAGGTCCTGCCATTGTGTCCCAACAGATCCCTGCAGCTCCAGGCTGGGGCAGAGGGGCTGGAAAACTGGGAAAGGCCCTGTGGGTGTTGGTGGCAGCAGCTGGACCTAACCCAGCTGTGGTGTGGCAGCAGGGCCAGGGCAGTGCCCTCCCTGTGCTGGTACTGCTGAGGCACCTCCAGTGCTGGGGCAGTTCTGGGCCCTCAGACAAGAGAGACACTGTGAGGCTGGAGCGTGTGCAGGGAAGGGAACGGAGCTGGGGAAGGGTCTGGAGCAGCAGGAGCGTCTGAGGGAGCTGGGGGGGCTCATCCTGGAGAAAAGGAGGCTCAGGGGGGACCTTCTGGCTCTGCAACTCCCTGACAGGAGGGAGGGAGTCAGAGGGGGATCGGGCTCTGCTCCCAGGGAACAAGGGACAGGATGAGAAGAAACGGCCTCAGGCTGTGCCAGAGGACATTGTTTAGGTTGGATATTAGGGGAAATTTCTTCACTGTAAGGGTTGTCCATCCCTGGCACAGCTGCCCAGGGCAATGGTGGAGTCCACATCCCTGGAGGGATTTAAAAGCCCTGTGGATGTGGCACTTGGGGACATGGGTTAGTGGTGGCCTTGGCAGTACTGGGAAAATGGTTGGACTCGATGGTCTTAGAGGGCTTTTGCAACTTACACAATTCTATAATTCTGTGTTTCTCCAATGTCAATATTTCGTAGGGTGTGTGTCTGCAGGGGTTTTCCACGTAGAGTGGGGCAGGAGATGGAATCGTCAAGCTCAGCAACTTGTCTTTCAGCTGTGACTCAGCCATTTCATATTTTCACATCCCCACTAGAGCATTTCAGCCCCTCTTTTGCCTGCAAGTGCAAACAAACCCCAAAACATTACAAGGAGCACTCAAAATCCCGCTCCTCATCAACTCTGTTGGGAGGGTGGTGCAAATCCAGGCAGCAGATCAGGAAGGGGGGAGCACATCCTGTGGGCTTGGGAAACATCAGCTGCTGCTTTGTCACCTTGAAATCATCTGTTTGTAGTTTCCATGGGCTGCTGTCCTGTAAATAGCACATGGGCTCAGAGCTCTGCCCAGCAGGAAGGACCAGGACAGCCGTGGGAGGGCAGCAGTAGAGATCCTTGTCCCTCTGCCCCACTTTGTTTTGGCAGGGCTGGGTGCAACCCCCAACCTCTATACCTGTCTTGGGCTTAGTCTGTTATGCTTTTAAATCTTCTGTGCCCATGGCTCTGTGCTCTCTGTGTTGCACTTCCTCTTCCATTGCAGCAGCCAGCCCTGCCTTTGGGACATCCCACAGGCAGTCACAGAATCCCAGGATGGTTTGGGTTGGAAGGGTCCTTAAAGCTCATCCAGTTCCACCTCTCTACCATGGGCAGGGTCACCTTTCACTAGACCAGGTTGATCCAAGTCCCGTCCAACCTGGCCTTGGACACTTCCAGGGATGGGGCAGCCACAGCTTCTCTGGGCAACCTGTGCCAGGGCCTCACTGCCCTCACAGCCAACAATTCCTTCCCAATAACCCATCTAACCCTGCCCTTTGGCAGTGGGAAGCCTTGTCCCCCTTGTCCTGTCCCTCTAATCCCTTTTCCAAAGTCCCTCTCCAGCTCTCTTGGAGCCCTTTTAGGCACTGGAAGGGGGTCTAAGGTCTCCCTGGAGCCTTCTCTTCTCCCGGTGAACACCCCCAGTCATGCTGGTCCTTTTGATTCTCTCCGTACCAAACTTGTCCAGAAGGTGCTGTTAAAGCTGGTTTCACAGAATACAACCCTGCCCAGCTCCTTCAATCAGGAGCTCCTCCTGCCTGGAAACAGCTCTTTTGGAAACCTCCCATGGAGGGATTTAAAAGACGTGTGGATGTGGCACTTGAGAACATATGTTGTTGCTGGATTGAGATCTTCTTTTTTCTGAAAATCTTGTCCCATACATTGTTCTCATCCAGGAGTCTCTCCCACCCCTTAAAAAGAAAGATCTTATTTCATAAAGAGGCACTTGCACACATGCTCTCCCTGAGCTGTTGCCTGTGCAAATGCCTCTGGAGGTGGCAGTGTCCATGGTCTGCACTGATGAGGATGTGACTCCTGTGTTTTCAGAGCACGGATCTGACAAGCACCGTTGGCTACGACAGCATCATCCAACACCTGAACGATGGCAGGAAGAACTGCAAGGAGTTTGAAGACTTCCTGAAGGAAAGGTAGGGAGCTGCCTCTGATCACGGGTTGGGTTGAGCCTGGGAAGTGAGGCACTACTCCTACTCCTGGTGCTCCCAGTTTGATTTCTGTTGTGTTTAACTGTCCACTCTGTTAAAATGCTCTGCCATGAAGCTTACCTTGCTGTTCACCTTGCTGAAGATCAGGTGAGAACTTTGGCCTAGGAGAGGCAGGGCCTTGTCCTGAATTTGTCTTTGTACATTAAGAACAGCTCATAGATTTAATGCTAAAAAGAAGTAGCATTAGGTTTTGCCTTTATCAGTCAGAGAATACGACCTAAGCAGAGGTTCTGTGGCTACAGAAACAACTGAGAGGGTCTGGATTTATGGTTCACCTGGTTAGCAATGGCTAAATATGAAGAGCATTGTAGAACAACCCTGAATTAATGTTATTTTGGTAATGAGAGCTGGAAAAAAACAACCTGTGACTGGATGACTTGGTGCAGAGCAGCCTGGGGCAAACATAATGGGGGTGAAGAGGAGGGGAACCTGCACTTAAAAGTGTCTAGTGCACCTACATCTCTTTAGGCTGGAATTTCGTGTTCCAGGAAAATTTGGGCTTTCCAGCTGAGGAACTGGACCCTGAGAATTGTGTCCCCCTCATTTGTGACAACAAGAGAGTGCCAAAAGCCTCCTCCACACCCTGTGTCCTCTTTGTTCTTGAAGTAGGTGTAGGTTGCCACCAATGTGTCTTTCCAGAAAGAGATTAGAGGCTGGACCTGGACTTGCTACTGGCACCTCTCTCTGAACATGGCTCAGTTCTCCGTGTACAGCAGGGCTGTTAACACAGTTCCAGCCATGGAGGACGTGCCTGTTGGATGCTTTGTCCCAAATGAAGTTCATGTGAATGCTGTTAGACAGAGGGGAAAAAAAAATCAATTTATGATATTTATCTTTTCCCCGTTTCCCTACAAGCTTTGGGAATTTCTAAAGAGTTAAGCTGGGTGAACCTTCACTGCCAGACTCGAGAAGTCGACAACACAGGTGTTTGCATCTGTGTTAGGAGATACAGGCTTTTTAGGAAGCTATTTATTTTATCCAGTAGACCTTCTAATGCAGTCTTTAGCAGGAGTTGTTTCTTTACACTGACTGCAGACAGTTAGGGTTGCCTAGGTTGAGATACTACATTTGACCAAGCAAGTCCAGCCCTGGTTGTCTGTGCTGACTTCAAAGCAGCTGCAGAAAGCTGGTTGTTCTTGTACTGCAACACGTAGACTCTCTTCCCCCCCTCTCATTCTTTCAAGAGAGGAGGACAAAAGGATCTCTCAGAGGTGTTATTTCTGTTACCTCACAAGATTTGGCCTCTTCTTCAGGCGTTCTCCGTAAGGATCAGAGGCAGGTCCAGAGAGTACTTATTGCTTCATTCAAAAAAGCCCTGAAGAGCTGAAATGCCTGAGCTGAGCTTTGGGGTGCATGCCTGGTGGCCAAGCTGTCTTTGAGGTGCCTGCTCCCTTCCTGTCACATTTGGTATAAATCAGCTAGGTCAGAGTCAAAAGTACTTAGGTCAGAGTCAAAAGTACTTAGTGTGGACAGACCGAGGGATCTCAAAAGCCCTGTTCCATAGGAAACTGAGGGGAAAAAACCTACCTAGGTGAGTCACCTGGCTGCATCTTTGAGCCAGGCACAGGCAGCTTAGTCCTCCATCACCTGTGGAGGTGATCCTTGAACCCATCAGCCCAGGGGAGATGGGCAGAGCAGCATATCGGGACCACAGACACAGCAAAGCCAAGTGTTTCCACTGGAAAACCTGGTTGGCACAGGTCAGGAGTTCAGAGCAGGTCTTGAACTCCACTGCTAACAAGTCTTAGTTTCTGAATTAGGAACTTTCTCTCATTCCTCTCTTTTCTCAACAGGGCAATTATAGAAGAAAAATATGGCAAAGAGCTCATCAACTTGTCGAAGAAGAAGCCCTGTGGGCAGACGGAGCTGAAGTAAGTTCACAATGCTGTGTGTGTTCTGCTTTTATGAGTGTCCATGGATCAAAGAAGGAGGAAGAGAAGGAAGGAGACTGTGAGAGACAAAACAGTGTTTTGAAATGTGATTGGGACGTCCAGAAGATGAGCTGAAACCATTCTCATGAATGAACAGTGCCCCAGCTGGGTTCTGCTTTGCTTTGAGCCAGACTCCACCAAGTTCCCACCAGCCATAGACTAACCAAAGCACTGTAGATGCTCAGGTGAGGTGTGGACTGGTGGTTCGGCAGAAAGCCGAGGATCATGAGACCCAAGAGTTCACTCTTGACTGGTTTTGTAGCCAGGGGGAAGTACAGGTTGAGTCAAACCACGCAAATATCTTCACAGTGTTGTGACCACTGTGGCTCCATGAGTGGGTCTCCATTTCCCCAGTGACCCTCGGCACCTTCTGCTCCCTGCTTTGTTTCTATACTTTATACATACCCAGTCTGACATTCTCTGATCATTGTTTTTACAGTTTTGTGTCACATAAAATGTTTCTGAAATTAACAGGGAGAAAAGTTCTCTAAGTTTCCAACCACAGGCCAGTGCACCATGTAGAAGGTGTTCGTGTGCCCAAAATTATGCTTCAGGAAGGTTGCCTGATACACTCATTGTGAAACTTAGAATTTTGATAGCATCCAACGTTCAGAAAGATGTAAAGGAGGTCTCAAAGCAAGTGAGCTGTGCTATACCTGAGAGAGAAAAAGCCAGAGGTATAAAGAGGGTAGATAAACCTGCCTTGAGTTGCTTTGACTGGTGTCAAGCAGTCTCTGTTTTGGGAGAGGTGCTCTGCTGATACTTGTGCCTGGCCATGCTTTCCCACTCTTTTTAATGTTCC
Organism: Pipra filicauda; assembly: GCF_003945595.2. Lineage (NCBI taxonomy): Eukaryota > Metazoa > Chordata > Aves > Passeriformes > Pipridae > Pipra > Pipra filicauda. The sequence continues at coordinate 752,016 of NW_024104327.1, read as the reverse complement.
TCCTGTGTCTTTCAGCACGCTGAAGAGATCCCTGGATGTTTTCAAGCAACGTAAGTAATTCTTCATGCTTGTCAGGACACTTGGTTGTGCCAAAGCCTGAAGGCAACTTCTTAGAAAGAAAATGGCAGGGAAACCTCTAAAGTTGTGGTGACGGGGTCCGGCATAGGCTGTACTCCTGGCCTGGCTCGTCCCAGTGCATGGGGTCTGGGACAAAGTGCTCCAGGGCACAGGTGGGAGATGAGACCCACAGGGCATCCTTTTGAGGATCTCTTGGGCTTTCAGGTCTGGCTGCAGCTCAGAGGTTGTGATTGTGTTGTGTATCAAAGCTGTGCATGGGAAGGTCTCTTGGGGTTTATTGGATAGGCTTGTCCTCTTTATACACACACACAGTAATTCACACTTTGAATCCTGGGGGCAGTTCTGGGCCCCTCAGACAAGAGAGACATTGAGGGGCTGGAGCGTGTGCAGGGAAGGGAATGGAGCTGGGGAAGGGTCTGGAGCAGCAGGAGCATCTGAGGGAGCTGGGGGGGCTCATCCTGGAGAAAAGGAGGCTCAGGGGGGACCTTCTGGCTCTGCAACTCCCTGACAGGAGGGTGGAGCCAGGTGGGGTGTTGGGCTCTGCTGCCAGGGAACAAGTGACAGGATGAGAGGAAATGGCCTCAAGCTGTGCCAGGGGAAGTTTAGGTTGGATATTAGGGAAATTTTTCACTGTAAGGGTTGTCTATCCCAAGCACAGGCTGTCCAGGGCAGTGGTGGAGTCCCCATCCCTGGAAGGGTTTAAAAGCCATGTAGTTGTGGCACTTGTTGACATGGGTTAGTGGTGGGCTTGGGAGGGCTGAGGGAATGCTTGGACTTGATGATCTTAAGTGGGCTTTTTCAGCTTAAATGGTTCAGTGGTTCTAATTGGAACATGTAAAAGATGATGCTTTGGCCACCATACACAGTCTCTGTATCACAGCTTGCCGGGGTACTGGGCAGACAGCACCTTAAAGGCAGACAGCACCTTAAAGGTGAGCACTCTGCTACCCTGTGCCTGCCAGCTTTGTCAGCTGGACATCCCTGACATGGCTCTGCCCTCACCACTGCTGACTATTCCAAGCTGTGGGTTTGGAACAGCTTTGGAATGTTGAATCACGAGCTGCCATTTGGCTCCGCTGCCTCGGTGACCTGGCTGGGGTGGCATTTCGTGGTGTGGCTGCTCACCTTCAGCAAGAGGAGCCTGAGATTTTTTTAGCCTTAGTTTTTCTATGGCCCAAGTTGCTGCCTGCTGGCCTGGGGTAGTGCATCCTTCACTCAGCTGTGCCGGGGTGCGATGTGTTGAAACGCGCCCGAATTCACCCGCGTGAGGGGGAGATGTGACTGTGCTTGTTTGAGTAACTTCTCTCAACTGGAGTTTCCTCAGACTCGGGGGCAGGTCCCAGGAGGACTGGTCCTTACGTAGGTGAGCACTTCTCCGAGCCTGCTTCAAACAACCTGTGCTTTTTCATGTTTCTGAAAGGGGATGTGTGACGTGGGGCCAGTTTGATGTCAGTTGAATTGAGAAACACAGTCTCTTTAGGAATATGTATCTATATATATCTATATCTATCTATCTATCTATCTATCTAAGTTATTTTTTCTTTGCAGAGATAGACAATGTGGGACAAGGTCACATCCAGCTGGCGCAAACCCTTCGGGAGGAAGCGAAAAAGATGGAGGACTTCAGGGAAAAGCAAAAACTGCATCGGAAAAAGGTCAGGCACTGTGGGAAGATGTGCCTTCCCACAGGATGTTGATCCTGCCCCAGCAGTGGGCTAATCCCAGAGCTGTGTCCTGCTGTTCCCCAGCCCCCTCTGTGCCCCCCGTGCCTGCTGCTGCTGGGAAGTCCTGAGTTTCTTCCTACATGTTGCAACCATGTTGGTGAACTGTGCAGCAACCTCCAGCTTCCTTCTTCTCACTGCCACATCCTCTCCTTTGGGTGGTTTTTGGGGCCAGCCACAGCAGGGGCTCAGCCCCAGGACACCAGCCTCAACTGGGAATACTTTGAAGCATTTATATACAGCGCTGTATGATCTCCATAGGGTCTGATAAAATGGCCAAGCCTTTTAACTTTTTGTTGAGATTCCTTTTTCTGGATTTTCCTTTTTCTAGAAAACTGCTAGAACCAGGGGCTGGTTTGGACTAGCAGAGGGGAGTGGGCTTCCCAGCTTTGTCAGAGCCTGTGGAGATGACACAGTACTATACATTGCTATACATTTAGTTCGTAGAGCTCCTTTGCATACACAAGTCAAGGCTTAGACAGAAGCATGAAAGATGAGTTTTGTGAAGATGCTTTGGGTGGATGAAGGTCCTTAAGCCCATCTCAGTCTGGTCTGTGACTCTTTCCCAAGCCACCCAGTGGAGCTTTGATGGTCAGCGATGTGCTGATTCTGGGCCTGTTTTCTTCACAGATAGAGCTGATCATGGAGGCGATTCACAAAAACAGGAATGTGCAGTACAAGAAGACCATGGAGGTAAAGCAAACCTGCTGCTGTTTCTTGCTTTGTGGGTTAACACTGCTCAGTCACAAGCACAGAGCTGGGGCAGGCTTAAATGAGAGGGTTTTCCTCCTCTACTGTGACACTGGATGCTGAGTCTGTGTGAGTGGTGTGCAGGGTGTGTTCAGAACACTGAAGGGCACACCAAGGACACAGAATCACAGAAACACAGAATATGCTGAGTTGGAAGGGACCCACAAGGATCATCGAGTCCAGCCCTTAGCCCTGCACAGGACCATCCCCAAGAGTCACACCGTGTGCCTGAGAGTGTCATCCAAACACTGCTTGAGCTCTGGCAGCCTTGGTGCTGTGCCCACTGCCCTGGGGAGCCTGTTCAGTGCCCAACCACCCTCTGGGGGAAGAACCTGTTTCTAATATCCAACCTAAACCTTCCCTGACACAACTCCAGACCATTCCCTGGAGTCCTGTCACTGGTTACTACAGAGGAGGCACAGCCAGTGGTAGCCTTTCAGGGCTGGATAAATGTGATTTAGAATGATAGAATTGTTCAGGTTATAAAAGCCCTTTAAGATCCTTGAGTCCAACCATTAACCAGCACTGCCAAGCCCACCACTAACCCATGTCCCCAGGTGCCATGTCCACACCTTTTTTGAGCACTTTAATGGATGGTGACTGCACCACTGCCCGGGACAGCCTGTGCCAGGGCTTGATAACACTTTCTGTGAAGAAATTTTTCTGGATATTAAATCTAAACCTTGTCTGATGCAACTTGAGGTTGTTGCCTCTTGTCCTGTCCCTTGTTCCCTCGGAGCAGAGCCCGACCCCCACCCAGCTCCCCCCTCCTGTCAGGGAGTTGCAGAGCCAGAAGGTCCCGTCTGAGGCTCCTTTTCTCCGGGCTGAGCCCCCCCAGCTCCCTCAGCTGCTCATCACCAGACCCTTCCCCACGTCCTCCTCTGGGTACTCTCATGGACTTGGTTGTCATGAGCTTTCCATCTGTAAATGCAGCTTGTCTTGTGAGGCTTCCCCTAAGCCACAGGGCACCTGGGACCTTGTGTGCCACCCCCTGCTCCTCTGGCAGCCTGTGCCCACCTCTGCCCTCGTAGGCTGTTCTCTCCCCCAGAGCTCCCACCCGAGCTGTGTGCTGGTGTCTCTCCCAGGCCAAGCGTCTGTACGAGCAGCGGTGCCGGGACAAGGACGAGGCGGAACAGGCCGTGCACCGCAATGCAAACCTGGTGACGCAGAAGCAGCAGGAGAAGGTACAGGGAGGTGGGGCAGGGGGAGAAAGGGATGCCTCTTCTTGTCAGCTCTCCCGCCCCATGGCTCTTCTCCCAGCTCTGGGTTTTGGGGTGAGACGGGAGGGCTGGTGGTGCTCACCAGTGGGGCTGCAGCGCCGTCGGGGATGCACCCAGGGGCTCCTCCACCTTCCTTCTCTCTCCCATTTTTGGCAGCTGTTCGTGAAGCTGGCTCAGACGAAATCAGCTCTGGAGGACTCCGGTGAGTGGAAATGCCATGTTGGGAGGGCAAGGGACATGTTTCCAGGGGCAGGGAGTTGTGAAGCCATGGCAGGGCTCGTGGGCAAGCTCCAGCTCTTGGATCAGGCACAGCTCCTCAGAAACACATGCCCAAGATACCAGCGATGGGCACCTAACCTGGAGAAGCCTGCATGACCCCACCAAGGCCATGTCCTTCCACTTTATCCCTGATGTCCTAGCCATTTCAGGCTTCACATATTACCTTCTAGTGAAGGGTATTTACATTAATGTTAATCATGGAATCAGTGAATGATTTGGGTTGGAAGGGGCCTTAAAAATCATCTCATTCCAACCCACCCTGCCTGTCGACCTTCAGCTGACACTGTGATTTCTCTTGCAGACAGGAGCTACCAGCAGAATGTGACCATGCTGGAGAAGGTCCGGGAAGAGTGGCAGATGGAGCACATCAAAGCTTGCGAGGTAAATGCCCTCAAACACCTTTACATGGCAGTGTGGTCCTCTGGGTGTCCACTCCTGTCTGCAGAGCCCAGGGACGGCACAGATTTCCCTTCTGTGTATTCCCCTGGCAGTGAAGCAGCAGGATGTGTTGCAGCTAACTCTGTGTGTGCCTAAAGCTTGGCTTCTTGATTCAAGGCCCCACTACTTCAAGGTTTCCACTATTTTTTAATTATTTCTATTTTTCCACCACCTTTTAAAATTGACAGAGTCAAGGTCATGACGTTTTGCCCATTACCTACTTGCATGTTTGGCATGGCTGTCACTTTGAACAGCTGTGGTTGCCTCTGGATACTCAGTGACTTAAGGCCAGTATGTCCTAGAGCCTCAGCAACACCTGGAAGACTCTGTCTGAAACTCTAAAAGACTTTCCATGGACAGGGACTGCAGAGATTGAGGTTCTATCCCAGGTTTGCAAACAGCTTTCCCATTCCCAGCTGTGCTGATTCCTTCCCAATTTATTTCTCATCAGGCTGCGATTTTACTTTTCTGTTTTGAACTGGAATTTGCTGTCTCTGTTGTGTGGTGTGCGTGAGTGCCTCAGTGATGGTGTGCTTTTGGTGTCTGGGGTCTCTGGAAGCCTCTATGATGGGGACATTTCAAAAGGTATACCAGATTCAGATTTCTGGTATGCCAGATTTCAAAGGCTTGGGTTGAAACCTGCTTGGAAAAGGGCTGGGCAGGAAAGAGGGAGAAGACCAACCAGTCAATGCACCTCTGGTTTCATGCATCCTCACTGTGTATTTATTTCTCTATATCTGCAGCCTGGAAGTGTTAAAAGGACATGTAGATGTGGCACTTGGGGCCGTGGGTTAATGGTGTCCTTGGCAGTGCTGGGGGAATGGTTGGACTTGATGATCTTAGGGGGCTTTTCCAACCTAAATGATTCTGTGATTCTAGGACACCTGTGGAAGGGAAGTGAGCTGGGACCACAGGAGCATGGGGTGCCTAGGGAACATGTACTGCCTTTAGGAATCTGGCTTGTTCTCCCCAGAGGTGCTGGGGGACCCCCTTCACATCAGTTCTGCAGACTTTCTGAGCTTAACAAACACTCATCTTAACACTCATCTGGTTGCACAAAGGGATCATTTCTCTTCTGGGCAATCTGGAGGACGTGCTGTTTCCTTGTTTCCTGCAGAGCACCAACACCATCTGCTCCTTGCAGTTGTCTTTTCATGGCACTTGGGAACGAGAAGCAGTAAGGATTAAGGAGATTTGCTCTCATTTCAAAGATGATGTGGCCGTTTTTGTCTGTGTTGTTTCAGTTCTTTGAGACTCAGGAGTGTGATCGGATCAGCTATGTCCGTAACGCCCTCTGGCTCCACGTCAACCAGCTCTCCCTGGGCTGCGTCCAGAATGATGAGGTACCTCAACTAAAAGTCTTTGTTCTTCTGTGTGGAAAGCAGAGCCCAGTTTGTTTTCCTGTGCTCTGAGCTGTGTTACGTGTGAGTTGGACTGTGGCTCTTCATTGGCCACCAGACACCAGCATGAGTGGGCAGGCAGAAGGTTTGGCCAAAACTCTGGCAGATGAGCTTTCCTCTAGCATTCACACATTTTTTGAGTGTGCTGAAACACTGGAACAGGTTTCCCAGAGAAGCTGTGGCTGCCCCATCCCTGGAAGTGTTCGAGGCCAGGTTGGATGGGGCTTGGAGCAACCTGCTCTAGTGGAAGGTGTCCCTGCCCATGGCAGGGGGTGGAACAAGATGGGCTTTAAGGTCCCTTTGAGCCCGAACCACTCTAAGATTCTGTGATTCCCCTGTCACTGCAGCTTGTGCACTGGGTGAATATTGGGATTTCTCCCCATGTCTAATAGACAGTTGGAAAAACCCCTCTTGTTTTTTGACCTGATGTAATAGAAATGCATTTTATTTCCCTTTTGCAGAAATATGAGGAAATCCGCAAGAGTTTAGAAATGTGCAGCATTGAGAAGGATGTTGATTTTTTTGTAAATTTGCGCAAAACTGGAAGTTTGGCTCCAGGTAAGAGCTCAGTACAATCTCACAAAGTAGTGCTGACTGCCCTGTACTCCTCATGGAGCTGCTGCTCAGGTCAGCATCAGTTGGGGTGCAAAAAACATTGATTTTGCAACATTCCTCCTTTAGTTCACTGCTACGCAGCACTAGTCTCTGCCAGTTTCAAAAGTCCTTGAAGATAGCACTCTTAGTGCTATCTTAGGACTTAGTTTCCTGGTCAGGCATTTTCACAGAGAGGGGAAAGACTTAGGATCTGACTGCTGGTATAAGAAGTATTTTATGTCTATGAAAGGCCTGTACTTTACTACTGTTAACTTTTCCTAGCTCCTGTTGTTTATGAAAACTACTACAATACACAGAGAAATGTGACTCCTGCGAGAAGTCCAGCGCCTGTACCTATATCAAGGTAAGGGATATAACATGTACAATTGCAATTGCTATTGCAAGTGATGCTCTCCCCCCCCGCAAAAGGGCATATTTTATTCCTTTTAGTCTATTGGAAGCTTGACTTGGGAGTATTAGAGGAAAATATTTCCTCGCATGGTTCTTGTTGTGATCTGTCCATCTGAGGAGTGTTAAAGGCATGTGTGGGTAGAGGGAGGAACTGCAGAGCTGAATTCACTCCCCTGGGACAGAAGCTGGGCTGGGAGGACAGGCTGAAGGGTGTTTCTGCCAGGGGCCAAGGTGACAATGAGGGCCAAAGACTCATGCTAAGGATGAGTGTGCCACTTTGGCTGCCACACTGGGAGTTGAGCCCTGTCCAGTTATGGCTTCCTGATGTGTCACTCTGGGCAAAGGCATGTACAAAGGCATACCCTGAGGCTCACCTGTGATTGTGATTTTTTTCCCCAGCTTAGTGCTTTTTGGCTGCTTTTTCCTCTCCTGCACCATATCAGCTTCAATTCCTGTGTTTGCCAAGCAGGCTGTGGGTGGTGAGCCCACCAGGTCTCTATAAAGCCCAGGTTGTCAAACCTCTTGCCTTCCCACCAGCTCTGGGAGGGCAGCTGGGGAGTGCAGAACCAGGGCAAAGGGAGTCCTGTATCCATGCAGATCCTCACCTCTGTGTTTCCTTCTGTGCAGGAGGGGACCTCTGCCCACCCCGACCAGTGCACCAGGTGAGTTATTGCTTTATGGGCTTTCTGGCCCCACAGAGGAACTATCACTCCAGGCCCTCGTCCCAGGTCCCTCTCCAGCTCTCCTAAAGCCCCTTTAGGCCCTAGAAGGGGTTCTCAGGTCTCCCTGGAGCCTTCTCTTCTCCAGGCTGAACATCCCCAGCTCTCCCAGCCTGTCTATAGGACACCTCTTTGAGACTCATTCACCCTTGCACCCCATCCCTTTAACATGGATGGCCAGTGTGGGAAGCCTTATAATGAGCACTTCTCATGAGGAAACCTATTTTTTTTTTGTGCTCTCTGTTTCAGGGGAGCCTGATTACGCCACAGTTGATGGCTACAGCTTGGTACATTTCTAGCAGTCACAGTAAGTACTCACTTTTGATGAAGAAAGGGGGCTTATGGGAAAGAGGGAGAGGGATTTTTAACCTGGGCAGATAGTAACACAACAAAGGGGAATTTTAAACTAAATGAGGTTAGATTTAGGTTAGCTATAAGGAAGAGCTTCTTCCCTGTGAGGGTGGTGAGGCCCTGGCACAAATTGCCCAGAGAAGCTGTGGCTGCCCCATCCCTGGAAGTGTTCAAGGCCAGGTTGGATGAGGCTTGGAGCAACCTGAGCTAGTGGAAGGTGCCCCTGCCCATGGCAGGGGGTGGAGTGAGATGGGCTTTAAGGTCCATTCCAACCGAAACCATTTTGCGAATCTGGAGCTACCTGGAAGAGGGACTCTGGAGAAAGAAAGGCCACTGGTTAAAGGGTGATATTTGAGGGGGATCACTTCCAACTGGAAGTGATGCTCCTGCCCTGCCATCACCTCTCTGAGCTGGAGCTGTGGTTTAGACACTGTTGATCCTGTCCTGTAGGTTTTCCAGGCAGAAGACACTGTTGGTCTGACCAGCGTGGCACAGGTGGTGTTTCCCGTTATTCCCAGACACTAAAGTGTCTGAAGTGCTTCTGCTTTTCAAAAACATATTTGAGGACTGATAATTATTTGTGCATCCAGAAAGTGCCTACTAAAAAATCTGTGCCTTTCATCAGCAAACTCCTTGGATGGCTATCCTATCTTCAAACTCAGAGGAAGAAAAGGACCAGACACAGGGGCGATTTGTGTCGGAAGAAGTGTTTGATTTGAAGTTCCTCTAAAGTGCAGCCGTTGGGAGAGGCTGGAGCCTCCCACTCTCCAGATAACTAGCTCATATGTGCCGAGGGGAGTGCTGCATGATGCTTTGGGCGCTCTGGCTTGTGTTCAGGGCACCTGCATCCCCCTCAGATCTCAGGTTACTCTTTCGCCTGTCTCTAAAGTCTTTCATTACTGGGGATTGAACTTGTAATTTAGGTTTAATTTTACTCTCATCTTTCGGGGATCTCACTTAGGGGAGCACCAACAGTTACACCGTGTGTCTGGCTTAGCTGTAGGTGTGCTCCAGGCTTAAGTGCCGATGCTGGAAGCTGATTTGCATCTTGCCTGGTGCAGCAGTTCACAGCATGGCTACCCAGTGAGGGGCTGTGCCACCACAAACCTGCTGGGAGGTTCCACATCCCATGGTGTTGTTGAGGATCAGGAGGACATTGTTCAGATCTCCCAAATGCCTCTCCAGTGAGGGGCTTGTGAGTTTTTAGGTTCATGGTACAGCTTGTCCCTGGAAAGGCTCTAGGGACCAGGTTGGACGGGGTTTGGAGCAACCAGGTCTAGAGCAAAATGTCCCTGCCCACAGCAAGGGGTTGGAACTAGATGGTCTTTAAGGTCCTTCCCAACCCAAACCATTCTACAGTTCTATGATTCTATGATTTAATTAGCTTTTGACAATCTCTAAACTTTGGACTTGTTCTGACTATGCACCACTGGAAACAAACTTAGCTACTGCTGGAGCCATGAAACTTGTTTTCTGACCAGATCTCCTCAAACTTCCTGCCCTTTCTGTTACTATATATATATATGTATCTTATGATTATGACTTTGATTCAGAAGCTCATGTGCTTCGGGGCTGCTGATCTCTCTGACGTCCCAGTGTGCAGTGCTGCTTGACTGCTCCTCAGTGCCTTACGACACTGGACACAGGGACACAGGACATGGGGATAAACACACAATTGACCTGTCTAAACCCGGTGCCAGGTGACTAACCTGGAGCAGCAGGATTTGCTATTTGTATGACATTTTTCCAGCTGAATCTGCACGGCTTCAGCACGTGTCCCAGCCCATCAGTCCTTGGGGCTTTTTACTGTGTTTTCTTGTGTGGGGAAGATGACAGTGAGCTCTGACATCTGCCCTCCTGCAAAGTGCACGTGCCAAGGAATCCGCTATCCTGTTTTATTTCTGAAAGACCAAGGACACAAGTATTATTCCGAAGGAGCCTGCTGTAGTCTTAGTTGTTTAAATACATATTTTAAAAAATAAATTTTGAGTCTCACGTGTTGGGTATGTGGGGTTTTTTTTAAAGGTTGTCTTGTTCACTTTCTGTTGGGGCTGGGGTGGGACACCTTCAGAGCACATCCTCGCTCAGCCTTTATTTCAGTCCTTGCTCATTACCAACACAGAGGTGGCAGAAAACACCCCCAATAAGACTGGCACAAGGACAAGTACTTGCTATTAGACAGGCACAGCTGACCACGTAGGGCTGTTTGCCCTGGAAGAGTGTCTGCTCTGCAATACATGGCACGGTTTCTTTATTGGGGCTTTTCTGCTGACTGAGCACAATAGTTGCTGTTAGGCTTTTCTGGATTCGGAGGTCCCCAGTGGCTTGCACATTCATTAAATGCACAGAAGTGATACCAAAACAGGGGTGCTGGGGAAGGGTCTGGAGCAGCAGGAGCGTCTGAGGGAGCTGGGGGGGCTCATCCTGGAGAAAAGGAGGCTCAGGGGGGACCTTCTGGCTCTGCAACTCCCTGACAGGAGGGAGGGGCCAGGGGGGTGGTGTCAGGCTCTGCTCTCAGAGAACAGATGATAGGGTGAGTGGAAATGTCCTCAAGTTGTGCCAGGGGAGGTTTAGGTTAGATATTAGGGGAAATTTCTTCCCTGAAAGAGTTGTCAAGCTGTGGCACAGCTGTCCACGGCAGTGGTGGAGTCCCCATCCCCGGATGAATTTAAAAGCTGTGTGGATGTGCCACTTGGGTTAGTGGTGGCCTAGGCAGTGCTGGGGGAATGGTTGGACTTGATGATCTTGGTGGTCTTTACAACCTCATTGACTAGGATTCTATGAAAACACCAAGTGTTCGCACAGACCTAGGCCAAGAAAACTGAGCTTTGAAGAGGAGTGTCCAGACATGGAGCTACTGGGAAACAAGTCTATGTGTTCGTGGGTGCCAAAATGGCTTTTTTTCTTCATAATCTTCCCTTGTCCTAGTTAGGACAACTGAGACCACTTCATCATGGCATGGGTGTAACCCAAAACTGTGTATTCTCTAGCCTTCCATGCCATTTCCCAGAAACTGTTGTGAATAGACTATTCGCACCCTCTGCCCACAGAGCCTGACTCCTCAGGCTACAAACTAGGTGTTAAGAGGCCTGTGAGATAGGAGGATGCTCTTGTCCTCACACCCTTTGTGGAACTCCCTGCCCTGAGGGAAGCACTGAGCATTTCTGCCTGAACTGGAGGATATATAATCTTGGAGTCTTAGAACATTTTGCAACCCCTGGTGGGATCCAGAGGAAGGCTGCAGCTCATCGCTCTCAACCAGACTTAAACCATCACTGGACTGCAATCACCACTTTTGACCAGACTGCAACCGCTCTCCCACCAGCAGGTTCTTCCCCTCTCCCTTTACTTTGGACTCAAGCGGGGCCCAAGGAACACCACTTTGTTCATGCCCCAGGGTACTGGGTTATACATTTGGGTTTTGTGGGTTAAGACCAATTGTTTGTTTGTATGATTGTACTTACTGTATTATTTTAGTAAATTGTTATTCTGACTTATAATCTCTCCTTGGAGTTGAGTTCATTTCCCCTGCTGGTTAACTCTAAACCAGCACACCCCTTCATCCCCTTCCCTTGCCTCATGGCTTTCCAAGTGGTGCAGAAGACTTTGGCCTCCTCCCAGGCCCCTGTGGAGGAGCCCAGCCTGCCCCGGAGCCCTTTATTGAGGGTGAGATGACTCACAGGGGGGTCTGGTGTCTTCCAGACCCTGCAGGAGTGCCTGGCCTCCCTATAGACCCTGGTAACCAGTTGTGCAGCTCCTGCCTTCTCTCCTCAGGGTACGAGAGACAACAAACTCCTTAGTAAGGCAACAGCTTTTATAAGACAGAATAAGTGAATAGGACAAGGTGGAACAGCTTCCCACTGCTAGAGGGCAGGGCTAGTTGGGAAGGAATTCCTCCCTGTGAGGATGGTGAGACCCTGGCACAGGTTGCCCAGAGAAGCTGTGGCTGCCCCATCCCTGGAAGTGCTCAAGACCAGGCCGGATGGGGCTTGGAAGTGGAAGGTGTCCCTGCCCATGGCAGGATGATTGGAACTGGATGAGCTTTTAAGTCCCTTCCAACACAAACCATCCTGTGACTCTTTGATTAACATGGATTGCAAACAAATCTGACATCCTTCAGGTGCTGGGCACTCTGCCTGGAGGCAGAGTCGACAGATCCCTCTCCTTTTCTGATCCTGTGAGCTAATTCAGAAATTATCACAAGGAAACAGCTCTGTTTATAAAGGAAGTTCACATGAGGACTTCTTGCTGCATTTCCAGCTACAGACAAGGCCAAGAAGATGATCAGGATCAATGCATCCCCCCCTATACCCACGGATATTACAAATTCCAGGTTACACTAGTAATGCAGGGGCTTCTCAAGCCCCAAGTGCAGGATCCCACAGAGCGAACACTGCCTGTTCAAGGCCATTAAGTCAACTGTGATGTCGAGTGAACCTTGTGAGGGCTCATCCATCTGGGCACTGGGAGAAGTCACTCCTCCTCCCTGTGGAGCCTGGGCTCTGCTCCAGCCATGGCTCCCTGGCTCCCTGGGGATGGCTGGGTGCCAGGACTGGGATCTGAGAGGCAGCAGTTCCTGGCCTGGCGCTGAGCCAGCATTTCCACTGTGCTGGAGGTGCCTCAGGAGCTGAGACAGGTAGATCTCACACCTGCCATCCTCGCTAGTGGGGGCTTGGCTTCTCATTTCACATTCCTTTGGGCAGCAGCCTGGGCTCCTCCCAGCCCCTATGGAGGGTCTGTGTGTCCATACAATGGATCCTGGGCTCCTCCCAGCCCCTATGGAGGGTCTGTATGTGCATACAATGGATCCTGGGCTCCTCCCAGCCCCTATGGAGGGTCTGTGTGTCTGGTTCCTGGGCTCCTCCCAGCCCCTATGGAGGGTCTGTTGGTCTGTACAGGGGACCTTGGCCCTATGTGGTGTGTGGGTCCAAATGGACAGTCTGTGTGTCCCTATTGTGGACCCTGACTTCTCCCCCTATGTAGGACCTGTGGCTCCTTACAGCAGACCCCAGCTCCGCTGTGGAGGTTCTGTGGCTTCCTTTAGTGGACCCTTCTCCCCTACGGGCAGTCTGTGAGTCGGTCCCATGAATGGTCTGTAGGCCCCTAGGGACATTCTGTGGGTCCCTAGAGCGCTCTGAGGGTCCCATGGATGGTCTGTGGGTCTCTATGGATGGTGGTTCCCTATGGACAGTCTCTGGTTCCCTAGAGTGCTCTGAGGGTCCCATGGATGGTCTGTGGGTCTCTATGGATGGTGGTTCCCTATGGACAGTCTCTGGTTCCCTAGAGTGCTCTGAGGGTCCCATGGATGGTCTGTGGGTCTCTATGGATGGTGGTTCCCTATGGACAGTCTCTGGTTCCCTAGAGTGCTCTGAGGGTCCCATGGATGGTCTGTGGGTCTCTATGGATGGTGGTTCCCTATGGACAGTCTCTGGTTCCCTAGAGCGCTCTGAGGGTCCCATGGATGGTCTGTGGGTCTCTATGGATGGTGGTTCCCTATGGACAGTCTCTGGTTCCCTAGAGTGCTCAGAGGGTCCCACGGGTGGTCTGTGGGCCTCTATGGGCTGTCTTTCCCCATGGGCGGTGTGTGGGTCCCTACAGCGCTCCGTGGGTCCCTATGGCAGTCTGTGGGTCCCTACAGCGCTGTGTGGCTCCCTATGGATGCTCTGTAGATCCCTATGGCAGCCCACGGGTCTCTATGGCAGTCCGTGGCTCCCTACAGCGCTCCGTGGGTCTCTGTGGTAGTCTGTGGATCCCTATGGCAGTCCGTGGACCCCTATGGCAGTCTGTGGATCCCTACAGCGCTCCGTGGGTCCCTACGGCAGTCCGTGGATCCCTATAGCAGTCCTTGAATCCCTCTGACAGACCGCGCGTCCCACGGACACTCTATGTGGCCCCTCTCCCCTCAAGGCCTCCCCGCCCACCCCCGGGGCCCCGCCCCCTCTCCCGTCCCGCTCTCCCATTGGCCGGTGCCCACGGGGGCGTGTCCCGGGCCCGGTGCGGTGCGGGCGGAGCGCGGGCGCAGCGGGGCCATGGCCGAGGCCGTGCGGGCTCCGCGCCGCGCCCGCGGCCGCGCCAAGGTAACGGGGCACAGGGGGGCGAGGACGAGAGGGGGGGGACGGGGCGGCGAGGGGTGTCCCGCGCCGTCCGCACGCCCTGCGGCCACCGGGGTGGGTCCCGCGCCCGCCGGTGTCCGCGCCAGGCCGTGTTTACATCCGTGTTCGCTCGGCCCCTGATGGTGGAGGGAGGGAGAGGGAGGGGGGTAGAGAGGTGTGCGTGTGTGTGTGTGGGGTGATGTTGTTGGTTGTTGTTTGCTGTTTGTGTTATAAAAAGGGTTTCTGCTGCTCTGCGCTCCTAGTAACGCGGGTTTGGGGTAGCTGGCGGTGTGTGATAGGCCCTGCGCTGTGGCAGGATGTAAACAGGGTGTTTACTCTGTTGTCCCGCGGCCTCCTCAGGTGTCCCGTGCCCTGTGGGGCGGCGGGGGGAATGGGCAGCCACGGAACTTGTCAGCTTTGACGGTGTTTTAGTGTAGTGTCCTGCTGAGAGAGCTGGGGGTGTTCATCCTGGAAAGGGAGGAGGCTCCAGGAAGGCCTTGGAGCCCTTTCTAGTGCCTAAAGGGGCTCCAGGAGAGCTGGAGAGGGACTCGGGACAAGGAACGGAGGGACAGGACAAGGGGGAATGGCTTCAAACTGCCAAAGGGCAGGGTTAGATGGGATATTGGGAAGGAATTGTTGGTTGTGAGGGTAGTGAGGCCCTGGCACAGGTTGCCCAGAGAAGCTGTGGCTGCCTCTGGATCCCTGGAAGTGTCCAAGGCCAGATTGGACAGGACTTGGAGCAACCTGGGATAGTGGAAGATGACCCTGCCCGTGGAAGATGACCCTGCCCATGGCAGGGGGTGGAATGAGATGGTGTTTAAGGTCTCTTCCAACCCAGACTATTCTGTGATTCTGTGGTACTACATCTCATTTGTATAGAGCTGTCTTTGAAGTGCTGAGAACATGTGTAGCACGTGACAATGCTGCTTCATCATCTGTTGGTGCTAGAGTTTTTGAGGATCACTCTTCCTAGGCTTTAATGCTGTTTTAAGTGTGTTCCCTGCTCATGGTGTTAGTACTGACAGCTTTCTGAAGGCTTGATTTTCTTTACACAGAGTGTCAGTAGTTTCTTGGGAATGATCTGAGCTGAAATATCTCGCCTCACAAAATGGAAGTGTTACTCTTAGCTTCTTAACCTCTTTCTTCTTGTGAACTGCACATCATAGAGCAAGGGCATTAAAGTAAAAAAAAAAGTTCTGTGAAAATGATGAATTAGTTGACTGGTATTGTGTAAAAAAAGGGTTAAATCTAAATGGCTGTGATTCTTGAACCAAAGGCAAGTTAAAATTGGAGGGAAAGGCAGTCCCAGGAGAGTGAGTGTGTCATTGTTTTGGTTTTGATTCAGCCCCATGGCGTGTGCAAGGCAGTCAAACCCTAAAACTGCTGCCTCAGAGAATTGGTGAGTCATGGGTGCCACTGGTAGTTCATTAAGGACATGTGTGTGGTGACTCCAGTCCTTAGCCCTCCCTTCCAGGTGGAATTCACCATGAAAAAATTCAGTGGCCGTGTCACATGTGAGAACCCATAATTCTCCACAGCTGCACACGACCCATTCCTGGTATTTCTGTAGCTATTACTGTGCTCACCTCTGTTCGTACCCAGGCATGCCTGAGGATACAGTTTGGGGGTCAGTCACATTAAGGACTTTTCCGTTCCCATGCCTCAGAAACAGCTGTAATCCTCTGAAAGGCTGGAATTCTTGTGAGCTGTGAGAAAGGCTGGCTCAGCTGCGGAGCTGCCAAGTGGTGGAATGGAGCCCAGGGCTTTCTGAAAATAGGAGCCCCAAAGTTAAGCTTGTGCAGCACCAGTAGCACCAGGCTGATTGAAACACAGTGAGGTGGCAAAGCCACCTGGAACTGGTGAAGAGGAGCCTTTGTGTCTGCTTATTTCTGTGGGTGGCACTCAGTTACTCCGGGTGTGTTTCCTGAAAGGTTGCAGGTGTCCTCAGAGCTTGAAGTGCCATTGATGATGTGAAGGAAAGGAGAGTGGTCAGCCATGGGACAAGGCTAATGAGCCTAGTCATCCCTGGAAATGTCCAAGGCCAGCTTGGACGGGGCTTGGAGCAACCTGGTCTAGTGGAAGGTGTCCTTGCCCATGGCAGGGACGTGGAACGAGTTGAGCTTTAAGGTCCTTTCCAAACCAAACCATTCTGTGATTATAAGCCATTATTTCTTTTTAGCTTTCTTATTTAGTCATGCCGTGCTGAGCTCATCACCTAAACTCCCTCCTACCGTAGCCAAAGAGAGGAAGTTCAGTCTGTGATTCTTTGACGTGTGACTTAAGGGTAAACCTCAGCATTCTGATAGAACAGCAGGTTTTGCTTCCATGTTAGTTCAGAACCTGATTTCTCCCATCTTCATCCTTTTTCAGATGAAATCTCTCTTAAGGATTATGGCTTATTTTTTTATTGCCTTGGAAAGTGAGAGCTGAAAGGCACTCCGTAAAGTTTAAGTTGTCTTATCAAACAGCAGCGGTTTGGAGGAATACAGGACACTGAGAGAGAAAGGGAGTTTATTTTGCACAAGGACTGCAGGAGGGAACTTTGAGATTGTAGAGAGGAAAGCACCAGCACGTATTTGTGGAGTATGTGGGTCGGTACACTGTCAGAAATGTGATTCAGTGATACGGTATCCTGTGGATATTACAAACTTCGAGTTAATTGTCAGGAGATGTTTATTATGACAAGTCCCAGCTTTAAAAATTGCACTGATGTATTTTTAACCTCTCACTTGCAGCTTTAGCTGGCCTTGGAGTGAGTCAGAGCTGTTTTGTGATCAGAACTGCTTACAGGTTTTAATACGGTGGAGAACAGTCTGAAAGCAAAGCCGGAGTATTTCCGTTTTGTAAAGGAGCAGTGAGCATCTGTGTGGAGTAAAATTAGGCTTGAGATCAAGGTTGAGCTACTGCCTTGTTTTGAGCTGTTTTCATTTGTGCTTTCTCTTAAGGCAGAGGTATATCAAATGTTTGGTAAAAATATATGTGACACTGTCAGCAAGTTTCTAAAACTGTCATCTTTTCCCCAGTCCTGAAGGGATATTAAGAGCTTGTACTAGTTTCACCTTAGTTCTTTGTCGAATTATCTGGGCCATCCAAAACTGGAGCACTGTGACCTAACTTGTCAGTTTCACTCCTAATAAACTGGTAGGTGTACAGACATAATTTACAAATTTTTTTTGTTTTACAACTTGGCAAATGATTTATGAATGATCAACATTTTTTTGGATTTTCTGTGCTGTGCTTTGGGAAGGAGGCTATTCTACACCTTGGACTAGGTTTATGGGAATTATTTACTCTCAAACTAGTCTTAATTTAAAATTGATTTACAATTTTAATGGCACTACTAAGTTTTTCATTGTCTCTAGGGTGTATGACCTATTGAAAGTAGGTATTTCAGTAATTGTTCAGATGTGATGGTTTTAGGATGTAGTTAGGGGTTATATTGCAGACTTTGTTCTGAAACTGCTTTTTTGAAAATATTTTTCTATCATTAAAGTGTTCTGTAAAACTTAAGATGGATCACAAACTTTTTTTTTTCTGTAATACAGTGAAATGCAGTGACTTCCTTAGAGGTCAGGGTCCTGTTATGCTGATTATTTTCTATGTTAACGAAACATTCTGTCCTGTGATATTTATAGATATTTACTTACAAATGTTGAAGCATTGTGCAAGAACTGACCAAGAAAATACACACTGACAGTCAGTCTTCAAAGGGCAACTACAGACAAAGATCTGTTTGGTATATTTGTTTGTATCTTTAATATTATGAAATTTAATATGTCACGGGCTGTTGGAGATGTGATGTTGACAAATACTGCTTTTGGTGGGATTTGGGATGCAAGGTGGAGAGATTCACTTGACAGTGACACTGTTAATTTTTCTTTTTCCTAGGAAAAAAAGAAAAAAAGTAGTGAAGAGTCCCAGGTACAAGAGCCTGATGATGTCTTCCTCCCTCCTCTGGCAGAAGGGCCTTCTCAAGCCAGGAAGGTGCAAGTGGAACATCCTGGAGAATTTATAGAAATTCGGCTCAGAGATGAAGTAGAGGACGAGAAGACTGTAAATGATGTGTGTGACATCCCCCAGAGTCATTTACCTTCAGCAAGTGAAGGGGCTGTGACAGCGACTCTGGAGCCTCCCACGGGCGCAGAAGAGTTCAAAGCTGCTCCTTCCCATGAGGAATGTGTGGGGGATGCTGAGAAGAGTGGGAAAAGCGAGTCGGACAAGCCTCACAGCCCCGTGGAGGCGGTTGCCAGTGGATCAAGAAATCCCGATGTATTGAGCAGTACCTTCCAGCCAGGTGCTGCTGGCTCCCAGACAGTGCTGGGCTTTGTGCGGGACAGGGGAGCTGAAAACATGCAAGATGCTAAAAGTCCTCTTGCTTGCTCTTCAGAGAAGCTTCCTCCCAGCACTTCCCAGCTCCCTGAGAAGTCCAAGGCGCGTGTCCAGCGGCCGGGACTGAGGTCGGTCTATCCAGACCTGTCAGCTGAGCTGTCCTATGAGAGACCCACCATCATGGCAGTGAAACCCCTGCTGCACCACGAGAGGCTGTACCCAGAGCTCCCCAGCGAGCCAGAGCTGGTGCCCTTCACCAGGGAGCAGCTGAAGATCTTCGAGCCCTGCTCGTGGCTGGAGAATGTCGACTCCTATGCCGAGGAATTCGAAAGCGTGGCCCATCAGGACAGGCACGAGTTCTACGAGCTGCTCCTGAACTACCTGCGCTGCAGGAAGCAGCTGCTGCTGGCTGAGGCAGAGCTGCAGGCCATGACAACTGACTGCCAAAATGTGAAGGGGAGACTGTGGACTTTCAAAGAACAACAGAAGACTGTGCAGGTGCTGTTGCTGAAGCTGCTTTTGAGCCCAAACTCTTTGGATGCGATTCCGGAAATTTAATTTTACTTGCCGCCGAGTTTATCGTGCTTAAGCTGTTTTGCCTAAAAAGGATCACAGAATGTTAAGGGTTAGAAGGGATCTTAAAGATCATCTAGTCCCAAATCCCTCTGCCATGGCCAGGGACACCTCCCACTAGACCAGCTTGCTCAAGGCCTTACCCTACCTGGCTTGTGAGCATTGCCAGAGTTGGGGCATCCACAGCCTCCCTGGGCAGTCTGTTCCAGTGTCTCACCACCCTCACAGTATAGAGTTTCTTCCTAATATCTAACCTAAATTTCTCCTCTTTCAATTGGTACCCATCACTCCTTGTCCTTATCACTACAGTCCTTGATGAAGAGTCCCTCTCCAGCTTCCTTGTAGATCCCTTTCAGGTACTGGAAGGCTGCTATGAGGTCTCCAGACAAGCTTCTCTTGTCAGCTCCAGCTTTCTCAGCCTGTCTTTGTGGGGGAGGTGTTCCCTTCCCCTTACCAGTTTTGTGGCCCTCCTCTGGACTTGCTTCAACAGTTCCACATCCAGAGATTATTACCTTTGCTTTCTGCCTCACCCCTGACCCCCAGTGTTTTAGAGTATCATCCTGCTGAGACTTTAAGGCAGTTTGTTGTTTGATTTTTAACCTCTGATGAGTGTAAGGTGGTGGGATGTGTGTTGGTGGTCCCTTTAGGGGTCAGTCTCGTGTCTGCGGTCAGTCAGAAAAAGGTGTGTGTGCCCAGTTCTGCCCGTGGTGTCAGGTGAAGTTTGCAATTTGCACCACAGCATTCCAGGCAGACGGGGGGGATACGTGGTGCAGTGACTGTAGCACTGATGTCCCATCTGGCCTGCTGCCTGCAGGGACAGTTTCCATTGATGTCATTCCTGCTGTCAGAGCTGGCAGCTGCAGAGGAGCTCCAGTTGTGCTCGGGGGCAGCCTTGTTGCTCAAAGCAGAGAGTGTGAGGGGTCCATCCACCTTTAGTAACTTTCTCTGTAAGTGTAGCTGTGGCTTTAGCTACTTCCAGGGTGGTAATGGTACTCTGCCACATTTTTGTCTGCAAACTGGAGGGATTTATGGAGCTCTTTGGGGCACACATCAGAAAAGGTTTTCCCCAGACTTGTTCTGTGTCACTTGTCTTTGGAGCTCAGCATTGCAGTGGGAGTGAATGAAATTGTTCTGACTCTTTATAGCCAACACATCATCCAAATTGTCCAAGGGTGCTAAATACCTATGCACATGGTAGCTTTCATTGGTATTTCTGTGAGTGCAGCTCCTCAGAGCTGAGAAACTGAACAGTTTTGAATCCTTTTTCCTGGGGAATAACCCTGAACCTCACTGGACCCTCAGTTTTGTGGTGATAACTTTCTACACTGAAAACAATTTTGACTTCACTCTTACATCCCCACTGGTCATCAGACACTTGGCTAAGCTTTCTGCTTGCTTTATTCCATCCTGATTCACTATATATTTATTGAATATCTTGATACCAATTCGAAATTCTTATTTTAGTATTTAGGAAACACAGGGGTACTTTTGAGCTAAGTTTCCAAAGTGCTGGTTCTGAAGAATGTTTTCTGGGATATTATTTACTGAAAAAGTAACGGGAATGTTATTTATTAAAAGAATAAGAGGAATGTTTTCTGTTGTGGTTTTCTTGTGCTGAAGAATTAGAGATAGGGCAGAGGAAAATTGGACTCAGCTTTTGATTTCAGTTTGGGAAAAAGAGTGCAGTTATTTTCTGAAAATTTTAGACATGCAGTGGGGAATTGCTACAGATTATCAGTTCTGGGAGCTTAGAAAATATCTCGTTTCAGTGCGTGTTTTAGCTTTAAAATAGCAGATCCAAGTAGTTGTGGAAAATCTGTAAACTGAGAAGCAGGTGCAGTCACTGGGAGTGAGACATCTGGTTTTGTTCAGATCTCTCTGTGCTGCAGAAAAGCCACTTCATGACCATTTCTAGATCTGAGTTACAGAGGTATACAGATTTTTTTTGGAAGTCAAAGATATGAGTCTGTGGTAACCAGCAGCTCTGAGAAGTGCGAAGGATGTTCCCAAACGTTTGTCTTTCCCCTTTATGGAGCGTCCCCTTTCATGAAAGCTTTGAAATCTGTTGAGGAGAGGGTTATATCAGAGTTAGTTTCCTTTAAGCTTGACCCAACAGGATGGCAAAACCTCTCACATGAAATAAATGCTCTCCTTTCAGGGTGTCTGTGCAGACCAGTGCAAGGTGACGGGTCACCATCGCTACCAGACCGTGGAGCTGAACGAAGGCGTGTTGGGGGAGCTGAAGAAGCTGTTTGAGGCCAAGGCAGAGCACGTGCACCAGACCCTGGCCCTGCACTCGTACACCTCGGTGCTGTCCCGGCTCCAAGTGGAGTCCTACGTTTACAGGCTGCTCAGCAGCTCGTCCCTGCTGAGGTCTGTGGCCCTTCAGCAGCAAGAACAAGGTGTGTTGGTGGTCTGGACCACTCCCCCTGGGGGTCAGGGTGCCCAGTGCCTTGTTTACCTGCAGTTTTGGAGTCTTGTGGTGGGATTTCTGTGCTGGAGTGTTCCTCCTCTGATTCAAAAGGCTGTTGATCTTATGTAGGGATCAGTGAAACTTTTTTCTCACAGGAAAAATACTTCAGCTCTCTTAATTTACTCTCCTGGAGAGTGCAAACTGAATGCAGGAGTGACTTCTGTCTGAGCTGCAGACTGACACTGATTACTGTATAGAAACATCATGTGGATGGGACACCCAGACTCCCAATCTTTTCCTGTCCAAGGCAACATATAATAGAGTTCTTTTTCCAAACTGATTGTGCACAATTCTAAAATGAGCTGGATATTTTTCTTGCTTTGCCTCCTCTTGGATGGCCATTTGAAATCTTACGGCTGCAATACTTAGAATTATCTTTTTGTTTTTCATTCTGAGTGTTTCATTTGAGTTTGTGCCAATGTAATCCTTGGGCTAAAGTATTTCTCCTCCTCCTGCCCCAGATATTTTTATTTCTTAGTCCTCCTCTCTTTCCACCCCACCTCCCAGATTATTTGTATGTATAGTTAATGGTGGTTCTTACAAAGTTAATCTTGAGGGAAGGCCTTTTGTGCAAGTAACCATGGTATAGTCTTATAATTAGTGTCCAGTGCTTAATTATAAACTACTTAAATGAAGTACTCTATGTAAAGTGTTCTTCTCTGACAGATTTAGCAAGCAGCTGTGTTGAAATGTCTTGGTATCTATAGATACAGAGAGCAGTTTTTTATGTGGCCCCAAACCCACTGCTTGTGCTGCTACTTGCTTGTCAAAGCTTTTTAATTCTGTTCTTAATTTACAGTTTCAAAGCAGTCAGAGAATCTTTCTTCAGACTTGAGCCACTTGAAGGAATGTGTCAGTGTCCTCTTCAGCTTCACTCGCAGAGTTATTGAAGATCCTCAGTTTCAGAGTGACCTTCTCATGTGGCTGCAGAGACTGGTGAGGGAGCAGGCATGGATATATCTGATCCAACATTTGGGATGAATTCAGGAGTCATTTCTGAAAGTGTTGTTGCTTCTCCCACTGTCCCATGGGCAATGATTTTTTTTTTTTTTTGATGTGGTTTGTTCTACTAGAGGGACAGAATATGTTAGCAAATCTTTAGAATTGATTCCCTTGTTCGATGAAGTCATGCAGCATTAATGAGGACTGACACCTGAGCAGCCAGTACTGCTCATTTTGGACTTCATTATGCTTTTGCTCATTTTGAAATTAAAACTATTCAGACTTGTCATGTTTGAGAAACTTATGTTATTGCTGATTTCTAAATAAATTAATAAATTATAATAATAAATAATACATTTTAATGCAGTTGTAGAAAAATTAATTGTTTTACACCAAATAAAACAGTTTGTGGCTCATAAGCCAAGCAAACAGACTTTTAAATATTGTTCTCCTGTAACATGCTCTGAAAATTGAGGTTTGTTAGAAAACATGGGAAAAGAAATGAACAAACAGTATTACTCTAGTTAGCAAGACTATAAAGAATTTAACTTGGAAATTATTTACATGATTCCAATACACTTCCCATTAGGGTTCTGTGCTGCAAAGAATTGGCTGTCCAGGTGACCATCTCTTCCTCTTCAACCACATCCTTCGGTGTCCAGCTGGGATCAGCGAGTGGGCTTGTCCATTCATTCAGGTGTGAATGTTTAATTCTTTATTGTCAGAAAGTGGGAGTGGGGGAGGGTGAGAGAGGAGAGTTTCTCCTGCCTAGTCAGTCCCTGAAGACCGACACTCCTTCCATGTGTGTGGAATCGTGGTGATGGTGAGGGGTTTGTCAGGGGATGAATTTAGCCCTGATAGCCCAACCCTGTGCAGGTTAACAGGGGAGCACACTTCCCTCTTGACTAGAGAGATTCCAGGAAAGAGAGTCAAGGGCTTGCCATGGGCCTCAGAAGGCCTCATGCACCAGGTTTTAGGATTGTTCTCCAAGAAATTGAAAGAATATTTAGACTTGAAGCAACAGCTGTATATAAGACAAGTGAGATTGGAGGCAGCTCTGTGATGTGTAAGGGATGAAGAAGAACAGACTTTTTTTATCCTACACATGGAAATGGGATTGGTTTCACTGCAGAGTTTATTAGTTGATTTCAGGGGCAGAGGAAAGTGTTCCCTTTGTATAGATCAGAGGAAGTGCAGATATCCAAAGGCATTCTTTTCAAAGAACATATTTGCTCCTCCAAGAGGATAAAATGTTGGAAATCTAGCCAGAGAAAAAGGACTGCAATTGCATTAACAGGAAAGGCAAATGGTGCAACGAAAGCATTGAATAGAGTCATTTAGGTTGGAAAAACCCCTTGATATCATTGAGCCCAATCATTAACCTAACATGGTAGGATCCCAACTTCCCCTGTGCTCAATGTCTGAATTCCCCCTGGTGCCCAGACCTTCATGTGGAACAAAGAGAGGCGTTTTCTTTCTTTGCAGTGGTTTGTTTTTTTTTTTTTTTCCCCTCCTGTAATTTTTATAAGTATTTCTTTTGGACAACTCACAATATTTTTCCGTGGCAATACTTTCTCTAGTGTGTGGGTGCTGTCTTTTATGGATATGTTTCAGTCTTAACAAAATGCGAGGGAGAAATGTGAATTTCTCTGCTAAAACCAATTTGCCCTTTGTTTTACTTATTTGGATTTACTTAGATTTTTGCATTTAATTTCAGATCAAAGTCTTGGATAACCCGTCAGGCGTCTTTCATTTCATGCAGTCTCTTGCCTTGCTTATGTCCCCTGTCAAGTGAGTATGAACACGCTTTTATAAATATGTTCTGATTATTTAAGAGTAGAAAACATGACACACAATCTAATTGTAAAAACTCTGGAAGTTCATTGCAGGCAAAGTCATAAAAGCAGGCACAAGTAGAGTCACAGTTTAATTCAAACTTTGTTTACTCATTCATCTTAAAATTCAGCCTTGGCAATACCTTCTCCTGCTGTACACAGTAGGATGCAGCTTACTTTCAGCTATGAAACAGCTTGTGAACACTGACAGACCTGCAGATTTTTTTACTGTGACTTCTCAAATAGCACTGGCTTTGCATGGTGGCCTGTTTTGTCTCTACAACAGAACCTGAGTAAAGGTGCTGGTATAAACACTGGCTGGGCTTCTTCATTTATTCTTCATCCCCCCTTTTTTTTTCTTTTTTAACTAGAAGGAATATGTGGTGCTTGGAGAAGCTAGTTAATGAAATCAGTCATTAGTGAAAACTGTTACATGCTTCAGATAAAATGTATAACCTACGTCTCCCACTGCCCAAATTTTAGGGTCAAAGAATCAAATTGCTGGTATTTGGGGTTTTTATTGTGATCTTGAAAGTCTGGCCCTGAGTTAAATGGAGTCTGTTTATTGGAGGCTGTTATTTTCAACAGTTTTATTTTCACATTTCCCTTTTAGAGCTGCCTGGGGAAACCAGTGTATCCTGAGGGGTTGTGGGACATGTGTTGCCAGAGCATTTTGATGCTTCTGATTTGAACAAGGGCTGACTTAATGTGTCTGGGGTGATGCTCTCAGCTGTTGATACCAGAACTCAGAGACTGCACATTGTCTGTACTTACTGGTAAAGGAGCTGAGTCTAGTCTGTTACAGCTCCTGCATGTCAGGAACAAGTTTGAGTTCTGAATTTGGTTTATGAGTATGAATTTGGTTTATCAGTATCTTAGAAGTTGTATTTAATTTTTAATACATTCATGTTATCGGCGTGTAAGTTCGAGGAGATCAGGAAGGTGCTGCCACTCTGGAGTTCTGTGGCACTGCTTGCAGAGTTCTGCTGGTACATTCCAGGTTAAAATTGTAGCATTCGACTTCCATCTAACTTTTTATATAACCTTTCTGTTCGTTAGAGTGGTTTGTCTGAACAGCTAGGGATTTATACAGATTACAGTCTGAAAACTAGCATCCCAGTCTTAAGGTGGTCTAACACATGGAACTTAAACTGGATTGATTTGAGGCAACTCTTTCAGGGAGGGTCTTAAGTTGTGGTAGCTCAGCTTACCTAGGACCAGTCTTAGGAAAACGTATGTGGTGTCCAGCTAATCCAGCTTTGAAGTTATAGTGTGGAGCTGGCCTGCACCATCCTGCTTGCTATTGATTCATCAGGTGATTATCCTTAAATGTTGTAGAATATTTCTTCTGAAAGATGATATTCTTCTTTTAATTTTTTTTTAACATCATTTTTCTTACACATCTGCAAGAAGAGTGATATTTCTTGCATATTTAAATGACCTTGCTGTACAGGGCTGAGAGCCATTTATGTTGTCCTGGATACTTGGAAGATAATTTACTGAAGGTGTGAGTCTCTGAGAATATCAGGTTATCAGAGAGTCATTCACAATCACAGAATTGTTCAGGTTGGAAAAGACCTTTAAGATCACTGGGTCCAGCTGTTAACCCAGGACCGCCATGTTTGCTGCTAAACCATGTCCCAGGTGCCAACATCCACATGTTTTTTGAACACTTGAAGGGATGGTGACTCTGCCACTGCCCTGGACAGTCTGTTGCAGTGCCTGATCACCCTTTCCATGAAAAAATTTTCCCTAATATCAAATGTAAACCTCCCTTGTTGCAACTCGAGGCCGTTTCTTATTCTTTCACTTGTAATTTGGGAGCAGAGCTTGATCCCCCCCTGGCTCCCCCCTCCTGTCAGGGAGTTGCAGAGCCAGAAGGTCCCCCCTGAGCCTCCTTTTCTCCAGGCTGAGCCCCCCCAGCTCCCTCAGACGCTCCTGCTGCTCCAGCCCCTTCCCCAGCTCCGTTCCCTTCCCTGCACACGCTCCAGCCCCTCAATGTCTCTCTTGTCTGAGGGCCCAGAACTGCCCCAGCACTGGAGGGGCCTCAGCAGTGCCAGCACAGGGAGGGCACTGCCCTGGCCCTGCTGCCACACCACGGCTGGGACAGCCCCGGGGCCATTGGCCTCTTGCCCTCCTGGGCACACCTGGGCTCGTGTCCAGCTGCTGTCACCAGCACCCACAGGACCTTTTCTGCTTGGGCAGCTTCCTGGTGCACTTGTTAGTTTCTCGTTCTTGTATCTGGTTTTTGGTTTTTTTTTTCCCAATATCTTCTCTTAACTAAAGATGTTTCAGAGTTTTTGATTATCTACATTTTTTTACACTTGATTTTTCGCTTTAAACCAGAAATCGTGTGGACTTCATGTGCCATATGAAACCAAGTGAAAGGAAAAGTTCCTCTTCGTCTGGGAAGGAATCTGGGAACTGGACCCTTGTAGATGAAGGAGGAGAAGAGGTACAGCAGATGACTTACTTTTGTTTCTTTTTTTTTCCTTTTACACTTTTGCTCAAGCTTATTGATCCTTGTGAAACAGATGAAGAAAAACTGGCTTTTTAAGTTAAAAAGCATGATTTGAAATTTACTTCTGTTTTACTCTGCTTTTATCCCTGTAGAGCGTGGAGCTTCCTAGAATGGATATTAACAGATATAATTCAAAACGTTTGGGTTGCTGCTTACAAAACTGTAATTAATACAGTAGTGAAGCACTTTTACCATTGGTTTCATTGTGAACCTACTGAAAGCACCTGTGTTTGTCTGTAGGATGAGGATCCTGAAACAAGCTGGATTCTGCTTTTGGAAGACGACTTGATTGCTCTGTTGTCACAGTTTCCATTCCATGAACTCTTTCAGCAGTTCCTCGGGTTTAAGTCTGGAGGTAAATCAGTTGCTAAAGAGTTATTCTTAATTTTGCTTGTGCTAATTGTATTAATGACTACCACTGCCAAGAATGCTGCTGCACTTTGAGACTCTGTGAGTGAAGTAGTAAGAACCTGAGCAACAACTCACAGGCTAAATAAATAGATGAGATGCAAGTATATATGGAAGGGTATATATGAATTAAAAATGTACAACATTACTAGCATGCACAACATTGGAATCTTTTCCCTGAGTTTGGATCTGGTTGGCAGTTAACTCCCAAAAGTGCTTCCAGAACTGTCTTCCCCCTTGCCTTTTAGCTGTAATCTTACTGTGATTTTTCTCGGTTTTTTTGCAAAATCTTTGGACAAGTGCATGAAGATAATTTCTTGCTGGAAGTCTCTTATAACCTGCATAGTTTATTTGTACTTTGATACTTAACAGGTGTTATTGTTCATTTCATAAACAAAAATGTACATTTCAATTCACTATAAAGCTGGCAAATAATGCACTATTTGCCAGCCATATGGTGAATGGTTGCTTTGGGTGCTTCTTAAGTTACTTAAAAAACCAAAACTAACACTCTTTTTTGGTCTTGTTTTTCTGTCTTTGTCTTAGGTGCTTATTTTCCTGAGAAAACAACTCCCCAGGAGATGATGAAGATTTTTGCCTTTGCAAACTCCTTAGTGGAACTTCTGTCTGCGGGGTTAGAAACATTTAACAGAGCACGGTACCGGCAGTTTGTGAAGAGAATTGGTCATCTCATCAAGTAAGAGAACATTTTCTCTGTGATGTGACTCAATTTGTTTCGTATGGCCCGGTTTAAAGTTCAGAGCTGCCAAAAAACCCCCTCAAACCAACCATCAAACAACCAAAAAAACCAAAGTAAATGTAATCAAGACCTAAAAGTTGCTCTTTATTTTTAAATCTCTGTCAGTCCCTTACTATGGCTTCTAGGAGCATGTTCTCAACAGGCAATACAGTTAAATTGGTAACAAAATCCTTTTTTCTTCTTGTGTTATGTGAGCAGTAACTTTCTCAGTATAATTTTTCTTGAATGAGCTTTCTGCATGTAC
Organism: Pipra filicauda; assembly: GCF_003945595.2. Taxonomy (NCBI): domain Eukaryota; kingdom Metazoa; phylum Chordata; class Aves; order Passeriformes; family Pipridae; genus Pipra; species Pipra filicauda. The sequence goes on along the minus strand of NW_024104327.1, from coordinate 723,878 downwards.
TGCCATTTCCTTGTGTACAGTTATCTTAAGGCTCTGAAGGTCACACACAAATTAATTTGGTATAACAGAATAATTTGCATTGTTTGCCTGCAAAACCAAGGAAGGAGAATGCAGAAATTTTATATTAATGGAATTTCTGAAGAAATCTCTGGAAGGCAGAGGACCATGTCTCTTGTGACCAGACTCTGTTCTGGTTGGCCTTGTCTATGTTTTCATGTGGTGATGACATACTTAATGATCCCCCTTTGACTTTGTTTGTTCTCCTGTGTAGGATGACACTTTGTCATGTGAGTGACCACTGGGCCCAGTATGTTAGTGCCAACAGACAATATGGATCAGTAGCACATCCCTACTCTCTGGAAAAATTGCAACTGGAGTTTGATGAGCTGTTTTTTAGGGCTGTTCTACATGTTCTGAAGGCCAAAAGGTGGGTTGTCCCATGTGATTTATACTGGCTGCATCTTGGAGGAGTTAGATATTTGAAACTGGGATTTGGAGTAGCTTTAAATGCTTAAATGGTTTAGACAGAGCTGAAATACTTAGGATTTTTTCAGTGCATTGGTAGCATCAAGATGGGGAGGAATTATGCCATTGATTGTAGCACCTGGCAGAAGCTCTGAGGACTTACTCAGTTCAGAATGATGTTAACTCAGAATTTGAGGTGCTAATACACATCCTCACATTCCCAGTTCTGTTGTATAGCAGAAGTGTGTGCATAGGTCTCCTTTTCAAATGTTGGGATTTTTCAGGGTGAAACTGTTTCTAATTGCCTCTTCAAATCCAACAGGTTGGGAGTCTGGTTATTCATGTCTGAGATGCCTTATGGAACACTATCCAGCAACATGCTTTGGAGGCTCTTCTTTGTCATGCACTGTGCTGAGAATGAGCACCTGGAAAAGCTCTGCTCTGCTCTGCAGCCTGCTGACTGCAAGCAAAGGCTCAAAGGTAAAATTCCTACACACAGGACCACTACTAATCCATTCAGCTACTGCTGCACCAGCTATGGGTTTAATTCTTTGCAGGTTGCATTGTCAAATACACCCTCAACAGCATGTCTGCTCCAGTGGCCTTAGAAATGTCTTGGGCAGTTCATGGTTTTCCAGTACTTATTTGCCCAGACTGATTTTAACAGCAATTTTCAGATTTACTGTCCATTTATTTTTCTCTCTGGCTCCTTCAGAGCTGCAAGAGTGCCATGCAGTAGGTACATCTTTTGTTTTCTTGTACCACTTCCTGTCTTGACCTTCAGGAGTATTTGGAGAGCGAGGTTTAAACACTAAAATAGAGAATTCTGTATCACTTAGTGTTAGTTTGGTAGTCTTTTGGTTGGGTTGGTTTGTTTGTTGTTGTTTTTTGTTGTTTGTTTGTTTGTTTTCTTTTTTTATTGTTGGTGTTTTTTGTGGTTTTTTGCGGGTTTTTTTTGTTTGGTTGGTTGGTTGGTTTTTTTTTTTTTTTTTTTTTTGGTGAGCTGACTGTTGAGCTCTTGACAGTAAAATAATATTTTTTTTTAGAGTTTCCATTTTCCGCCTCCCCCTAAACCTCCTAGTTTTGGCTTCAGTAACTTGCATTGTGGGAGATCTGCTAGTCTTCCAGAAGTATGTGTTTCCCTTATCTCAAGCCTTCTTTTGACGTGTTTCTTGTCCTAAATGGCACCTTTTCTTTCTATTTCCTCTTGCCTTCTGTCCTGTGTTGATCTCCACAGTGACTGTGGTGGCTTAAGCTGTAGCAGAGTTATTAAGAGGCCAGCTGGAATGCTACTTTCCCTTTGCTGCTGCCTTCATGGAAAATATTTCGGGACTTGGCTGACAGGGGGACAGGTAAACAAAGCAGGAACTCCCTACTTCACAGCCTCTTTGCTGTCTTGTGGGAGAGCAAATCTCATTCTTGTCAGTTGTACTTTTCAGCTGGGTGGTAGGCCAGGTGACTATTTTGGTGGAGAAGCAGAAGAAAACGGTGATCTTGAGAGGTCACTGAGTGTCCTGGCTCTGTGCAAGCTCAGCTAACATTTAAGGCAATTTACACGGAGTGGGAGAGAGGTATCAGCACTGTAGTTGTGTGCACTTGATGAAGTGCTGATCTGATTAGCACTTTACAGCCAAAACAGCAACAGTAACACTGTTTCAGTACAATGTCTTTATTTTTCTTTTTGCTGTAGAATTTTTACTGCATCTCAAAGAGAATGTAGTATGATGCTGTGAGTTGCAGTAACAAACACTGATTTATTTTCAAAATTATTATTTTTTTTAGGCATTGTTTTGCTTCTAGGTAACTTTTTTGTTTTAAATTTCCTGGTATGCTGATGCAGGATATTTTTATCCTCTTCATTCTCCTCAGTGTGTGATGTCAGCACAATGCTGTTTTTCACCAATGTCTAGACAGGGAATATCAACAGTTCTTTCAGTGAAATCCATTTAATCTTCTGAAATACCTTCTTTTGACTGACATCAATATAATGCTTAATTTACTGTAATTAATACCGTGGAAGACTGTGACATTAACATTCCCTTGGGAGAGAATCTTTTTTATTGATTTTCCTTCCCAAATTAAGCTTGAGAAAGAGTGGTGAATCTACAGCAAGCCTGGGTAATTGATGGAAGCTTAAGCTTGCATGTGTAGAGGTGAGAGCATAGTTGCTTTTAAGGAATAGTCAGAAATTGCTTGATGAAATCATAGAATCATAGAATCATAGAATCGTTTGGGTTGGAAAAGACCTCCGAGATCATCGAGTCCAACCCTTGGTCCAAATCCAGTCCATTTACTAGATCATGGCACTCAGTGCCACGTCCAATCTGCGTTTAAAAATCTCCAGGGATGGTGAATCCACCACCTCTCTGGGCAACCCATTCCAATGCCTGATTACTCTCTCTGTAAAGAATTTTCTCCTGATATCCAACTTAAATTTCCCCTGGCGGAGCTTAAGCCCGTGCCCCCTTGTCCTATTGCTGAGTGCCTGAGAGAAGAGACCAACCCCCACCTGGCTAGAACTTCCCGTCAGGTAGTTATAGACGGTGATGAGGTCACCTCTGAGCCTCCTCTTCTCCAGGCTAAACAACCCCAGCTCCCTCAGCCTCTCCCCATAGGACTTATGCTCCAGTCCCTTCACCAGCCTTGTTGCTCTTCTCTGGACCCGCTCCAGCACCTCAATATCCTTTCTGAACTGAGGGGCCCAGAACTGAACACAACACTCAAGGTGTGGCCTCACCAACGCAGAGTACAGGGGAAGGATCACTTCCCTGCTCCTGCTGGCCACGCTATGGAGTGCTGTGAGGGAGCTGAACTTACCAGGACAACCTCTGGACTATGGACATATCAGGTATAATAAAATACCCCCATGGGGAATTAAGGAAAATCCAGTTACTTGAGGTTATTCTTGAGTATGCTAATAAACTTGCTTTGGATATCATGTTTTCATTGACAAGCAATGACCAAGTAGTTTCTCCTTGATATTTCAGATCTGTGTGATTACAAGCATGTGTTCTCTTAAGTTTTATAAATGTAAGATGAACAGTTTCATCTTTGCTTCCATTGCAAATGACCGTGAGAACCTGATGAGCAGCACTTGCTCAGAGAGGCTGTGGCTGCCCTGTCCCTGGAAGTGTTCAAAGGCTGCTTAAATGGGGACCTGGGCAATCTGTTCCAGTGAGTGGCATCCCTGCCAATGGCAAGGGGTTGGAACGAGGTGATCCTTAAGGCCTCTTCTAAGCCAGACCCTTCTAGTATTCTAGGATTCTGTTCCTGGTCAGTTTCCCTGCTGCCAGTAGCAAGATTTGAGGAGCCACTGATTTTTAGGGTGTCTCTGAATTTGAATTGTAGTGTGGTCTGGGGAAGAGAATTGGCTCAGTTGGCAAGTGCGTGGTGAAAATGTGGTGGCCCCACTGCGAGATGACAGGATTTAAGTGGAGGGTCTCTTCTTGCCTTATTCCTTGTCCACATCCTTCAGTCTCAGGTGATGGCTTGGTGTGGGTTTGAGGAGCCCACAGACAACCCCTTCCCCACGCTGTGGGTCACTGTGCTGTGCCTTTAGATACAGTAAAGGCATGGTCATTTTTTTTATGCCCTTCTGCATTACCCTAAAAAACTGCAAACAAGAGAATGTAATTCTCTGTAACTTCTGCCATAAGGATGAAATATAACATTAGGAGAGGGAGGCTGATGGATGAGACATCTCCTCTGTGTCTACTGTATCTACCAGGAGCGTAGTTTATCTTACTGTATGGAAAAACTGTTCCTTAAATTGCACAATCCTCCAGCCTGCTGTTCATGAGGTGCTTTGCCTGTACAAGCCTGACCTTCTCAGGTTGAGGTACAGTTGCAAAATTCTTGAAAGCCCTTAAAATAGACTGTAACTTAAGTGCAAGTGTTTAATCACAAGCCCGCTGAGCACGTGCCTGTACAGGTTGGGTAGCTGAGTGCCACAATAAGTGCTTTTTCTGTATATTCCACTGCTATGGTAAAATCACTGTAAACAGTTCTTACTGGCATGCTGTGCTTCAGAGGAGGCAGACCACTCTCCAAACCTTTTTGCAGCTCAAGTGCTGCTTTCAGTCCTTGCTTTGCTGCAGAAATTCTATTTAGTTATATGTTAATTTAAAATTATTTTACTTTAAATAAAATATTTTAATATTATTTAAAATTTTAAGTTATTTTAAAACCCCGTGGAGGTTTCCTTGTACCCTGGCCTTCCTGTTGTCCCCCAACCTTAGGAAAGGAATATTTATTTGTGTTTGGCACCATCTCACTGTCGGGTTTAAAGAGGAAACCTGAAAGCATCTCCTTAGCCTTCCTTCCTGTGTGCAGCTTCAGTTCTCTATTTTCAGAGGTATGCTCCAAACAAGTGCACCCAGTATTTTTTCTTGTATTGAATTTGAGAAATTGAGTCTCGCTTTTCCTTGTAACTCTTATGCATAATCTAAGCCCAGGGCAAAATACTTGCAGTATTTTTATTTGTAATCGTCATAGAATGATCTCCCCAGTTTAATTGCTGCTTGAGATCAGGGGATGTGAAATGGGCAATGTCTCTCATCTTGATCAAAACCTCTCTGCTGTGCCTGGATGGACTGAGTTTTAATATTCTCCTGGCCGTGTCCTGATTAAAACTAGAATCCTTTCATATAATTTGGGCTTAATCTGTGGAATTAAGTGCTCTAGTATGTAATGGAAGCCAAAACTGTGATACTGTTTTTAAAAAGCAGAAAGATTCAAGTAGTTCTTCCTGTGGATGACTGACATGGCATAGTTAAAATAATATTAAAAATTGAATTCCAACCACTCCTGAAGAGAGGCTACTAATTTACAAGACTCCAGTGATTATAATTCCTTTGTTACTGGCTCCTTCTCCGGGACTGGAGTGTGAGTGAGTGTATAAATGTTGATATCTGTCCTGTAACACTTTTTATCATGTTTCTTTCACTTGATTTTTTTTTTTTTTTCCCTAGACCCACAGCACCTCGAAAATTTTGAAAAGTATCTCCAGTCAATGAACTGCTCAGAAGAAATCTGTCTGCTCACCACATTTGCTCAGATGGCACAAACCAAACGGGCTGATGTTGATGAGGATTTTATCAAAATCATTGTTCTGGAGATATATGAGGTGAGTGATGTTACTGGCCCATTCAGGAGAAGGATGGAAGTGCTCTTTCCATTTCTAACAGTGGAAGGTGTGGAACTTTCTTGGCTTCTGTTGTTTATTCTACCATGGAACTAAGAAAGGGCAACTTCTGAGATTTATAATCTGGCACTGAATTAAAATAGCCTGAAGGACTTGGTTTTTATTTCTGGGAAAAAGAACAGCATTTCTGTAAACAAATCCAGAATGAAACAAATGAAGAAAAATGGGGTGGTTTTTTGTATTGTTGTTTTATTTTTCTGATGCAGATCTAACCTGTAGCTCTGAACTTCCTTGTGTGGTGTTTTTTCTGTTGTGGTCTCTAGATTTTGGCGCTAATTTTTTTTGTGTGTCGTGGTGTTGGTCCTGTGCTTAATTTTGGACTTTGTGTTTAGCACTGTGACATAGCAGTTTCTTTGTCTCTTGGGGCAATCATTTTCATTTTAATGTTGGCATTTATGAGTAATCTTTGTGCACGATGACCAGTTACTGAACAATTCAGTTCTGTATTTTCCAAAAGACGTTTTATTTCAATGCCAGTGAAGGTCAGCCAAGACCAGTAACTTCTTCCTGCTCATATTCCCAGGTGTCCTATGTTAGCCTTTCCACAAGAGAGACGTTTTCCAAAGTCGGTCGAGAACTCTTGGGAGCCATTGCCAGCATCCACACACAGATTATTTCCATACTGCTGGATCGAATTAGAGAGACCATTGAGAAGGTTGGGATGGTAAGTGACAATGTCCATCATTTAAAGCAGTTAAAACTGGAGGCCATAACCAGACTGTGTCACAAGATACGTCTTGGCATGAATGGATTGTGTAAAGACCTGTCTATGGGGTTTTTTGGTTGTTCCACTCCTTAAGGCAGAAGAGCATAATGCTGATTATTGTGTTGAGCCCTGATTATCCTTTTTTTGCTGTCCTCAAAGGTTTCCTTGTACCTGTTTAAAGAGCTGCCCTTGTACCTGTGGAAACCTTCTCCATCCGAGATAGCGCTGATTCGTGACTGGTTATTAAATTACAGCCTGACAACAGTGGAGAATAAGCTTGCCTGCATTATCCTGGAAGGACTGAACTGGGGATTTGGGGAGCAGGTATGTATTGAAAACAGTTTTGAAAACTCCTCAGTTTTTCAGAGCAAAAGCTTTACTCAACTTGGGATTAGAAATGAACTGGAAAACAGTTAATTACGTGCTTTATATAATGTCTGTGCACTTAATAGCACAGGATGGGAACTTCACAGTAATTTTATGACGTTCTGCTCATGCTGCTTTCTTGTAGCTGAGATTAAAAGAGACATTTAAGCAAGAGTTTCCTCTCTCTAAACAAGAGGAAAGAACTGACAGGACAATTTTTATGATTAAGATTAAGATGCCTGTGGCTGCAGAAATAGAGGAATCTTCCAAGGAGTGTGTAGGAGACTGGTGTGGCTGTAGTTTGCATGCTGGTATCCAGGTATGGCTTTCACAATGCAAGAAAACTAATGATTGAAATGAAAAATTTCAGAACCCTGAGCATTATTTAAATGATTAGAAGTTGGTCCATATATTGGGTTCCTCCAGGAGCTTCGTCAGTTCAGGATCCACTCGAGGGTAAATGCTATTTTAGAGAGAAACAGAAATAGCTTGGGGAAAAAAAATCCTGTTGTCTATGTTCTGCAATCCATTTTAGCATTGCAGCCTGGGCATTTGGTCATTCTGAACTCTTCTCTTTGCTGTGTTGATGCTTGTACAAAAATATTGACTTTTTCTCCCTGTTTCTTGATGACATGTGAAGAAAAAGGGAAAAGGTAGGGAAAATGAACAGAGAGATCTTTGCTGTGCATTAACAGGGCCATGTCTGTGCCTTCTCTTATGGAGAAAAACAGTTCTGTAATGTGGCAGTTGATAAGAGGAAATTACTGTGTTTTCATACAAAAAACATGGTGATGTGGTTTGGGTTTGCTTTTAAAGGGAAGAATTCCAGTTTCTGTGTTACGTAATTTAAAATGGCATCTATGGATTTTTGGATTAATTGCTATAAATTCATGAAATGCACATGGAAAGTGATTGTGATCAACTTTTTTTTTCTTTTTTTTTAAATAATCTATTTGTGTTTGCCCAGTGTGAGCCCAGAATTCTTAAATGTTGGGCTGAATTTATCTTATGGGCAAGATTTTGCCTGGATATCGTAATATTTAATTTGAACTACCAGAAAGAGATTAAGATTTATTTCTCTGTAGTGCAACTGAATGATACAGTTGTAGAGACCTCTTAAAATTACATAAAGTTTTGTGTTCTGATTCTGTATTTAGCAGACTGCTCTTCATCTGGATCCAGCTATTCATTCTGAAGTTGCATTGATGGTCCTGGAAGCGTATCAGAAATATCTCTCCCAGAAACCCTATGCTGGGCTGCTTTCTGAAAGCATAAAGCAGGTATCCATTCTTCAGAATTACAGGGAATACCTTATGGATGGTGATAATCAGGAAAAACTGCAAGTCAAGACCTTGTTTTCTTTCTTTTATTTTTTTAAAGATGTTCTATCTCGATCCTGCTAGAATACCATAACATACCAACATTCAGTGTTGTCTGTACCCACAGAGCTATCTGAAAACAGCTGTTAGGCTTATGTGGAACATCTGTATGAGAATCATAAAATCATAGAATGGTTTGGGTTGGAAGGGACCTTAAAGATCATCTGTACCACGGGCAAGGACTAGACCAGGCTGCTCCAAGCCCTGTCCAACCCGGCCTTGGACACTTCCAGGGATGGGGCAGCCACAGCTTCTCTGGGCAACCTGTCCCAGGGCCTCACCACCCTCACAGGGAAGAATTTCTTCCCAATGTCCCATCTAACCCTACCCTGTGTCAGTAGGAAGCCATTCCTGCTTGTCCTGTCACTCCAGGCCCTTGTAAATATTCTCTCTCTATGTTTCTTGAAATAGTCATTTTAATTTTGACCCCCATGTAGATCTGTAGTTGAATAGTCACAAACTTGAGCAGAAGAGACATCCTCCCTGTGATTCCAGCTCGTAGTATTACCTAATTTGAAGACTCAGATGTTAATCCCTTTAGAAGCTTTTCAGTCAGTGCTGTGTGACCTGAACACCTCACAAATGTTTGTTACGTTGATTTTACAGCACATCGGTCACTGAGGAAGGGATAGCTCCAAGTTACAGAAGGGGAATGGAAGGATAGAAAGATCAGGATTAAAAAAAATCTCTATTTTCATTGTTCAATCCAAGATGCTTCCATTTATTTATTCAGAGCTTTTAGCATTGTGCTGTACTTTGTCTTCTCAGTATTTCTTGTACAATGTTTCCTCCTCCCACGTGCTTTTCCCCCCCGTGTTTTCTTCCCACACTCTTCATGTTCCTTGTTGTCTCTGCTCTTTTCTGACTTGCCCCTCTGCACTACTTGGCCATGGTTTGTTGTTTTGTGCCAGCCAGAGGAGTTCTCTATTTTAAGCCTATTTCAGCCTTGACTGCCACTGGTACTGGGGAATCTGTCCTGACTTGCCTGAACTCGTAACTGGAATTAGAAAGAAAATAGTGCTTAGGTTTTTGTACCCTGGTTCTGAGAGGGTGAAATGCCTGCATTGCCTCCCAGCTCTGCAATTTACACTACTCTGTCAGAGTACGTACAGTATTTTGTTTTCCCCAAGATTTATAATACTTTCTGATCTAGACAGGATCTTCATGACCATGGACACATGTACGTGGCACAGACTCTGCCTGTCCACATTACAGACTTCTTTCTAAGGAGAGGCTGCTAGGTTTTAGTTGATTTTTTTTTTTTTGACATATGCTACCTTTTTTACACTAGCTGTTCTAAACGTTGTAAACATTGTGGAAGGTTGTTGTGTGGCTTTCTTTTTTCAGTAGTAAAATCAAAATTCAATCCAAGATCCACATCCAACTTGGAAAAATCTAGGCAAACAGTGTTAAGTTGACAACCTTTACTAAAAAGGATGGGAGGGGTAGGGAGGGGAGGTGGAAATCAAGGCAATAGGAACAGAGTGTTTAGATAAACTACATGGTGTGTCTAAAGAATAACTACTGCTGGTCTGATCATACAGTCATAGAGGGTTTGGGTTGGAAGGGACCCCAGAGATCATCTAGTGCCAGTTCCTGTGTCACAGTGTTGTGATAGAAGAGCAGGCCCATCCGAGCTGCCCCAAGTCCCCGCCTGGAGCCACGTGTGCTGTGTTGTTTCAGCTGTGCTCCCTCTCATTTCTGCTCCTGCTGCTCTGTCCCAGGTCTCCTACTTAGCCAGCATTGTTCGTTACGGAGAAACACCGGAGACTTCCTTCAACCAGTGGGCTTGGAGTTTGATTCTGAGGCTGAAGCTGCACAGGAACGACCGCGGGGTGCAGCAGGGCGGGCCGCCCGTGCCCGTGTGCGACAGCGCGCTCGACGCGGCCGAGTCGGTCGCGCTGCACCCCCTGCTCAAGGCTGTGAAAGCAAACATCCCCATAGGCTGCTACCTGGCACTGGCCATGACCACCCTGGGGCACAGGTAAGTGCTTCTTGTGTGTTTGCCTTGGATGGGTGGCCCCAGTGACTGGCCCCAGTGACTGAGCAACCTCCCCGGTGGCGAGATGAGGGTTGTTAAAGTTCTTCATGCCTGTTTGAATAAAAAAGGACTTGTGATGCAAGGCATTGAGGAGTCTGTTGGGGACAGCATCTCTCTTCTGAGGAGACACTGTGGGAGTTGGGCTTGTTTAGCCTAAAGAAAACTGAGAGGGGATCTCATTAATGCACGTAAACATCTCAAAGGCGGGTGTCAGAGGATGATACCAGACTCTACCCAGCGATAGGATGAGGTGCAATTGCCATAAACTACAACACAAGAAGTTTCACCTCAACACGAGGAATAACTTCTTTATATTTAGGGTAGCAGAGCTCTGGAACAGCTGCCCAGGGAGGTCGTGGAGTCTCCCTCTCTGGAGACAATCCCAAACCCACCTGGATGCCTTCCTGTGTGATGCTCCAAGTGACCCTGCCTTGGCAGGGGGATTGGACTAGAGGATTTCCAGAGGTCCCTTCCAACCTTAATTATTCTGTGATTCTGTGATTGTAGTTGGACAGAATCACAGAATCATTTAGGTTGGAAAAGACGCCTGAGATCATCGAGTCCAGCCTTTGACCAAACACCACCATGTCACCTAGACCATGGCACTGAGTGTCACATCCAGTTGTTTCTTGAACACCTCTGGGGATGGTGACTCCACCACCTCCCTGATCAGCCTGTTCCAATACCTGACAACCCTTTCTGTGAAGAAATTCTTCCTGAATTCTTCTTTCAAAGAACACGATAGTTCCTTTATTTTGCTAATAGTATTTTTTGCCTTCTGCATGTTAAGGTGAAAATAGTCATTTGAAACAGTACTGTTAACCCCCATTTGAAACTGGGGGGTTAACAAGATTTCTCTGAACAGGAGTAACTTTTAACCACACTTACTGAAATGGCTATTCTACAGGTAATTTTGTTTAGCAGAGTTGCAGGACAGCATTCAGAAAACAGCGAGGACAAAAGACTCATTCATGTTGGGAATGATAAATAAAGAGCCTTATAGCCTTGAAACTGAACCTCATAACTGTGACTGTGTTTCAACACAGTCTTAACCAGTGCTGTCAGCTTCTTTGTAGGTAAGGCTTTTGGGCATAATCAAATATACTGGTTGATTAAGGTACAGAGACACACAAAATTTAATCAGTCCTTACCGGATCTGTTTTCTCTGAATTTGTGATCTCTAATTATCTGTTATTCAGAATTTTCACTAACTTTTTTTCTGTGTATAATATTGTGTTATTCTTTGAAGAGAAATTGTCTGAGTTATCTTCTCCTTCTCCAAGTCACAGCTTGATGATAAGATTATGCCATTATAGATACTTCAAAGCACTGGATTAATTTGAGACTGATATGGAGGCATTCTGGTTGAGGCTGGCAATTTTTCCATGACCTGGAGCGTGAAATAAAAAACCAAAGAACCTCTTTAGTTTGTCCCCCTGTACTTTCTCAGTTTGGCCTTGCAAAAAACCATTTGATATCCTTCTCCTGTATAAACATTAACACAATATTAATCGCATGCAAAACCTCAAAGCCAGTTATGTTTGTGAGCAGAAGAAACAAAGTGCTGTACTGTGTGTTTGTGACTTAATACACTATTTCATTTTCATGACCTCAGAGTAGACACAGGATTCATGTTTTGCATCTTTTTCCAATGTGCGCCTTTTCTCAGTCAGCAGAACTAATGCAATGTGCCGGACAAGTTGCAGCTACTGAGTTTTCTGGACACTTAAGAGTAGAATTTATCTCATCTGGGTGCGACCATCTGAGTACCTGCTGTAAGGAAACCCTCTGAGGTCCATCTACAAGTAGTGAAGAAAGATGTGCAGACCATCCTCCGAACTGAGGAGATGTCAAAACCAGAACATGTGAAACTCCCTTTGTGGGCTCTTCTTTTACCCGAACAGGGAGGCGAGTTGGTTGGGTTAGGGAACACCACTGAACTTTAAACTGAGATGTGGAGGAAGACCTGCATCTCCAGGGATTTTCAGAAGATGGGACACATCCACAGAAGGGCAGGAAATACTTACCTAGTCTGTCAGCAGTTGAATGGCTCCTATAGCTGAATAAAAAGCTCTGGATTTAACTGTTTAGGTTTTCAAAGATGAAGTGTAAAGTTATGAATGTATTTACATCTCAGATTATAGAGACTAAATCAACACCTAATCTTTCCTTCTACTGATAGCCAATGTGTTTTTCTTAATTATATACTTTTTTTTTTATAGCATTGAGAAGTTCTGTGCTGAAGGGATCCCTCTTTTGGGTGTACTCGTCCAGTCTAGACATCTGAGAACAGTGGTGCATGTGCTGGATAAAATTTTACCATTGTTTTACTCTTGCCAGTATTACCTCCTGAAGAATGAACAGTAAGCATTCTATGTTCATGATACACTTATTTATTTATTTTATATATTTATTTGCTTAATTTATGGTAATTGCAATGAAAGTTAATCTTAACTGTCAAATTTATGTGGCTTCGTGCTGAGTTTTGCATCCAGTGAGAACATGATGGTGGAAGTACATCTGGTTTCTGTGCTGACTAACTTTTTGGCATTGACTGTGGTTGAGGAAATAGTTGTAGAAGTGTGTCCTGCTGACACCATGTGTACAGCTGTTGCTGCTGCTGTGCCACAGAAGTGTTCTTCAGGCAGCTGTATTTCAAGTAGCTGTGGGGTTAGATGAGTGAGAAAGACCAGCTGGCAGTATCAGTAGGGACACAGTATGTCCAGTGCTGGACTTCAGATGTCTGTCCTGGTCAGTTTGTAACGTGGTCACTGAGGTGCCTTTGTCCTGGACCACTTGACAGTCTCCCAAACAACTCCTATGCTAGACTTCGGTGCTGATGTAGATCAAGGACTGCATTTAGTCCTGATGAGCTGCCTTGAATTACAGTCTGCCGTGAAATGTTCATACTGTTCCCATTATATGGCTAAAGTGGAGCAAATAAATCTGCATTGTGGTTGTGACTCAAAGCCCTGGATATGTCTGTCAGCAGTGCTGTTGAGCTGGTTTTAAATTCCCTATACACAACTTTTCTATTTGTTACATAGCAGAAGATATTTTAGAGTTAATTTCGTTTGTTGACATCCCTAGGTTTTTATCTTACATCCAACTGTTCCTTCATCTGGACAGTGGAGTCCCTCAAGGAGTTACCCAGCAGGTTACCCATAAAGTGACACAGCACTTGACAGGTGTGAACTATGGAGAAAACGTTAAGCTGCTCAGTAGTATGATACAGGTAAGAAGATTATTTAACAAAAAAAAGAAGGGAGGGGGGGACAGTATTTGAAACCAGGCTGTTTTGACCAAGCTGGTGTTTAAGGTTGGAAAGGATACTGAATTTGGCAGTTGTGCAGCCAGGGAGTGCCCTGCATCAAGCATTAAATAGTTGGGTTTGGTTTCCTGAAATGCTTCTGCTTAAACTTGCCTAAATCTGGCAGTGCATCTGATACTGGACATAACAACAACGTTTCCCCTCCAGACTTCTTGGAAAATTAATTTTCCAATAGCAGGTCATACCTGCTTAAAAAAAGGAAATGTGATATGCAGCACTACTCTCTTATTTGTGTTATTCGAGGAATGCAGCAAATGTATTAATGTTTGAAAGCTTTGCTTTTGGCCATTCATTTGGGGCTGTGGGATGAAAAAAATGTTGCTGTGTGAGGGAACAGTAGTATTTTTTTAAGTGCAGAGAGGTCAAGGAGCAAGGTCATCTAACATTAGAGGAGGGTAAGGGAAACAGACCTACTCTGGGAAGTCCTTTTACAGGAACAGCAGGTGACACTTAAGAAATAGATGCTGTTTATGCCTCCAGGTCACAGGGGTCCTGCTTAAGGCTTTTATGCCTGTTTTTGCTGCTTGCACAAGATGCTCTGCTCTCCAGGCTGTAGAATTTGCAGGAGTTTGGAGGCTGGAGTTAACAAAGCTGTCCTTGCTTAGGTATAGAGAGCATGTACTTGAAGGATAGGCCCACAGCCTTATGCAAGTTAAACAATTCTTCAATAGATGCTTAACCTTTATGCTGCAATCTGTTGACTGATTTTACACTTTTATTTGGCAGACTCACATTTTTGTAAGTGACCAGCCAAATGGAGTGGGGCCAGCTGCAGTACTGGAGTTCTGGGTCCAGGTCCTCACCAGCCAGCAGCTGTGGCACCGGGACAGGGCAACACTCTGCTTGCTGGATGACTTATGTAAAGCTGCTTTTCAGTACAGTCAAGAGGACTGTGTACAAAAGCTGCTTTACCAACAGCACAAGGTAAATAGTTGTGGTGTCCTGGTGTGGCTGTTGAGTAAATGGTCAGTTTGTTTGTTGCTCACTCTGATTTTGATGTGAATGTGTTTTCCTGAAGTGCTACAGAAACAGTCATAGAATCCTGCCATGAGCAGGGACACCTTCCACTAGACCAGGTTGCTCCAAGCCCTGTCCAACCTGGCCTTGGACACTTCCAGGGATGGGGCAGCCACAGCTTTTCTGGACAATCTGGCATAAGTGATAATGAGGTTATCTGATTTTCTTCTGAGTGGGTCAAAATCAGTGAAATGTCTGATATTTTGATAGTAATTATTAAAACTGATTTGTAGCACAGTTTTCATTCGTATGAGTTCTGTCACAGTTTGTGTTCTTTGCATTCCAGATGTTCAGTAGGGTGTTTAGAACAAAAATGGGACTTCCTCTCCAGAAAAAAACAGACAGAGTTCAGTGAAACGGGATATTTTCACTGAAAAAAGAAATGAAGTACAAGCAGGCATCTCAGTGGTGCCTGGCTGAGCTAAGATGGGAAAGTAGCAATATGAGTCAGAAAGGAACTTATATGAAAGTAGAGTGACATACCTAAATCTTCTAAATAGAAATACCTAAATCTTCTAAATCACTGCTTCTTACAAAAAAAAAACCCAAATGTTTTCTGTTTCTGTGCAGAATGCTTTGGGCTATCACTGTGACAAAGGTCTGCTGTCTTCCCTTGTTAGCTGGATCGTGGCTGGCAATGTGACACCATCTTTTGTGGAGGGCAATGCCAATCCCTCTCAGGTAAGTGATGGTGTTGTGTGAACAGCCCTGGGATAAGCGGTGTAGAGGTGTCTTGAGGGCTCTTTTTTCCCTGCTTTTGCGTGGTTTTGCAGATTTTTTTCTTGTTCCCTTTTTTTTTTTCCTATCCCAGAGTGATTTTTATTTTCTTTTTTTCATTTTCTTGTGATAAAGTCCTAATTTAGCCTAGGAGAATTCTGTGGGTTTATTACACTAAAGGGAACATGGACATTTTCCATGGAGAGAGTTTGTCTAATCTGTGTCCAAGAATTGGTATAATAGGATTTAGTAGTTAGGTTTTCTTTCTAATCTTCAATTACTCTCAATCTATTTAATAAGAGAAAATATGTGAAGCCTGACTTTTCTATTAGATCAGTCTTTATCTGATAAATATTTTGAATTTTAGTTGCCTTCTCTCTACCTGAGTTCCTTGTTCAAGCAAAAGGAAGAAAAACCCTGCAGTACCACAAATGGAGGTGTGTAGTGCAGGTGGGAGAAAGGAGATCTTATTTTACTGAGTTTGAGAAGTTCCTCCAGAACTCTCTGGATAATTCTGTCTGTTGTCCCTGCTTTTCCCTTTCTGTCCCAAGACAGTGCAAAATAAAAAGGGGAAGTTTGAGTGTGAGAATAAAGAGGAAACTGGTTTTCTTCTTGAGATGTGATACTGCCTTTTCCAGCTTTGTAGTGGGAATCTGTCAAAGACATGTTCCTCTTAACAAAGCAGCAGGCTTCCTGATCCTATCCCTACTGTTTTCTTATCAATGTTTCTGTTATTTCTGTGTTGTCCAGGTCTGGTTTTCGTGGATGGTGTTAAATATGGAATCAATATTTGAAGAAGATTCACAGCTTCGCAGAGTTGTAGAGGGGGAGCTGGTTATTAATGCTTTAACTCCTGATCAAGCTTTGAAGGTGAGAGAACTGTCCATCCCTTTTTATTAGAGAGAGAAGTGTTCCCTTGTATCATTTAGTTTTATCTTACGTACTTTTTCTTACCAGGATAAAAGAATAAATAATGCTTTATCTGGCTTTACAGGTGAAAATATACCCCAGGGAAGTTTTCTTCTACATTTTGAGTACATTTGAGTTGTTTTACATTTAAAAGCTACCATGCAAATAATACAGAAAACTTCAGACTTCAGTTACTAATTTGTGCTCTTGCATGATTTTCTGGGTCATCTGAATGCCTCATGACTTTTAGTGGATTTACTTTATACCACTGGGGTGGGGAGTGCTTATTTTTCAGGTGGGAAAATGAGTCTGTATTTCAAACAGATGATTTCTCAGATGATCTGAATTTTGCCTCTACTTTTCTCTGTTTTCTGAATTATTTTCCAAGGCTTTCAGAACTGTTTAGGTCTCTCCCTTATCAAGGAACTTAATCAGGTGTATTTTAGGCCATGTTGCAAGCTTTTTCCAGGTTCTTTGACCTAATTCAGTTAGAAATTCTGGAGCAAAGCAAGTGGAAAGCAAAGCTGTCCAGTCTCAAAAGTGTGACTTTTGGCCCATCTTTCATCTCAGCTGTTTCAGTGTGTTTTAATGAAGCCCCATGAAACTAGATTTGCCTGGGCTCTGTCCAGACTGGTACATGTCTCGCATCCTTGAAGCGTAGTCTGGAAAACATTAGTCCTTTGGCTTGCATGTCTTGATTTAGCCAAGTAGTATGTGGGTAGTGTGTGGAAAAAGGATGCTGAGGGTTCCTGAGGTCTGGTGTAGGTGATGAGGTAGTGCCAGGGTCTGCTCTGAGGTTTGGGAACTGGGGAAAAGCCTTGCATTGCCCTGCATCAGGCACAGTCCAGGAGGGCTTGATGTGGGACTGTTCAGTGATTTAGTGGGTCTGTGCTGTTGCTAATACGGGGTTTTGTTCTGCTTTTCCTTCTGTATTCTTTCTTCACGTCAGTTTTACTTTACATTTCGAATTTTCACTAGAGCTATATGGAATGTAGGCTGGAAAAAGATAAAAGTAGCATGCTGGAAGTCTAAACCAGGAGCATCTACCTCTGTGAGGAAGAACAGTAATTAGCTGTAATTAACACCAGTGGCCCATATGTTGGCCTTGCATCAGAGCCATCATGCTATTTTTTTTCAGCATTGGAGGTGTAGCTCTGCTCTCCAGCATAACTGTGAGCTGGGCAGCTCATCCTTCAAGACCTGGAACAGATGTGTGACTGTTCCTAAAGTTTTCTCCTCTGCAATTACCAACTGTGCATGCTGTGTTACTCTGTTAAATTAACCTGTGACAGCCTGTTACAGCAGAACACCTGTCTGAAAGTGTTGTTCCTGCAGAAAGCCCAGGCCCAGCTGAAGCTGCCCATCGTCCCTTCCCTTCAGAGGCTCATGATCTACCGCTGGGCTCACCAGGCCCTTGCTACCCCGGCAGATCACCCTCTCATGCCACTGATCTGGCAGAAATTCTTCCTCCTGTACCTTCACCGACCAGGACCACAGTACGGGTGAGTCTCACCTGCTCCTGTAGATCAGCAAGCAGAGATGCTGATTTGGCACTTGCAACAAGACTTAGCTGTGCTTTTTTTTGTTTGTTTTTCAGGTTACCTGTAGATGGCTGTATTGGGAGGCGTTTTTTCCAGAGTGCAGCTCATGTGAACTTGCTGAACGAGATGAAGCAGCGGTTGATAGAGGTGGCAGACTTCCACCACGCTGCCAGCAAAGCACTGAGGGTGGAGAGCCCTGCTGAGGGCACTGACAGGTCACCAGAGAAGGCCAGCTGCTCACCTGAGTACCTGACTTCACCTGAACTGCATAAGGAGCTTGTCAGGTAAAAAAACCCTGCCCAGTTCCATCTTATTCTGTGCAAATGCCCAAGTAACTACTACAGCACAGTTGTAGCTGTGTGAGACGTGAAGGGATGCGACCTTAGATGTGCTGCAGGACTTGTTATATACATAGAATCATAGAATCATTCAGGTTGAAAAATTCAGATCATAAAGTCCAGCCATTAACTCAGCACTGCCAAGGCCACCGCTAACCCAGCTCCCCAGGTTGTGGTCAAATCAGTTCCTCTGGTGGTACAATGTGTTCTGTTGGAGAGGGGGCTGATTTTACTACTAAAAATAAAACACTGTTAATAGAGTTGTCACCCCCCTTAGGGGAGGAGCTTTGCTTTCTAATGAATAGTAGTAGCCCTGTGCTGGTAAAATATTTATTGTTTAGGCATATCTGCTACCTGCATGTGCATCACTAACTGTAAATGTAGAGTGCTACTTGGTGTGTGTACATCTGTTTGTCACAGACCAGGGCTTAAATTTATGTTAATTATGATGATTTCATCAGGAAATATACTGGGGACTTGAGCACATGATTCACTTTGTGCAGTTTGCTTGGTTAGCAAGCTAAAGGTGAGCTGTGCCAAGGGTGTTCTGTGCCGCCTGAAAAATGATAAGTCTGCTTAACCAAAGCCTTGGCACAAAGCTCTCTTTTTGTCTTGGAGTAGGCTAAGGAAAGGGGCATAGTCACTCACTGCCACTCACCTGCTGATCCCTCACTTTTGTAAGGGATGGTAACTTCTAAGAGATGCCTTATGCACACTAAAACTGAGGCTTTGCTATTCCAAAGTCAGTGGTTCTGTAACACAGAGACTTTTGTTCTGAAAAGTCCTCCATAAGAAGTGTTTGCAATATGGCAGTATTTGAATAGTCCCAGAAACCAGATGAAAGGATTATTTGGAAAGAGTCCCTTACTCAAAGGCTTTGGGTGTATGGAATCTGAGCTCCTGGTGGGTGCTCCCCTCAGCAGTGAGTAGGTACTGTACCAACAAACAAGGGAGATCATAAATCCTACTTGGGCCTTTGTGAAAAATAGTCCAGAGATGCTCACTGGGTGTGACTTGGTTGATATTTTCAGTCTTTCATTTCAGAGAAGTTCCCCACTCCAGTATAAATACAGACTGCTCTACACCCAAGTAAATCTTAGGTTAAGGAAGTTTAACGACCTGTCTAGTTTCCTAGACAGGGGGGAAATTATTGGTAGGGCTTATAAGGGCCAATTTCTTGGAACTAGACTACTCCCATTTTTTCACCAATGTCACTGATGTAGGAAACAGGAGTTTGCTAGTGTTATTTAATACCACAGTGTGAAGATTTAATGGCATTTTAGTGCTTCCTTGTCAGGAAGGCTTGGATGGTATGATTAGAGAAAAGGTACCACTCAGTGGAATGATGCCAGCTGAAGAAATAGGTGTATTTATGTAAAAAGTACACTATTAGCAGAGGAGGAAATGAGAATAAACTAGCCATGAATGACACTCTGAAAAAAAACTTGAAGAATGTGACTCAACTCAGATGTGGCTTTTTGGAGCAGGCAGTCTAGAGGAGTCATGGGGTGAGAAGCCAAACTTGCTCACATGTACTCTGTTTTTTCCTGTGGTCTTTTGAATTGGGTTGTGGTGAGATTCCCTGACATAATAGACTATTCCAATCCTGGGTATTATGCTAATTGGCATAAATGTTTTCCTTTTCAGAATTTGTCCTGTTACTCTTTGTTATTACTCTTTGTATTTTTCTAAGTGGCTTCATGTCACTGATGGTATTTGAACTGACAGTAAACTGCTCAAAAAGCACCTGAAACCCCAGTTTTGAGCTGTGTCACCTTGTAGCATTATTTGTTGCCTTAATTCTGAACCCTAGAACAATCGAAGTTCACACTGATATATTTTTTCCCTTTTTTTCTCTTTTTTTCTCAGGCTTTGTAATGTTTTAGTTTTGTGGTTGGAAGAAGAGAATTTCCAGAAAGGAGACACATACATTCCCTCTTTACCAAAGCAGTATGATGTACACAGACTTGCTAAAGTCATGCAGAATCAACAGGTAAAGTGCTAATAACCCTGAAAATCTGGGATCCAAAGTTCACTTGTTAAAATGAGTCCTTGAAATCAGTGAGAGACTTGGTGTCACTAGTCTTGAACACACATACAGCAAACTGCCTTCCTTTATATTTGAAAGAGGGCTCAGAAGTAGATTCCTTACATATCTTAATGACAACACAGTCCTTATTCTGTACTGCTCTGTAATTTGCATTCTAAGATAATATTAGAGAATTGTTCAAGTTGGAATTTTAAATAACAAAAGACTGGAAGCCAAAACCTGCTCATGTTGGTAGTCTGTAAAATGTCAGGTTCAAATATAAGTTTGTGAATGGGAAGTGTGTATTATTCTGTCCATCAAGCCTAAAGAATTAGTATAACTAAAAAACCTGTAAGAGGGGAGATTTTGGAAGGGCATTTCCTTATGCTTGCTTTGTTTTTATTCCTCTAGTGTATGTGACTGCTGGAAATGCAGCAGTTAATTATGCTGTGATGTTTTAGACTACAGTGGTCTTCATGTTTGCTTTTTAAGAACAGATTTTTAATAATCTGTACCCTTTGTCTCTTATTTGTCAGAAATTATACCGTGTCAGATTTCTTCTCTAAGTGTCACGAATGCTTTTCGGTAGCTTCTGTATCTGTGGTAAGAATTCTTCAGGTTAGGCTGTTTTCCCCCTTAATAATAAATTTCTTATGACTTAAAACTACAGGGTCTGTTTTTATGTACTTCTTTTAGTTCCACAACTACTAGGATGAATGCACAGTGTATTCTACTGACCAAAATAGGAATGGTAATTTAATTCTTTTGTGGTTCAGGATTTGTGGATGGAGTTCGTCAATGTGGAACTCATACACCACGAGTTTCAGGAAGCTCTAAACCTTTGGCTGCAGGTTCAGCTCGAATCACATACAGCCTGTGTTCCTGCAGGGCAGACAGATTTCACCAACCCTTTATCAGGTAAGAGATAAGACTATTATTAATGAAACTGCACCATAAAGGACTTTGAGGGTGTCAAAGCCCTGGTTTCTCTAGGAATTTAATGATGCCCGTGAATGAAGATGTCAGTACAGTTTGTTTTCTCTGGGTACAGTATTTTGCATGAAGTTGTCATGGTTTCCCCACTAAGATTCTCATGTGAGAGGTTAACATGGATGGTTTTGGCTTCAAGTTTGCCACATCACAGAGCAGAGCTAGAGCTTCATGGGTGAGCTCCCCAAAAATTCCTCTGCACAGAGGATGTCCCACACAGGCTGAATTTCCCCGAAGTTTAGGTAGAGATAGCTGCAAGCAAAGGGAAAACCCGCTGTAACTGAAAACAGTGGATTTTTTTGTGTGACTGATTAAAAAAGGAGAGGGAGGGAATAGAAGGAAACTGGAATAGTTTCATAGGCAAATTAGTTTGGACAAAGAAACTGAGTGGAAATCAGCAGGAGGAGAAGGCTGACCTGGGGAGAGGCTGTGCTTTGGGGAGGAATTGGAGTTGACAAGACAAAAGGTGAGAATGAGTTGTAGGGAAAGGAAGATGAATTTTGCTTAGACTGGATCTGGAAGCCTCTGTCAGATGAGAAGAATAAATGGGGTGATATGAGGAAAATAAATGGGTAATACGAGGAAGGAGGGACTGGTTGGGGGAAACAAGGAAAGCAGTGGGACTTTTGATCCTAATGTTTGTGTGATGGAGGAGCTGGTAATGAAAATTAGCTGTGTAAAATAGACTTTGAGAAAAATAGTAAGATTAGTTGACTTTTTTTTTTTCCTTTTTAAAAAGAGGAATCCTGAGAAATACTTGTCTGCTGCTGAAAATGTTTCATGCCAAAAAATTAATGCTTTTGTTGAGCTTCCTCTGAAGTTTTCTCATTGACAGAACTTGCTTCTGCTTTCTTTTTGTAGCCAAAGAGAGGATCATAAATAATTTGAAGAAGTTTGATACTCCCAAGCCCCCTCTCCCACTCCAGACAATGAAAGCCCCTGTGCCAGTCATTTCCTCTGCCAGTCTAGTGAGTCAGAAGGAAGCAGTTCAGCTCATGCGTACGGACCTGAACATCCTGCAGCAACATGCCAAGTAAGTCATAGCTGTGTTCCTTCTGCCTCTCTGGTGTGTCCAGCAGTGTCTGAGCATCATCACAGAATGGTTTGGGAAAGGACCTTAAAGGGCATCCAGTCCCAGCCCCTGCCACAGGCAGGGACACCTTCCACTATCCCAGGTTGCTCCAAGCCCCGTCCAACCTGGCCTTGGACACTTCCAGGGATGGGGCAGCCACAGCTTCTCTGGGCAACCTGTG
This sequence comes from Pipra filicauda, assembly GCF_003945595.2. NCBI lineage: Eukaryota > Metazoa > Chordata > Aves > Passeriformes > Pipridae > Pipra > Pipra filicauda. The sequence goes on along the minus strand of NW_024104327.1, from coordinate 701,593 downwards.
CCAGGGCCTCACTACCCTCATAGCCAGGAATTTTTTCCTAACGATGCCCTTCACAACAGCCTCATTTGTGGTGTTGGCACAAGACCCATCAGTACTTGATTTCTTATCCTATTTGTTTTCTCTTTCTTCTTGTCTATCGTGTTGTTATTCTACTCCTTCAACTGAGACAAGACTGCACAAGTCTTATCTAATGTCTGAGTCTATATGATCCAGCATCTAACTTCTACATTTCTTTTCTCATTTGGCATACTTTCTGAAATAAAGCCTCCTTTTAGCCTAAATTTCTTGACAATGAGTTACTTAACCCTTTTGCACTAATGTAGTAGTTGCAATATGAAGCACCAGAGCCCCCAAGAAAGAAATCTGATTTCTGGTTCTGTTGGCTTTGTGAGTGAAAGAGACTCTCTGTTTTTAATATTCTTAATCAGAGAATCCAGCTGAATTATTTTCAAACACAACTGATCAATCCGTAGCTGTGTAGTCACTTAATAACGATATTATGAACCAAAAAATTATTAAACCCAAGAGATTGTGTTGAAACAATTCCAACAGCAATTTTAGGTGGCTTTGTTTTTTTTTCCCCTCACTGAATCATCCCATGGTTGAGTTTGTTTTGCTGGTTGTTTTTTTTTTTTTTTTTTTTTTTTTTTTTTTTTTTTTTTTTTTTTTTTTTTTTTTTTTTTTTTTTTTTTGTGGAAAATTGCATTTTCTACAGAGGATATTCTATTGAGTTTCCTTCCAGGTTGTCATATAAAATAATTCAAAGGAACTCATGCGTACTTGAGTAGTTTTGTTCTTATGAACCTGGTTTTTTTATTACTTTGAAGTGCTATTACTTTGAAGTTTTAACTCAATTTAATTTAATAACCTTTTATATTTTCTAAGAAGGTGTCATGAGCCTTTGTACAGCACATTAAATTGAGGTTTCATCTCTTGCTTATGAGTTCTTAGCATTACCGTTTTTCAATACAGATTTTGGTAATTTTATTAATAAATGGTTTTCAGAACTGCAGCTCTCTGGGAATCGCAGCATGTTGCTCTCAATAATGAAATACTGGACACGGTGCCTAAGCTGTTTGTGAACAGGGAAGAGCAGATCACCCTCCATTTGGAGTGCCGGGGGACTTCCAGTAAGGGCTGTCAGGGAGCGGCTCTGCTCACCATCCAGGTGAGAAACTTGTATCATCCCTTCTGCCTTGGTGCTGCTGGACACAGAGGATGAATGTGATATGTCTGAATCATTATAAGAACGGTAGCAGCTGACCAAATAAATCCATGCACCTAATAGTTACCTGAGATACCTCATATGCAGTGCTCAAAAGGGGCAGATCAACAGCTGAAGGATAAGTTGCTGCATAACTTGTTTTGCTCGTAGCTTCCGCCTTAAACTGTTTCCCAGTGCATGGATATGGGAATATGCTCACTGACAGGAACAGAAGCATGAAAATGTTTATAGAAATACTCCCATGTTGCTTGGCAAATTAATTTCTTGATCCCCTCTAAGTTTCAGTTCCCGGGGATTAAAAGCCTTACATGAAAGACATGAATTATATTAGTGTGTGTGATAATTAAGGGGGAACATGACCAAGGATGTGTGCTTGGGCACGATGTGCTAAATCTGATCAAAGCTCTCCACGGGGGAGAACCATCTGTATGCAGAGTCCTCTTACTGGATTCCGCTTCGATTTTACAAATAGGTGTGACACGGGGGAGCTTTAGCAAAAAAAAATGTGAATTCTGAAGTGAATTTTTTTTTTTTTTTTTTTTTTTTTTTGTCACTTAGTTTGAAGGGAAGCACAAAAACGAGGCGGTGAGCCAGCAGCTTCATGCTCTGCGCAAAGAAGTGAGGCAGCTGCAGGCAGAAGCTACGAAGCCGCCTTCCCTGGGCGTTGTGGAAGCAGCAGTGCACGTGGAGAATTTTATAACGTAGGTTGTTCAGACGCTGCTTTAGGCAGTGATGTTTTGTGTTTCTCTTCCTGTATGTTAAGAGCTAAAATGTGGAACCTGTTTCATTGTTTTTTTTCGCTGCGCTTATCAGCTCGAGTCAACAACAGAGCATGAATCCTGGGACTTGTGTGTTTGTTACACAGGCCTCCAAAGGAATAACTCTGTTATCAGGAGGTCATTCAGCCTCAGTAGGCACACAATAGTGTTTTCTACTTCTGTTTATTGTTCTGTGTATTAGAATAGCCCTCCTAACCCTGCAAAAGTACACTGGATGATGGCAGGGATGCTGTGTTAAACTTTGGGGAGTGGCAACTTGTACCACAAGCTGTCTCAGCCATAGGCTAAACCGTATGTTTTTAATATTTCTCTCTATGGGTTTTTGCCTGTTATAGTGCAGGACATAGTTCTTTAATAGAGAATTATGATTTGAAGTAGTTTTTCAATATGTGAAACAAAATTGTGAAGTGGAATAGGGCTATATAATACCACTTTTCTGGGTGATGTGAATACATGGGGTGGTCCAGGGCCCTCTTCCTCTTGAAGACCTTTCAGAGTTCGTCCTAGAGGTCTGGTTTTGCAACTTGGTTCTTCTCAATCTTCCAGATTTCTGCTGGGATTCTCTTAGTGTAGCTGGTTTACTACTGAGTGCACTCCTTCTACAAGTGAAAATATTTGCTCACTATTTCTACGTGTTCATTCTTGACCACTGATCTGAAAAATTCTGTGGATGAACTAGTTCTTGGGATTTACATCTCTGGAATTGCACGTCCTTCAGATTCTTTAATTCAGACTCAGTGAAGATGGGGGTTTGATCTCAACAAAACATGTACTTGGCAACACTCAAGAAACGATTCTGTTTTAATCCTTTTATTGTTTAGCCTGTGAAGTAAAAGAGGTAATTTTTCTTGCAGTACAAGTGTAGTTGAGATGCCTTAAGAATGTGATGAACACGTGATTAGAGGGAGAAATAATCCTTTGGAACTATGCCGTGAAAAATCTTTCAGTGATCACTTTCTGACTCTGCTTATGGAGACTTTGTAAGTTTTGGAGGTACCCATTTCAGGCAGCAAAATTACTTGAGCTCAGGGAGCATCAGAAATACCCCTCTCAAGTCCCCATATTGGCAAGAAACCTTTCTTCATTGTCACAGGTTATTCTCCACACGTTAAATTTAATTCACCTTTTGAATTTAATTTCTTTTAGGGCCTTAATAAATATCTACAAGGTGCAGCCCATGCCTGCAATTAAGAAAGTTGGAATTAGTTTGTTTTTTACGTTGGTGGAATATGTGTGTGATGAAACTCAACGCAACCCTCCCACAAGGCAATTCTTCACGTCCTGCATTGAGATTCTGGGCCAAGTGAGTTTACTTTTGGGATAAAATTTGACTTTTGAATGCCTAATGCTTATTCAAATTGCCTGCTGGTATTGGGGGTCTGACACATTCAGAAGCCTGAAAGTTAACTTCTAAGCTTGTATCCCATTTTCCTTTCAACTAATTGTTATAATATACAGTCTTTAGGAGAGTTGAAGCTTGCATTTAAGCAAAAATAAAAACCTCTTGCTCTGAGGTACCTCCTTAGTGCTAACAAATGCTCACTGTGTTAGCTGAGTGCTGGATTTTTGGGCAGGTAACTGAAGTTTAGGTACTTTCACTTCATAAAAGTGTGTTTCAGCATATACTTTGCTTTTACCTGTCACTTTCTAGTTGATGTATATCTTGTCAACCTCAGTATTTAGACACCTTTGTTCTACAGCCTTGCAGTGTTCTTTGTGTAGAGAATTTGCCAGAAGTTTTCTGGTAGAGAATAAAAGTGCTTTTGGTTGGTGGTAATGTTTTCTGTGGGAAACACATTACGTGGGTTCTCTGAGAAAAAGCTTTGGGTCCAGATATATGTTTTCATCTCTTAGATACAGTTTGTTTCTATATGCAGCTGTCCTTAAGCACCTCTAACAACTGAAGTGCTGAAAAGCTTTTCATAGCTGTAGTTCTGTTAAATTTTTCCTGTTATTGAACAGGGCTGGTGAAATCTGGATTCATTTTCTTTTGCTATCCCATCAGAAAAATAGTACTTCTAGGTATTTTTATACAACATATGTGATCACAAGTGCTGTTGTAAAATGTACTAGGGAAACATGTTTATTTTGCTTTATGTCTCGTGGAGTAACAGTATTTAGTTGATGTTAATCTGACACAGTCTTTTGTTTTTGAGGAAAGACTTCCCTTTTTATGGAACGACCAAAATTATGCTTGTCTCAACAAAAAAAATCCTTAATAGGTGTATTTTTCAGTCGATTCATGCTGGGCTATTTTTCTCACCATTCCCAATTTTCTCAGGTGTTCATCAGTGGGACCAAGTCAGAGTGCAGACATCTGCTCGAGACCATCCTGCAGAACCGAAGGCTCTGTACCCTCCTTTCTCCTTACTTCACTCCCGTTGCCTCTCCCAGTGAATTTGTGACTTTGTATGAAAAAGTCGTGGCCTTTCTGAGTGAGGACAACAGTGATGTTGTCTTCATGCTGCTGACAAAGGTGAGGTCTAGTTTGTGGGTGTTTTTTCCCTAAAGACTCTGTTTTTAGGCTAAGGAACAAAGAGGTGCAAAATCTGGTAATTTAAAATAGCATTGACAGGTTCTTTTGAGCTGAATTGCCCATCCTGAATGGTATGTGTTGCACTTAAGTTCAAGAGGGGCTGGAGTCAAAAGCAAGTGGCTTAAATATCCTTTTCTAGCACATATAGTATCAGTATGTGCTTCTCAAGGCTCACTCTTGAAATTAAAGCAGGCTCTCCATGGCTTCTTCTGCCTGATATCTCTGCAGAGACATTCATCCAGATAGCCAGTGAATCGCAGGTATCTTAACAATCAAAACAAAACAAAATTTGGGACAGTGTCTGAGTTTTCCACCTCTGTTTGGCACCATGTCTTTCCTGCCTGTCTTAAAACATACAGAGTTAGGTCAGGGCAAGTGATGTGCACATCTCTCATTTCAGGGCTGTGTGATACTGCCTGCCTCCATGGTCAGTGGGGAAATTAGTGTTACACTTGGGCTTTGGTACCAGTCTGATTCTCTCCTCATTAGTTACACAGAGACAGGGCTGGACAGCTGGGAGCAGCAGGCAGCCTGTTTTGGGATATCTGTAGCAAGGAGTGATCAGTGTTGTGTCCCTGCTCACGAGAGTCTGAACAGATGGTGAAGAGGCTACGAAAGCTTTTCGCCTCCACCTGAAAATTTATGGACTGTGGAGATCAGTCCAGTGTAATGCTTATGATTGTTTGGCAGTGGTACTGAAGTGTGGAAATTGGGACGCATCTTTATGAATCTGAGCACCCCCACCAAGGGCTGTTTCATAAAGCCAGGGACTTCTGCAATATGCTAAATCATAACCTTTAAAGAGTGTCGCCTTGGTTTGGAGTTAGGGATAATGAGGTGAAAATTCATTAGGTTTTTCTTAAATATATAAAAACTTAGGGATTTTTCCCCAATAATTTCTCCCTTCTCCTGAAGGTGTTGAGGCTGTTAAAGCTTCTGCTTACAAATGCTTCCTGTCCTCTGCTCTAGTTTGACCTCGTGCAGTGGTTAAGCCTGGCTAAGCCACCCCTTGCTGAGCGTACCAAACTTCTGGACTCTATTCACTTGGCTCTCAATGCATGTGGCCTAGAACCTGAAGAAGACATTTTGATGCCATTTAATATCTTCTGCAAGCATTGGACTAACCTTCTCCAGTATCAGTTCCCTGACCACTACAGTGATTTCCTAAGGCTGTTCGTGCAAAGTGAGTACCTGAGTTGATGCACTCTAAGCCCTTTGTGCAGAACCCTTCTGGTTTAAAATATGAACTGCATGCAGTAGAGTTAAGTAGCAACAAATACAGAATGATTTAAACTTTTTAAATTTTCTATATGTATTTCTGTGTGCATGCTGTGTGGTGTGATTTTATTAGAGGTATTGTAGCTCTACTAGAAAGAAACACCCCTCTGCAGGTCAAAGCACATGCAGCAGTGACAACAGATCTTTAAGCCCATATAACAGGAGAAGGATGGAGGTGAGTCTTCTATTAACGGAAGCACCTATTAATTATGATAAAGTCTGTGTAGAATCCTTGTTCTTGAGCACCCTTCAGTGTCAAACTGAGAACTGGAATTATGGAGACATGGAACTAATACTGAAATCTGCTGGAAATGTCCTGGTTGACATTAGGTGCCATCCGTAATCTGAGTTGCCTCTCCAGTGAGAACACAAAGTACTTCCTTTTGTCAAACCACATGTGCTGAGGCAGCAGCTGTCTCTTAATGAGTGTTTGTAGCCAGAGATGTATGAAGTACCTGGGAAACTCTCTAGGAAAAGAGCATGTAGATGCCAAAAAGAACTGTTAAATTAATTGTGTTTGCAAATTAGAGACATCTCTCACCCTTAAACTTGGGATTTTCAAATTCATACCTTACCTAATTCTTTTTTTTTTGGTAGTAGGGAGTTCTAATTTCAACCTTTTTTTGACTCTTTTGGAGAAAGGGACCACTATCTTTCTGGTTTTCACAAATGCATTCCCTTGTCTTTCTCCTTAAGGCTCATCAGAGCAGCTCCTAAGCCCTGACTGTTGGAAGGCATCACTTCAAGCTTTGGGGTGTGATTCACCAGTGGCTGAGCAGGGAAGCTTCAGGAAGAGTGATTCTACTGAAACTCCTGCATTGAGGGATGCTGGAAAAACTCTGCTCTCCACAGAACAGGTGGGTGGTTGGTTTATTGTGTTCTTCAACTGAAACAGATGCCCTCCAGTGACAAATAACACTGCTGTGCAGCCTTTCTGTAGCTGATTAATAGTTTCCTGCCTTTTAACAGGTTAGAGAGACAATAGAATGGCTTTCCACATCCTTCTGCAAACTCCGACTGGCTTCAGTGGACTTCAGGACTTTTGGCCTGTTTTCAAAGTGGAGTCCTTATGTGGCTGAAGTGAATGTGTTCCTGGAGTATCTTGTTAAACGACTTATTGACAGTGAAGTTGATAATTTATCCCAAGAACCTGTGGGCAGCAGCACAATTCTAGCAGGTAACGTGTCTTAAAAGCAAATTACTTAAGAACAGGCACTCAGTTTTTCCAATTTCCTCTGTTAAAGGCAATTTAAATATACAGTAAGATCTTATTTTGCATTGTGGAGTGATGAGAACATTAAAATACAGATGGGAAATTTTGATGATACTCCCCGGCCGTTTGGACTTTATGCTTTAAAATTTTAAAGAAAGCTTTTTTTAATTTGAGCTTGCTTTAAAATTATTTTATGAAGAGATTTTACTTTCTTCAAGAAAAATACAGTCTTTTGCACTGAGCAGAGGTTTGGGAACGAGACACTACTGAATTTTGTGTGATTTTGATTTGGAGAAAAATCACCTAAACACATTAGGTTTAAAGTGTGAGTCATCCTTACCTCCACATTCTCTGATGTGTTATTAAAGTGATACTAATAGAACATCTAAAAAATGCAAAATGCTTATGATTGTTGTTAAAACAACCATGTTGTTAAACAGAGTTACTAGTAAGCATATTGTGTTTTAAAGTTTTATTTGACCAAACGAACTGATTGAATGGTTGGACTCAATGATCTTGGAGGTCTTTTCCAACCCTAATTATTCTGTCATTCTCTAAATGTTAGAATAAGCAAAGGACATCGTATGCAAATTTGGAAAAGTGTAATATATCCACTGCTGTTGATTTGAAGAAAAAAAGCAGCTTTTGCTTTGTTTCCTTCTAGCCCTGCAGTCTTTGTATTCAATCATTGCTGGACTCTTTAAGCCATGGATACTGGTCTTGGATAAGGAAGATGCAAGGTATATATTGCACTTTAAAATTAAATGAATTTTTGGCTAAAGTAAGGACTTTAGCCCTGTAAGAATGGCTTTCGTTATTACGTGGTTTTTAATCATTCATGACTGTCTTATGACCTTCCATTTAAATAGCTCTTACTTGTCTCATATCCTTAATAATTATGGAACTAATTCATGACTTACATCAGATTTTCCAAGGTTTGGATTGAATAATTATCTTAGTAATTATTATTACAAGAAATATCTTGTAATAATAGTACGACCAGAGCTTGATGATGACCAAGTAAGTATTGCATTCTGTTCTGAAAACACTGGAACTTGAATTTTGGATTGCTTTTCTTAACTTCCATAATATCACAAAAGAAAGCCAAATACAGCCCCAAATGTCAGTGGTATGTCAAGAAACTTCTGGCTGAATCAGTCCTATGATGATCTGCTGCCTTGTGTACCTCTGTCTTCACATGAACAATTATTTGTACTGTTATATGTTTGAATTTTGCTTTCTTTCAAAACTAAAACCTTTTTTTGATTTGTGAGTGCACCTTCAGCACTTATATTAGAAGGTTGACTGCAGATGGTATGTGATGTCATTGAGAAATTCCAGTCTTTTGGTTTTAAATTCTATTTTGAAACATCAAGTTATTTCTGTTTACTCAGTGTTATTGTGACTCTTCACTGGGTTATTGAATATGCATCTCTTCTAAGGAAGAAGAATTCGGTCCTAAAGAATTGAGTTTGAGAAAACTGCCGATACTTGTGCTGTACTGACTTTCTGTGCTTTAGAATATTTAAATTGCTGAAATGTTTATGGTCAGGGCACTGAAATTTGTGTTGCTGCCCTTGTGCTTCTTTTCAGTAACCAGCCCTGCTACCCCTGGCTGGAGAGTGACACCCCTGTAGCCTCCACTGTGGTCTCTTTGTTTACAAATTGCATCAAGCTTTTGCACGAGAGCTTTAAAGGTGGGTGAAAAGCTGTTTTAGTGAAGCGGCACCTTCTGTTTTGCCAGAGTAAAAAAAAGGTTTTTGATTGAGATGTAGGACGGGAGGGGATTTTACTCACGATGACCACTGCAGTCATATCAGGAGCCCTTACTTGTTTCATCCTTAAGAGGCACCTTTTTTATCTTGGCAAGGGTAGATAATGTGATTGATAGATGCATGTTGGTCAGATAACAAATTTAATGTAAAGGAAAGCCAGACAGAGTGACCTGTCATGAGAAGTGCATGAATTCTTTCCAGGTCTGTGTGTTGTTCCCAAATAACATATGCATGTCACCATGACCAATACATGTTCTTCAATAGCTAGTTTGGGGAGTAGTTTAATCTCCAGGATTGATCATTTTGAGCCCCTATTTAGCATTGCTTGTTGTGCCTAATGGATACTTAGACACAGGAAAAATTAATTTCACAATACCCCTTAACAACTTTTAGGGATGAACTAGATTCAAACTTACGTGTTATTTTTAATTATTTATTTTTAAAGGATAATTGTGTTTTTATAAAATTTGAGATGCATAAGATATTCTTTAAAAAAAGGCAAAATGGCCCAACATTAAAGCAGTTCAGTTCCACATTGCAGGAGTATTTTATAACTTCAATTTATTGTCCACCAACTGTTCAAAAGGGCAGGTCAGGGCATGCAATCATAAGCCTCCCCACTTGTTGATTTTGAGAAAAAAAATCTAAAAGTTTAATATGACTTCTTTTTTTTGGATAACTGCAGTTTAGTGTAACTTACAAGTTTTTTTCTCTCCAAAATTAGACTTTCTTTTGAAATCCAACTTTCCCTGAATTTTTTTTCTGTTGTTAATTCAACTATTTTCTTTGGTTCTAGAAAAGCTGTTGCCAAGCCATCATGGGGCTCTCTGGTTACATCTCATGCATTACTGTGAGTGTTGCACAGCCCCCAAAATGCCAGAGTTTATTCTCTATGCCTTCCACACTGAGTTCAAAAGGCTTCCATGGAAGGAAATGCATCCAGACCAGATGCTGATGGAAGAGTTCTTCAAAGTGAGTACCTGGCATCTGTTGAATTAAGTTCATAGTCAGTGTTGCCCTTGAAAATAACTGGAGAGCTGGAGACAGTTCTTTTAGCAAGTAGGCTTTTAAAGTTTGTAGCAATCACAGCTGCTTGTTTTGTGGTGGATTTTTGTGAAGAGGTGTATTTGAGTCTTAGACAAAATTGTGGGAAGCTGTAAAACTGCCACAGTTTGTAATCTGCTGTTGCTCTATCTGAATGTCTCATTTATTACACATATATTTAATATGGATTTAGTAAGATTTAATATATTTTACTAATGCCATGGTTTTTTCACTTCCAAGTTGTCTGAGACAACATAAAGCTGACCTAAAATGCTGCTGGGGATTTATAGTTGACTGAGGAACTGAAAAATGTGAAAGTATTAATAACTTACATCATTTTATGCACCTATCTTTTTTCCTTTCTCCTTCTTAGATTGAAAGGGGCAGTCCCAAGAGTTGTTTCTTATTCTTGGGTTATGTTTTATGTGAAATAAACTGGGTCAGTGTCCTCTCTGATGCCTGGAATCCCAGCCCTCAGCCTCAGACTCACAACATGATTGTCTGTTTGCTGTATATGATGGTCCTGTTGGCAAAGGAGGAACAACTTATTGGTGAAGAGGTAATTTTTAGAAATGTTCATACCCATCAGTCTTAAAAGAAAAATAATCCTTCACTAAGAAGGGCATAGGATGGGACTCCTTTCTCACTTGCAAAATGATTAACTGAAGTGGGTTTTGCATATGTAAAATACCCAATACACTATTCCAGAGGTGGCCAAGAGTAATTCCATAGCTGAGGCATTTTGTATAACTTGTGTGAAAAAAAAGAAGAGCTGGTGTCCATTTTAAGAAACTTCTTAGGTTCTGTAATCCAATAGCATTGGAAGGAGTAAGCAAATTAATACAGGCAGTTTCCCTGGAGTTATAAAATGGCAGTCTGGCTTTTGGAAGGAACAAATATGTTAATTTCATTAGGGCAATATTATATATACCTTAAGGGGAAGCTTCTTCTGACAGCCTGAATGAAAAGAGCGTAGGAGCAGCTCTCACTGTGCCTGGATCACCTTTTGGGGGGGCTCACTGAGTCACATTTATTCTGTCACAAGGCCAGTCATGTAAACCTCATGCGTGCCTTGCTTCTTTTTCTGAGTGGCAAACATGACTGTGTGGAGGGATGGTAAGGAATCATCCATCTATGGAAAGTTTAGGGCTGGATCTGAGTCTTACTATGCGTGTTCCGGATGTTTTCCAACCTGATCAACAGTACTGGTGACACTTGAGGTGGGTTGAGCACAGCTCAGCAGTGGGATTAGTCCCTGTGAGGTTTGGAGCAGCTCTTGATCCCAGTGTAGTTCTTTTTGTAGCTTTCTAAAAGGAAAATACGTGTCTGCTGAAACATGTTTTCTCAAGGGTGAGAGCTATTCAGCCCTTACTCAGAACTGCCCTTGCAAATGTTTATTTCTTACCATAAAATGCTCCATGTGATGTGATGACAAATCACAATGATGTAATAGCATCTTGAAGACCAGGTATGTCTTTAAGAAGCCTGGCACTGTCTGCATCTGATGAGTTACTGGGGGACAGAGTACTTCATCTGTTGAATCTGAGGATGAGTTTTCTGATTCCCTTGCTCCACAGGGGGATTGGATCATCTCTGATTTCTCAGTGCCTTTCCCATTTACGGTTGCATTCCAATGTTTCTGAATTGTAATAGGATAGAGAATCAGTGGGCATTAGGTGGTACTTTCCAAATCCTACCCTTGCTAAGAGCTCCTTGTGGGTAAATCTAACTCAGTCTCATCCAGTCCATTGCTTCTGGAGGGCTCTTCCAGAGGCACTGGATCATCTGCAGGAAGTCCCATTTCACGTTTGTCAGCTTGCTTCTACTCCCAACATCTTCTGTTTTCCTCTGAGGCACTGAGAGATGCTGCATCAAGATGTCACCAGCAGCCTTTGACCATCATTGTATTTCAGTTTAGGAAAGTTACCAGAGTTCATGTGCTTTGACCTGAATGTATTTGCTTATCAGAAGCTTCTCAAGCTTCAGAAGATACCTGTTTGCACATGGTGTGAGTCAGCCTCAGGAATTCTCTCCTACCCTCCAGCAGTGTGTTAAACTGACACACTGTCAGGAGGTTTTTGCCTCCCAGAAAGCTCCTGTGACACCTTGACCTAAATCTCAGACTTTCTCAGCCCTGTGTTCCCGGGCACGAGCAACTTAAGTACATGTTGTACCAGTGTCATGTCCTCGTTGAAATAGTCTAATTTGGGTTAGTTCTGGGTTGTCAGCACAACTCCAGTATTTGTTCATTCTAAAACATGTAGAATCATAGAATCATAGGATAGAGTGTAGAATGTCCTGAGTTGGAAGGGACCCACATGGATCATTGAGTCCAACCCCTGGCCCTGCCCAGGATACCCCAGCAATCCCCCCCTGTCCCTGAGAGTGTTATCCAAACACTCCTTGAGCTCTGGCAGCCTTGGGGCAGTGACCATTGCCCTGGGGAGCCTGTTCAGTGCCCCACCACGCTCTGGGGGAAGAACCTTTTCCTGATATCCAACCTAAACCATCCCTGACTCAGTGTTTCTCAGTGTCCATGGGGACCGTTTTTTACTGCAGGTGTTTAAGAACAGGTGATAGCTGCTTGTGGACAGAGAGATGTTTCCATCTACAGACTTTCACTGCCTGTGTGAGCTGGGGGTACTGAAGGCTGTTGTGCTATTCAGGATGCTATTTCTGAGAATATGTACTTGGGGAGTCCCTCAGGTTGGTAGATGACTCACTGAATGGAAAATTAAGGGACCCCATTTCTACTGCGAACTTAGACCAACCTGTTTTTTTATATAATATTTTAATGTCTCTTTAAATGTTCAGAAGTGCATTTAACTCGCAGGGTCTCCATTCTTTCTTGCTGTCTTTACATGTTAAATTTTAGTGTTTCTCCCTGACTTCTGTGCTGCAGCAGCCTGAATGCTAGAGATGACATACATGTGTTAGCTTACTGCTTGAATAAGGACTTGCTTTTCAGTCAGACTCCCATTGGTCATCTATCTCCGTGGGGGTTCTGCTCCATCGCTTTCAAATTCTGGAGCAGGGGCTTCCTTCCAATGTTGAGTACTGTGAATATTAATTTAAAACTGCAAAGAAGGTGTAGCTTAGACTGATGTCTTTAAATCTTCAGGAATCACCACTCATAAATCTTCTTGGACAGACCAGCTCCCTTCCTTGGCAGCTTGTGGGCATTTCATCTTATCAAAGCATCATCAGCTACTGCAACAGTCACTACCCTCCCTCTGTTATCCTTGCTAAGGATGCTGCAGCTGAACTGATCGTGAAGCTCCTGAAAATCTCGGCAGGCTTTGGGGCATCTTCGGATAGTCACATCCACCTCGTGAGTTGGACTGGTCTTGCAGTGTCTCTGAGCTGTTCGTGTCTGTTCTTTGCAATGTTCTGGTTGTGTGTATTATGGAAAGTGTTCTAGGCACGATGGGTTTTTTTTGTTTTTTTCTAATTGATTTCAATTCTGTTGAACAGGACGCAACACTGAAGTGCCGAGCGTACATTTGCCAGGTGGTTCAGTTCCTCAGCACCCTGGAGCAAAGTGGAAAGATCACCCTTGCAGTTTTGGAGCAGGAAATGGCCAAGCTGCTGGATGATGTAGTCATCTTTAATCCCCCAGGTTTGTGTTGTAGAATCAGCCAATTGCTTCAAGGCTGCCAAGATCCTGTACTCTGCTGCATGGATTGATGAACGTCTGTGACTGTGTAATTACTTGCATTACTATAATGTCTCCTAATATACCACCTATATATACATGTCACCAAAGCAATTATGTTCCTTTGTTGATGTGTATATATAAGTGGTATATTAGCACACAGCAAAAATATGAATTACCCCATAGACCTATCAAGAGTGACACAACCAACAATTAAAACAGGGCTTATGTTGTGAGTGAAACCAGGCTGATATCCAGGAGCTTGAGGGATTTTCTTAGTTGTCTTTTTTTTTTAATTTAACTTAATTTAAATTTATTTATTTTTTAATTTTTATTTTACTTGTTCATTTACATCTATTTTAAAAGGAAGAATGGCAGAAATATATTCTCTTGGTCCTGAGGGATTAGGAGTAATGGGTACAAACTGAAAGAGAGGAAATTTAGGCCAGATATTGGGAAGCAATTCTTACTTTTAGAGTGGTGAGCTACTGGAACAGGTTGCCCAGGGAGGTTTTGGATGCTCCAGCCCTGTCAGTGTTCGAGACCATGTTAGATAAGGCTTTGAGCAACCTGGTCTAGTGGATGCTGTCTCTGTCCATGATAGGGGGGTTAGGACTAGATGAAGTTTAAGGTCCCTTCCAACCCTTAACATTCCATCATTCTATGATTGGGCTCTCAGAAATGGTTCTAAATTGTAGAATTGGGAAAACCTGAGAGTACTGAAGTATGAGAGTTACACTGATGTGCACTAGTGGTATGATGTACCCACACACAGAGGATTTATATTGATCTGATTGTTAGCACTAGTCCCATCCCGAGGTTCCTCTATGAAGCTGTAACTTGAGGTGGAATCAGTTGTCTCACTGTAGTCCACAGAAATGCTTGTCAGCAGTTGTGTGGGTCACGGACAGGAAGAGGCACAAGTGTGCTGGCAAGCAGGAACAAGCCACAGGGTTTTCCCAGTGTCTACAGAAAGTGTCCAGTGGTGAAGCTGAATTTGGGTTCCAGTGTCGATTTACTGATGTGGTTCTCTGCTCTCTGACCTCCAGACATGGACCTGCAGACGCGCCACCTGGCCCTCAGCAGTCTCTTCACGGAAACGCTGATGATGCTGAACAATTCCAGCATCACCACGGCCGAGTCTCTCCGGGGGACCCTACGGAGGTGGATAGAAGGCAAAGTGCACGGGCTGCTGGCCATGCCTCTGCTCACAGCGGCCTGCCAGAGCCTGGCCTCGGTGCGGCACATGGCCGAGACCACAGAGGCCTGTATCACTGCTTACTTCAGTGAGGGTAGGGGCCTTCTCTGCTTGTCTCAGGAGCTTGGGCCACCCTTGGATACCATTGAACACACATCGTCTGGAATCATGGAATGGTTTGGGTTGGAAGGGACCTTAAAGATCGTCTTGTTCCAACCCCTCTGCCGTGGGTAGGGATGAGGGGGGAATGACACACTTCACACTGACACAGGGGAAGGTTAGAGGGTTATTGTGAAGGAATTCTCCCCTGTGAGGGTGGAGAGGCCCTGACACTGGTTGCCCAGAGAAGCTGTGGCTGCCCCATCCCTGGGAATGTCCACGGCCAGGTTGGACAGAGCTTGGAGCAACCTGGGATAGTGGAAGGTGTCCCTGCCCATGGCAGGGCAGTGGAACAAGATGGTCTTTAAGGTCCTTTCCAACCCCAAACCATTCTGGGATTCTGTGATTGGGGTTTACAACTGCTCTGTGTGTTTTCTTAAGAATTATACCTGTCTGTCTGAAAACTGATTTGCTTTTTGTAGTGTTGCCATTTTTACAGCTAAAGGGGAGGACTTCTTAAAAAAAGGAATCATTCCAAGAGAACAGAAGACATTTGTGCCCTCCTGTAGTGTTCTGTAGGCTAATTTAAGAAAAAAAAATTCCTGTTTGGTAAAAATCTGAAATTCTGTGGTGGGGGTGGTTTTCTTTTTTGGTTTTGGGTTTTTTTTTTTTCCCCTTCAGTTTATATAATCCTTGTGGAACCACATTTTTATTTCTTCCGCTTTCTGTGTGGAAGATTTTAGTGTACCTGAAGGAAATACTTTTAATTCCTTGCTAAAATGTTCAAATTCTAGTCCTGTCTGAATGCTGGGAAAATATCTCACCTTAACCTCAAGGAGATGCCCTTTGATAGTGGAGTTTTTCTTTTCTCTCCACCAGAGTTTCATGACATGCTGATTACCTGGAAAACAGCTAAACCAGCCCAGATTCTGTAAACAACCCTAGTTCTTAGGTTTTACTACGTGCTGCTTTTTCACACTCTTTTTGTTCTTTCCTTCTGTTTTCTTCATAGATTCTCCTCACCACCAGGATTTAGGCTGGGGCCCTATACTTGCCTCCCTCCAAGTTCCTGAGCTAACCATGGAAGAATTCCTGCAGGAGTGTCTGTCTTTAGGAAGCTACTTGACCCTGTATGTTTACCTGCTGCAATGCCTGAACACTGACCAAACTCTTACCAATGAAATGAAGATCCTGCTGACCATCAGCAAATGGCTGGAGCAGGTGTACCCCAGGTACGAAGCTTGGAGCTTCTGAACGTGCCTTGACTTTTAGATCAAGTTTATTTGTACTTGTATAGCTGAGATAATCAGGTGTCTTGGTTAATTAGGTTAATTTCAACAGGCTGCTGGATGAAATGGCATGTCCTTTTTTATCCAGTAATTAAGAGTTTGTCCTTCTGCAGTACCAACACTAACAGTTGTGATGGTTAAACAGAAGAAGGAATTTAATTTGTTAGAACACTAGTGAGTTTCAGTCATTTTTCAATCAGAGAAGCTCGATTTCAGTGACGGGATTTGTGCTCAGTTAAAATGACTCGAAGCAAACCCTGAATCACTCAGGGTTCCACTTTCCAGCATGTCCACTAGGTGGGATAAGTTACATGCTAAATATTCAGTCTGGCACTCTGGGAGATCTGGTGTTCCAAGCTGCTCCATGGGGCCTGATCAACAGCTCTCAACCAAATCTGGAGCCAATGGGTCTGGTGAAGTGCCCAGAGTCAGGGACCTGAATGCTGTAAAACAACGTCCAAGATGACTGGGTTCTGGGGGGAAAGGAGGCATAGCCCTGGGGTCAAAATAAAAATCCTCAAAAGTATGTAACAGCTGTATTTAGAGTTGCTGCTGAAATTGCCAGGATTTAGCAAACACGATGAGTATCTTTCCATATTAATGTTGATTATGTTCATATTTTCTGTGAAAGAATGATTTGGAAAAATTTGTGTTCTCACTGTTTCTTGAAATTCAAAAAGCATTCTCTCACTGTGGTAGGTGCTGTAGTAATTTGATTGCCAGAGTGTGAAAGAGGCAGCAAAGCCACCACACAGAGCAGATAAAACCTTGCTCTGAACATCAGAGCTGAGATTGCCTGGGATGGGAAATGACTGGGTGGGGTAATATGAGGATAGTCTGATGCAGGAAACTCGTGCTGATGCTTTATGTGGAAAGTCTGAGGCTGTTAACTTAAGCTGCAAACTGTTTTGGGAAAGATTAAAAATATCATAGGGGGAACTTCACTTTGTGCTTTACTCAACAAAAACATTCAATGTTTCCTTTTTTTCAAAGATCATATTAAAAGTCTAAATTGTTGTGGAAACAACAGCTAGTGCTTCCTAAAGTGTTTTATTGGTAAGTAAAGAAAAGAACAAAAGAGTAGAGATACAGCTTCTTTCCTTTTATACCAAGTCTTAGTCAAGTTTAAATCCACTTAGGACTGCAGTATCGTTTATTTCCAGTTGTAAAGCTTAAAAGGAAGCACTGTTCTTTGTCCTCTTACAGGCTCTTAAAACCTGCTAGCTGATGGCTCAAATCCACAACAGTAGCAGTTACAGCAGTGTAATAATTGGTGGGGTGTACAGCCATTTTATCCTCATACAGTAGGAGATTACTGTCACTAATTAACCATCTGAATTCTTCGTGGGCCTGGCGGGGAGAGAAACAGGCTTCTTAATCTATGCCACTGACTCTTTAATTTATGTTTTGTTTTATTTTATTCTTTAAATCTCACCTAAAGCTCAGCAAAGGAAGAGGCCAAGCTGTTTCTTTGGTGGCATAAGGCCATGCAGTTATCCCTGATTCAGATGGAGCAGGATGATGCCGTTCTGATCGAATCCGTCATCCGGACACTGCTGTCCATCCAGGGCAGGCAGAGCCAGCTGGCTGAAGAGAGACTGACTTCTGGAATACTTGGTGCTATTGGACTGGGCAGGAGGTCTCCTTTGTCACCCAGGTAAGGGATGGAGTGTGGTAAATTAATTGCTTTGAGTCATCGTATTAAAGCAGCAACCTGGGTCCAGACTGCCCAGTGCAGTGTCAGAAGATGTTCTGAATCCAAGCTGTCCCCAGATATATAAAGAAAAAACACAGGGAGTGTGATAATCTGGTTAAGAAGCGAGTGTGAACTTCTGTGAAGTCTGTGGTGGAGAAGGAAAGAAAATGCAGTTGTGATTCTGACTTAGTGCCCAGCAAAGTTTGTAGGCAGACTATTTGTTAGAGGAAGATACTTGCATTTGGTATGTAGAAGACTTTCAGTTGACCTGACAAGGTTTTGTATAATAACATACACTTTGCCCTTTCTGTTTTAACCTTGAGATATTGGAAATGTTAAGAGAAGCTCAAGGAAGCATGTGCTTGCTTGTTGTTCACTTTACCTTCCAAAGAGAGACACCAAGTTTGATGGCTAGCTGTTAAAAACAAGTTCACTGTGGAGAGAATGCCAAGGAAAAAACCATAAATGCTTGTGGAACACGAATACCTAAACATAAGTTTATGTTTATAAGGATGCAGTCCTGTTGAAATTGCTCTGAATTCTTGGTCTCATTCAACTGATCCCTCGATTTGGATGGTGAGGATGTTTCACAGTCTGTGAAGTGAGGAGTGTTTCAGATGTGGCCTCAAGGCTTCAGCTAAGCTTGAAGCAGATGTAACATTTCATATGTATCATATTATATCATCCTCTAGTATGTATGATATCCTGTTGTATGTGTATACAGAGAAGCTGGATGCCCCATGCCTGGAAGTGTTTAAGGCCAGGTTGAACGGGGCTTGGAGCAACCTGGTCTAGTGGAAGGTGTCCCTGCCCAGGGCAGGGGGTGGAATTGGATGAGCTTTGATGTCCCCTCCAACCCAAACCATTCTGTTTGATATGATATTCATCATGATACGAAGCCATGATATTCAAGTGACTTCTTTTTTTCTAATGCATTGGAGATGGTCGTCTAAAGCCTCTACTTTGTTCCTCATGCAAGAGATACCTCATGGCGTAGAACTCCCAGTGTACCTGCTGTTGAGACCTGCAAATCTGACGCCCCCTTCCCTCTCTGTGCTTCCCCCACGCAGGTTTCGGGTGGTTGCCCGCAGTCTGTCTGCTTTCCTCTTGGTGCAGATTCCTGCAGAGAGCCAAGTGCGCCTGAAAGCCGGCTCGGAGCCCAAGATGTCTCAGAAGGCTCAGCAGGTGAGCTCTGCCCATCTCTGGCTGCTTGACATGCCCTCTGTGCGTGCTTCTTTAGCTTTTGGGGTGAAGTAATAAGAATCACTACAAGCATTTCTTCGAGCTAAATCCTGCCCTCACCTTGTTGCTGTAACTTTGGCAGCAGGACTGTGTGTTTGAGCTCTGTCCTAAGGTGATCCTAGGTAAAACTGCTTGTACAATATTCTGCATTAATATAAAGGCATCAGTTTCTAATCTTACACACTGAAAAAGGAGCAGATGAACTTATGTCTGTAAACCTTGACTTCTGAGAGTTTGGAGCATTGCAGGTGGAAGGAATTGAAAACAAACAGGAAAAAATAGTGCTGCTGGTGATTGCCCTGCTTTTAAGTGATAAAGCAGGGCTGCATTCACACTGACATTTGTTTATGTGAGGTCAGGGCTTAAAAGCCCTGTGACAAATAAACATTCCTGCTTTAGCATGTGCACTGACCATGATGGTCTTTCAGTAAGCATGTGAGAAGAGGAAGGAGTTGATTAGAAACCAGAGCAAAGTAGCTTGGTACAATTTGTTTCTCTTAAGAAAAGAATGAAACTTGTTCAGAAATACGTCCAGCATTTGCTCTGCCTACTACTGCCAACATAGACTTTTCTATGTATAATTTTTAACTTGACAGTCAATACCTAAATTTAATGTTATTAATAGGAGTAAAACAATACTGTTATGAAAGTTAAGATGTTCATAAGAACAGCATGCAGCAAATATCAAGTGTGTTGCAGTTTGTAGTTCAACATAATTTCTGTGAAACCATTTCTTGAGTTCACAAAGTAAATATTTGAAAATATTTGGGTTGCAGAATCCTAGCAAGCCTTGATAGGACAGTTTTTGTCCTGATCTTGGGAAGTGACTCGAATATACAATATGTCACTCAAAAATACAGGTGACTCGAAACACTGTTATGTGAGTGTGGTTTATAACTGTTTTGTTCAGAAAACTCTGGGTTCTGTAGTAGGTAAGGATCTTCTGGGGGAACTGTGCATATTGTGGCTCATGAACTGGCTTGTTATGGACCAGAGTTCATCTAACAGAATTCTCCCTTGTACCCACAGGCACTGAGCGCTCTTGAATCCATGGCGTCAAACAAGCAATATATGGAGTACCAAGAGCAGCTCTCCCAGGCTTCTGTGTTCATCAGGCATCCAGAGCATTGTCTTCGGGATGGCAACAACCTGCTGGCTCTCCTTGTCAACACCCTGTACCCAGAAGTGCATTATTTGGACACCATCCGGTAGCGGCGCTGGGCTCGCAGGGCCATCACTCAGTGCCCATCACCCTGGTTTACAAACAGTGTCCCTGCTGCACAAATAACTTTCACCTTCAGAGTTCCACTTAGTAACTAAGTCAGAATTGTGAATGGGAGCGGCATGCTGTCAAGCTTTTATCCCCTTTAAGGTTTTCTTGCTTCCCTTTTTAGGCCTGTGGAATTGCCTTTTTTTTTTTTTTTTTTTTTTTTGACTGAAAGCACTTGAATATCCTCCTGTGTGTGGTGCACTTCTGAGAGGAGGGTACTTGGGGATAGGTGTACAAATCATTAGTCAGCAAAGCTCATCCTGGAGCGTCTGGAGTTTTTGCTTGGTGCCTTTTTTATTTTCCAATGTGTCATCACTCAGGCCAGTTCAAATTTACTGGGGGATTGTGTGTAAAAGAGGTTTGACTTTCTTAACCAAGGATACCTCTGAGTCTTACCTGAGTGTGTGTCTAGTGATTTTTGTGAAATCCCTGTATTTGAAAAGATGGTACTTCAAGTTTTGATTTCTTTTTGCTGTTCCACAGAAATCTGTAGTTGAGAGGCATGCCTACAATCTTCCTCCACTTGTGTAAATATTAACAAAAGTTGTAACTGAAGAACTTTGGTTTTTTCCTGTTTTCTAAATATTAGTGTGTCTGCATCTATATTGCTTCATTAAATGCAAGTAACTTCTAGCCAAGTTCAAGGGGATTTAAATCCAGAAACAGATTTTCTGGATCTCTAGTGTCTGGGAGGGGAACAGTCAGTTATGATCATGTTAGGTAGGATTCCTTAATTCTTAAAGTCTGGTTGTTTAGGAAATACTGATTTAACAAGTGTCCACCCACCACTTAAGTTTATTTTCTTTTGCCTGGCTGGGCATGACACCATGAGATTTTAGAGGACGCTATGAAGAGGTGTTTCTGTTGTATTAAATTTGGTGATCACTTGTTAAAATTCTGTTGCCAAAGCATGAACCACGAGCCTGTAGTTTCAGCTGAATGATCACTGTTTTTGTTGCCTTGTCTGATCATAAGATGCACTTTTGTTTAGGGAAAGCAGAAGATGAATTTTTCCCCTTGCTTGTTTGACGTCCCCTTCATCACTGATGTGTTTGAGGTGGCCCAAGGTCCTACAGTCCCAATCCCTACACCAGTGTGAAGGAACTGATCGCTTTTTCTCTCCCTCCATTAATTGTGCCTTTGTGTTTATGACATGGTTGCACGTTAAAACATGAGTTCTGATCACTAGGGGATAGAAATGTGCTACCTACTGTCTGGTCAATGATGCTTTGATCTGTTCCTCCCAACGGTGGTTCTGGTGCTGCAGAGCAGATCAGCTTTTTCTTCTTGCCAGATTCTGCTAATTATGCCAGCTGGGTCATTAGATCACCGTCATATTAATGTGGTCTTAGAGTTCTTTGCTCTATCTGCGAGCCTATAAATAGATATACATATGTACATCCCTCTGTATATTAACCAGATACCAAATGCAGCATGTTTTTTAAGACTCTTTTGGAAAATTCGTGTCTGGAGGAATACATTCGGCTGCTTTGCCCCCCTCAAAGACTTACAAGCACTGGTTTTATTAGATTCAGTGTTATTGATCAGTTGCATATAAATGTGAAAAAGTCAGAAATACGTGTTTGAGATGCACTTTCAAAATGAGGAATTGTTTCAGCTGTTGAGTTTTTACAAATGTTGTATTTATAACATGCTATGTCTGCAAAGACCATGCAAAAATAAAAACAAAAAATCAAGCAATTTGTGACAGACACTGTGATGTTTTCAAGTTGCTGGAAGAATACACTTCAGGTAACACATAATTGCTGTATGTGTCACCCATAGACCAGTCTTCTGGCTTCATGGTCAGTGTGGTAATGGCAGAAGTCTGAACCTGTGCTTTCCTCAAACACTGGGGGGCAGTTTTGCGAACTAACAGATCCACTGGCAGTTCTCTGTGCAAATGTGAACTCCAGAGCTTGGGGCCTTATTTTCCAAATTGTGCCCAACAGAGCGACTTCTTATTTCTTCTAGTTTTACTGGAAAGGCTCTGGCATTCCCAGCATCTCCCACTGTCTCTCGTGCCCAAAACTACAACGTTCTTGTTCACATCATTAAATGTCACTGGGTGCTCTCAGAAGGAAAACTGAGTTTTATGTTGATTTTAACATTGTAGATTGCATGGAAAGAGATGAAATGGTTATGTCAGCTACTCAATAACAATTGTGGCTGTTGGATACTTGGTGCAGTTTAGTTGGAGAATGAGTATCTGTGGCTTTTTGAATGTTTTACCTCACACAGCAGTTGTTGCATTGGGATGAGTTGTTGCCTGTGGGTTGCAGCTCAAGTATTTATTAATAAAATAAGGCCAAATAGGGAAATGGGCATAACAGCTGAATGTGGCATTAACTTCACTCAGGGGAATGGAGAAGCAGAAGTTGAGCAGCAAGGTGCCTGAAATGTGCAGGCAGTGCTTGCTCTGCAGGCTGACTGCTCAGCAACCCACAGAGGCTGTGGTGATGGGAAATGGCATCATTTATCCTGGGAGAATAGAGAGCAGTGGCCAAATCCTCCCAAACCCTGAATGTGCATAAACTGAGCAGTTTAGGAGGAGGGGAGGAACTGGGACACACTTTTTAGGCCAAGTGAGTTCAACACTAGAAGCCTCCTGGCATGTGCCCTGCTGTGTTTTGACCTTCTAGTTTATATTGGTTTGAGTGGGTGGTTTGAGTCTCCCATGAGGACCAGGGGCCACGAGTTAGTTTTGGGGCACAAGGTCTGATGCTTCTGTTTGGACCCAAACTACTTGAGTTAAACAGGTAGTTTTTGAGAGAAAAATCCTGGGAGCCAAGTGTGAATCCCATACACAAGTGGGAACAAGTTCTTTGTTATTCTGTATCTGTAAATCATAAGGGCTCAGAAATTCGGTTCAGTTTGTCCAACTAATATCCCTGAGATCTCTTTCCTCTGTGACACCAGTGAGACTGAGCTTACAGGTCCCTGACTACACTGTCTGCTGTAACTTCCTTTTCCTCTTTGCATCCCTTCTTATTTTTATTAAACCTGGCTTTCAGAAAAAAAAAAATCAAAAAGCCACAGATACTGATTCTCCAACTAAACTGCACGAAGTATCCAAGTCACCGCTGGGACTTTAAGCTGGGATTTAAAAGATCAAGTTCAAATATTTCCTTGCATTTTTTTTTCCTTATTATCCTGGCCAAGTAATTTAAAATTGTGCTTTACTTTCCCAGCACAGGTATTATGAAGAAGTGAACTTTAAAATAATGATTCCTAGCCTGGGATTGAGCTTGCAGGCAGGACCACAGGCTTGATGGTAATTCAGTAGCAGCTTGGAATCCCAGCCAGTGGTGGTTGTTACCAGGAGCAGGATCATCTGGGGAAGAGTTTTGGAGCTGCTGCACTGGAATGGTTGCACAGAGCCACTTGCGAGTCAGAACTTTTCCGTGTAACACAGAGGTGGAAACTGTGTTAGAAATAAGTTTTTTAGCTTTAAAAAAAAAAAAAAAAAAAGGCAAAAAGGCAATTTGTTGTATTGGAACATTTTCACAGTGTATTTATCACAAAGCTCTGGGCACTAGGTAGAGTAGTAGAGTTAGAGACTAATTAGACTTTGCATGTCCTGCTTTCAGCTCTACCAGCTTTTGGAAAACCTCTTCCTTTTTCTTGGACTCCTCTTGAAAGTTAAGGTTTCCTTTAAACTCTTAAATAAACTCTTCTGGAAGATAATGAATAATAATAATGACTAAAAAAAAAAATCCCCAAAACCACCAGCAGAAATTCCAGTAGTGTTCTGTCACAGCTGGTGTTTGAAACATGACAGTAGCTCACTTGCAGGCGGCATGTGGTTGGACAAGTGAAATGATATTTGAAAATTGCCAAAGCAAAAAGATTTGAGAAAATCTTTTTTAGCAAGCTGTTACCTGCTTCCTAAATATGATCTGGGCTAAAAACGCACAGATTGGTTAAAAATGACATTCTGTGCAGATCCTCCTCTGCTCTTCCAGCTCTACCCCTTTTTCTTTTTTATTTCTTCTCTTTTGCCTTTAAGGGCTGCTCTTGCTTGTGAGCAGCATCAGGGCTGGGAGTCATAGCATACAGAATGGCTTGGGTTGGAAGGGACCTCAAAGATCGCCCAGTTCCATCATCCCCACCGGTGTTTGGCCTTCTGTTCATCAGCCAACATGGGTTTTGTGTTCCCTGGGAGAGAGGACACCTGTGCAGGGAGCAGGTGGGGGTGGGATCTCCTCAGCTGCGCCTGGGCACTGCTCTCCCTCCTGGCAGGGTCTGGCTCCCTCCGTGCCTGCGGTCAAAGTTCTCGTAGGTGCAGTCTGGCAGCTGTGGCCTGGCAGGAGGAGAAGGGAATAAGGTGAGGACACATCCCTGGCTGCTCTGGGCTTTGTAAGTGGCTCCAACAAGCAGCTAAGGAGTGTTAGAGCAAGTGTTTGCGATGCTCCGACACGGACTGTCCCTCTGCAGCAGGGGGTCTTTAAGGGTCTGAGTTGCAACTGATGTTTTACATCTTAAAGCATCCAGAGCAATCTCCTGCACCCTTAGCATTAACTGCTGCTGCTGTCCTGCTGCTCAGAGCCTTGGGAGGTTGTGGCAAATCTTTCCTGAGAAGGATCTTCTCATGGGAGTGTTGGTTTTTAAGCCTTCCTCTGTGTAGGTGTCTATACAAAGACAATCAATGGTGCAGTGTCATTTAGACCCTGATAAATCAGCAAACCTATACTTTTTGCAAATAGTCATTACAAATTTGACTGTAGGATTAAATTCCTTCTTGTCTCTTTGGCCATGTCCTTACGTTTGAATGTCCTGCTGAAATGGCCCTTGTTCCTGGGTAAGGTGAGGGAAGGAAAGAGACATCATGTAGGAGTAACTTGGGAAGAGGATATTGCATAGGGGTAACTCAGGTTGGAGACATCACAAAGAGAAAACTCAGATTGGAAGGGGGCAGCCCCAGGCAGATGTTGTTACACTGATCTCAGATACAGCTTCTTTACTGTTAGACTAAGGGCTGGTGTTTTTGGTTTTTTTGTTGTTTGTTTGTTTGTTTGTTTTGTTTTTGTTTTTGTTTTTTTTTGTTGTTGTTGTTTGGTTTTTTTAGTTAATTTTTTTCCATCCCTTTCTAGCTTGGCCACCCCAGCTGTCATTGTCTAAGATCAGCGTTTTGCTGGGTAATGGGAAATGCCAAGGGTCTGTGGGAGCACAGTGTGGATGCCAGCCAAGGAATCAGGCCCTGTCACACCTGACCTGGGTCTCAGGTGGGCTCTTTGGTACCTCCATACCTTCCTCCACTCTTGGCTGAGCTCATCAGTTTTGGTGTGGGCACTTTTTCTTCTCCACCAACTCCATCTCCTAGAACGGTTCCATCAACACTGTCTCCGCACAATCCTAAACATCCACTGGTCAGATTTTGTGACCAATACATCTGTTCTAGAACAAGCAGCAGTCACAAGTATAGAGGCCATGTTGATGAGAACACAGCTGCGATGGGCAGGGCACATCTCCAGGATGAAGGACCAACCACCCCCTCCCTAAGATCTTGCTTTATGGTGAACTTGCCACCAGCTGCCGCATGAGAGGAGCCCCGAAGAAAAGATACAAGGACTCCCTGAAACAACATCTCAGCCTTGGTCATACTGATCACCATAACTGGTCTACTCTGGCCTCCAGTCAGGAGGTCTGGAGACACACCATCTATAACGCTTTTGAGAACACACGCAGGATCACCCTTGAGGAGAAAAGGCAACGCAGAAAGAATTGTGCCTTGCAGAATTTACCACCTAAGGAGTCTTTCTGCTGTGCCTTTTGCAATCGAACATGCCTGTCTCGTATTGGCCTTTTTAGCCACCAGCGTGCCTGTAACAAACGTGGGTAGAGCCCTTCCCAAATCTTCGTTCGCGAAGCCCAGCCATGATGATGATGAGAAACTGGGGTCCAGAGGGAGGGGAAGGTTTCTCTTCCATGGTGTCAGCACAGACATCCCCTCACCTATCCCTGGGATGGATGGTCCACTCTTTAATGTGGCACCATAGAACCACAGAATGGTTTGGGTTGGAAGAGACATTAAAGCTCATCTCATCCCACCCCCTGCCATGGGCAGGGACACCTTTCAGGTTGCTCCAAGCCCTGTCCAGCCTGGCCTTGAACACTTCAAGGGATGGGGCAGCCACAGCTTCTCTGGGCAGCCTGTGCCAGGGTGTCACCACCCTCACAGACAGGAATTCCTTCCCAATATCCCATCTAATCCTGCCCTCTGGCAATGGGAAGCCATTCTCCCTGTCCTGTTCCTCCATCCCTTGTCCCAAGTCCTTCTCCAGCTCTCCTGGAGCCCATTTAGGCACTAGAAGGGGCTCTCAGGTCTCCTTGGAGCCTTCTCTTCTCCAGGTGAACCCCCCCAGCTCTCCCAGCCTATTTGCATGCCTGACTGCAGCCTTCCAACCATGCTCTGGGCTTATGGCACACCTAAATTTCCAGTTGTTTGCTGGTGCAGCATCTCTTTGCCATGGTCTCTCCAAGCTGCTGCCCCAGTCCCTTGTCCTCACATCACTGGGGTCTCTCCTCAGCTGTGCCCAAACCTTGTTCCCTCACACCAGCTCCCCTGGCCGTCAGCCCAACCCTCTCCTTGTCCCGGGAACCTGCTCTCAAGCCAGAGAATTGTTACCAAGACCACAGACATGCTGCATTTTCACCCTTAACCAATTCCACCCTCCTGTGGGATGACATGAGTAGAAGGCAGGACATCCTTACCTGACCAGGCTGGATGGAGCAGAGGAGGGACCTGTGGAGTGGGAAGGATAATGTGGGTTAGCAATGAGGTCAGACTGACCTGGGGAACCAGGACTGACCTGGAGAAGACCTGATGTCAGGCCTGTGGCCCTCTTCATGGGTTTGGGAACTAGGTACTGGAATGTAAGGAGGGAAAGGTTTTTGGTTGGTCTGACAGCTTCTGCTGTTCAAGACAAGTGGTGGCTTCCATGGGTGTGACATCAGACTGTCCCTACAGACGAGTCGCAGTGATCTCATCTTGTCCAGACTGAGAGGCAGAGTCCTGTGTCCTTCTTGGTCCTCTCCTGCCCATACCACTGCACAGCAGGAATGGCTTCCTGGGATGTCTCATCCCTGAGTCAGTGAGATGATTCTCATCTCCTGTAGGCGGGGCATTCCCTGCTCTTATGGCCTTGGAGTTGCTGGGAGGTGGGATTTCACCAATGATGGGAAAGCAGAGGTGTGGTCTGTAAAATAAGGATGCCCATCCCAGGGGCATCCCAACACAACATTAAACTGTTGTGTGGGATGCACCAAAGGTAGACCTTGGCCATGGGCTACAGGGGAAGAGGTAGTAATTAGCCTGCTCCAAGGCAAAAAAAGAATTACAAATCTAGTTGTGTAGGCAGTGTGTTCTCCACTAATTGCCCATCTATTAGTTTATTAACCTTTCTCCTTGGGCACAGAAACTCCTGCTGCCTCTGTCTTTTCTAAGGCCCCTTCCCAAAGGAGACCCTCTGTCAGCAGGCTGAGACCAGCCAGCCACGAGCTCCCTTTTACTTGTACTTAAATTTCCCACTGGAAATGTCCTTCTTCTAGGGTAGAAAATTAAAAATCCTTAAAAAAAAAAAAAAAAAAAGAGAAAAAAACCCACAAAAAAACAAACAAACCCACCTCCCCCCCCCACCTGCCTTTATCTGCTGCACCCACCAGTGGGTACCAGTGAGACGAAGGGAAGTCACGGCACTGACCTTCTCTGGAGAACACAGTGAAGCTCAGTATGGCCAGCAAAACGAGCACCTTGACTCCCAGCGGCACCAGGACCAGGATCATGAAGAAGGAGCTGTCGGACGCCTTGAATTTGTAGAAGTACACGGCCCCCTCGGCCCTGCCGTGGCTGTTGACAGCAGTGCAGGTGTACTTCCCGTCGTGGGTCAGGTACCGCAGCTCCTTGGTGACGCGGTGGCTCGTGCTGGTGGTGGAGGTGAGGTTGGGGTAGGGGGAACCAGTCCAGGTCAGGGCAGGTGCTGGCTCCCCCTCGGCGGTGCAGCGGGCCTGGAACGTGTGATCCCTGTTGGAGCTGACCGTGATGTTGATGATCCGGGGGGCAGCTGCGGGAATGGCGACAGGGGAGGGAGGGAAAGCGTGTCAGGCTTCAAGGGCAGGCACAGCACAAGGCACCTGGAATGAGCTCTTGGTCTTGGTGGACCCTGAGTGGGTTATATCAGGGTAAAACTGGGTGACAGGTGCTGGTGGGTGAGGGGTTGGACATGACCCAGTGATGGGAACTTACAGCCCAGAAACCCCCCATGCCCTGGGCTGATCCCACAGCGTGGACAGCAGGGAAGGGGGGGATTCTGCCCCTCTGCCCCCTCAGGCAAGACCCCCCTGCAGAGCTGCCTCCAGCCCTGAGGAACAGCAACAGAAGGATGTGGAGCTGCTGGAGCGAGTCCAGAGGAGGCCACAGATGCTCCGAGGGCTGGAGCCCCTCTGCTCTGGAGACAAGCTGGGAGAGCTGAGGGTGTTCACCTGGAGAAGGAAAGGCTTCAGGGAGAGCTCAGAGCCCCTTCCAGGGCCTAAAGGATCTAGAAGAAAAATGAGGACAAATTTTTTAGCAGGACCTGTAGTGATAGACAAGTGGTGATGATGTTTTTCAAGTAAAAGAGGGGAGATTTAGATTGGATCTAAGGAAGAAGTTTTTTAAAATGATGGTTGCCCAGACAAGTTGTGGCTGGCCCATCTCTGGAAGTGTTGAAGGCCAGGTTGGACAGGGCTTGGAGCAACCTGGGCTGGTGGAAGGTGTCCCTGCCCATGGCAGAGGGGTCGGGCAATATAAGCTTCAAAGATCCTCTTCAACCCAGACAATTCTATGATCCTATGAATGCTGGGATCAGCCCTTCTTCCTTATTTTTCTTGGCATCTTCTTCCTCTAGATTTCCTCACCTTGCCTTTGATGGATAGAGGAGCAAAGAGATCCACACAGCAAAGAGTGGGTGCGAGGATGCTCTGTTTGTGCTCTTTTTTTTGTACTCCATTTGTGTTTTATTCCCGTAATGCCTCACACAGTTTTCTGAGCTTCAGTCAACTCCAGCTGTTGTGACCTTCCACGATGGCAGAAGGCAAAGAAGTGCCATCCACCACGTAGGCACAGGTGGTGACCTTTTTATACTCGCTGCATCTCCACGTGGTTGAGGACGTGGCAACCATGGTGGTCTCCACAAGCCTCTCTTGGCTGTTCCCTTGGTCTCTGACCTCCAGGGCACACATGGATGGATCCGTTTGTGTGAGTCCTTTGCTCAGTGCCTGAGACTTGCCAGAGTTGGCAGATTACTGTTGTAGGGAAAATTTCCACTTCTTGCTACGACCTGTTTTTGATGTTTTTCTCCAACCCTGTAGTGACCAGGTCACTTTCAGGTTGGACATTAGGAGGAATTTCTTCACAGAGAGGTTGGCCAGGCATTGGAAGGGGATGCCCAGGGAGGTGGTTGGGTCCCCCATCCCTGGAGGTGCTTAAGGGAAGACTGGATGTGGCACTCAGTGCTCAGGTCTAGTTGACATGGTGGTGATCAATCAAAAGTTGGACTCAGTGGTCTTGGAGGTCTTTTCCAATCGGTTTGATCCTGTGGCCACCCAACAGCCAGTGTGGGTTCCTGGTTGCTTTTGGGTAACACTCCCATACCAAGATAGGGCCACTACTTTTGTGTCCTGTATTTGTAGTGTATGGGATTGTGTGACTTAATGAACATTTAAATATCAATTTTGTAAAGGTCAGTTGGTAAAGACCATTTCAAGGATGCAAAATATCAAGAGAGATACTGTTGAACATGTCACTGTCAGTTTAGTCTGCTAAGGAAGTGTAGCTGCTGTGACCAAGCTTGTCTTACCCACCAATGCTCTCCTCTTAGCTCTCCTGACTCATTTAGTGCATTTGGTTCCTAAAGGTGTTGTGAAAAGTGAAGGGAGCTACGTGAGTGCCCTTACAGAGGAAGAGCAGGAATTAATTTTTTTTTTTTTACAGGCTAAAAAACAAAAATATGTTTTGCAACTGCCTACAGCACATCTTCCCCCTTGTCTGTGTATGCAAGAGGAGTTTCAGGTGGTGTGTCGTGTGTCTGTGTGTTTTGGTGTCTAAATTAACTTTTTAATCATTATTTAGCCCCTCCCAGTCATATTGTCAGGGTCCATTCCCAAGCAAGGTACAGCCTGGGTGCTGTGTCTGTGTGTGTTATCATTCCTTATAGTGTTAAAGTCCAGACAGCCCATGAGAGACAGGTCTTACTGCCATCATGCCCTGGTCATGCTGTGTGTGGGTTTTTAGGACCCAAGGGAAGGAGAGCCTTGACTGTGCAGAACTTCCCAAGAAGTAACTGAGCTCAACCTCAGGACCATCTGGATGCCCACAGTGCACAGCAGGCATAAGGAAGTTCTCTCTTACAAGCAAAACCATCCAACCTCATGACATGGGTAAGATCTGAGTCTGTTTCCAAGGCCACTTGGCTCTCACAGCTGTCCCTTATCTGTGAGCTCACAGTTAAGGGAGCAGTGGGATTAGCATTTGACATTTGACATTTGTTGCTCCGAGATGTTTTTTTTAGGCTGTTCATTTTTTTCAGGCTGTTTGTACCCTTATTGTTTCCTGCATCCAAAGTGAGATGCCCAGGTTTTGGTGGGCTCTTACCCCAGCTGCCAGAGCCTCGCTATTTCCTTACCAGTTCTGTTCCTATTCCCTCCCCTGCATTGTGTTCATCGCCTCATATTGGAAGACTGAGGAAGACAGTGAATATTCCCTGCCCAAATGCTCTAAACTGTCCACAGAGCCAGAAGAGCCAACCATTCGGAAAACCGTCTCAGGTAAACTCCTGTTACCGTCCCATCAGTTTCCACACCTTGTGGCTCTTGTCTTCCTACAGGATGGCTTTTCCTCCCATGGCTCTCATGCCCTCTTACCAATCAAGTGCAGCTTTATCCCACTCCTCTTACCAATCAAGTGCAGCTTTATCCCACTCCTGCTTTCATACTTGTCGTGGATGTCTCCGGCCAGCTCCACCCTGCAGAAGTATCTGTCGCTGTCGCTCCAGGTCAGGTTGTCAATCCTGATGGAGAGGTCCTTGTGCCGGGGGTTGCCCAGCAGTTTGTACTTGTTCTTATAGCTGATGGCAGTCTTACAGAGCTCGCTGGTGCTCTGGCTCACACACTTGAACACTATGGTGCCGTTGTAAGGCTCCTTGATCCTCCAAATGGCAGTGAGGGTCCGGTCGAAGGCTTTGTAGGGGTGTGTGAAGGTGCAGGGCAGGATCACCATCTTCCCAAGCTCACCAGTAACATCAGATGGGACGTGAACGGACCAGCTGTTGGACTGCACACCTGGGAGCAAAAAGACATCATGGAATCACAGGATGGTTTGGGTGGGAGGGGACCTTAAAGACCATTTTGTTACACCCTGCCATGGGCAGGGACACCTTCCACTGGACCAAGTTGCTCCAAGCCCCATCCAATGTGGCCTTCAACACTTCCAGGGATGGGGCAGCCACAGCTTCTCTGGGCAACCTGTGCCAGGGCCTCACCACCCTCACAGGGAAGAATTTATTCCTAATATCTAATCTAAATGTCCCCTCTTTCAGTTTAATATATAGGTATGTATGTCTGTCTACCCCTTGTTCTGCTAGAATCAACAGCTGTAGCAGCAGTCTGTGGTCTCAGAAACATCTGTGTCTATGTTCCTGTCTTATAAAACTCACTTGACAGCTTCATTAAATCAGCTCTCCCCTCAGTAGCTGAGAATACCCATAAAATGTAAAGGTGCCCTGTAAGCAACTCCAGCCCTGGTCTAGCTGGCTTCACCACGTTTTGTGGGCATTCAGCTGTCAGATTAATCCTATAGACTCAAAGATAAGATTTGTTTTTTGTTCCTGTGTCTGCTGTCCACAACACTTGACAAACACATCGGGGGCAGTGCAGCTTGTATTAATCTATTGTGCACAGCACAATGGACAAAGGCCATCCCAGGGCTGGTTCTCTGCTGTTCGTTTATTTACCTGGAATCAGCTCCAAGCCAGTATTTTGATTACTGAGATCTGGAGTCGGGCTGCCCTGTCTTTCAACAATATGGGCACCTTTTCCTGCCCAGGTAATGTCATATACAAAGCTACAGGACTGCAGGAGCTTCAGGAAGCTCGTGGACTTTAAGCACAAGGACCTGGCAATGAAAACAGAAATTGCTATTGTTTTCAAGTTTATTTGTCCTTGTTCTAGTTATTTTACAGCATGTCACTGTAACCTTTACTTCTTGAGAACTGCAGATCATGTGCTTTTGAGTACCTGACTTGCTTTTCTCTGTCACCTCTTTTTGACTTTTTTTTTTTGTTTTAAATCTTGAGCAAAGAACACTTTATTTTTCTAGCACATAAGCCTCCCCTTGCCTTCCAGATGAAAAATAATGTTAAAAATAAGTGCATCTAATGTTACCAGCTCCACCCATTTCCATGGAAACACAGTCTGCCTAGTTATGAGTGGAGGGAGTTGTCAACATTCTGTGTATAATTTACCCTTAACCTTAAAACTTCAGGTCTTCCATTATTCCTTTTGCTAATACCCAGCCTCCATTTGTTCCTGGAATTGAAGCTCTTATAACAGAGAGAGAGAAGTTCATGGGAAAATAGCCTGCACACCTCACAGAGGGTAACTCCCAAAAGGAGTTGTCTATGGGAAGGTTGTGAAGACAACAGCAAGAGCTGCAGACCACCCCAGGCACCACCCTTGCTCTAGCAAATACTGTTTGACAGTGTATCTAATCAACATCCATCGAGTTTAATGGAATTTAAATGCCTGTTTAAGTTAAACGTGAGCTTAAGTGATCAGTGGAACTGGAGAAAATTGTGTCTGCTGCATGATACCTCCTAGGAACGTGAAGCAGCACTTCTGGGTGGGGATGGAAATCTACCCGACAAATCTGGGGAAAAGTTAGATGAACTCCATGCACAAGTTAAAAAAACCAAAGAAACACGCAAACCAACCACACCCCCAACCACAACTTGAAGCCCTCTCTGACAACTGCTGAGCCAGGTCTGAATTTTTCCAGCGTTCTCACATGCACCTGGAATTTCATGATCCTTTTAAGCGACGTGATGGATGGTGCAATCCTTGGAGAGTTTGTTGCATTAGGGTGATGCCCCTGGCACTTTGTCTAGAGCGAGGGGAGAAGCCCTGATCAGACAAGGATTGGTAGCAATCTCAGCAAAGCTCAGAACTCACCCTTCCTGGAGATGCGAAGGAGACACAGGAGAACCAAGCCAAACTCTCTCATGCTGGTTGACCTTCTCCCCTGAGGTGCATCAGCAAACCAGAACTGCCTCATTACATCTGAGCTGATGGCCTTGCAGGCACAA
This sequence comes from Pipra filicauda, assembly GCF_003945595.2. NCBI lineage: Eukaryota > Metazoa > Chordata > Aves > Passeriformes > Pipridae > Pipra > Pipra filicauda. Next base: position 667,957 of record NW_024104327.1, on the reverse strand, counting down.
AAGGTTTTTCCAGGGCTGGAAGAAGTTGTGGTTTTCCTGTCCTTGGAGGGAGTGAGCTGTTTAGCTGAACCAGCTCTGGGTTCAGATATTAATAGTTCTGTGGTCAGTCATATGAAAATTACACCAGAGGGAATCAGGGCATTACGATTTTCCAGCTAAAGGAAGGCGTTTGCAGGTTGGGGCTGCAAACACCCACACCAGGTGTGTGATGGGGCGGGAGGGAACTGTTTTCCAGTGCCACCAACTCACCAGCCTGGAGGAAACCCTTGCAATCTGCCTAAAGGGTTGCCAAGCCAGACCCTTTCTTTCCTGGTTAGAAGCAGTTCCCCCTCCTGAACCTGGAGCCTGCAAGCCAACTGTGCTTTACACCTTGTGCTCACTCGTTGTTATAAAACAAACCACCCCAAAACGCACTTCTTTTGAAATTATCTGAGCACTTGTGCCAGGGTTCAGTGGTGGGTGAGTGCTGGTGCTCACTGTGACCCTGCTCTGTCGAGACCCACATGACCCTAATGAGTTGTGAATCATTCCTTGCTTGTTGTTAAACTGCGTTTGAAATAAGCTGACTTCCAGCTTTTGCCCAACATCCTTGTGCAAATGCTCACTTTATTCCTTCTGGGTTTAGCTTTTCTCTCAATTTACTGTGCAGTTTGCTAATCTGCAGAATTTGGGGCTTGTGGAGAGCTGACCATGGTCCCCTTATGTCATCTCCCATATGGTGATCCCATGATTTGTTTAAATTTAACCTTGGGGCGTGTATTCCCTGTCTGGGTTTAGCTTGAGGTTTGCTGCCTTTGCCTTAGGCCAGGGAAGGCTGATATCTGCCTGATTAATCTCCTGGGTGGGGACTGAGACAGCAGCACCCACAGGACTCACGGCCAGGTTGGACAGGGCTTGGAGCAAGCCGGACTAGTGGAAGGTGTCCCTGCCCACGGCAGGGGGCTGGAACGAGGCGAGCTTTAATGTCCCTCCCATTCCAAACAATTCCATGATTCCCGCTGCAGGCAGCCGTGGACTCGCAGCCACTGGAGGGCTCCCAGAGCCAATGCAAGATTGCTGCCGAGTCGCTGCTGCCACTTTCGCTGTGCCAGGAGCCAGCGCCTTCCCCCCAGCAGGGATGCCAGGGCTCCCCTTTGCTTCTTACCCCTTCTCCTGAAACTCTCCCCGTATGTTCCCTTCTTAGCTTGTGCAAAATCTCCCAGAAGAGGGACTTTTGAGATTTGGTAGCGTGAAGTGTGTTTGCCGCTTTCTGAGCTCTTTCTTTGTCCTGGTCAGAGTCTTTGTGAAGGGAAGGATTTCTTTTTCCCAGACGTTTTGGAGGAGGCTCTGAGAGTACCCAGATGTTATGTATGGTTACTATTCAGCCAAGGGTGGTGTTACTTCAAATAATGACTTAGAGCCTTGTGCAGTCCCCATACATGCCATCCTTGAGCAGGAGCATCAGGACCCAGGGTCTAATTACTTTGCAAACTGTCCTTATGAGCTGTAAAACATAGTTCAGACCACCAGCAGCAGAGAAACCTGAGGCTATGGGTGATGGAAACAGCAAATAAGAGACCTGTATCCTTATCCCCTCTGTGATATGTGCCTTTTCTGTGTATTTTTGCCTTCTTCTTCCTCCATATACTGTTTGATTTCATCTACTCGTGATGTGAAGTTTTTGGTGTTGTGATTATTTTTAAGCATTTCACCACTAATGGTACAGTGGGACTTAGTGGATTGAAGTAAAAGATTAAAGTGAAATCCATGCTAAAAACATCTTTTTACAGTGAAGCATAAATGATTCATATGAAGAATAGCTGCAGTTAACACTTAGTATGAACCTCTTCCTCTCTAATATTTGACTCCAGCATCTCCTAAAAAAATACCTGCTAAATCAATGCAGAAGTATAAATCCTTTGACTTTTCTCTGTGGGCTGATTTTCTTTTTGGACCATGTGATGGCTATTTGAAATAAAGCATTTTAATGTTTAAAATACAGAGTTGATAATGTATAGCTGAAAATATTTACTACCTGTTTGAATCAGCCAAAAATTTTTGTAAACAGCATCATCTGTGGCTGTATAATCCACAGACTCTGTCATGTCTTTTTCCAGGTCTGTGCTTAAATGATATCTAAGATTTCTGTGAGGAAGCCTGCTTTTGTTCCAACACCAAAACCAGGATGCCTTCCATATTAATGTTTCTTTTCACCAGTAATAAGCAATAGGGTGGGTGGAAATGACCCTAAGTTGCACAGGGGGAGGTTTAGATTGGATATTAGGGAAAATTTCTTGATCAAAAGGTCTGTCCAGCCCTGGCAAGCTGCCCAGGGCAGTGGTAGAGTCCCCATCCCTGGAGGGATTTAAAAGCCCTGTGAATGTGGCACTTGGGGACATGGGTTAGTGGTACCCTTGACAGTGCTGGGGAACAGTTGGACACAATGATCTTAGAGGGCTTTTCCATACTAAAGGTTCCCATGGCTCTGTGATTAGTGATGATCTGCACCCAGGTTGCAGCACGTGGCTGGAGGTGAGCACGGCACAGCTCGACCCTCCTGGTCCCAGGTTTGTCACTGAGGATCGAAACAAGGAGTCTTATATGTGGCTGTATCTGTGCTGACAATACAGCCACTTAGTGACCAGAGTGAAGGCAACTGTTTCCCCTCTCTCCCTTTGGGTCTTAATATCAGCTCCAACGTTCTCTACTTCAATTACTTCAGCAGCATGTGTGAGTCCTCCCCAGTCCTCCCCAGTGCCAACCCACACATGTTCGGCGCAAAACCCTTATGTTTTGTCACATCTGGCTCTCTCCCCTGAAGGGATTGGCTCTGGGAAGTGCTGGGAGGGCAAGCTGGGAGGCCAGAGGAGTTTTCCCTTTGTCTGGTCTCTGTCAGTTGAGCAGGAGAAAGCGGAGCTGTGGGCGGCCCATCTCCCCCCTGCATCCACTTCATCCTGGCCAAGCTGGAGGGAGAAAAACAGCAACAGGAAAACCTGCAGTGCAAGGAAGGTGGAAAGGGTGGGAGGGATGGAGAGTATCAAAGACAGGCACCATTGTTGCAGGTGACACTGATCCTGCTTCCTGGCACTGAGCGTTGCTGCAGAACACAGGCACCACTGTGTCAGGCTACTCCTGATCCACTTTGAAAGTCTATAGGCTCAGTCGCTTGCCTGTGGTGTTTGCTCAGCCTCTTACAAATGCTCCTGACCTGGAAAGTCCTCCTGCCTTTCATATAATTGCTCCAAGGTCTGGAACTGTCCCATCACCAAAGCTGGGTGGGTGAATCTGTGGAGCAAGAACGGGGGTGCTGGTGAGCCCTTGTTGCCTCTGTTGAACATCAGCTAAAGACAATTAAATGGATATTTGGGTAATACTCTTCTAGTGGGTAATTATGGTTTGAAAAGCACAGCTTGTCTTATAGGCAGAGCATTGTGGATGGAAGAAGACACACGAAGTGTTTATAAGTTTTTTGTGCCACATCCACATGGCTTTTAAATCCCTCCAGGAACGGGGACTCCACCACTGTCCTGGGCAGCCTCTGCCAGGGCAGACAGACCTTTTGGTCAAGAAATTTCCCCTAATTTGCAATCTAAACCTCTGCAGTCACATCCAAGTATTGACATGGAGAACAGACCTGATTTCCCAGACCTGTGCATTTCTGTCCCTGCTGCTGTCTGTTTAAATCCTCTGCTATGAAGAACTATGTTTGGAACACTTGCAGACAGGTGGTGATGGGATGTTTTCTATTTTGCCCATACCAAGATAGGTCAAAGCCATTGAGAGGATGATGCTGAGGCCACCAGTGCTGGCACCCACCTCCTCCAGGCAGCACAAGATCTCGGGATCAGGCAGCTGCTTACTACAAGCTTGCAGAGTGGGGTTGTTCCATCCCAGAACTGGTCTTTTTCCCAGGCCCAACCAACAGTGTAGAGACACCTGATTTAATCACTGATTTGTCCTGACAGTCCTGATATGGCCATTCACTGTTATGGGAATGCTAAGAGACCTTTGACTCACATTGGATACTTGCTTAATGACAGCAATGGAATATTTTAGGATCAAACCCAGTACTTCTCAGAGCCATGTGACCTGACCAGCCACCGAGTGTCCTCTCCTACCCTGGTCACTCTGTCATCCAAATGAGCCCTGAAGGTCTGGTCTGTGTGTGATGCTGGGATTAGCCTGAACAAGAAGGTGAGCCAGCTGGCAAGACACAGGCACTAAACATCCTTTTAGACTAATCCAAATGACGTGTCTGATTAAAGGCACTTGAAATGCCACCAGAAAAGAAGTTCCTGCCTATCCTTCTTAGTAAAAGGGAGCCCATGGAGATTTATGTGCTCTGTCTTTCCCTGCTGAATGGGCACAGATGGTGATTTAAGAGTTTTATGCTCCTCTGGCTGTAGATTTCATAGCCCTTCTCTGGGATGAAAACTGCACCCTTGGGAAGGAGTGTGGGCTGGTTCTATCCATCAGGCCACATGATATCTGAAGCACATCCTGAACTTTTCCTTGGCAGAACACTCTTGGCCAGTGAAGGCGTGGGACTGGTGCACGGGCTGAGCTCTGGTCACCACCTCTGCGCTGTCTCACAGACTCCAAATAGATTCAAAAGCACTTAGACTGAGACCTGTGGTGATGAAGGTGGCAACTCTCTAGGACATGCCTCTGGACAATAACTCTCCACCTCTTGTTTTCACTCTCTTCCTGCCTTGCCTGAGATCCTGTACCCAACCTCTTTAGAGTGATGTTTATTGTGGCATCTTCTCTGAGAAATGTACTGTTCTGTTGTCCTTTATCCTTCCTATTGTCTGATAGCCTATGTTTCACTGATTCAAATGCAAAATATAACCAGAATGCTGTTGTTATTGTCTTTTTTTTTTTTTTTTTTTTTTTTTTTTTTTCCTTTTTAACCTTGGTGGTTAAACCTGGACTGTTCAGCCATTCCCCCTTCCTTGCTGGAGACCTTCAGCTGAATTTCTCTTCTTGGCATTACCTGTTGCTGTGCAGATCCAGAAGTGCTTTGACTGCTTCTCAGCATCTGTGAGCATCAACCACAGGTTTTCCATTCTGCAAGGGTACCTCACCATCCTGCTTGCCCTCAAACAGGGTCCAACATGTGTTTGAAACTGACAGCTTGAATGGCCAGAGAGGACCACTGCACCAGCTAATCTGAGCTGCTATACAATTTCTAGTATTTCATGGATTGTTTTCATCCATTTGCTCCTGAACTGAATTCCAAAACCTGGATTTGACCTGGGTGCTGAGTTACCATGTGTGGTGGGGAGGGGTGAGGGGAGGCACAGCTCCTGCAGCCCCTGTGCTGGGCAAGCGTGGGAGGAGAGATGATTGCAGACCTGAAGCCAAGCTGTTGAGATAATAAATGAGGCAAGGATGGGTGATCACTCTTCCCAGTGCACTGTGTCCAGAGGCAACATTCTTTGACAGCCTTGACCTGGTTGTCCCAGGATTGTCTGTGTTGCAGTTAAATCTGCAGCTGAGTCGTAGGCAGAGGCAAGTGTATTTCAAGGGCATTGTAGGCACTTGTGCCTTTCAGAGGACCTCTGCAACTAATTTTTGTGGGTACCTCATGACCTGTGTGAAGGTGTAAGTACTACTGAAACATGAGACCTCTACTTGAATTCTTGGCAGAGCCTCTCAGTGCAAGATCAGCTCCTTTCTACCTGGGACAGGAATTAGATGAGGTGAAGGAGCAACTTCCCCTGCCCGGATGGAGTGACTTGCCCCTGGAAGAGACAAGGGAAAGAGTCACTTTTGCTCTGTGTCGCGGGTTCTCCAGCAGGCAGATGGATGAATAGATTTTGTTGCTGTTTAATTTTACTTGGGGTTGTTCTTCTAAGAGTTTGGTTTGCTCAATAGATATGGCAGATAATAGATAATAGATGTGATATCAATAAGGGCAGCAGAGCTACATAGGACATATCAAAACAAGATCACAGAAACACAGAATCACAGAATCAGTGTACCTGCTCTTTACCTTAACCTCAGGAAACATTCCTGGTGGAAAATGAAACATTTAGTGGCAACAGATGGAAAAATGTAGGTAGGTGCCTGAGGCCAGCTGTTTCTGTTTCTGTGTTGTTGGTACTGGGACCTGCTGGATGGGAAGGTTCCAGCAATGGAAGTGCAGGAATTGACATGTGAATTGTAGCGTGTAAATGCATTTATAGAATCAGAGAATGGTTTGGGTTGGGAAAAGATGTTAAAGATCATCTCATTCCAGTCTCCCTGCCATGGGAGGGATACATTCCACCGGGCCAGGTTGCTTCAAGTTGCGTCCAACCTGGCCTTGAACACTTCCAGGGCTGGGGCAGCCACAGCTTCTCTGGGCAACCTGTGTCAGGTCCTCACCATCCTCACAGAAAAGAATTTTTTCCTAATATCTGATCTAAACCTACTCTCTTTCAGTTTGAAGCCAACTTTTCTTTTTTTTTACCTTTGCTTGTTCTGGTCTCTGATAACACAGAAGTGTTCCCAAAGAGCCAGTGCTAACCCTTTCAGGCCAGTGTAACCTTTACTTAATTGCACCACTGCCATAACCTCACATGTCCCTACAGATACTGAGTGAGATAACAGCCCTGCCTAGGGGACCTCACTCTCATTAAAAGTGATGGATTATGGCATTGACTCCTGGGATTAAGATCAGAGGCTGATAACGTGGAGAGGTGCTATGGGGAGTGCATTGTTCACCTCAGCTCTCACCTCGTGAGGGGTTGGAGCAAACAATATACAATTTAAATTCCTTAATGCTCCCTGCTCACAACCGTGTGTGCACGTGGCTGCTGGATCACTGGCAGGAGGACCTTGTTGAAAGCTCAGCGTTCCTGTCCAGGCAGGATTGGAAAGTGAAGCTTTGCACCCGAGGAGGGAAGATGCTTGGCACACAGGTGGCAAAGTGAGGGAGGCTGAGGAAGTGCGCTGGGAACCTGGGGTGAAGAAGAAATGCATCTTGGGTTTGGGCAAAGATGATGCTACAGTGTCAAGGATCAGTAGAGCCTGGGAGATGAGGGGAGGATGGCCCTTCTGTGAGGTGATATAATTCCACTGAATTATAGAATATCCTGCATTTGGAAGGACCCACAAGGATCATCCAGTCCAAATCCTGGCCCTGCACCCCAGCAATCCCACCCTGTCCCTGAAAGTGGTGTCCAAATGCTCCTTGAGCTCTGGCAGCCTTGATGCTGTGACTACTACCCTGGGGAGCCTGTTCAGTGCCCAACCACCCTCTGGGGGAAGAACCCTTTCCTGACATAGCTCCATGCCATTTCCTTGGGTCCTGTTACTGGTCACCAGAGAGAAGAAATTGGTGCCTACCCTTTCCATACAATCATTTCTCTGGTCCTGAATTTCCTTTATGGCTTGTGATCTTTGACCATGGTCCCTTAAAGCACAGTAGGGTGGAGCCAGGGCATCAGCACATTGAAATTTGGTCACGCTGCAGGGTAACTAAACTGGTGGTCTGAAGTTGGGATCAGGCAGAGCAGGTGCTGTAGGGAATGTGTTGGTTAGGAGTGTCCACGACGAGTGGAATGAGCAGTTAATGGCACTTCTTGGCAGACAGGGCAGGTGAGTTTCTCACAAAGGTTTGCTTCTCATGTGAGAAAGAGAGGTCTCATCCTCCGAGACCTTAACACAGTTAATGAGAGAGCTCTGCAGCCTCTGAGGGCAAACTCTTCCCAGGGTTTCCCCAATCCATTGGGTTAGGTGTGAGCTTATCTTGATGTGTTTGAAAACCACTCTGCCTTGTTGCAGCATGTCCTTAAGTATGCAAAGAGTCACAAATACGTGACCCTGAATTGCCCATGTTGTAGTTCCCAGTGCGTAAGAAGGGAAAGGAGGTTTCTCTTTCCATTGAGGAGCTGGGTGACTAAGGCCATCCACAGGCAGGCTTTTAAGGAGTAGGATGCAGGTCATAGAATCAGAGAATAGTTTGGGTTGGAAGGACCTTTAAACCTCATCTAGTTACAATCATCCTTCCAAAGGCAGGGACACTTCCCAGAAGACCTGGTTTCTCCAAGCTCCATCCAATCCGGTCTTGAACACTTCCAGGGATGGGGCAGCCTTCTCTGGACAACCTGTGCCAGTGTTGTCATACAGAGTTTTGATTAAGTCCATGTTGATGAGATGTTGAGAGACAAGTTCTTGCAGACACAAATCAGATAATCATGTTGTGGAAAGATTAGCCCGTGATTTAGCAAGGGGAGGGAGAACAGACGTGCATCGTGCGAGGTGCAATCACTCATTTACCTGTCAGGCTTGATCATTTTGAATAGTCAAGGCTTTGGCCTTTTTTCTCTTGTGAGTATATAAACAATTCTTATTTATCTTTTAAATGATTTTGGATAAGCTCCCAGAAGAATTAAAATCTTGAATGGCTTTGTGACATGTCTGTAGGCAGCTGTCTTCTCCAGTACGTGTTTGTGGTTACCTCTCCCATGACCAGGGGAAATCAGGTTATGTTAAATCTGTACTTGAGGAGCACAAGAACAACCCCACGTGTCTGAAGTCAGACTGTTCAGGTGCATTTCTTTTGTGGTTTGCTCACAGCTTCATCTAAAAGCACCTATTTCTGCAAGTCTTACAAATAGCCATCCTTCTTTGGAAGGACAGTGGAACAAAGGAATGTGCAAAAATTGCTGACATGATTATCAGTCACATCACAAATGGGGTTTCTGTCACTTCCTCAAATTTATTACTTAAATCTGCAGCATACAGGTTGTCAGCGTCCTTTGGGAGAAGGATTGTTTTACTGACAATGTGACTTCTCTGCACAGCATTCTTGTGGACATTCCTCCTCAGCCATTTGGGCTCAAAAAATTCGTTGGCCTGCCATGTGCTCCAGCTTGAAGGGTAGCACTGGTTTTGCCTCTGTGGGAGCCTTGTGGATCCCTTGCAGAATTGCTGCCCTGGGAGGCAGTGAAGTGCTTAGAGCTGTGGTTTCCAGCTGTACTGGAAAGGAGCTGATGGATGGTTTGATTTGCTGCTAAGGACCATTCTGTAAAGTTGTAGCAGAGTTTAGGCTGGAGCTATGCAGCCTAACTGTGTAATTCCCCTCCTGTGTAATTCCTCCTTTGGCACTCGCTTGTGCTGAAGATGAGAGACAACTTTGTCTTTCAGGAGGTTCGAGTTAGGAGAAAGATATTCTTCTGGAATTTTCATTGCAGGTAAAATATGCAACAATAAACACTTCTGTAACAAAGAAAGAAAGCCTTTGATATTCAGTGAGGAAAGCCAGTTTCTCAATCATGTTGAATGTAACTTATTTCTGTGACACGTCTCCCCTTCAGCACATCTGCAAACACCTAAGGGGTAAGCATAGACCTCCTTTTCTGCTCTGTTCCTGCTATTCTTCTCTTATTCCCTAGCAGGACTTTTCAATTCACAACATAAAATCATAGAATCCTTAAGGTTGCAAGAGATCTCCATGATCATCAAGTCCAACAGTTAACCCAGCACTGAGTTCACCACTAAACCAGGTCCCCAGGTGACACGTGCCTTTTGGACACCTTTTGGACATGTCTGACCACCCTTTCTGTGAAGAAATTTCTCCCAACATCTGATCTGAACCCCCACTGGTGCAGATTGAGGCCATTTCAAACTTGTGTCATTTGCTATGTTACTGGGCATTTGCCCTTTCAAAAATCTGCTTCCTCTCTCTGTGCCTTGTATCAGCTTTCGGCTTTGCCTTAGTAGAATTAAACACTATAACACGGCAAATTCATCCCAAAGCTGTATCATTCATGTTTTGTCTGCGTGTAATCTCATGCCCCCTTATCTCTCCTTATAATCCCTGCTACATTTTGGATGGACTGGTCTTTCTGATGTACTGCTGCATGCATCCTTTCTTCCCTGAATCCTTTTTTTTTTTTTTTTGTAATTTCCAGTTAAATTAATGTAATCTAACAGTGTCTTCTATACTGTGTGATTGAGAGGTGATCAAATGGCATGTAATCTGCCTGCATGAAACCTTTTCTGAATGCCTCAACAGTCTTGTTTCTTTCCTACCTCTTTGGGAGTGCTGATCCTGTGCCCGGACAGAGTGAGCCTCTGGTGCTATGGAGTCTTTTGCCAGGTTACATATGTTTCATCATTCTCCACCCCACAGAGATGTAATCCTGTGCCTTTAGGCGTTGCAGGAGAGAAATGAATGGCATGTACTTTCCAATGAGCTGCTGAGGGCAGCTGGGTTCGAGTGAACTCTGGTGAGTGTCCTGCTCATGGATGGATGGACATGGCTGTGGCAGGAACGTGCGTGCAAGGAGACCCAGAATAAGCTCTGCTGGGAACTGGAGAGTGTTGTGGCTAAGAAATTTTAAGCATTAGTGAATTTGAAGTGTTTAGTGGTGCTGCAGAAGCCGGAATGCTTTGCCAGAGGGGTCAGTGACCATGTCCACCACCACCAACACACTGCGAGCAAATCAGGACTGGGGAAACGGGAAAAGGGTGTGGTGGCTTAAAGAACCATCATGGTGGGATAGCCAAAAAGGGAAGGGGTTTCTTGGGGCCAAGAACAGAAATTCAATATTCAATACCCCCTAGGAGGCTTTTTTTTTGTTTGTTCCTTGGATAAAACTTGAGTTTATTATGTAGCTCGCTGCTCAGAGAGCCTGACAGAAAAGCAACAAAGAAGTGCCTCTTGTTGCTAGGCCACCATGACATGACACTTCCTTTTATTTCCCTCCAGGGAAGGAGAATTTGTACTTTAAGATATTTTATATGTAGGTAGGGTTGAGTCACGTCACACAGTTTAGATAAAGGGTAAGTTGAAGGTAAGAGATGTGTTGGGTTATGCTGAACTGGAGAAATGTGCCAAGGAGATTATCATTCTGGATCCTTATATCCAGGTGAAAACTGCTGCACTGCCTGCAGAGTGCATGAACTCTCTGGCTGGGAGTAAGGCCAGGACATTCCAGACAGCAGAACGTGGCCAAGGATCCTGCATTTGCTGTCGGATGCTGCCACTTGTCGTAGGTGTTCTCTGTCACGTGAGTAGATGAAAACAACAAAGAGCGAAGGGAAGATGGAGATGAGCTGGGAGCCTGTAACAAAAAATATATCACAGTTCGAGATACAGAAAGTTTTCTTATTTTCTTGTTCAAGAGGCAGAAGAAGGTTCTCATGGAGAGAGATGTGTGCATGTGTAACACAAGCTACTGCTTATGTGACCTCTTTGCCATAACTAACAAAACCTCATCTATCTTTTTTGCTCCCAGAAATGGTGATTAATATCAGGTTGGCTAATGAGGTGAATGACCAATTCACAAGGGCTGGTAGATGAGGTGACAGCATTTCTATAGGCCATCAGTGAAGAGGCCTTAGACAGATGCCCCTTTATGGTTTGCTGAGAGACCTGTTTGTGTTTTAGCATCTCAACACAAACAAATCAATCACAGAATGGTTTGGGCTGGAGGGACTTTAAAGCTCACCCCACTCCAACGCCCTGCCATGGGCAGGGACACCTTCCACTAGCCCAGGTTGCTTCAAGCTCTGTGCAGCCTGGCCTTGGACACTTCCAGGGCTGAGGCAGCCACAGCTTCTCTGGGCAACCTGGGCCAGGGCCCCACCAACCTCAAAACCAAGGGCTCCTTCCCAATATCCCACCTAACCCTGCCCTCTGGCAATGGGAAGACAGTCACCCTTGTCCTGTCCCTCCATCCCTTGTCCCGAGTCCCTCTCCAGCTCTCCTGGAGCCCATTTAGGCACTGGCAGAGGCTCTCAGCTCTCCCTGGAGCCTTCTCTTCTCCAGGTGAACCCCCCCAGCTCTCCCAGCCTGTCTCCACTGAAGAGGTGTTCTCACCCTTGGAGTACCTCCGTGGCCTCCTCTGGACTTGCACTACCTTATAGAGTATCACATTCTCCCCCACCAAATCACTATACCACAATGTGTTTTACAACTGCTTTCTCACTGAGGCACCAGGATTGTTTGCTGGAAAATTCCACTGGAAAAAAATCCCCTCTTTTCCTTCGCAGTGCACCATTCCAGGGGCACGCTTTCCCTAGAATTATCTCTCTAAGTGAACCAATTAACCAATCTGATCCTTAACCTCCCAATGATCTCACCCTTCTCTGATTAAACTGATGACCAGTCCATGAACGTTTAAAGTAAAGTGAGGGGATTTGTAATTTGTCAGTTTCCTAAACCCACAGCTCCCATCCTTGTTATAATCTATACATTCTCATGAGAGGCAAAAGGAAAGAAGAGGTTTCCCGGAGAAGTTTTTGCTTTGAACTCCCAGTTTTGCAATCACGTGCACATGTCATTTTATTTTGCTTAAAAAATTAACATTGTTGACATCACCAGGCCTAAAAGTGGAAGCAGTTGCTCCAGTGTTCCAAGCACAGCTGAGCTGTATTTTCCCTCACAGGTGTTTCTGTTAGATTGCAGCACTGATTTTGTTGCTCCTTTCTAAGTGTCTGAATTTGTTATGAGAAATCCTCCTCATGTCAATGATCTGAAGGGTCTTTCACAACCTAAATGATGATTCTGTGATTCTGTGAATATGCCTCATATCTGAGGCCAGCTTTCAAGCTGCATCAATCCCCAGGGCAGGTTGAAATACTGGTGCTGTTGGCCAGATTCCATCCGGCTTCAGGCTGGATCTCGTTGCCCCAGTCTCTGAGGCTCTTGACACAGCACAAGTGATATGATCTCCTCTGTCACAACCTTGCTCCTTCAGCCTCCCTTTTGCTGGCTCTTGCTGGTTTACTTCTTCAGTGATAACCTTGTGAGAACCACCAGGTTGCAGAGTTGCTCGTGTTCCCCCTCTCTCTTCACCTCTCTTTCTAACCCCAGGTGAGCATTGCTGTGTCCAGCAAAAGGCAGGGCTTCAATGCTGCTGTATCCTGTTGTGTGTGCCAAGGACATCTTTGTCCCAGATGCCAAGGGCAGTGTGGGCAGCAGGAGCTAAACCCCAGCCTGTACTGGACCAGGAGGTTGCACTTGCAAACAGTCAGACATGAAAGAGTTCTTGCTGATGGAATGTACAGGAACACTGTGAAGCTGAGTTGTTTTATTTTGCTTTGAGGAAACAACCTCAAGAAGGGAGGTTTGGATTGGATATTAAGGAAAAAACTTCTTCACTGAAACAGTTGTCTGGCCCTGGCACAGGCTGGCCTGGGCAGTGGTGGAATCCCCATCCCTGGAGGGATTTAAAAGCCACGTGGATGTGGCACTTGGGGACATGGTTTAGTGGTGGCCTTGACGGTGCTGGGGAAACTTGATGAGGCTTTCCAACCTAAACAATTTTGTGATTCTATTCTATGATTTTTCTTTGCATTGGAATGCAGTAGTAAGTCAGGAGGGCTCAACCTCAAGATAAGTAATTTAACCTTCAGAGCCCCTTTGCAAATAAAACATCTTTAAATATTAACTGTGTAGGAAATGTGAAGGAGCCAAGAGGTGTCCATGCTGACTGCTGAGCTCTGTCTGGGCATGGCCTGGAGGATGCTGGCTGGCAAATGCTGGGACTGTGCCAGGGCACGTATCCTCCGTAGAGCAGGATGGGTGTCTGTGCCAACACCTGATTATTTTCATTTTCCAGCATGGACATAACCTTTAGGGACATAAGATGATCCTTCTGACCCAGATCTATGAAATATTAAGACTGCCAACTCCTGTTTAAACACTTTCTGTTTCAATGCACGTGAAGCTAATTACTGTGGTCTATCTGTACCTTTGAGAATAAGCAGGGCGAGAGTCTTGAGTCACTGGGATGTATTGGCTTTGGCAGTTATGCAGTTTCCTCATCTCATTCCAAATCTGGAGTAAGGTAAACCTCTGGTAACAGAAAAAGGCTTTATCACCCGAGGGCAGTTTTCTGCGGCAAGAAAAAGAGAGAAAGCTTCAGAGAGGTGTTAATTTGTGCCTAACGATTCTCTTGCCATAGTGATCTTTGTGGTGCTTGCACTCTGAGGGAGAGGGAAATAATCAAGCACTAATCAAGCAATGATGTTTCCAATGCACAGCACTGCTTCCTCATGGGTAGCATCTTTCTTAGCGGGTGAATTATTCCTTGCTATGGCCAAATTCTGTGTCAGCCCTTTACACTGAATGTCAAGATTCAAGAGATGTGATAACAATCAACACGAGCATTCTTTATACTGTTTATATTTCATGTGCAGCACGGTAAAACCAAATAAAACCCGCAGCAGTGCTGGAAGATCAGATAAAGGAGATTTCATTGTTGCACGTCCTCAGATTTAAGCATCTAAAAGGCTGGTGTGCAGCAGTTCATACCTCGGGTTTGGTCCTGCTCCTGCAGCTCTTGGGTCTGGTACTCAGGTAACCTGGGATGAATGTTTCCTCCTCCCAGTCCATCATCATCATCTTCATCATCATCATCATCATCATCATCATCATCATCATCATCAAGGATTCTCTGCCTTTGCTGTATGACTGAACACTGGCCTCTTGAGCCCAAACCAGATACTGGTTTGCTAGGGGAAGGGGAAATGAGTGTCTTAGAATCACAGATGGATGTATTTATATGTATGTATTTATGTATGTATATATGTATGTATTTATTTTAAGAACTGTAAACACAGTGACAACTCCTTTGCTATGTTATGCTGGCACTGGGAGGGAGGTAGTCCAGGAAAATACCCCAAAATTCCTGCCCCACCTAAGTGTTTCTTACTGAGCCTGGTTAACACCTGAGCATCAGAAAAAGAATGAAGAGAGAGTTCTTGAAAAAAACCAAACAATCAGGTGACTTGCATAGCATTTATTTGACGTAAAGGGAAAAAAAAAGAGTAGTTTCAATAATAAGATAAATTAGTTCTGTTAGCAAAGACTGTGTTATGAAGGATAATGGGAAGAAGCATGACACTTATGTTCTGACTGATATACATGTCAAACTACCAAATAGCTGTTTTTTTGTGAGGGGTGATGGGAAGAACAAACTCTTTAGATAGCATAAAACGTAGGATTAATTCTGAATGACGTGCAAAATCTTTCTAATGGCTGAGACATGGCCTTCATCTTTTGTTGTTTTTCAGTTCTGTGCATATGATTTCTTTAAGGTACTACCAAAATGTCCCTGTTGCTCAGCAACAGCAAGCTGGAATAGCACCAGTTGGAGGAAATCTGCTGATTTACACTGGCCATAAAGTGTGTTCTCCTACCCGAGTGCAGATTTTGACATTAGAATGAAAGCAGGCTTGGTAGCTTTGGCTCTCTGGGGCACACATGGTCCTGGGTGGGGAGGTGTCAGTTCAAACACCAAAATATCCTTTTACATTTCAGTTTGATAAATCCTGTGATTTATCCAGAACCACTAGATGGTTTGGGTTGGAATGGACACCTGAAGGTCATTAGTCTAACCCCCCTGCAATGACCAGGGACATCTTCAAGTAGACCAGGTTGCTCAGAGTCCTGTCCAGCCTGACCTTGAATATTTCTAGGGATGGAACATCCACCATGTCTGTGTGTAACCTGTGCCAGTGCCTCACCACACTCATTATAAAAAATTTCATCCTTATATTTGGTCTGAATCAACCTACTTTTAGTTTAAAACAGTCACCTCTTGTCCTACTGCAACAAGCCCTGATAAAATGTTTGTCCCCGTCTTTGTTAAGGGGACCTTTAAGTGCTGAAAGGTCTCCCTGGAGCCTTCTCTTCTCCAGGTGAACACCCCCACCTCTCCCACTTTGTCTCCAGAGCAGAGAGAGGGGCTCCAGCCTTTGGGGCATTTCTGTGGCCTCCTCTGGACCTGCTCAAAGCTTACTCCAGGCAGAACATGACCTCATCTAGACCCAACATGGGATCCTGTGCAGCATCTCCCCTAGGAATGAGTCACTGCCTGGTCTATAGGAGGTTTTCAAGCTCTGCTGGCCCCAGCACTGTGCCTTTGGCTAATTGTGCCTCCTGTACAGAGGCAGAGTTTGCCTGTTACGTGTAAGAAGGCATTGATGCAGCAAAATGCCAAAAGACTGAGAGCTGGGAGTGTTCATCCTGGAGAACAGAAGGCTCCAGGGAGACCTGAGAGCCCCTTCCAGTGCCTGAAGGGACTCCAGAAGAGCTGGAGAGGGACTTGGGACAAGGGGTGGAGGGACAGGATGAGGGGGAATGGCTTCACAAGTACAGAGGGCAGGGTTAGATGGGATATTGGGAAGGAATTGTTGTCTGTAAAGGTGATGAGGCCCTGGTACAGGTTACCCAGAAAAGCTGTGGCTGCCCCATCCCTGGAAATGTCCCAGGCCAGGTTGACAGAGCAACCTGGGATAGTGGAAGGTGTCCCTGTCCATGACAGTGGAATAGAATGAGATGGTCTTTGATGTCCCTTCCTACTCAAACCTGTCTGTAGTTCTAGGATTCTGTGATAAACACAAAGAGCAGAAGTTGAGTTTCCTAAATATCTCACATACACTGACTTAAAAACTGTATTTTCCAATGTTTTCTGCACTATTTATTAAAAAGATAAGATGTATTTGGAAAGCTTAGTGATGATAGAGGGAAACTTATACCAAACTCAAAAAGAGATGAATATTTGTTTTAAAAATTAGCTCCACACAATATTATGTAGAAATTTATTAAGTAAGACACCATAAGTGGTATGTTTTTACAAATGGCCTCCGGAGTGTCAGTCGTACAGAAACACTGTTGAACATCTGAAAACCTGAAACTTCACTGGAATATACTGCCAGCAATTCATCCCAAATATTTTATACTCAGATCTCTGCGATGCTTGAAAAACAACGTGTTTCTTTTGTGGTTCCCCACCCCCCAACTCAGAAATAATCAGTAGCACTATTCACAGGCTGGATTTTATGTCATCTGCTACAAGAAGAGCAGGGTTTGATTTGCTTTTCCCGGAGCGACGTTACTGCACGAAGGGTCATGCCAACTGCAAGACCTTAGGGTATGGAATATTTTTGGTGAAGATATCATCTTCATCATGAGATGGATTATCTCTGTGAGCCAGAAAGGTGGCTGAGCCAGAAAGCCCGATGAGGTGGCCAATGCTGTTGGGTGCAAGGTCAGCTTCTCCCCTTCTCCCCCTGCAAACCCTGGGAGCCTGTGCAGAAGTGGGACGTGGCTGGTCTGCTGCAGAGCTCTGCTGCTCTGGTCCCTCAACCATCCTACTGGGGGGCAGAGAGAAATGGCAGAGCAGCAGCTTCATGGAATCTTTTATGTTGGAAAAGACCCCTAAGACCACCCACTCCAACCACTCCCCCAGCACTGCCAAGGCCACCACTAAACCATATCCCCACATGCCACTTCCACAGGGCTTTTAAATCCCTCCAGGGATGGGGACTCCAACACTGCATTGGGCAGCTGTGCCAGGGATGGACAGCCTTCTCAGTGAAGAAATTTTTTCCCAATATCCAGCCTAAATCTCCCTGGTGTAACTTGAAGATGTTTTCTCTCACCTTGTTCCTTGGGAGCAGAGCCCAACCCCCCCAGGCTCTCCTGTCAGGGAGCTGCAGAGAGCCAGAAATCCCCCCTGAGCACCAGCAGGAGATTGGGACAGAGCAGCATTTTGCTGTGTTTGATATTGGTGGTCTGAGGGGGACAGTGCAGGGAGGGAGGTCAAGGAGATCACCTCAAACTGGTTCTACTTTTCATAGACTGAACAGACCCATTTTATTGCACAGGAAAGGGACAGCAGTGACTTTTTTTTGCTGTCCCCTCCTTTGTTAACCCATCACCAGGTTCAAGTATTAAGAAAAATCATGAGATTAACACAAAAATCATGAAAATCATCCCCATCTTATGTTTGGTGGCTGCTAATGCACATTTCTCTCCACGGGGCTCAAGACGTCCTCCAGGTAGAATTCTTCACCACCTATTTCATACTTGACAAAGGGTACTCTTTATTCCACTTCTCTGCTACTATGAAGCTATCTAAGATGTATCCTATTGCTGTCATAAGGTGGTTTTAGCCATTTATTAGGAGTCCCCTCAGATGCTGAAAGATCCTCTTCATTGCTTTACATCTGATTGCTGTGCCTTCACTTTCACAGATTTTTCTTTACAACTTCTAAGTGATTTCCCCATTGTTTTATTATTCAAGTGTTTTTCCAGACATATGTGCTTTAAAATCATTACAGGTTGGTCTTGGAAAAGGTCCTTCCAACACAGTCCTATCTAATAGAAATTTTGTTCTAATAGAACAAACAAGACATGGTGGAAAAGGTCTCTCCATTCAGAAGGTGGTGTTTGACTTCGTAGCACACAAATCACAGTCTATTGGGGAAACACCTTGTGGTCTTGCCTTAAAGTCTGCCAAGTATCTCTCTTCTTGGGTCTTTATGCCTCACAGGAAGACCTTTGATGTTTCCTCATCTTCAGATAATAGGCTCGGTTGGCTTCTGGGTAGGCGACTTTGGAGAGTGGCATCTTGTAGATGGCAGAGTTGGTCGTGGTTATTAGCAGGAAAGTCAACGCAGACAAGCAAAAAGACCAGGTTCCTGATGGTACCCCAAACTGCAAAGAAAAATAGCAAACCACCTATTCACTATGTCTTTATTTTATTTGAATAAAACCCAGAGCCAGGCGCTTTGGAATAAGGTTTCTCAAGGAAGTCTAGACCTGGTTCTGCGTTGAGCCTTCCCCTAGGGAGACAGAGTTTCTTTATGAGATCTTGACACTGTGCATTAGCCTGCAATATCTATCAGCTCTGATGAGAGGGCTGCCTTCTCTTTCTGCATCTACCCTGGTCTTGGAGGGACATGAGGCAGCAGTGAGTGGAGATGAGGCAGGAATGGACACCAGAAGCATTCAGCTTTTCCCTGGGCTGTTGTACTGATTGTCCTTTGGCAATTGAGAAAGGGAATTAAACCCAAATGTAGTATTTCTTTGCACATGTGGAGTGCCCTTTCTCAATCGTATCAGGCACGAAGTATAGAAATGTAAATATCTGAAAGAGAGGAGACCTTATAGCAGCCTGCCAGTGCCTTCAGGGCTCCAAGAGAGCTGGAGAGGGCCTGCAGTGACAGGACAAGGGGGAATGGTTTCACAATGACAGAGGGCAGGTTTAGATGGGATATTGGGAGGAATTGAGAGTTGAGGGTGGCGAGGCCCTGGCACAGGTTGCCCAGAGAAGCTGTGGCTGCCCCATCCCTGGAAGTGTCCAAGGCCAAATTGGATGGGGCCTGGAGCAACCTGGGATAGTGGAAGGTGTCCTTGCCCATGGCAGGGGGTGGAATGAGATGATCTTTAAGGTCCCTTCCAACCCAAACCATTCTGTGATTCTGTGATCTCATAAGTGTTGAGAGCTGAGCTGTGGAAGTTCATTCAAACTCTGAGGAAGAAAAGTGATAAGTGATGATTCTAAGTGACCTATTCCAATGGGAATTACACCACCCCCCTGGGCAGATAATAACCCCTCTTCTGGACCATTTCTGCCTTTGGCTGAATTCCTCTCCACATCTTGGTGTTTTGCCTGACAAGCCAGGAAAAAATACAGATCAGTGCTCAGATCTCTTGCTAGAAACCAGACCTTAACTGATACATTACTTACCACAGACAATATGCTGGTCACTGCTGCTCCCAGGTAGGCACTGAAGAGTGCTGTGAAAAAGAAAGGTAGTTCCTGGTGAGTTCAGTTGCTCACAGAGTAGGACAGCAAGGACCAACATCTCTCACCCTGCCTTGGGTAGCTCAACCAGTGATCATGACCCTGCCTCAACAGCTCTTTCTTTAGCACTGTGTCCCCTCCAGCCTGGAGCCTATGGAAAGGGCGAAACAAACAAACAAACAAACAAAATAACTGGAGTGATGAGAAATGTGCTATGGAATCAGAGGCTTTTGAAAAATGCACTGACATGGAAAGTATGTAGCTTGATGGATGGGTTAAACAGGAAAATAACCCCTCCACCCTCATCTGTCCTGCCTCTGGGGCTTGAAGGTGGGTCAATGAGATACAAAGCTAAATCTTTTTTATATGAGCACTGAATGAACAACAGTTTCACTCCCAGCTCACTCTGATATTGAAATTTCATATGGAATTTCCTTATAAATAATTCTTCAATCATGCTGTGTTACCTAGCTCATGCCTTTGGTATCCATTTCAATAGAATGGGGAATGTGTACTGTCTATCTACAGCTGTGGACTGATCTTGAGCTCCACTTTTCTCAAAGTTTAGGTATGTCCTTCTTCAAAGAAGGAATCTGAGCTGGCATCTGTGATTGGAAAACCCACCATGATTCATCCAGCAACAGAAGAACAAACACAATTAACAGTCTCAAAACGAATCGCCCAATTTCAAAGGCCTTGGTTAATCAGTGTCCACTGATCACATCTCTTGTTTTTAAACACAGCTCTTGGCTGAAAATAAAAGGACAGCTTTTATTCTGTCAGGGTACGTTTAAAGCCACGTCTCCAACACCTGGCTCCATCATTTGTCAGTCTCACCTAAGTCCATCTGCCTGCCTGGAGGTGCCCATCCGGCTCCATCCGCCTCTGCTACAAATGCCTCTTGAGTCACTTCAAAAGGAAGAGTGGCTGAGGTGAGAACACATCGGGTACTTACCGCAGGCAATTGCCAGCAGATGTGTCTGCCAGGTGAGGGCGTAGAACATGCCCCCGATGGCAATGCAGGAGAGGGAGCTGTTGTAGCCCCACAGCCCGGAGTAGATCTGGCTAAATGGTGTTGCCAAGCTCAGCCCTGGAAAAAAATAAGCCGAAGATGTTGTCATTCCTTGGCCAAAGAGGTGAAAGCAGCGGAGGAATGGCAGGAATCCAGCTCTTCAAGGGTTCTAGCCAGCATATGTGCGTGGAGTTCCTATTTGTGGTCGTGTTGTTCCAGTCTGTAGTGGTTTGAACCTTGTTTTCCCCAGAGACTAAGAGAAGTGGTAGACCCCAAGGGGTGGAAACCCCTGGAAGTTTTGAAGTTCTGCCCAATGGGCGCTCCTGCAGAAATGTAAACATATCACAACCAGACCGGAAAAGAAGAGTTGTAGTTTGGTTGTAGGAGAGGTGGCCATGTTGTAGAGCCACGAGGTAGGGGCTCTGAGCCCCTTGGGGCCTCTGGCCCCCTCCCAGCCCCTGGCTGGGGGCTACAGGGACCTGGAACAGCATAAAGCTGGGCTAGGTGCCTGTAGTATGCCAGGAGATGTTTTCTCCATGGGCACAGAGCAGCAGCCAACACTGACCAGAGAAACAGTGGCAGAGAGCCAGAGATAAGAACCTGAACTGAAGAAGCAGCAGAAGCAACATGCAGCACTGCAGAGGAGACTCCTGGAAGGAGAGTCGAGGAAAGGAGAGCCAGCAGCTGAGAGCTACAGAGTTCTTGGGGGTAAGACTGATACCAGATCCCCAAAACTCCTTTGAGACCTCCTGGAAGGAGGAAGATGATGGACTCTTACTTGAAAGAGCCTTGAAGTGCGACATGCACTGTAGAAAGGAGCTAGAGAGCTCCGAGAGGAATGCAGGGGGAGTTGACCTTGGCTTCCCCCCCCTCGCACTGCTGCCACGGTGGCAGCCTGAGAGACAGGGCACAGAGGCCCTGCAAGAGATACCAGACCGTCACGAAGACCCCCCTGTGTCTTCGTGATATGACGTGGTGAAACGACCTTGTCTGGGGTTACGAAGCCCACGGAAGACCCCTCGGTTGTGAGGCGATGGGGCCGGGGGAGCTTGAATACCTCCCTCGTGGACGCTGGCAGAAAGCCAGCTATCAGCTGCTGCATGAGATGAGAAGAAACCTGCTGCCTTAGAAGATGCTGCTGTTCAGAGACTGGAAGGGATCTGTCCTTCTTTCCCTCCTGGACTTTTATTTGGAGGGGAGAAGAGATCTGATCCATTGTAAATACTATATGTCATGGTAGAGATAGTTATGATCATGTGTATAATGTGATATGGTATTTATTTGTACAGTCATTGTAATATATTTCCCTTTCCCCCACTTTGGAGTCTGGTGTGTTTTGTCTGGAAAAACCTCTCTCACATTAGGTTGAGATGTGGGAGGGGGGATGGAGATAGGGGATTGGATTTTGGGACTATCTCAAACCATGACACAGTCTAACGCCAAAGCCACTTTAATCTGATGAATTCATGGCAGAATTTCCCTGAGCTGAATTTGGTGATCTGATTTCAACAGCGGACATATGAGCCTGTGTGTGAGCCTTAAATGCATCCCTGGGGCCCACACATCCACACTGATGGCTATGACTTTTATTAGTCTGCTCCTAAACCCACCAGAATATATCCAGAAATTAAGTATTTCATGGTAAAAGTTCATCTCGGCCCAACACACACTTCTGAAGGTTTTCACCATCATAAAACAAGGTAAGAGAATGGGGAAGTCAATCAAAAGAATTCTTAAAGCAGAACTCTATGTGTGTTTTGTTTTCAAGCAGTTGTTCTCCAATGGAAGAAAAACTCGTGACTGTAAGTGCTCTACTTATTGCAGTTCCTCTTTTGTTCTCTATGCTTTTATACAAATCTGTGACATAATTCAAATCCTTACCTGCCAGCATCCCCACTGCTGAGCCAATCACTGCGTGCAGACAAATGAGTGGGGAAGAGATAAATAAAGCCACCAGGAAGATTCCCCCAGTCCAGGGATTGTCACAGCCATAAACCTGACCCACACCGACTGGAATGGATTGCAGGAGCTGTAAGAATTTAAAAAACCTCACAAAATCAACAACAACAAAAAAAAAACCAAACCCAAGACAATTTGTTATTTATTATCAGCATTGTAACTTTTTGGTTTTTAACCTATTTTTCTTGGCCAGCTTCGTGTTTGGCATTTGCTGGATGCAGTCTGTCTTTCTAAGTGGAGCATTTGGATGCCTCTTGGGAGACAGCAGGGCATTTCCACAGGGTTGCCCCTTCAATGGAAATGAGTCATGACTTGTTCCCTAGCCATGAGCTCCTCTGCCAGGTTTTTGGTCTAATATCAAAAATAAATATTTTGTGAAAAGGTTTACTCATCGTATTTGCACCTGCTGCTGACTTGGCCATGTTTACATACCCATATGAACCATGACAGGGAGCCCAGGGCATGGAAGTGCTCAGGTAGATGATGCCTTTGAGAGGACATTCCCCTCTGACTGGGCAGATCCAAGGGTGATATGGCCAATAATGGCTTGGTCAGAATTATGAGACTTTAACTCAGGAAAGGCTTTATTCTCAATTTAGTTATATACCTGAAACTCTCTTGGGATTCACGAGGAATGTGAATGGAGTTGCTGAGTTGGTGGGACAGGGACCCACAAGCTTGGTCACAGCTTAAAGATGGTTTTGAGGCACTTTTCCATTTATGATCCCCATAAAATTATGCACAATGGTAAGTGTTCTGAACTGTCACTTTCGGGTTGATATTTAGTGTCAATTAACTTCCCTTTTCTTAATCACTCCCTGGGAATCCCTCAAAATAGTCTGCTGAGCCTTGGGGAAAAGCAGTTACTCTCGTATCTATATGGTTTATAGTGTTATACTATAAAATGTTTCTTTGGGAAGTTCTGACTTGAATATAAATTAAAAATATATGAATGTGTGCCTGCACCCATTTGTAACTATTCTACCATAGTAATATCTGCTTGCTCATGTCTAATTAGGAAAATGCAATTTTATAAGCACTCTGTGTGAAAAACCCAAATTACCCTGTGAGTTAACTGGAAGTCTCAGCACACCCTTAGCTATGGGGAGGTGATCAGTTACCACAGAAAAGGGGAATTAGATTCTAGAGACTCTTTGAAGATTCAGATCCAACTGCAAATGGAAGATACCAACAAGATTTGTGTTTTTCAGCTATCAAAATGTTCATTCCTAGAGTAAACATTTACATCTTGGATAACAAGCCAAATTGAACCAAATTTTGTATTGCCAGGCCATACTGCAGTAACAAGGGAGGTGGACCTGTTGGGATGAGTCCAGAGTGACAAAGATGCTCTGAGGGCTGGAGCCCCTCTGCTCTGGAGCCAGGCTGGGAGAGCTGGGGGGGTTCACCTGGAGAAGAGAAGGCTCCAGGGAGACCTGAGAGCCCCTTCCAGAGCCGGGGCTCCAGGAGAGCTGGAGAGGGACTGGGGACAAGGGATGGAGGGACAGGACAAGGGTGACTGTCTTCCCACTGCCAGAGGGCAGAGTTAGATGGGATATTGGGAAGGAGTCCTTGGTTTTAAGGGTGGTGAGGCCCTGGCCCAGGTTACCCATGGAAGCTGTGGCTGCCTCAGCCCTGGAAGTGTCCAAGGCCAGGTTGGACGGGACTTGGAGCAACCTGGGATAGTGGAAGGTGTGTCTGCCCATGGCAGGAGGGTGGAACGAGATGGTGTTTAAGGTCCCTTCCAACCCAAACCATTCTGGGATCCTATAAAGGAATATAATATATTTCTGTAGTGTTTTTATTTGTAAGTGAAGAAGACTGTTATCTTTAAGACAACCTACCACTGTGATTTCAGCATCTGTCCAGGTGATGTTTGGTGTTGCTGTTGCAGGCTGAATGACAGTTGTAGGGAAGAAGAGGTTGTGTGGTCCTGATGCAGCCAGATAGAGGGTCAAGGCCAAGTTGAAAGGCAAGGTGAGAACAGGCAGGTCCCACTTACAGAAGACTGAAGCTAAAGCACTGGTAAAAATGGGGCTGAAAGAAGAATAAAATGGTCTCACTAGAAGCTGGTCAGCTAGGCAAAAAAAACTACCAGAGTCAAAACCAACCATAAACTCCACTGCCGTCTATTTTTTTTAAGCTATTTAATTCCTCAATCTTTCTGATCAAATCAGACACATGACAGGGTCACTGCATAAATATCCTGCCCTTTCCAAAGCAGTTATAAATGTCTAGATTCCTGTCATGTTATACAATATATATGGTGAATTTGGTGAGCATGAAGGAGACAGGATCCAGTGATTTAATAGAGGTATTTCCCAGCTCAGTCTCAGTGTTCACCTTTTTTCCTTCCAGCACTTGAACTGGACCGAATACAGGACACCTTTGCCAGGTCTGAGTGAACTGTGAACGTGGCTGTGTGCCCTTGCTCAAGCTTGTTGATCAGAAGTAAAAAGGTGACATCAAAGTGACTATAAGACTACATGAACTTCAGGCAGACAAATTATATGCGTGGTTTTAGCAATCTGCAACTAGACATTTTGGGGTCAAGGGCCAGCTTTCAAAATTTTTTTGCTGTTGCATTACCTAGCGGATTATTTTGTCATATATATGAGTGAAGTATTATTAGTTGTTTGTTTTGATTAGCGTCAACCATCATGCCTTGGGACCACTGAACAGCTTCTGTGCCTGGAGAAGTAAATTTTCATGACATTTTTATTTGGTGGCTTAAATAGATGGGACACTTGTGGTTGACGACAATGGGGAATGGTGAAAATAATGTTGCTCTTGAAACAAAAATGAATTGATTCATCACAGCAATATGACTCCCATTTAGGGTATTGAATTACTTGTGATCAGCCATTGATTTCCTTCTCCCCACTGGGCTTATTTGTGATTACGTGGGTATTTTTATTTGTTTTTGGATTACATTTGAGTTCAAAAGTGCAAATAATGGCACGGATTTAGCAGTATGTTAGTCGTATTTCCTTTCATTGGGCTCTGCATAGAAATACAACAGCTCAGTCTCAGTGTGGAGACTCATGGGTTTGGAAAAAGAAGGGTAGGGGCCATCTGACTTACCAGGTCATGGACAGCAGTGCAACGGGCAGCAGGAGCCACCAGTAGTAGTCTCCCTTAGCAGAGAAGACGGCCACAAGTGATCCCACCAGGATCCCATTGTATCCATACAGGCCGGCTGCTATGGCTGACCTGTGGGAAGGGAAAAACTAACCTTGAAATCTTCTCAACTGACAAGGCTTTGCTTGCATCACCCCCTCCCTCCCCAAGCAGTTGTGACTCTGTGTGGTGAAGACCTGCCCGGACTCATCCATTGACATTCAGTTTCGCACATTTCAATCCCAGGTGCCCTCAGCCACTTCAGTAGGTATGTCCACTGTCCCTTTGTAAGAGGTGGGAAGATCTGTCTGGTCCTGCTTGACCAGACACATGGCCAGTGAAGGCTGGATCCTGCAATCATAGCAGGTCTGGGGCGGAAGGAACCTTAAAGATCATCTAGTTCCAACCCCCAGCCAAGGACAGGGACACCTTCCACTAAGTTCAGGCTTCTCATCCATATAATGTGTTTAACACGTAAGTCAGCACTGAAGTGACCACTTGCTTTTGAGGGGGAAAAGGATGGACTTACCTGTCCTGACCCAGAATAAGTGCTGTTAAGGTTGAGACAACTGTTCCCAAACATGCTGTGAGTGCCCACCAAGGGTTCTGCAGCACAAAGGCAGCAAGGACAATCAGCCCACTGAGGGGATTGTTGACAAACATCACCTGGGATATCCCACGCAGCACCCAGTCAATAAACTGGATCATGAGAGGTTTATCTGGAAGACATCAAATTAAATAATAAAACAAGCCCCCTAAGGTACACAGATGGTGCTGATTCCGGGATGTATTTTTGAAACTCAGGAAGAGTTCTGGCAGTGGGACTTGGCAGCACAACTGAAGCAATGAATCAACAAGACTGCAAAACCTGACTGGGATTTATTATGGTCTATACTGCAGCCTTACAGCTGGAAAACTGAGATGAACAGCATGGTTGCCAGAATCCCGTGTTATAAACTACCCTGGACCGGATTCCTATGAACCAGCTAATTTATGATGTCTGTGGCTCAGATGGCAAATCGTATGAATATCCCACTGCTGATTTATTGTGGGGACCAAACGCACCTACCTATGTGTAATTTAACTTCACAGTGGCAATAGGCTTGACAGAAACTGCTCAGCTGAAAGGACATGGAGTGTTATGAAGAATGGCAGAGCACAGAATAACCATCTGGGGCTATGTTCTGTGGGACTAAATTCCGTTTGTACATGGCTTGTTGGGAGGTAAATGTCATCTCAGACATCCTCAAGATTTAAGCAGTATGTGAATCTCTGCACAAAGCTGATTTTTTTCCACCTACAAAACAGATATAAATCAGGCTAAATGTAGTTTCTGTACTAGTCTGACCTGAGTCACGTAGCTGAGAAGTTAGTTATTACTCCTTTGATGTACTTTTTATTTGGAATCCCCTAATTACTCATGATGAAGGAGCTTTACCTTTTAGCCAGGCTCCAAATTCCTTCATGTCACCAGTGATGTACCCAACAGCTTTGCAGACTCTCTTTCCACCTTTGCTCAGTGGATTCTGCTTCATTGGCTTTCTTTCCCCCATGGTGTCTATCTTGACATCAACAATGTTTTCCATGTTATTGTTCTGGCCCTTTGGTAAAATCTAAGGCAAAAAGAAAACAAAACAGTTTGTTGTAATGCCTCTCACTAGTTCCTGTTTATTCTCTCTACCATATATTGTTGCTCACTTTGTGCTATTTAGGGACCAGAAAGAGGAAAATCTTTATTCTGAAGATACCTGATTCTCGTGTCTCCATGAACTTATGCTCTGCCCTTCCAGAATTCCACGCAGTCATAGATTTGAACACCACAAGGAATGACCGACCCTTTTGTCATGGTGTTTTACCCGATTTTGAAACCCTTGTCAGCTATACCAGGTGTTCTAGAAATCAAGCAGCTCTTGATTTAAAGGGTCGTTTCAAAAAGAGCAAGACAGCATCAGAGGACACTGGCTTCACAGAGGTTGAAGTCTGCCTCAAAATTCAGCTTGATAGAGCTATCCACCCCATATAAGAAAGTGTTTTAATTATTAAGTTTCCTCTGCTGCGTAATTTGTATTTCCAGTTTCAATTTGTCCATCAGCCATCAAAAACAGGCACCTAAAGCTGGGTTTATAGGTCTCTGGGATCAGTTCAGCCTTCCTCACGAGCACAGGCTTAGCCCGAGGGATGTTCATGGTGCCTTATTTCATTACTCACACGCATTCATACATTTCTTTTCTCAAAAGAACTACACTTTCAGCTGCCCGTCTTTAGAAACACCCAGCACTGATTCAAGAGCCTAAAGGCCAAATTCACAGTGCTTGATTTCCACTCTACCTCAGTCATGTTGCTTTGTTTTCTGCCAAGATAGGGGACCACATGTTGGAAGCTGCAGTAAGAAGCCCTAAGGGACTAATGAAAAGACACCTATTAAATTTAGCAGGTACTATAAAAAGATTTAAATAAGGTAGGGGACTGTTATAGGTCAAAAAAAGATGTTTAGGCCTAAATAAGGTGTTTTGGGTATCCACGCAGGGCTGGCAGAGATGGGGTCCCCTATGGGACACAGTCCTTTTGGATAAGGAGCTGTTGGAAAACCCTTTGGCACCTCATACAGTTCCAGACAGGCTTATTCAGGCTGTAAGTCTCTGGATCAGAGATTTATACCTAACTGTAAACACTGGATTTTAAGAACAGTGTCCTATAGCCAAATTGTTATTTGTCTAAGGGCCAATTCTCAATATGAAGCCAGCAAACTAAGAGCAGCCAAACCTTTCCCTGGAGCATACTCTGTTTCCTGAAGAGTAGGACTAATTCTTGGTAATTACCAAGGCAAAGAAAACACAAGACAAGGCGTGTTGTTGAGTGAATACAGAACTAGACCTGCTTCAGGTCTCACTGGTGAGTACTGGCTTGTGCAAAAAGCAATGAATTTAGGGAGGGGGTTGATAGTCTAAATAGGGTGATAGAAACACATAAATATTGAGTTAGTCCTTGACTCACTTGAAACTTCAGTAAAAGCCTTCCTAGTAGCTCAGGTAGAGAATCTAAACTTCAGAAACACAGGTGCTGGGCAACTAAGCTTAAGCAGCCTCACCCCTGGGCATTACACTTCCAGACCCAGACTTGTGGTTAAGCAGCTCCGAGTCTGTGTAGGGGAATGGGTTGTTAATGCACATCCTGGCCAGTTTCTTACTGTGTGCTACAGGAGGACTGGTGGTCACCTTTCAGGATGTAGTAAATATCTGCAAAAAATAGGAAACAGACATTTCATGCTTTCCAGAAGAGCCCAACTAATATAAGGACAGGTTCCATATGAGAGGCTGATTACAGGACTGGTATGCAGAAGAGTGTTGAATTTGACTTTGTGGAGGACACAAAGGCAAGGACCTTAAATAAAAAGGTTAAGGAAGAAAAGGAGAAAAAAAAGTGTTTCTAGGGATGGTGTCTTGGTGCTGGAAGGCTTTTTCCTGGCTCACTTATAATTCATTACCTTGATTCATTAACCTTCGCTTTTCTCATTTTTTATTCTGAAATAATGGAATAAGTGAATTGGATGCACTTTCAGTTAAATCAAAATTTCCAGCCAAGATAAATGCTCCTCATTTGGTGAAAGTGCATTTACATTTTCCATTTAAAGAATCTTCCTCTTTAGTTAGGCTTTCCCAGTTGCTAACCTGCAAAGTTAACCCAAGTGCTGTTGCAATGCAGAGTGATGCTGTGTGACCCATGCCCAAGGTGTTTCCCTGCATGCTGAGTGAGGACCTGGAGCAGGGTGCTGCAGTGTGGGGTGCAATGTGCATGTGAAGAAGTAGTGGAGTCACTGACCCACTTGCACAGTGGAGAAAAAAAAAATGGATTAAGTTGAGGGCCCTAATTTGTCAAAAACTGATGTATTGCTTTGCCATATAAAGGCAGTTAAGTGCATACTGCAAGACTGAGCCAGCAGAACTCCTTTACTCTGGGTTCCCATGGGCAGGAATGAAGTCAGCTCAACGCACTTGGCATGGCAAAAACACCAGGTGACCCAGTGAGTCACTTCCACTAAGCTGTTTCAAACTTCAGCCCCGATGGAGGCTGTGTCAGTACTCTGCACATCTGTCCTTCTGGAATATCCAAAGTCTCAGGGACTGTGGGGTGATCACAGCTACCTTCTGGCCAGCAGTGCTGGTCAAACTCATGTTCATTATGTCACAGAATCATAGAGTATTTTGAGTTGAAAGGGACCTTTAATGGTTATCTAGTCCAGCCCCTGGACAGTCCCAGTCTATCATGGGTTGATTGTCGATGGAGAGGGATCAGGTTTCACCTTTCCTATCTGTTCAGCAGTGCATGTAGTGACAGGACAAGTGTGAATGGCTTCCCACTGCCAGAGGGCAGGGTTAGATGGGATATGGGGAAGAAATTCTTCCCTGTGAGGGTGGTGAGGCCCTGGGACAGGTTGCCCAGAGAAGCTGTGGCTGCCCCAGCCCTGGAAGTGTCCAAAGCCAGGCTGGACAGGGCTTGGAGCAACCTGGGATAGTGGAAGGTGTCCCTGCCCATGGCAGGAGGTGGAATGAGATGATCTTTAAGGCCCCTTCCAACCCAAACCATTCCCTGATTATAGAAGGTGTCCCTGCCCATGGCAAGGTGGGTTGAGATTACATGATCTTTAAGGTCCATTCCAAACTCCTCAACATTGTCTGATTCTATGATTATATATATGCTAAGGGAGAATAAAATCACTATGGAACAATTTCCTCAGCTGTAGAGCAGCCTGGTGGGTAATGGGTAGGCCAGGAGGACCTCTGTTTTCTGACAGGGTCTTCATGGAACTGTAAAGACCCAGATCCAGCCCCACTGGCTTTGTGGCCTTCCTGAATCACATTCCAGGGGCTGGGGGCTGCCTCCTGTGTGACGGTGTTTGGCTGTCACCACCACCTTGAGGCTTGTCCCATCTGTTCAGAAACACAGACCATGGAGGACTTGCACTATTTCTACTTAGTTGTCCAAAGAAAATATAAAGATGTGGTGAATCACCTTGAAACTGGAACCAGCATAGACTTTTTCATGCATTTTTAATAATTTTTGACACTTTACAAAGCAGTACCTGCCATGTAAGCTCAGATTAATGATTTGTTAACACTTTACCTTGTTCTAGGGAGTAGGTGATAGCAGGTATTTGAGAAAGGAGAGACTACAAAAGGTGTCTTCTCTCAGAATTATGGAGATGTCCAGAGAATTTTAAGACAGTAATGCCTGAATATTAGTTCAAACTCAAGTGTGCATGTTCTGATGGGGATTGCATGAAGGCCAGTCTGCAGCAGGTCTTTTGAAGACCTGCCATTGAAGTTATGATAACATGTGGTTTTCACTCAAAGTGCCTTTTTTTTTCTTAGTGCACAAAGGAAGGAAATAGAAATAATTACAAAAGGATCCCAGAGAAGCTGGGAACAAACTGCTTGGCTTCTGCAGGGAGGTGAGTTTGCTAAATTTTTATTTTTTTATTATTCCTGATTTCTATTAGTTTGGGAAAGTGTTTTGTTTTGTTTTTTTTTTTTTTTAATGTCAGATTCTTAACTGAAGACCAAGTCCTGTCCTCAGACAGGTCGAAGCACACTGCCTCATCTTACATAAGCTCTGGAAAGGTGCTGCAGCCGTGCAGTGAGGGCTCCCAGTACTGGTGTGTAACTGGTGAGATACAGGAGAAGCAGCAGGACCCAGGCAGAGCCAGTCTGAATGTAATTTTCATCCCAGTGGTGCAAGGACTGATTTGTGCTCTGCTGTGAGTGCAGAGGGGCTATTTAAAACTATTTTTTTCCATGGGAAGAGAGAGCTTCCCGTGAAACAAAACAGAAGACAAAAAGAAAGATGTTCCCCTTTTATGCAGATGAAATCATCACAGGGCCGAGTCGCCAATCTATTGGGGTTTTTTTAACCATCTTTTCAGAGTTAATAAATGTCCTGCAGCCAAAGTACTGATGTTATGCAACTTTGTGTCTCCCTAAATCAATTTTTCCTTCCACTTGCGTACACTCCCTCCATGCCATACCCACGGCATCCCAGTAATGCCTCGTTAAAGCCGCCGCCGAGCAGGCTCCGCGCTGGAGCTGCACTCCTGCAGCGTCAGGGCCCGCAAACACTCCTTTATTCACCTGCTGAAGTGGAGACAAACCCTGTCACTCACCCGTTATGTGTTATGCATGGTAAGAGCGGTGTGGTGCTTGCAGCTGGGAGAGGAATAGAGTCTTTAATTTGGCTGATTAACACTCCCAAGCACTTCCAAGCTGGTGCTGGGCTTTTTTTTTTTTTTTTTTTTTTTTTTCCCCCTCTGCAAATGCGGCAAAGGTTACCTAGTACTTTCTCTTCTTTCTGGAATTTTCCCCTCTCCCTGCCAAAATTCGTGTTTCTCTGTAAATCGAGAGGGTTTAAATTGCCGTGTGGTATTTGTTTGTACAAGGACCTGCTGCCGCACAATTGCGGCCATTGTATCTCTCGCATTCTCTGAATTGTTGCTGTGAAGTCTGCGGGCAGCCAGCTCTGTGTGCAGCCTGTTTTTAGAGGAATTCCTGCATCCAAGTACAATAGGAGGAAATGGCCATATTCTCAGCAACTCTAGTTCCAGCACAGGCTGTGTACTGTTTCCAGTAAAGCTGGATTAGTGTTGTGTTATGCATAGGAGCACAAGCATGCACAAGCACACTCCTCCAAACAGAGAGACTGTAATGCACTTGACCCTCACTGGGAAAAAAAATACCTTCAGGTTTTCCTGTAGAAGGTATATTTCAAAGTATTAGTTCAAAAGAAAGCTTATCCTTGAGATTCAAATATTCATTAAGCCCATCTGCAATTCAGTTTTCAGGGATCTGTCTCTCGGGGACAGAGGAATACAGAGACACCATCACATTAACTGTGTATAATTACTATCTGGGCATTTTTCATTTTGCAGAACAGAAAGGCAGTAAAAGATGTTAAAGTGTTCCAGTTATTTTATTTTTCTTTCCTTTTCTCTTTTTCCTCAAAGGTTCATCCAGCTGGGCTAAGCAGTACTAATAAATCCTCACCCTGCTAGGAGCTTCTCAATAATTGATATTCTTGTGACATTCCCTAATGTCTCTGCTCCTCCTGAGCCTTAGCAGTTCTCCTTCAGCAGGACTGATCAAATGCTGTTTGTCAGGTGTTTTGAGGGAGAGGAAGGACCCAGGTAAGTCAGTAACAGGGTGCATGTTTACTGCTGTGCATTAAAAGGAATGAACAGAGTGCTCTTACCTCTCTGATGAGCTCAGGGGTAGCTGTTGCTTTGCTGAATAGGAAAGGAGGAAAGTAGGGAAAAAGAAAATGTCTCACCAGCTTATATAGGCTAGCATGGCTCCTGTCCTGACATTACTAATTAGTTTGTTTCTCCTCCCACTTGGTGAGCTCCAAGCAAATGTTAAGAAGGTTCCCCTTTGAATTCTCCACCTTTCCTCTTGCTCTGTCCTGGGTCTCTTGCCAACAGCCTCTTCCTCATTGCTTTTTTTTTTTTGCTTTGTATTTTTTTGTTGTTGTTAATTCTCCTTTAACTCAGTTCTTTCTCCTCTCTACCTGAAGGACTGAAGGCTTTAAACTGGACTATCAGTGAACCTGAGCTCAACCTCCCCAGCATTATTCTCCTTATCCAACAAAACTCAACATCCTTCCCTCTCAAAACTCCGACCTGGAAATGTGCCTCACAGCACATGTTGTGTTCAGCAACCTGTCAAAGTTTTCCTAATTCTGGGTAGTTTTCAGAAGCACAATTCTGTTAACACAGTGCAGTGAAAGACCTGGTGACCTTCCATTGTTTAATTTTTTTTAATTAACTAGATGAGAAAATCAATTTTTTTTTTTAACCTGCCCTCCCTTGCTCACTGGAGGAATCTGGAATATCAGAAGTGTGGCATATTGAAGAGGTTTATAAGGCTGTGAAAGTGTTGTGAAAGGCAGAGAAGAGGCTGGAGAGGGAAGTATTGAGAGAGTGAGTTATAGGAGAAAGGGCAGAGAAGAAGCTACTGAACTTAAGAAACCTGTTAGGCTAATTTAAGCCATGGCATAATTCACTTTAAGACTCTTTTACAGTGATGAGTTAGAGAGGCAACCCTGCAAATTCACCTGGGTGCAAGAGAGAATGGTTTATTGTTGAACCAGAACCCATCTAGCTTTGTGACTTTGTTTCCTCCAGCTCCATGGAAAAAGACTCAGCATCCACATGATATTATTCTCACCATGACCATTCACGGAGTCCATCCCTTTTGATGGAGATGTTTTTAACAGCCAAATGGACTTTTTTCTCCCCTAAGAGGGGGGCATCTGACATAAGTTGTCAGCGTTGCTGCATGAGCAAGGCTTCCTCTGATCAGACAAGCACTAACCCTTGTGAATGAGCCAGACACTGTCATCCCCTGGCTGTGCACCCAGCAATACATATTATGTGAAATTTTGCAGGGGAAGCTGCATCACTCCAGTGCAGTAAAATTTTTCCCCTTTACTATTAAGTTTTCCTTGGGCTGCCTTTGCTCTCTTGCTGGTAAAATGAATCCTTGCATCTCAAAAGAAGGGAAATTCACTGGGTGATTTGGATGGGAGACCCTCGTAGGGAGACTGTTCGGATTGAGTTTTAGGCTTCACATATCTCCTGTTTCAGGGATGCTCAGGCCTGGCTTCCAGTTATTTGAAACAACTTCTTTTCTGCTCTTTGTCAATGAGTGCAGCACAGGGGACTGGCAGAACCTGTTGCTGTGCTGCCTCCATCTGCAGAGCTATGTTGTGGTACTTTCCTCCAGGTAGTCACAGAATCATAGAATGATTTGGATTGGAAGGGGCCTTAAAGCTCATCCTGTTACAACTTCCCTGCCATGGCGGGAGTGTACAACCTTCCACTAGACCAGGTTGCTCCAGACAACTTTTCACCAGACCAGGTTGCTCCAAACCCTGTCCAGCCTGGCCCTGGACACTTCCAGGGATGGGCCAGCCACAGCTTCTCTGGGCAACCTGTGCCAGGGCCTTGTCCTGTCACCACGTGTCCTTGTACAAAGGAACCAGATTTAGGACTGCTCTGTCTGATTCTGGAGCCTTAATGAGGTATTTGACAGGCTGCAGTGACACACAGAAAAGCCACTGGCTGGCAGGTCAGTGATGGATATCTTGGAGCGATGCATTGTTCAGATTATCAGAGCTGGTTAATAAGTAACAGGATCACAGTCTGCTGATTCCTGCGTGGGAATGAGGTCCCTGGCATCAACCTGCCCTGTGAGATAGAGGCAGAGCAGTGGAGATCTCCACTGCCATGTGATGGGCTCACTGGATCCTGGGTTCAGCTGGCTGTTGGAGGGTTTTATTAATGTACTAACTGCCTCAGGGAATCCCTAAATTTCCAGAAATTTACCTTCTGGAAAGGTCCAGATGAGATCCCATCTTGAGTGCTGGAGTCAGGTGCAGGAATACCTGCCTGAGGCTGTGTGCCTTAGGCAGGAAAAGCACTCCTGGTTGCCTGAGGACTGATTCCCTATATGATGAATGTAGAAAGGTGGCATTGACATAAAACCTCCCATTTATAACTCAATCCATGCCAATTCAGGTGCTCATCACTAACCTGCAGTTCTGGGCACTCAAGGATGTAGGTATCTACTGCCATTTGGACTTTGTGATTCAAAGATGAAAGGCCAAACCAGCAGTGGCAATTCTTTGCCCAAAGGATCAAGGTGTGCCAAGTGCCTGTTATGTAGCTGTCAGGTGTCACCTGCCTGGGAGTGGGTCACCAGCTCTGGGTGACCATGTAATTAATGAATGGTGTGCAAGCTGATCTTTCAGGTAACACTTACAGGTGAGTAGTGAGTTGCCTCTTGATTTTAGGCATCATCGTGAAGACCACTTGGTGCTGAGGACAAGGCAGCTGGTGTTGGTGTCTGACAGCAAAGTTCTGTGTGGTTTAGGACATCTGAACCTGTGACTTACCTCACCAGCTCTCTGCTGGCAAAGCTGGTTGATGTGTTTCTTCTGCACTCTGTGCTCTGTGGGAAGGTGGCTCCGAGAACACACCTTGGACCAAGCCCAACACTTGACATGGTCAGAACAGGGGTTGGTGGTTGGATCTCAACCAGACAGAGCACCTGAAAAATGCCTGAATGATCCCTGACTGGTTTAGCTCGCCAGGCAGGAGCTGTCTGTTTACATTAGCTGGGTACAGTGCCTGAACAGGGCAGCTGTGCCAGGAAAGACTCTAAGGGCCCTAAACCAGCTTCACACACTCTGGCTTCAGGCCTCTCTCAAGGCTCGGTGGCCTTCAAGAGGTGCATTGAAAGCCACTTGGTGGCAGATTGCCTTTTCCTGCTGGTCTTGGTTGTGCTCCTCAGCTCAGGTTGTACTGCAGGGATTAGGTCTGTGCTGGGAGCTAAATCAGCTCTTGGACTCCAACAAGTGCTTTAGCAAATCCTTGCATGGAGCTCTGCAGATTGCTCAAACTCAGGCCCTTGTCTACCTTTGCTGGGTTAGGCTGTGGAAATGTGATATGTGGACAATGTTTGTGGGCTCCTTGTCGTCCCATCTTGGTGACCCTTTGCTGGATGTGCTTGGTATGACCCTGCCCTGTGCTGAAGAGCTCCAAAGTGGACACTACACACCAGATGTGTGTCACCAGTGCTGAGTAAAAGGGAAGGATCACCTCCCTTGGTATGCTGATGTTTCTCCTAGTGCAGCCCAGGAAGCTGTTGGCTCCCTTGATGCAAAGACACATTGCTGGATTGTGGCTACCTTGGTGACCACCTGGACCCCCAGGGCCTTTT
Organism: Pipra filicauda; assembly: GCF_003945595.2. Taxonomy (NCBI): domain Eukaryota; kingdom Metazoa; phylum Chordata; class Aves; order Passeriformes; family Pipridae; genus Pipra; species Pipra filicauda. The sequence continues at coordinate 631,577 of NW_024104327.1, read as the reverse complement.
CTGCCATGATCACTTCCAGCTGGATATCCTCAGTCATGTACCGGTGCATGGAATTGTTCCTCCTCAGATTTAGAACTTTACACTTCTCTTTCCCAAACTTCATGAGCTCCTTGTCAGCCCATTTTTCCAGCTTGCTGAGGACCCTCTGGATGGCAACACAACCTTCTGGTCTACCCAACACTACTCCCAGTGTTATACCTTCCCCAAATTTGACAAGGGTGCACTCTGCTCCAACACCCTGGTAATTAAGGTGTTAAACTTATCAGCCCTGGATTACAGCACTAATGACTGGCCTCTACCTGTAATTTGTGCTACTGATTATAACCCTTTGAGCCCAACCATTCAGCCAGTTTTCAGTCCAACTCTCTATCCACTTATCAAGCTCATACTCCATTAACTTGTCCATGAGGAAACTGTTATGGGAGAGAGTGTCAGAACCAGATGATGCTCTAAAATTGCTCTGGTAAGATAAGAAACCTTTGAAGCCCATCTAGTGTAGTCTCTTGCTGTAAGACTGACTAGGACCCAACCCACCATTTCACTTCCAGAATTTTTTGCAGTCTGTGGTTCCTCTGGAGGTGTGTGGAGAGGTGGCAGTGGTAATGGAGGTATGTCAGGAGTGGGAGATAACCACGGGGTGTATTGAGGGAGAGTGATGCTCAGCCCATGTGCTGGCTAAGAAAACAGCTCCTCTGGCCAGGAAAGAACTGACCTGTCCCACAAGCAGGGTGCCTGGAAGAGCAAGTCTGTCCCCATCAAAATCTGTGGCCACATTGCTTTTCATCATTTTGTTTTTATGAGCAAATGCAGAGTGGAAAAATCTGTTTCAGCACAGAGCACCATGGGGTCTGTCATAACCTTGTCCTTGTTTGCTGAGGGAAATATTTTTGGGTTTATAAGGTGTGGGCAGCTTCTACCCCTGCATTTTGGCCTGCAAAAAGTCTCTAGAGAAAGCTGCTGTTTGACATTCCTCTGTGTGATAGTGGGATGGGGTTTAGCAAGTGGCTGTGGGGATGGCTGGAGCAGAGCACTCTCTGCTCCGGTGTCCGTCTCCCTCTCGTGGTGTGTCTCCAGCACAGCCACATGTGCAGCTATGGAAATCATAGCAAATACTTATGTCTCCATTTTCAGAGGGCTCCCTGGCCCTGGCACAGTTCAAACTCCCCATGCTCTGGGCTTGTGTGCTGCTCTGTAAGCTGCTGTTGATGCGTGCTCCCAAAATGAACAGTTTTCCTAATGCACACACATCACTTCCCTCCTCTGCCTGCCTGCTCTGGAGACCCATTGACCTTTCTGTCCATCCTGGTATGCACTCATGACTCACTTACTCAGTCTATGCAGCTCCAAGGGTGCATAAGTGAAACCTGGAAACCAGCTTATTGATTAAGAGCAACACTCTCTGTTTCCTGGGATAGGAGTGGGGCAGGAATTGGTAGAGTAAGTTGTAGATGTTTTATGCCAGAGTAGGGTGTAAAAAAACTCTCCAGTCTCATGGCAAATAGGTGCCAACTTTAGGCAGAGGTTCAGGCTCCATTCCTGCAGGCTGATGCTCTGAACACAGGAGTGCTGGAGTAGCAAACAACACATCTATTTCAGCTGCAGATTTTTCAAGGTGTTTGTTCAAAACGCTATTGCCAGTGAAAGTGGAGAATTATTTGGAAAGGAGCTAGTTAGCCAAGGCCAACACGTGGTGGTCCAGCATCTAGGAGATGAGGACCTGCCACCTTGCACCACTCCATTCACTGGTGGAGAGGTGCCCACAGTGTCCAGCTTAAGAAAAGTCTCTGAGACCCCAAGAGAGACCAGGTAGTCATCTCTCTCAGGAAACCCAGTGAAACACAGGTCAAAGAAAAGCCAAGTGCATTCATCTGGCTGGCTCCTCTTGTCTGGTTCTGTGTTCCCAGTTCTCTTTCCAGGCAGCACTATCACTTTTCTTGTCAGCAAGGGGCATTTCTCTAGGCTGGCCTGGATACCTGTGGAAAGGAGTCTGAGTCGGAAGTATCTACTGAACCTCCACTGGAAATCCTTCTTCCCCCTTACCATGATCCTAACTCCAGTTGTTTACCGTGGCACACTAGCTCCCAAGAGAAGATAATATTCACTTGGGTTGGAAGACACTGGCCTCTTGTTTGGTCACCTTCTGGTCCTCTCTTCTCTCCCTGCCCTGTGCATCTGTTCTGCAGGATGCCTGGCACTTGGCATGATCCTTTTTGCTTCTTTGCCCTGGGACCCAGGAGCTGATGGGAAGAAAAGCTCTCTGATTCATGCATGAACCTTAAGGTGTCTTGTTTTTCTGGCCCTTGCAGATTGGATCACCCATATTAGAATCACAGCATATTAGAATCACACAGAGAAGACCTTTGAGATAATTGAGTCCAACCACTACACTGAAACAGTCTGATATACTAGAGGGGTTTGGAAGCCTGGGGTTGACTGTGCTGCTGTATTTCAGTACAGAGTGGAAACTGAAACTGAAACAATTCTAAATTTCAGCTTCAACCCCCTCTCCTGTTGTCCTGGCTCCAGGGAAATACACAAATCCAAAGGGGCTCTTTGTCCAAACCCACCTCAAGGCAGCAGGATCCCCACAAGAAAGACAAAGGGAATGACTTGCCTCATTTCTATGGCACAAGGCAAGGTGTTTTTCTGCTTCTGCATTCACTTTTGCATTTTCAGAGTCAATTCCCTCAGCTTCCCTGCATCTATTCTCAGCTTAATAAGGTTTCCTGCCCTTTCTGCATCTTTTGGCCTGATGATAGGGTTGTGACTCTCACCCAGGGCATACCTTCTCTTGAGGGAATAATGCATTCTCACAGGCCTATACATTTTAGGAGATGAATGTGTTAGGCCTTAGCAGAGAGCAGAATATTGTAATACTTCCAACAAGAAGCTCTTTCAGCCTATAAGTCCCAGTGACTACTATTTTCTTGCCAAGTAGTTCTTAACAGAAGTGGCAGATGCTGTACATAAGCATGGGTTGCAGATCTGATCAACGAGAGAAAGAGGACTGCTGGCATCCAGAAATGAACAATCAAACAGTGGAAAAAATTGAAAATAAATAGTTGAAATTACTTATTGAAAATAATGGGATAGAGGAAAAGTTTCACTGGCTGTGGATGATTATGGGATCTTGAAAGCAGTACTACAGAGCAACATTTTCATGCACATGCACACCCAGGCATAAACCCATTTGCAGTAAAGATGCACATTTTGCAGTAGACAAAAGAAAAAAAAAAGTCATATGTGTAGAATAACTCAATTTCTGGGAAGGGAAAATGGCCTAAACATGATTTAATTTGCACAAGTGAAATAAACTCACTTGACTACAGTAAGAAACCATTGTTGGCTGACAGTTTGTCATCACCTTTGCCTTTTTGGTTTCCTCCACAGCCAGGATGTCTTTGCCTGATTTCTGGCTGAGTGGTTTTGCAGAGCAGAGATTTGTGGATGATAGAGCAACAGAGCTGTCAGCACTAAGCTGAAGGGAGGGAAGTGTGGAGAAGCAAGGTCAGGTGCAGGCTGAGATGTGCAGGGGAAAAAAGGCTCCAGATCATCCTAAGTTACACAGGTCAAGGATGTCTTTGTCCCTCTGTCTTTGCCTTTTGCAATTCAGTGCACAGCACAGTTTAATCTGCAGATGCTGAGACGTGCTAAGCAACCCGAAAACCTGTGCATTTTGGGTGGGTGATGTAGCTGGATGTTTTTGGAAGGGCTTCCACACATGTTTGGTGCTTCAACCCTGTTGTGCCGTGTGAAGCTGCACATTTTGGGAGCAGGGATTTGGGTCTGCCTCAACTCTCTATGCAGAGGGCTGTCCCTGGAGAAGGATGTGAGGATGCAGTTCCATGAGAGCTTAAGCTACTTAAATTCATCGAGGTAATTGGGTGTGCTCAGGAGCTGCTGAGTGAGCTGTAAAAGATTCCCAAACTCATTCCCAGGCAAAAAGTGGCGGAAGAAACCTTTGCTTCCCACAGAGGTCTTTGCTTCCCCAGGTCTTCTTATCCCACTCCTGGCGTGTGTGAATTCCAGCTGTGGCAACAGCTGCAGGAGTCTGTAAAAGACCCCCTGAGAACTGTAAAATCAACTGCAACCAAGAGCTTGTTTCCTGTTTGAACTCCTTCCATCTTCCAAATTAAAACTGTTGTAGGGGAAGTGAGGGGATAGTGTTCAGCAAATAGATCTCACCCTCCGAGTGGTGGTATTCCTGTAACCCTGGTAAAAGTGATCTACAAGAAACCTGAGTCAGTCTGTGGTGTTGGTCAATGTGCCTGTTGTTGCAGATTGGAGATATCTGGCACAGATGGAGCACAGAGCAACTTCCCAGCAGCTGGAAATTTTAGGGATTTATCTTATTCAGACAAATTTTAGAGTGTTGTTTTTTCCAGCTTGTAGCAAGGCCCTGTGTTGCTGGAGTGCCACTCTGGAGACATTTCAGATTGTACATTAGGAAAAATTTCATTATGGAAAGGGCTGTCCAGCCCTGGCACAGGCTGCCCAGGGCAGTGGTGGAGTCCCCATCCCTGGAGGGATTTAAAACCCATGTAGATGTGTCACTTGGGCATGTGGGTTAGTGGTGGCCTTGGCAGTGCTGGGAGAATGGTGATGATCTTAGAGGGCTTTTCCAACTTAAATGATTCTATGAATCAGGAGGGAAACATCATGCTCCAACAAATAGGGTGCTCCAGTGAGTATGACAGCATGGCTCTGACCTCTGCTACAAATAATGCCCACTGAGAAACTCCTTCCCTCCACATTCTCTCAGCACAGCTTTGCTAATTTGTCATGAGGAGTGATTAACAGAAATGTGGATGGAGCCTTCCCAAATCTTCGTTTGCGAAGCCCAGCCATGACATGACATGACATTCTGGAGCCACCAATACCCAAGCCAGGACATCTAAAGGCCTTGACCCACGTTTTTCTGTGTGAGTTCTGTGACTGATCTTGTCAACAGAAGCCCCTGTGTCCACAGGAGAAGTGCTGTGAACTTCCTCTCGAAGAGAAAAAAACAATTTTTTTTTTTTTTTTTACTTTTAGGGGGTATAGAGTGAATACAAGAGTAAGAAACATTGTATTCATAGCAATAAAGTAAGCATTTTTCTCAGAACCACATAGCATATGTACTTCATTTACATTGGACTCCAGTTATAACATAATTGTCTTCTTTGTTCCCTGGGGAGCTCTCCTGCAGTTCTTTCACGTTACTTAGTCTGCTCCCACTTACCTCTGCTTTTTAATTTTTGAAGGCAAATTTTCAGGGGGCTGGTTTTATGTATGTCACTGCCAGTCCCGGTGTTAATTTGTACGGGAGCATTTATTCAATTTTCTTTGGGGGTGAGCTGGACGGAGTGACCACTCCAGCTATAGAAGAGGCTTTTATTTTTTCTTTAGATCTCTGGGAACTGTCTCAAAATTATTAGTCTCCCTGAAGACTGTACATTTTATTTCTCTTAATGAAAAATGTTATAGAACTCAATAGGTAGCAGGCTGCTGGGATACCACTGATAACTTCAGTCAGTGCATTTATTGTCTGCTGCTCCCTTACAGGAGGCACTTGATTTGTCTTTCCTGTTTTCAAGAATTATTAGTACTGGCTATAGTTACTCAAATCTTTTGATTAGCTAGAGACTTAATAAAGCTGTTTATACCCTATTTTTTATGGAAGACTTCAACCCTAGAAATTGCTTTACTAATTGATTTCAGGATGGATTTGCTTGTGGCTGAGGAATTAATGCCTGCAGTGGCACTTACATGACAAATTCTTTCCAATAGCCAATACTGTGCTTGGACTTCACTCTTATTTTTTAAGAAAACAAATAATATGCTGGGCATAACTAACCACAGTTGAGGTTCTTCTTCAGAAATATGGTTCTAGAAGTATTTTGCAGTATTTTTGCTAACTTTGTGTTGCTACTATTCAAATCTTTCTCTGATGCTTCACTGTGTATGAGCTAAATTAAACTGTGTAGAGCAGATGCCTGGATATAGGAAAGAGCTGTTTTTTGATGAGAGTGATCAGGCCCTGGCACAGGTTGCCCAGAGAAGCTGTGGATGCCCCATCCCTGGAAACATTCAAGATCAGATTGAATGGGGCTTGGACCAACCTGGTCTAGTGGAAGGTTTCCCTGCCCATGGCCGGGGGGTTGGAGCCAGATAACCTTGAAAGGTCCCTTCAACCCCAAACCATTCCACGATTCTGTCATTATATGAACAGGTTCCACTACTTTCTATGTGCTTCATGTTTCATTGACTGCTATAGGGGGAAGGTGTTCAGGCAGTTGTGTATCACCTCATGTCTTATTCTGCCTTTCTTTGTTTCTCTACAGCAGCAGAAACATGGGGACACCCGTGATCTTGCAGTTTGTAGTTACCATACCAGACTGCCCCATTGTTTTGCTGGCATCCTGGCTCAAAGGGTATCTTGGCAGAGAGGGGAGGAAGCCTAAATTTTACCAGGCATCCCTGGAATGGTCTCACCTGTTCAAAAAGCACCTGAACATAAGTGAGACTATGGTTTTGTTCACCAGTTTGAATTCCATCTTGGATGCTGCTTCTAGGGGACATTTAGAGGGGCTGGCAGATGCTGCTGCTGCTGCTGCTTTCTGGTGATAAAGGCACAATCTGAGTGTTTCTGGTCGCACAGTCTTTTTGGATTTTAAATTTTCATGTCCTCTGGGTGCGCGATTTTAAACTGATCATTTAAAACAACTTTAGAATGAGGAAGCCTTTTCTGGCAGGCTTCCTCTGCAGAGGTTTTGGAAAAGGTTCCCAAGAAAAGCCCTCCCTAGGGCAACTGGTGCTCCCCTGTTTTAAGGACTTAGAGGAGGCATAAACTGGCAGTGTCGAAACATGTGAAGACCCCAATCTGACACCCAAAAGACATCAAGGGGAACCTTTGATTTATTAATTTCTCATGGATTAATGGAAAGGATCTGCTCCCACAGGAAAGGGAGAGAATGAACTGCAGTAACTGCCACCAGCAGTAAATGTTTATCTCACTTTTCACATGGAGTTTTCCTATTTCCCACTGGATGCACGTAGGGATTCCGTCTTGCTATCTTGCAGTCAGCAGGAAAGAGATCTATTTGTAAGATAGAAAATTATTCAAGGAAAAGAAGAATGTTTGATCATTTCTAGCTACTCTCTTTTCCAGTCTGATTAAAGCATATATATATTCAGATCTTCACTTAACAAGGAGCCAGGAGATGGCACCAAAAATGCTATGCAAGCTGTAAGAATATTTACTTGTGTGTGTTGCAGCTCTTAAGAGGAATTAAAAGGGTTAGACATTGATGGGACACAAGAGAGGAAGAGATCAGTCTGTTTATTCCACTTTCAAATACACATGTTCTTAATTTGAAGTGCAGCTCTTGACGTAGTTCTTACATTATTTATTATTATTAGACACCAATGCCTTCTCAGCATACTTATTTTGTTAAATTACACCTCTGAAATTAAATACAGCCTCCTGTCATCTTTAATGTTCTTCTGCCTATTCTTATAATTATTATTGATAAGAGGTCACTTTCATATCCACTTTCATGTGGATTGATAAGGCAGCTGTTATTATGTTACCCGAGTGCTTTTTGTAAAGCTTAGCTCAAGGGAAAAACCGTGTTCCCTCTGGACTGTGGAATGCTGAATCCCCAGCCTGCAGACAAAGGTGGCAAAGCTGGTGTTGGTGGCTGTGTTGTGTGCTTGGATGACGTCTGGAAAGCTGCCCCAAAACTGTGCAGTTGTGGATACTTGGAATCAGTGGGCGTGGCGGCTCTTGGGGGTGCACAGGGGGGTCCCTCCCGTGCTGATTTTTGAGTTGTCGGGGGGCTTCTGCTCCTTCCCTTTCTGCTCCTCTCTCCTGCTCTCCGAGGCCCTCCTCCTCATCCTCAGGTAGTAGATCCGGTTGGCTTCTGGGTAGGTGACTTTGGAGAGGGGGATTTTGTAGATGGCTGGGTTTTCCGAGTTGATCAGCAGGAAGAGGAGCGCGGACAGGCAGAAAGGCCAGGTGCAGACTGGCAGCCCGAGCTGGGGGGAGAGAAAACAGACACAGAGGTGATTTTGGTACTGCTTTTTGCTTTTCCCCCTCTTATGTTTGCCTGTGGCTAAATTCTTGCACTTGAGGAGTTGGGAGAGCTTTCCCTGAGGGCAGGGTGTAATAGGATATGTATTCCTGACCCACCCCCAGTACGGAATTCTCCTGTCTGAATCCAGAGATGCAGGCGGTGGAGGCTAAGTGTGAGCAAGGTTCCTTCTGGTCAGTGGAAGTCTGGGAAGCTCTTTTGCTACCAAATGTCAACTCAGCTGCTCACACGGAGGTATCTAATTTGTCTGGAGTGTGTGGGGCTACACAAAGCAGCCGACACTGAAGACCTCAGTCCTTTTGGAGGTGCAGCTCTTGGTGCTGGATGGCACCTGACACCAATACTGAAGCAACTGAATCAGGCTCCAGAGCTCTGATGACTGCAATGAAAGTCAAGACACCCATCTCACTGGTGGACATTTAAATTCTCTAATAAAAGAGCCAAATTCTACCCTCTCCGCTCTATAAAATGTCATGTATTGAGAGTGTTATTCACTCACTCTCCTCAACAACTATGTGTCACTGGCATTACATCCAGCCCCGAATCCTTCTCTGTTTCCCTACCTCTTGACCTGACCTGATGTCTGCCAAAAGCAAGATCACAGGGAGAAAAAGTGGATGTCCTTTTTTTTTCCTGATGCATCCCAAAAGAAGGTGTGCTTAAAGCAGCCCATCTGCAGGGACCTACATGGTACTGAGTGGGTGCCAGATGAGTAAATTTATTGCACGAAGCTGCTAGTTTTATTCTTTATTTTCTTTTAAGTTAGTAAATCAATTTTATTAAAGTATGGTTTTGCTTTAATCTCTCAGATCTTAAAGAAGAAACAAAGCCTGGCATTTCTGGCTTCACCCCTTTCTTGATTTGTCCAAATATAATAACTTTGTACTTAAGAGAACAGTCTCTCCCTCATTTTAGTTCTTACATCCAGTTCAAACTTTAATAAAGTCTGTAGGGGTAGTTGTAGAAAGACCTTGGAAGAAGAAAGTGAAAATTTAGACCATTGGGAATTGCTAAAAGATATTGCTCAACTAAACATTTAATCTCAAACCATATGCTGTTGCTGGAACTCACATACACATGCACAACCCTGCTGTGGATAACATGATACAAAGGTCTTTGAAATCTTATTATCAGCTATGGAGTCTCCAAGGGCACAATTCAGCTGACACAGAGTTTGTACAAGACCTGTCATCGACTGCAGCATTCTCATTTCAATGCTGTCAAAGGTGACATAGAGAATTCTGAGGGATTTCCTCAACATTATATCAGAAAAAAAGCAAAACATGGCTCAAACAAACAAATAAAAAAAGCCCCCAGTTATAAAACAAGGGCCCAAACTTACCACAGAGAGGGCATTAGCAAGAGCTGCTCCGGAGTAGGCACAAAATAATGCTGAGAAAAGAAGACCAAAGAGAGCTCAGGATGAAGAAATTATTGTTCAATTCTCCAAAGAAATTATCACACACAGTAGCACTGTCCAAATGCATGGTAAAATACCCTGTCAGCTACCTGGTGTGAGGATTAATTCTACAGGTTCAACAATTAGTTGAAATGTCCCAAAGTTGTGATCTCTTCTCCCAGGTAACAAATGATAAGACAAGAGGAAACGGCCTCAAGATGCACCAGGGGGAGGTTTAGATTAGATATTAGGGAAACTTTCTTCACAGAAAGGGTCATCCATCCCTGGCACAGCTGCCCAGGGCAGTGGTGGAGTCCCCATCCCTGGAGGGATTTAAAAGCCCTGTGGATGTGGCACTTGGGGACATGGGTTAGTGGTGGCCTTGGCAGTGCTGGGGGGAATAGTTGTAGTCAATGGTCTTAAAGATAGGTTTCAACCCAAACAATTCTGTTACTACATTTCATCCTCTGTGCTCTGTAGAGATGGATGGTGAATGAAGAACTCTGTTTTGTCATCACTTTGCAAGCGATGGTGGCATTTCTTTTATCTTTAATTACTTTTTACTTGACATGACTTGACCCATATGCAGAGGGAATTGCAGAAATTCTTCAGAAGTGTGGGTCTGCTGAAATTCTCTATCTTGTGCCTTCACACCACAGGCAGTCAGCAGTGGGTCTCCTTGTCCCCGGATGCCAGAGGTGGGAAAACAGGAGGAAAGGTCGGGCAACCAAGGACTAAGTCAAGGAATGAAAAGCTACTGACCAATCTAGAAACTGTGCTCAGGCCAGAAAACTACTGAAATGAAGATAACTGGAGGCTGGATGAATCTAAGGAATCCCTTAAATGGGAAATTTCTTTTATTAAGTTCTTCCCAGAGTGCCTGGTTTTGGCTGCTGTTGGAGACGGGGTGCTTGTGTAGATGGATTTTAAACTGACCTTCTGCAACAGCTCTCTTCTTATGGCACGCTTCCTCTAATGATACCTATAGTTATGAAAAGGCTGCTTTTGTGAATCTGTTGTGGAATAGCTTATGTCCCTTTCACGAATGGTATTTCCACCCTTTCCAGATGTTTCTACGTTATCAGGGTCTAATGCTGTTCTCTCTGTACTCTCACTTGCACATTCAGGCTCAACGCTGCTGCCACCAGAGAAACAGCTCTTGCACAGTGCCTACGTTTGGTAGCTGACCCTAAACCTGCACTACTCATAGGCTGCCTTGGCTGCACAAATTTTTGGCTTCCCTTTATGTAAGAGGTACTCACCACAGGCAAGTGACAGCAGATGCGTCTGCCAGGTCAGGGCGTAGAACATCCCCCCGATGGCGATACAGGCCAGGGCACAGTTGTAATTGTGCAAGCCCAGGTAGATGCTGTCAAATGGGGATGCAATGCTCAGTGCTGCAAGACAAAAAGCAAGGCTGGGAGGTCAGGTACGAGAGGTGTCTGCAGGAGGACCCATCCCTTTCTGGGGATCTGTCGTCTCTTCCCTCTTGACGTCTAGATGAATTTATCTGTGCTCGCGTTTGCAGTGTGCACATGCAGAAGAAGGAAGGTCGTTATTTTGGAGCTCTGATAGTGTACCTAGGGTTGGAATTCGGCCCACTCTCAAAGGCTTAATTTAGGCAAAACTTTCTGTGCATGCACTGAGCGTGTTGTAGTTGTTCCCCCAGATGACCTGTTGGAGGGTCCAGCCACGAGAACCTTCTCCCCTGAGTGTTCTCCTTTCAGAAAGCTGTGCTCACACATACTGTTTAAACCTCATACATACCTTGATCCTGGATATCAGAGGCACAACTGCATGTCTTTTGTGGGAGTAAGCAGGGTTTTTCCATCTCTTCCTAGTGACCTTTGCTAGATGCGGTCTAGTTGCTAGAGGTGGTCACTTTATCAGTGCTGTGGAAATTCTCCACAGGGATGGGAGCTGATGGTCTGCTCCAAATCTGACCTCATAGAAACTTTTGCAGGATTCCTCACAGGCTTCAGCAGTCCCAGCCAAAAGGAGAGCACAATGTGTAGTGCACAGGCCACCTTCATGCCACTCATAAGATTAATGCATTTCCTGCTCTTTTGTCCTGATCTGTCCTCTGTTTCATCACCATGTTTATCCCCAGATACTTTCCCCTGACCTTTCTCTTCCAGGTTAAATGTCAGACCTGTACAAGACCTGCCATATGCTCCTCGGCATACAAAATTTGGACAGTTTTGTTTAAAAACACTGATATAAGGCAGCTCCAGTCTTGTACAAAGTCCGTCAAAGCACAGAGAACTTGTTGGACGACTGTGCCTTTTCCGAAGTTGTTGTCTCAGACTACACTTATTCCATCCTCTGTTTTTATTACCATTGATCATTTGAGTGGTATTAATGTTGTCTAACTTCAAAGGTCACGTTCATGTTTCCTAACTTAATATTGTTTCTCTGGTTAGTGGAGACAGAGGACATTTTTAGTAGCATTCATTTAGCTATTTTTACAAATCCACAGCAGGATAGAGCAAATTGCATCTAGAAAAGTCTTTTTCTTTGCCTTGGCTGATCAGCTCTGTGGCAGACATCTGCTTATGGTGGTAATTTAAAACAATTGTGGAGGCAAGAGATCAGCTCTGAAACTCTTTTTCTAGGTTTCTTTAAGATCATCTCCATGGCATTCATCACACCCAGTGGCTAGAGGATTAAGCAAGGTGGAACAAACCCCCTACCTGAGTTACAAATCTATTAACAAATTCAAAGCTCAAAGAAAACCTTGTTCTGTTCTTGCCTTCACTGTGTTGTGTGACCTTCAGTAAGAGCTTCCAAATTTAGAGGCAGTTGAAAAAGGAATGTTTCCCCAATTACCTACGAGCGCACACAGCTGTAAAGCCTAGACAGAGTCACGTAATGGCTTGGATCAAGATATCTTGGTTGTAAAAATGACTTTGGTTAATATTTCTTACCTGCAATCATCCCCACTGTCGATCCAATTGCAGCATGTAAACAAATCAGTGGGGAGGAGATAAGCAAAGCCACAAGGAAAATGCCTCCAGTCCAGGGGTTTCCACAACCATACACTTGACCAACTCCAACTGGGATGGATTGTAGGAGCTGCAGCAGATGGTAGAAAAGGGCATGTTATTGTCTCTCTGTACCCTGAATGACACAGATGTTATTTTTTCCAAGCTATTGGCTGAAACGGAGAGGAAGGAACCCTGGCTCTGAGTTGGACTGTGAGTAAATCATGGAGTCATAGAACAGTTTGGGTTGGAAGGGACCTCAAAGATCATCTCATTCCAATCCCTTGCCATGGGCAGGGACACCTTCCTCTATCCCAGGTTGCTCCAAGCCCTGTTCCACCTGACCTTGAACACTTCCAGAGTGGGACAGCTGGCAATCTATTCCAGTGCCTTACCAGTCTCACAGTCAAGAATTTTTTTCTAATACCTGATCTAAACCTACTCTCTTTCAGCGTGAAGCCATTGCCCCTTTTCCTGTCGCCACCTGTTCTTGTTCAAAGTCCCTCTCCCTCTTCCTTGTAGGCTCCCTTTAGGTACTGGAAGGCCACAATTAGGTTGGCCCAAAGCCTTCTCTTCTCCAGGCTGAACAATCCCAGTTCTCTCAGCGTTTTCTTGTACAAGAGGTGCTCCATCCTTCTAATTAACTTGATGCCTCCTCTGAACTTGCTCCAATGTCCATGTCCTTCCTGTGCTGGGCCCCCAGGGCTGGAGGCAGCTCTGCAAGGGGGTCTCACCTGAGGGGGTAGAGGGGCAGAATCCCCCCCCCTCCCCTGCTGCCCACACTGTGGGATCAGCCCAGGGCACGGGGGGTTTCTGGACTAGGTCATGTCCACCCTCTCCCCCACCAGAATCCCCAAGTCTTTCTCCCCAGGGCTGCTCCATCTGTTTCATCCATGGCCTGGACTGATCCCAGGAGTTGCCCTGACCCGGTGCAACACCAGCACTTGATTTTGTTAAACCTCATGGGCCACTTCTCAAGCTTCTCCAGGTCCCTCTGGATGGTCCTGTCCTTCAGATGTGTCACTTGCACCCTCAGCAAGTGTGGTGAGGGTGCACTCGATCCCTCTGTCTGTGTTATTAATGAAGATATTGAAAGCACTGGTTACCACTTGTCTCTAATGTCCACAAGTTCTCTGAGCTGTTGATCACTACCCTTTGGGTCAGTTACCCTTGTGCTGTTGTGGGAAGGTGACCCTCCAGATCTAGACCTGGGTGTAAATGAGTTTCTGTCGCTTTGGAATCCCAATGTTTCCTCTGGATTTTCGTGTTGCCACTTACTGTCTTGCTGATGTGTTTTTAACCCGAACTGGACAGCAGGAGGGCCTGTCCACATGTGCTTCTGCATTGACAGCATGTGAGAGACTTGTTTTGGGGCAGTCTGAGTTTAGGTGGAGTGAAAAGCTCAGGATCTCTGTTCCCTCAGGCTCCACCAGCCTTTCTTCTGGATCAGCCAGGACTGTCCCTGGGAATCTTATGGCACTGGTCTCTTTGCACTGAATGATGTTTCTGTGAATTATCCTGGCTGTACATACCATAGGCATTCTGACCCATGTGAAAGTGTTGACCAGAAGTGAATGCCTTCGTGCTCACCTTTCTGTGAAATATCATGGATCTGTTGGGTGGGAAGCTTACCAGTGGCACACTGATTGCAGACCAGGTGATGTTGGGCACTGCAGCTATAGGCTTGATGAGGGTGGTGGGGAAGAAGGGGTTGTAGTGTCCTGTGGCTGCCAAGTAGAGAGTCACTGCAATGTTGAAGGGCAGAGTGAAAACAGGAAGGTCCCATTTACTGAAGATGGATCCCAAAGCACTGGACAGGACGGGGCTGAGAAGAGGAGAAGAGACATGAATATAAATTTTGCATAACAATTATAGGGTGGAACAGGTGGAACAATTGTAGTGGTGGAACATTTAGAAATGTCAGGTAGTGAATACCTTAATATGTTAGTCTGGATCAGACAAATAGTTGCAGAATGCTGTTCATCTTTCTGAAAAAACTATCTAATCCATTCATGGATGGTGCAAACCGCACACCCTTCTCTCAGGACAGCTCCTCTGGTAGCTGTGCTGAGCTCAGGGAATCAGTAAAGAAATACATCTAATACAGCATTTAGATGTGGGTGGAGACAGGTAATCTGACTTCTTATTCGGGAGAAAATTTCAGCAGGAAGCAGAAGAGCCAATTTTGGGAATGCCACGTGAAAAACTGCGGAGAACTTTAGGTGGTCTAAAAAAGCTGCTGTCTTGAGGAGGCAAGAGGGAGCTGGAAATTACCTAATTTGCCCTTTTTTTGTTTGTTTGTTTTGTTTTTGTTTAAACGGTGTGAAGGATATCAGAAGACGGCTCTGGAAGAGAAATAAAGCAGAAGAGGTGACCAAGGAGGATGGAAAATCTTCCACTAAGGAACACAGAAATATTTATCATGTTAGACACTGTTTTTGGGGAGTGAGGAGTCCTTAGGACTCCTCAGAGTCTTACAGAGAGTGTAAGATGAAGTCACCAGTGTAACAGAGCTGTGAAAGATGTTGGTGCCAGGCATCACCCAGACCTTGACTGATGTTTGAGTGATGTCAAAGACAGTGATGTTACTGCGTGCTGCCCAGGTGCTGTCCAAAATCACATGGCATTTTCTGAAAGCTGAGATTTGTCTTTAAAAAGAGCTTGATTGAATGTATTCAACATTAAAGTGTTTGGGGTGACCCTCAACCTGTTATTGACAGCACGCTAAAAAGCATTCAAACCTTGAAGTGCCATGACCTTTTCCAAAGTTCTTGTCTGTAGAACCTGGAACACAAACTTTGCCAGATCTCAGGATCATTTTCAGGACTGCTGGATTTCCGCTTGAAGTGTGTGTCCTACGTGATGGACTTTATGGGATCATATTGGCAGGGTAATATACCATTTTTATGGGGCCCAGAAATCTTGTGGAAGAGAGCAAATGGCCAGGTCCTGTCCTTGATGGAAATGGCCTCTGTTCTGCTGCTTTCAGCTGAGCTCCTCTGATACAAGTGAGCTGAATAGCTTTTATGGTCCACTCCAAGTAGAAGCGGACATTGCATAGTTTGCAAAAAATCAATTTAAAGACTTAATTTTTTCAAGAAGCTGCATTTGAGTCCTAGAAGGTCATTAAGCTGGTTATAATAAAAAAAACCCACCCCACCCAAACTATTTGGCATTTCAAAAGCAACATCTTGTGTCCTGCTGTGTAGATGCTATCAGTGGGGAAAATGCTTTGTTCTCTTTGTATAATCTCAGATGAAGACTATTTTTTTCTTTTTGACAAATTTGGTTCCCAAAGGACTTTACAGATTTATTGCTTCTAGCTGCAGGAAAAAAAAAAATCAGTACTTCAGTGAAAATGGTGTCCTAATTTCTGTGCTGAAATACAAAGCTTCTGCCACTTATACATCTTGTCAGGAAAAAAGGAAACAATTAAAGAAATGCTGACTTCTAAAGCTGAAATTCAAAATATCAGTTAAAACATCACTGAACTGTCTAATTTTAAAATCTTTCAGCTCTACCCTCGAGTCTTGTGAACTAAAAGAATGAAGAAAAGTTTGAACAAAAAGCCTCAAGGAATTCTGGCAGATAAGACAAGCTAAACATTCTCGCAGCATGCACTGGGTTTTGAGAGATTGTTATAAAATGACCTTTGCTGAGAGAGACTAAAGAAATGAAATATATTAAAAAAAATAATCTGATCTTAAAAGCAGTGAAATCCAATAATGACTTGCATCTTATTGCTTACAGTGATTAAAATGTGACAAATTAATTTCAGCTAAGGCTGTTAAATAGATTCTGCAGTGCTGTTAGGGTCCATGTTTAAAAATGGAAAATTTAATCCTGGAAGGACATAGTCTGGCGTTTGGAGTTGCTTGGAGGAATTAATTTTGCTCGTGACTGGTTGCATGTCTGTGAAGGGGAATATTGAATTCAGCCCGAGGGAGAGCACGGGGTCGGTTCAGCACCTGGGTGTGGAAGAACCATTGTGGTGTTGGACACCATGACCTCCACCCCCAATGTGTCCGGTTCCTGAGGGATATTTTTGGAGAATTGGGGTGGGGCTGCTTTATCAACGTGCTGTAATCAGGGTTGTCTGTGCCCTCAGCTCCTGCCACATCCCTCGGGAGCTCCACGTGTGGAAGAGCACACCATTCCACTGCCACCCACTGCAGGAGTTACTGGTGTAGGGCAGAGGGGACTTCAGTGTGTTCAAGCTATTTATAGCTGGACTCTCTCCTTGAGAATTGTCCTTAGGAGCAGGGGTACTTACCAGGCCATTGATATAACCGCCACAGGAGGGAGAAGCCACCAGTAGTAATCCCCTTTGCTGGAGTAGACAGCCATGAGCAATCCCACCAGCATCCCGTTGTAGCCGTGCAGCCCAGCTGTGATGGCTGACCTGTGATGGAGATAAATGTCTGCAAGGTAGCAAGACATGCTGGAGGTGCAGTTTATAAGTGCCCTGCTCCCAGTGAAGGGAGGGATAAAAAAAGCAGTGAGATTGTTGATGTACTGTCTCTCACTGGCGTGTGGAAGGGGAGAGTTTGGGAATTTTTGGAGGATGGGGGGGGGTCTAGGGGGCTCCTTAGTGACCTGTAGGAGCTGCGTGGTTGTGACAGTTGCTGTCAGAGAGAGTTAACCATCTGTTTTCATGAAGACAGACAGTTGTGGGGACAGGCTAGTTCTTCCTGGAGCACAGCTCTGTCCTCACCCGGCTGCTTCCAAACCACCTGTAAGGAAAGCTGGTCTGCTGTCCCGAACGAGTGGCTACGAGCCATCAGTGGGCTCCAGATGTTACAACGAACCAATTTTTACTAAGTGTGTGAGGATGTGAGGTACCACCTACCTGTCCTGACTGAGAGCCAGTGCAGTCAATGTGGACACAGCAGTTCCAGTGCAGCCCGTGAGCATCCACCAGGGACTCTGGAGGAAAAGCCCCACCAAAATGATCAGCCCGCTGAGGGGGTTGTTGACAAACATCACCTGAGAGGTCCCTCGCAAGATCCAGTCCACCAGCTGAACCATTAAGGGCTTGTCTGGAGGAGATCAAAGGAGAATGCTGTTGGTAAGGCATCATTTTAGCAAAGCACACTCATCCCTGCAGCTGCCTTCTGGCCACGGAACAGAGGTGAGGTATTAACAGGGGAAACTGCAAAGCTACTCTCTGATTCATTGTTATCTCAGTGTATAATAGGGTGAATAATATATTAGTGAAATAATAATATATTAGTGAAAACTAATAGGGATGGACTGGGCACTGCTACAAGATTTGTGGAGGGATTGATAAAAAAAGTGATTTATGTATGGTGATCAAAAATAGTCAAACAACTGCTTGCATGGTAGATCACATTATATTCTGCTATAAGTTTAATGACGAAACAGGCCTTTTTTGGTGTATAATTCAGATGCAGAGAGGGACTCTGAAACTGGTTTATATGTAGACAGGGAAATATGAAAAGGAAACAATTTTACTGTTATAGGAAGAAAATCAGCAACTGAGAACATGGTGGTACACTGTATATAGGAGAGGGGGTCAAAGGTGTCTAAAAAGTATTTTGAGAGCTAAAGAACCTAAATTAAGAAAATAGTTATTATAACTTGGACCGTATTTATGGCAAAGAGGCACTTTCAAAGAACAAAGAGTTATTGTTCTTTAGGGAAGGCTATTGAACCTGGACAGAGCAAACAAGGGCACCAAGCTCAGGTGCCCCAGGTGAGTGCAAGGGGAAGGTGGGATGAGGGCAGCCTGTCTCAGGGCATCTACGTACAGTGCTTCTAATGATCTCCTGGGGCAGAGGAGGGACTTGTAGCATGCAATAAATGTTGCTGCTGGTACTTGGCTAGAAATTTTTTTTCTTCCTCTCTTCTGGGAAAACTGTAACCACTTCTGAACTGCTGTGTGTTATTAAACACACAGCAGGAGAATAGGTGCAAGGAGAATAGGTGAGAAAGAGGAGCTTGCATGTACAAAATGTTCATGCAATGTGTGTATGCAGCTCTCATCTTCCTAAAGATTTGAAATTAATTCTGTTAGCTTAGATTGTTAATTAGACGTAGGATTAAGTGTCAGGCTACTTTTTGATTATGGGCAATGACTTATTCCTAAAAAACTCTTTCCAGACGGGGTTAAGGAGTAGGAATGAGGAGGAGTAGGAATGAGTTCCTAAGAGAAAAATGACCAGACTCGTCTGAATTAATTTTAATTCCTATTTGGTATTGAGCTGTGAAACACTTACCAGCAATGTGCTCATATTCAGACACAAGTATTAACCATAAAAATTCAAATATAACCAGAGGACAGTGGCCAAATGTTTTCAAAATATTGAGTAAGAAAAGCTGTCTAAAACGCATGGACTGCTGCAGCAAAGAGAAACAGGAGGACATATTTCCCTGTGTCTGGGAATCACACACACTGCAGCCTGATGAGCCTGTCTGGAGCATTTCATCCCAACTTCTCCACCAGTGATAGCTGCTGCGCAGCTTGTCTGTGCACTTATTTCTCTCCCACTGCTGCAGTTGCTCTGCTAACAAACCTAGCCCTGATAGGGGACCCACAGTCTTATATAGCCTCTCAAAAACCCACATTCCTGGTAATTCTGGGTAACAGGGACCATCTGCTCATGCATTGTTCCTGTCTGGACATCGAACCTTTTGAGATCAGTCTCAGTTTGCGTTTTATAGCATCATAACACCCACAGTGCCTATTGCTGCCCCACAACTGGTAACACAAGAGCCTTTGCCCACACGATTCCCATGTGGATGAGGAACAGTGGCTGGTCCAGAGCAGTTACAAACGAGACTCGATCCCTGGCCCTGACGTGTGATTCTGAGCACTGCTATAAGGAACGTGATGCTAATGACACATAACTCATTAAGTGTAAAAGATGTCTTTGGCCTGTGCTGAATTTTGCATGCAGCCATGGTGGTGGAAAGAGGATGCAGTGGGATTTCCTTCCTGAGAATAAGGAAGAAGCCGGAAGTTTGCAATGAGCTTGGACCATGCTGCTTCTGCTCTGCCTCGGGGAGTGAAACAGACTCTCACGTCGTGCCAGCACTGAAAGTACTGTTGGCAACAGAGATGTCCCCAACCAGAGAGCCCCAAACACATCTCTGTCCTTACTTTTCATCCACTCTCCATATTCTTTCATTTCTCCTGTGAGATACCCAAAAACTTGGTGGATCCAATTTCTGCTTCTCCACAGCAGGTTCTGGGCTCTTGGCACCCGCCTCTTGTACACCTGCCTCTCACTGGAACATTCAGTCACAACGATCTCGCCGAGCTCCATCTTTTTTGGGTGAAGGTGAAGGACAGCTGGAAATCACAGAGATGATGTGTTAGAAAAACCTTTTGGGTTGCTCCCTGACAACCTTCAGAACCCCATGGTGATATCTTTTTTCCAAAGATGGGATGTCTATGGAGAAGGCATCTGCCTGATCCACTGCTCAGAGTGGTGTGTGCTGCTGCTGCCCAGGGCAGTGGTGTCTGCTCTTGGGGATGTGGGCCAGGCAGTGACCTGCTGCTGTCATGGAGCTGCGGCACAGAGCTGCAGCACAGAGCTGCAGGGGAAAAGAGGGATGTGACCCTGGTGCCCTGCAGCATCCCACCATCACTCCAGCTCCTTTTGCAGCCCATGACAAGCTGCTGCTTTGACAGGGGACATGACATTTGCCAAGCGACTGAGTGGTACCTGTGTGCTCACCATGCTTGGCTGAGTATAGCTGCTCTGACAGCTACTGAGGAGGGAGACTGCTGATGTTTGGCCAGCAGAGAGCTGGAGGGAAGCAATGCAAATTGCCAGTACAGAAGCAGAGAGCAGGGGACAAGAAAATACTAGAGGAGAGGTTGAAGTGTGTATCCCTTTTGATGTTTTGAGCTGGTGCCTTCATATATCACCCCTCATTCCACATCTGTCTTTGATGGACTATTGAGAGCAACCCTGGGTAGCATCAAAGTATTGCACAAAAATCAGTATCCACATGTGGCTTTAGACAAAGATAAGCACCCTGGCTCAGGGCTGTGTGTATTTTAGTTAGCAGGTGAATATTCATCAGGGGTAGGGGTTTATTAATCTCACAATAACAGTTGCAGGGCTTCGTTCATTAAAAGTCCATTACAATATAAACTCTAAAGAGAAAATACACTACACTGCAGAACCTTAACAATTCTATGGTTCTATTCCATGTTGCCTATTTTATTTGTTCATAAAATACTGCTACACTGCAGGTCACACCTGCAAAACTGCCTCCCTGCTGCCTGAGGGAGTCTGGCATCAGCTGTGGGTTTTGCTCTAATGGTTTTGGAAAAGTGCGACTGAGTTTCTTCTAGCCCCAAAGCGGACTGCATCGTGAAGGGCTTGCCCCCAGTTCCGTGGAATATGGGCACCATCTTCTGGCGGGAGGCTGTTTTTGGGTAGCTCAGACAGGCTGTCAGCGTTAACGCCTGCGGCAGCAGCAGAACGGGCTGGGAAGGGATGCTCGGCTGCTGGGAAGGCTGTTCTGCAGAGACGAACACCGACAGGCGGATGGTAAGAAGATCTGTGGCTCAGAATGCCCTCCTAAGAAGGTCCTTGAGCATCAAAAGCTGCTTTCCCTTCAGCCCTGGCAGCGCGTCGCGCAGCGCCTGTTCCCCAGTGCTCTGGCTCTCCCTGCCGGCAGCTCGTCCCCACGGCAGCGAGAGCCTTCGGGATGACCTCAGCACCAGCCTGGGGAGGGATGTGCCGGCAAGAGGTGTTGTTGCTATGTGGAGGTGTGTAAACCGAGCCTAAGCATCACTCAGTTTGCGTGATCCTGTCGGAGGAGAATCACAGAAGGTTTTGAGTGGTCTAAAGCAAGAAATGCCGTTGTGCAAGGAGACTCCAAACCTTGAATCAGAGAATCAGAGAATGGTTTGCATTGGAAGGGATGTGAAAGAACATCACATTTCAACCCCTCTGCCATGGGCGGGGACACCTTCCAACAGACCAGGTTGCTCCAAGCCCCGTCCAACCTGGCCTTGGACACTTCCAGGGCTGGGGCAGCCACAGCTTCTCTGGGCAACCTGTGCCAGGTCCTCACCATCTTCACAGCCAAGATTTTTTCCTTATATCAAACCTAAATCTCTTCTCTTTTAGTTTAAAATCACTCCTCCTTGTTCTGTCACTCCAGGCCCTGGCTCAAAGTTCCTCTCCAGCTCTCTTGGAACCCTTTTAGGCACTGGAAGGGGTTCTAAGGTCTCCTCAGAATCTGCTCCAGGCTGAATAACACCAACTCTCTCAGACTGCCTTCACAGGAGAATTGATCCAGTCCTTGCTTGTGAGTGTCTCAGGGGGTTGTAAACAGCAGGGTTCCCAGGTTCTGCACAGCTGCACTCAATGCAGGAACAAGCAAGGAGCAGAAGAAGAGGGGTGCAGTGGTTTTATTGCCCCTCTTGGTTTTCTCCTATCTGTGATCTGATTCTGCCCATAAACTGAGTCCAATCCTTGTTTCAGTTTAAGGCAGCCTTGGTGACTGTCAGTTTTGGCTGCTTCCTTGTGGCTGGACAGGAGGACACTGGTGTAGGGAACACTGAGCAGGAGTTACCCTTCTCCTCCACTGTGTCTTCTAGGCTGAGGGAATATGCAATGGTCAGATATTGGGAATATGCATCCCTCCGAGATAGGAAGAGGCCAGGTCCTGCTGGAAAAACAGATATTTTTGTGTAGATACATCCCACAGAGGCTGGGCCTCTGTAAGATGCATCATTGCTCTGGGTTTCCTGATAGTCAGTGTACCTCTGGGCACCTTCAGATGAAAGTCAACCCACTTCAGCTCACTGCTGTTCCCGTGGACAGTTCAACCTGGGTGCTCTAGACAGGTAACCAGTAATTTTTGTGAGGGACACAAGGCCTGAAGTCAACAGCACAAGCAGAGTAGAGACTCCAGAGCAATATCAGGCTGTCTTTAAGGTTGCTTTCCCTCCAGAACTTAATAGTCATGTTTAGCAAATGTGTCTGGTATCAGAGATGGTTCTTTGGTCAACATTGAAACAGTCTTCCCAGGGCAGTGGTAGAATTACCATCCCTAAGAGTGATCAAAGGGCTTGTGGATGTTGCACTTGGGGATACGGGTTGGGGGTGGGATTGCAGTGCTAGTTTAATGGTTGGACTCGATGATCCTAGAGGACTTTTCC
Source organism: Pipra filicauda (assembly GCF_003945595.2). Classification (NCBI taxonomy): domain Eukaryota; kingdom Metazoa; phylum Chordata; class Aves; order Passeriformes; family Pipridae; genus Pipra; species Pipra filicauda. Next base: position 608,969 of record NW_024104327.1, on the reverse strand, counting down.
AACCTTAATAATTCCATGATTCTATTCCATGTTGCCTGTTTTGTTCGTTTGCTCGTGTTCTTCTAGAAGTCCTCTCAAAATAGTTCCAAGGGTTGAGGTGGGCTCAAATAGCTGCAGTGGATCCACGCAAAGGAGACTGGAACGTCTCTTATGGCCTGGAATTCTCCAGGATCCGTTAATAAAGAAAGGTCAGTGGTCCTTTTGCTGCGAGCAGTAACCACCACGAGCAGTGCAGTACAGCTCTAACCAGCAGGGAGGATAAAGACTGAGTAGTTGTGTCTATTTATCATAGCATCTGAAAAACTTATGGTTGTTTGAAACCTCACCAGAAAAAAACACTTGTGGGTTTTACAAACAGAAGCATGACTGCAGAGCTCCTCAACCCTGTATTTACAAGACTGCACAGCTCAATTCCCTCTGAAACTGAGATGTGGGACCTGTGAATTTTTAAAATTCTTGTCTTTGCTCACATCATTGAACTATTAGGGGTTAAGGGCAAAGTTGTCATGTTAGACCCCTTTGCAGTCAATTCCTCTCTGCAGAGAAAAACTACATCCCCAGAGAGTGATTCATATCCCATTTTTCTTACATACTATTTGAGATGGGACTAAAAGGGTGTCTGCCTCTCTTTTTCCACTGGCTGCAGAGGGAGCCTGGTGGCTGAGCTATTAGAGGGCTGTTTTCAGGCAAGAAAAATTCCAGTCTAAGAGATTTTGCCAAGGTCAACCTTGAAGTTTCTGGAAGTGGGATCTGTAGTCCCAGGCTAGTGCTTTTGAATAACTGAGCCATCTGTAACAGGCCTGTAATCCACATCAAGAAGGGCATCAAAGTCCTGGGGCTAATAAAAAAAAATATTGCCTCTTTATGATTCCTGTTTGCTTTCTTCCTATGAATTGGAAGGAACTGAAACTCGCCTTGAAGGGAGCACACTCACCCTCCTCAGATGGGAAGGCAGATTGGGACATGACTGGAGGAGATGGCTGAAGAATTACCAAATTTTGGAGGAAAGAAGTAATGCAAAAAAAAGAGATTTGGGGATGCTGAAAGCCTCTACACAGCTGAATCATGGGCCTTTACATCAGATAAGCCCAAGAGACTGCAACAGCTGGGTAAGATCCTGGAGGGCTGTGATGGGCACAGTGATCCCTGCAGGAATATCACCCTGGAAAAACACCATTTCTTTGCAGCAAGTGCCTGTCAGCCTGTGGATAGGCTGGTGCTCAGTGGTACAGACTCCATGAATAATAGAGAAATCATTTGAACAATTATCTAATTAGGGCTAATGAGAGTCTGAATCACTTATGGCACACCTAGGGCTGATGAGGAATTCCCCGAGAAAAGGGTCTTTTTGTCAGCAAACACTGATTCATCAGTGTGGTAATGAGCAGTCCTGCTCGTTAAGGACATTTATCAGACTGCAGGGTAATACCGGGTGATTAGGAGTCACCTCCAGACCTACCTGTGCCTGCTTATCCCCAAACAGACACCTGCTGTAGCCCGCTTTTGAGGCACAGGGTGCTGACAGCAGAGAGATGTGTGTATTTTTCAAGCCTCCCAGAGTACGCTCTGTGTTTCTCTTTGTGTTGCTAGAGATAATGTTCCCAGTGTAGCACCATCACACAGCCCGCAGTGATCTGGTCGTCTCATGAAAAGAAAAAAACACCATTTATTTTTTTTTTTTCAGAATAGTGAGCTGGTGTATGACTAGGGTGGTGGGTGATGAGTAACACGACCCAACTTTTTTACAGGGCTGCTGTTTGTGTTGGGAGCTTAGCCTGGTGCTAAGGTACCTGAAGCCAAGCCTGGGTAATTTATCTTTCCACCTCTGTGCTGAAAGCACAGAGTGATCAGAAACGCATTGTCTTCAAGGGATGTGGCCACACAAGGGCCTCGAAAAGAAGCCCTTAGCAAAAGCACATTTCTCTCCTAAGGAACCATAAAGGAATAGAAAAGAAATACCATGTATGGATAGAGGGAAAAGCTCTGGGATGGTGACAGAATACTTGGCTGAGTTGTAATGACTTTACCAAGTGAGGCTCTACCGGGGATCAACCAGTGATGTTGAAAGCAAATGAATAAAGCAGGGCATTTCGCTGAGGGTGAACACAGCACAGTTTCTGAGAACAGGTATGAAAGCCACGGACCTTTAAAGTAAAAACAAACAAAAGGAAACCAAGCAAACAAACAAACAAACAAAGAAACAAACCTACCCAAAGAGAAAAAAAAATGCTCAAGTGACCTAGTTTCCTATCACAGGCATTAAATGAAGCCACATTCCAGAGCAGCTCTGTCATTTCTGTACAAGTACAACTACCACAAGACAGTTAACAATCAGGATAGTTTAACTTAGGGGGCTAAATATGACTCTTACATCCTTATTTAGATAATTGGCTTTTACATTGTGGTCTTGGAGTCTTTCTGTGTCTTCCTTTCCCAGTCTCTGCACTATGTAATGCAATACTTTTCTTTGCTCCAAGGCAAAACTTTACTACTTCTTCTTTCCCCTCTGTTGCAGCAGTATCTCCCAGTAGGCCAATGAGGGCACAGAGTTTATTTGATGGATTGTACTGGTGTCTGGGGTAGAAGCTGTGCTGACATACTCTGTATGTGTGACACGTGTGTATGTAACTGTGAAGCAGGGTTTGACTTCCTTGCTGCTCCTGAATGGTGTTTGTAGAGAAGGATTTTTAGAATCATAAAGTGGTTGGGTTGAAAGGGACATTAAAGATCATCCTGTTTCACTCCCCTACCATGGGCAGGGACACCTTCCACTATCCCAGGTTGCTCCAAGCACCATCCAACCTGGCCTTGAAGACTACCGGGGATGGGGCAGCCACAGCTTCCCTGGACAATCTGTTCCAGTGCTTCACCACCCTCAGAGGGAAGCATTTCTTCCTAATACGTTATCTGAATCCAGATCTATTCCCCTTGACTCTCTATAACCATTTAGAGGCTTACAGTTACGTGGTCTCTCTAGGGTTGACACAAACTGATCGATATAATCTCCGGGCAGATCACCCAGGCGTGTCAGACATCACCATTGGATGGGATTGATTTCCTTCCAGAAGGGTCTATCTCATCATTTTAGTGTCACAGAGAGACTAAGATGGGGTTTAGGAGGGTAACTGTGGGTATCTGCAGTGTGAATGTCTGTACCTGAGCGTCTTGATTTGACTTCCAGTGAAGAGCTGGACAATATATGGATCTAGAGCATGATTCATCCCTTCCCATCCTACACAGATGAATCATGTCTCAAATTCTGTTACATTTTCTGTTTATAATGGGAAAGACAGACAGCTTAGATGCACACATCTGCACCACGTGTACATGGGGAGAGAGGTGATGAATCTCAACAAAGTGACTATTCCAAGGTTATTTGGGAAACCTGTAGCTGACTTGAGTATCAAACAAGGACACGTTCATGTTTGAACCAAGTGCCTAATCCATGAAGAATTTTCAAAATGCTAACCGTTTTTGTTTTTGGTTTTTTTTTTTTTAATAATAGAAGTAGTCAGATCAGGTAGATATTTTAAGACACAAAAATCCTGTTTTCCTGCATATGGTTTCAGTTATAAAACCAGAGGGGAAAACAAATAGAGAAAATATGAAATATAAAAACCGTTGCTTCTAAACAGAATGTTTTTCAAAGGTTTCCATGAGGTGTTGGCTGCTCGGCAAAGCAGACTGTAAAACAATTTTACAAGCCACATTTATTCTAAGAGCTCCACTTATTGAAGTACAACTCAAACTCTTGTTCTGCCAGCCAAGTTCCATAAATTAAACACTTGTCCAATAACACATACCTCTCCACTTGGATTCTCTGTTTCTTTTTGGCTTTTTGTGTATGTGTGTCTCTCTCACTCTTTTTTTTTTATCCTTTGCAAATGGAAACAGAAAGGGTTTGCTTGTTTTAGAAACGGATTTAAGAAGCAGAGCAGTAAAAAGTAAAAATAAGATGAGGAAAAAGAAAACAGGTCAACTGACTAAAATGAGACTTTTGTTCCATCATTTTGCATCTTGGTGACACTGACTTAAAGCTAGGGCTAAACCCAGGTGTGAACCTGTGTGATGTCAAATTTCTAACTAAAGTAGTGCCTCAGGGTATTTAGAGAAACCAGGCAGGTAAGGGAGGTCACATGTGCCTCCCACCTTCAAAGAGAACCCAATCTCCCTCCCTTCTCTAGAGTATTATGGCCTTAGAGGTGTGACCATCACCAGGACCAGCCTTTTCTTACAAGGGAAGGGACAGGGAAGGTGTGAGACGTTTTCAGATGGCTATCCTGTCTGACCTGGAGCAGGAAAGGCTCCACAGATGCGTCAAGGAAAAAGTCCTGCCAGTAGAGCTCCTGGGTTCACTGTGCCTTCCCTTTCCCACCTTTTTTCCTATTTCTCTCTGCCTTCATTCCTACCTACGTGCAGCTCTCGCTGCTCTTTCAGTTTGGTCTAGAGCCTCATGTCCATACTATGTCTAAATCTTGAAGATTTTTCCATAGGATTGTAAAGGCTGGAAAAGACCTCAGAGATCATCAGGTTCAAACTCTGACCTATCCCCACCTTGTCACCCATCCCAGAGCACTGAGTGTCACATCCAGTTGTTCCTTGGACACCTCCAGGGATGGGGACTCCACCACCTCCCTGGGCATCCCCTTCCAATGCCTGACCACCTTTATAGCGAAGAATTGCTTTGTCTTCTTGTCCTGTCCCTTGTTCCCTGGCAGCAGAGCCCGATCCCCCCCAGCTCCCACCTCCTGTCAGGGAGCTGCAGAGCCAGAAGGTCCCCTCTGAGCCTCCTTTTCTCCAGGATGAGCCCCCCCAGCTCCCTCAGACGCTCCTGCTGCTCCAGACCCTTCCCCAGCTCCGTTCCCTTCCCTGCACACGCTCCAGCCCCTCCATGTCTCTCTTGGCTGAGGGCCCAGAACTGCCCCAGCACTGGAGGTGCCTCAGCAGTGCCAGCACAGGGAGGGCACTGCCCTGGCCCTGCTGCCACACCACGGCTGGAACAGCTCTGGGGCCATTGCCCCCTTGGGCTCATGTTTAGCCACTGCTAAACACATCACTTTGATGTTACCCTGTGTCTTTCTCCTTCACATTGATCATGAGCTACATGTCTTCATTTTTGAAACCAGTCACTGCTCCGTCACACCAGGAGGGAAAAATTAACTTCTATGTCCCGTAACACTGCCTCTACTTGCCAGAAATCTTCTGAAGATCCTCTCCTGTGGAACAAAGCTTAGATGTCCTAACATGAGCTCCGATGAAATGAATGCCTTCTTTAATCCAGAGAGTAGCAAGATGGGAATAATACAGCAAAAAAGTGGACAATATCTCTGCTTTCTTGTTAATTCAGAGTGGAAACTTGGGTAAGTCAGCTACTGAATGTATCTCATCAATTCAGAGGTGACCTCTTAAATGAGAATAAATCCTTTTAATTCACTATAGAGATTCAGGGTCTTACTCTGTAAGGCTTGAGTGTGACAGACACGGGCAGTCAAATGTGAATAAGTTTGGAGCTGCCAGTGAAATTACTGTTCTTTGTTGAAAGCTGCCTTCTGCTGGGCTGAGATACCGTAACTGATGGGTGTGAAAGAGAGGACAGGGAGGGAAACGTGCCTTTAGGACATTTTAGTGTGGGAGAAGGTAGATTTAATTTAGCTTCTGCTAAAGGTGGTTTTAGGCAGTTCCTGTTGCAGTAAGGTCAAAGTAGCTCTTGTGGTCAGTCTCCGAGGCTGGAGACTGACCAAAAGACAGTAGGGACATTAACTCCCTCTGAGAGGTGCTGTTTGAGGGTGATGATTCCTTCTCAAGCTGCCCATATGATCTGCAAGTGCTCAAAGAGGGCTTTGAATCCTGAAGCTTTGTTGTTTTTCTGTGTGGCTGCTTAGGTGATGCCATGTGGTGTTCTTGCTCCCTGGAGCATCAAGGGCAAGGCAGGGTTGGAGCATCCCTGTCTTCATCAGTGATCTGTAGGGCCAGGTGACTGGTGATTTGCAACACTTGTGCTCCATGTCCAAAGAACTAATGCCAACATGCACTGAGAAACCTTGCCTACACTATGCAAAATTATTTGGTTGCTAAAACAGTAAGCTCTTCATCTGTCATTGGATAACCTGAACAAGCCATGGGGAGTTGACAAAAAGACTTAATTTTGGTGTGAAATGCACTGCTGGTTTTTCTAGCCTAGCTTAGCAAAGCTTTCCCTGTAAATTTTTTAACTGCAGGCGCAATCACATGGTGTCTGCTGTTCCTGGGCTGACCCAGCTGAATACTGGACTGTCTTTAACAATGCATGGTAAACCACAGACTGTAAAATGCTGGGTGCTGTTCACAATGAATAAAAATGTCAGAGTTTGGCCAGTATTTGGTTAAATCTTGAAACAAAACACACAGCATTTTATTATGGTAACCATAAAGGCATTTCTCCATATAGTTTGCATCGCTTGCTCTTTAATAGGAAGTTAATGGGGATTTTCTTTTTTAGATATCAACAATTTATCATGTGTTTCCCTGGTAACTACAACACCATGAACCTTCCTTGAAAACTCCACTGGGATTCCTGCAATGTTTGTGAGCAATAATGAATGGTAAGCGAAAGGCAAATCCATTGAATCACTTTATTTTAAATTCTGGCAGGGACATAATTTCCCACAGTTCATAAACATTTACAAAAAAAAGGAGTTTACACGAAGAAAAACAGTTGTTTTTATCGCTCAGATCAAAGAATACGTTTATCTGCATGTATGGATGCGTTTTTGAGCCGGCTTGTGAGAAACCCAGGTGACAATCTTTAAGAAGCTTCGCAGACTTAATGCGGAACCTTTGAAGTCTGAAGCTTTGCTCACCTGAAAACACAGGCATCACTTCTGCTCTCTGCTCTGCACGAGTCTGAAGTTTGCACTTCAAAGATTATAGACTACAGGACAAATTTCCCGAGCTGGTAACAGCGTTGGGAATTACCAGCTGGGATAAAATGGAAAAGTGGGGCATATTGCAGGGTACTCAAAGCCAGGCAGGACAGGGCTCTGAGCAACCTGGTCTAGTGAAAGGTGTCCCCTTGTTCAGGGGGGCTGGAACTCAAAAACCTTTAAGGTCCCTTGCAACTCGAACTATTCTAGGATTATGTGATTTGGGGAGGGGTTGTGTTCACACTCCGGTTCAGCTGCTCATGTGGCAGATGATTGTCATTTGTGCGCTGGAGAAATGGACTTATGAGTTTTGGAAATGCGATGGAGGGATTCCTCTAATGTTAATGGTCTGTTCATCAGACCTGAGATGGAAGAGATGGAGAGGAGTGAGGGCTGCAGATAACAATTTTGTGGCTACTGGGACTCCTGGCAGCCCCTGGCACTGCTCCACAGCCTCCGCTTCCCTTTCTTGCAGCAGCTCTAGCCCAGAGGATGTGATGGAGTCTGGCTGTCATCTCAGGTTTTATTCCTCTCTAGTTAATAGAATATCACTTATAAAAGCAAGAGAAGGGTCATATCCATCAATCTCGTGGGAGCTGCTCAGGATTTGTATTGTTGTACATGAAAAATGTTTCTGGTTCTGCTTACAAGTGGGGACTTGTTTACTGCAGGATGGAGCAAGGTTTTTCTTACTCTTCCTTTTGTAGGTGTGTGCAGAACAACCCTGTTCCTTTAAAAACATCTCTAACAAGAAAAAAAATTACTATTTTTTTCAAAATTTAGATATTTCAAAATGTTTAATATGGCTTTAATCTTTTTAAAAAAATACAATACTGTATATCTGCAATATCACATATTTAAGTGTGCCCTGTGTGCTGTGGGGTCAATGGGGACATTGCTGGATCATGCTGAGGCTACCTTGAGTCATTTCAAGTGTTGTCTGAGGTTCAACCCTCTCCCACGGATGCAGAAGGTCTTATCTCCTTGTTCCAAACATGCTCCTGTGTTGAGGACTTCAGCTAGCACCAGAACCTGCCTTTTGTTTTCTGGAGACTGACTGAGTTACAGATTAAAAGCAGTCTCAGGATTAAGATTTGTGAAATTCAGCATAGCACATCCCAGTTTATTGATTTATTTTCTTTCATTCAGAGGGCACTTTTTACCAGTTTCTCCTGGCTGTGGGAGTTGGGGTCAGTGGGTGTATAGTCCATAGCTAACGTTGGGGATGAGGTTAGTACCCATTGCACAGGGGATAAGTGAGACTGCAGTCTATGTTACATATATTTTAGCTGAAACATCGATATTTGTGAGGAAAAGGAAGGGGGGAAAAAAAGAAAGAGCATTTTGCCAGACCTCCTTATGTGTGTCATTTGCAAGTGTGAGTAGTGAGAATAACCCAGCCAGAGCTTGGAGAGGCGTTCAGGTTGGGCTTCCAGAAAAAAAACATATGGACATCCAGGATTAGGTCAATGTTGGACTCCTCCAGAGGAAAGGAAAGGAAGGAGTGGGATATAGGCAGCAGATTAGAGCTGGGGTCTCTGAAACAGGGAAGCAGAGACAAAGTCACAGCCAGTTTCTGCAATGAACACTTAGTTCTTCAGGTGGAAAGAGGCGAAAATGTGGTATTGGTGTCTCTGTGTGAGGTACCCTCACTTTCACCCTGTGTGTGTGAGTAACACTGGGTTCACTCTCACAGCTGGGTGGGTGAACCAGTTTGGGGATCACTTTTAGGCTGAGGAGAGCGCATTGCCTGAGACTGAGGGTTAGTTGCAGGGGCAGAAGTGATTTGGAAAAACGCGGAGGCAGGTATTGGTGAATTTAAAATTTAAAATTCAGACTTGTTTGTTGAAGAATTTTTTAAAATTAAAAAAAAAAAATCAGGATTTTAGAATTTGTTCAGGCCAGATATGTTAAGGATTTGTATAACTTTAGGGGTTTTAAAAAAATGTTTTATTACTAATTTTTTTTTTTTTAGCAATATGAGAACATTAAGAGGATGGTGATCAGGTGGAATTATGAACATTGAATGAATTGCTGCAGAATGAGGGTTAGAGTTGAATTTTGTTGATCCCATGGAGGAAAGCTGTGTTGCTCTCAGTTGCTTTGGTAGCCTTATTCTGAATTTTTCCTTGATACATGTTTCTGGCACAGGCTGGCCCGAGATCAGGGATAATCTCCGTGAAAATGGTGACTACAGAGCTACAGTTATTTTCAAATTTGCGAGTCCTGTGATGGAGAATATTGATGTCCCTTTATTTGAACACTTTAAACTCAAGTCTCTTGATGTACTACTTTATGCCTTTCTCATTCCCTATATCATTGTTCAAGTTATTTTTACAGCACTTGAAAGAGGCATTGCAGACCCTTACAGCTGAACTTTGGCACGTTGGTGAAGGAAAATACAGAGTTTGCCTCAGCTTGTTTTACTCACAGTAAATTTTCACGTGGAGGAATATGCCTTATCTATAGCGAAGGTTAGGTCTAGCACTAGATTCTGTTGTGATGCTCAAAATGCAACATTTTGTTTCCATGAAGGTTTCCAATTATGTGCAGGAAACATCTAACTCGTGTGAGCTTATTTAAATGCTGTACTCCTAGGCTTGTGTCACCCTCAGTGCTTCCTCCATGGCCAGTGTTTGGGCAATATAGGATTTATGAGACCAGAGGATGCTTAACGAGGCTTACGATGCAAATTTGCCAGTTGTACTGAGTCCAGGGCAAACGTTGGGATTAGTCTGGAGGGTCATGAAAAGTTGATTTGGAAAGCCAGAGGTCTGGCTGAAGTTTGCCAGCTGCAAAGAGGAGAGCCAAGGGCTGCTTCCACTTCCTTTGAATCCCTCAATCTGAACCTCATCTGGAGCCAAAGGTGGAGTTAGACTTGGGGTCAGGGACTCAGGGGTCCTTGTTATGGATCTCCTGTGTTTCTTCTAGCAAGAGCTGAAATGCTATGGTGACAGTCAGTGAAAGAAACACACTTTAAATGATGTTGCCCTTGACATTAGATATGTCACCTCTGTGCCATGGTTATGTTTTCCGTGGCTATGGTATAAGCCAAGTCCCATGGCTGATCCCTGTGCATGAGGAAATACTGCTTTCTAGGCAGGATTATGGATGATAAAGCAGAAACTACCTCAGAAGCTACCAGAGAGATTTTATTCAATATTTCCGAGCACCTTAGCCAAAAAAAAAAACAAACCCCGGGACAAAATTAAGAATAATGTATCATTTAGTTTTGTGCTATAAGAGATGGAAAGGTTAGATCTATTTCCCTTTCTGGATGTAAAAGAATAATTTTAGAGAGAAAGATGCATTTTATTGCTAAAAAAACCAGTTTCAGGTCACTCCACATCTAGCAGTAACAGCTGTATTTAGCAGAGCACTTTGTCAGAAGAAAATAAAAAAAGATCAAATGCAGAAAGGGAAAATCAAAGAGTTACTCTCTGCATGTTTTAAAGCCTAGTTTAGCTAAATTCAGTGATAATTTTTCAAAGGAGAAAAGTACTGCAATAAAACATTTATTGTGTTTTTGTGCTTGTTTTCATTCCTTTGAGAAAAATGAAACGGTTTTAAGACTCATCCAATACTATATTTTTTTCTTAGTTTTTCAGCTCAAGCATTAAAACAAGACAAAAAAAATCAGTTATTCACACAGTTCTCATTATAGATTTTACTAGAGGAAAACATTGTAGCTTTCTGGATGGCCTGATGCAGTACCACTCAAGAAGGCATTATTTGGTTTAAATGGACATTGGCAAGGTCCTTAGTAAGTATGTGAACGATTAAAGAAAACCAGATATTTGGAACTTAAATGAGGGGAAAACAAAAAAAACCAAACCAACAACCCAAGATGTGAGTGTGAAAATCCCTAAAATACATGTGTGAGGACTAACTCATCTAAATGGCTTGGGCTCAGACCCATTTTGTGGAGAACTGTTGAGGCCTGAGGCACAAAAAACGATGTTTGGGCAGCAGACGCCAACTTGGAGGCTGTAAAGTGATTTGTTTCTATTTCCTTGTATCAATTTAAACAGTCAAATCAGCTTTACAGCTCGGAAATAAACACAGTTGGGAGTTTATGTGAGTTCAGGATGGCGTAACTGTATGTTTTGGGCATGGCAGGGAAAGGAGAGGAAACATTTGCAGCCAATTTGCCCACGTGTTCCTCAACTGACATATCAACATGTTAGTTGAGGTAATGGGACAGATAAGTATTTTAAGCAGTAAAAGGAGCTGAGAATCTGGAAAAGGGAATTAGTTTTGAAGTTCAACAGTCATTTGTAGCCAGACATGTGGAATGGTTTGAAGGGGACCTTGGGCACTGCTGTTGCTGCCTTGTACCTTGACTCATGATGGAGCTTTCTGCTCCTGAGACAGGAACCCAGGTTGTGGCTTGGTGCAAGGGACTTTTGACTCATTGGAGAATGGACATGCACAAGGCAGAGGGCAGGTGACCTGTGGGTTGCATTCAACCTGCCAAAAATATTCATCCAACCTGGCAGCTGCCTCTCTCTTACTCCTGTCCCAAGGCACAATGAGCTGCAGCTGGATGAGCTGCTCCACCTCTGCTGGCAGCTGGCTCCTGGCTGCTCTTGTCCTGGGATGAGACCTGCTCAGAAAATACTTCCTCTATGTGGTTTTCCTACCAAAGATGGAAGAATGCCTAGTTTCTTAACTGAGCTGAAAATGAGGGGGACGAACGGAAGAATGATGTTATCAGACCTGGATTAAGCTCATGCTGTCCTGCAGAAATGTGAGTGCCTGAATACTCTGGTCCCCACGGGGTTGGTTGCAGATCAGGATCTCTCCAAAGCCCCAACATTGTGATTCAAAGGCATGCAGTCCCTGTTCAAGCCCCGTTCAAGTCAGAGGACACATGGATTGCCCTGTGCTCCTCTTGGGATCAGGCACTGGAACAAGGCCACCTACTGAGCTGAAGCTTTTGGCTTTTCATAAGGTTTAAAACTAATTGATATGAATCATGATAATGATTCATTTATAGATCTTGCCTTTGGCTACCAACAAAGCTACTTAGACTGTTGCAATCTCTGTATGATTATAGATATCTCAGCTGTATCACTGAACTCAAGAGCAGCAAAACCTTCAGGGATTTTTTAGTACAGAGCAAGTTTCCCTGCTTCTGAAAGCCTTTGAATAATATTTTATGCACCATATACTTTCTCTTATCTCTAGACTTCCTGAACATGGTTCTTCATTGCCTAAGGCCTCAGTCAGCTCTAGAAATAATCCTGTCCTAGCTTTGGAAAGGTGTGTGAAGTGCCTTATTTCTTATTTTACAGGTGGGGAGCCTAAGAGTAGGATTATTTAAGGCAGACATGTTTGCTTGTGATTATGGAAACATCTGTAATCACACATCTTAACAGTCAGTGCTATTTTCTAATCTGTGTGCGTGCAGTCTGAGGTCTTTTGAAGGCAGCAGGAGGCAGAAAGGCCTCACAACAGGGAAAATTAAGCTATATATCTCTGAGTAGATGTAAGGACTAATGCCCCAATTTTAACCTACCCACTTCAATATCTCTGATTCAGTCTTTCCCTCTGCAGTGAAGTGGGAATCACACTGCTGGGAGCTTAGGACAGGACCTCAGTGAGTGAGGTGAGGATTTAAAGAAGTTTTCAACCCTTTTCCTCTGTTCTGAAAACCCCGTCATGGAACCCTGCGAGCTGTCTTCTGCCTGACATCACATGGGTGGCACAGTGACCACTGGGCATCCCAACAGGGGCTCTGTTACAGGATCACAGAATGGTTTGGGCTGGAAGGGACCTTAAAAACTATCCAGTCCTACACCCCTGCCATGGACAGGGGCACCTTCCACTAGACCAGGTTGCTCCAAGCCCTGTCCAACCTGGCCTTGGACACTTCTAGGGATGGGGTTGGGGTTGTGGTGTGAGCTGCCACAACTACACCCTCTGCCGTGGGTGATCCTACCACAGGTAGGCTGATGAGTGTTGGTCCTTTCCTCTCTGCCCACTCAAACTGGGAGCCAGAGATCCTCTCCATCATTACTGGCTGTTTTTCTGGCAGCATTCTTTAACCATAAGCCCTGTTCCTCCTGAAAGACTGCTACTGTATATAGAGCTTATTTCTGCATCATGGCTAAAGTACCTGATAGATTTATAGAGGCCAGTACAGATAAGTATCCTACAAAAGCCCTGTTTTAGAAGTTTAAGCGGGTTTAAGTATCCAAGCAGTCTCATGTGAAAAATAGAGTTTTAGGGATTTCAGTGCTGCTATTGGTTAAATGGATTTCAGGCCTTTATTATGCTATTGAAATACTTGAATCACCACTTGAACTAAATGAAAGCTTACTGTGTGTTCATATAATTGTTTTTTTTGCTACCTATTACTTGATTGGGGTTGAGTAAGGTTAGCAAAAGCATTAAATTAATTTTCTTGTAAAGTTATGCATTATGAAGTAAGAGGTATAAAAGTTGCATTATACATGGCAAATGTCTTGAGGGTTTGGTTTATAGACTTGTTTATATTTTTACTTTAATGGTTATTACTTTCTTCGTGTCATTTCCACTTTTGAATCTCCATACTCATTACATTTTTATTATCTCTTTTATAAAATAAATGACAGCAAACCAGACAATTTTGCTCTTGAAATAAATAGATCCAAATATATCTCTCGATAAATTAAATGTTGTGGCTGCAAGAGGGACTTTTCCAAAGTCACTAAGCTGAAAGTGAAGCTAATTAATAGCTGACCTTTCATTTTTATGGACCACGGCATGCAGTGCATCCATCTGACTTGGCAGATTTGAAATTATCCAAGCGATAGCTGAACTGCTTTGAAAAACACATCAGTAAAATTAGTGCTCATGGAAGGCAACTGATCAACAGCCTGAGAAATCAAAGCCTCGTGGGCTATGTGCAGACCCCACTGAGGTAATTTTTAAGTCTTTCTCTTGACTTCAGTGGGTTCCTGGTGAGGGTCTTTGTCACCCTACACTTACAGCCTCTTCAGGAGCTAAACAAACTTAAGCCAGTGATTGTCACTGTGGATGTCAACTTATGTATATTCCCAAATGTGTGAAACCTGTAGGTGGAAAGTGCTGTCATGGGGCAAGAGAAATCTGTTTACAGAGCCCAGCAAGCTGAACTGGTGAGATGACAAAATAAAGGGACAAAACAAAGTCATCAAGTGACCTGCGTGTGAACAACCTTTGGGAAAGAAAACCCTGCCTTAGCTGGCAGTCACTCATGGCAGCATTAGGGAAATTTCATGCCTAGTGAAGCTGTGGATACTTATTATTGCCTCCATCACAAGATTCACTGGCTAGAAAGACAAATGGAGTGAGGAAAATGTGCTCATGGACAACTCTGTGATTTGGGAGCTGTTGTACCATCATTAAAGGAGGGATTTATATTTTTTTAATTGCCAGAGAAACTCCTGTCAATGTCTAGCTGAAGTGGGCTTGAGCTAATTAGAGTAGGAAAAGCCACGCATTTTTCTCTAAGCTGTAGCATCACACCTATGCAGATGACTGATCTGAACATGAGGATTTGTGGGGATTCAGAGTCCACTTATCCTGGATATCTACTACATTCAGAGAGGGCTGGATTGTGGCAAGAGAGGGACAGAGTACAAGCCCTGTGAGAGCTCAGCCCACGATGAACATGGGAAGGAGTCAGCTATGAGTGACGGCCACCGACTGTTCTTACATCTGTCTCCAGTCTCTCCAAACCTGGATGATTCTTTGCTCTTGAGGACCTGTAGGTTTTGCCCAACTACTTATTGGCCTGAAATTTCTACTGCTTTGAGCCACTGGAAAAAATAAGATAGTCAGATTCCTTCTTCACGCACGAGGGGAGTTTGGGCCATGTGACTTTACACATGAATGCCAGTGTTGAGAGACTGATTGCCTTGTTAGAAATAAGTAAACTGAATGAAATTAGCCTAAAGGTGTGAACACAAGAATGGCAGTGATCAGGCTTCTGGTGTGTTGCCTGCTCAGCTGACCAGGTTTGCCTTGTGTTGTGCTTATGCTTTCCCATGTTTGTCTGTATCAATCTTTTCTCTTGTTTCATGTTTCAATCCAAAACTGTCTTGGACCAGGACCATCTTTTTGAATGGACCATGCACAACATGTAGCCCAGTGGGATTTATGATTAAGGCTTCCATAGGGAGCACGATATGAATAATAAGAATAATGTGAATAACACTAGAGAATATAAGCTTGCCATAGAACATGTAACATAAATAGAATACCACAAGCAAGAGAGAAGTTCAAATTAATTTGAAGTGAATTTTTTTTTTTTTGTCGCTGGGATTTGCAAGTGGATAGGGAGCTGTATTTGAACAAATTAGCATTTTCCCTTATAAATTTTCTAAACAGGATTTTTAGGAAATAACTGTTGAACTGTGCCCATCTCTGCTACTTCATAACAAACCCCCATGCATGTTAAGCAGGATACCAGTAATGATGTGGTTGTTTTGAATTGTCGTGTTGGAATTTTGCCTGGGGCAGAAGGGAAGGCTTCGGGATCTGATGCCTTGTGTGCTGGACAATGTAGTTTCATTACATTTAAGCGTTTCTTTTTAACAGTCCTATTGCTGTTGTGTAGGGAGAAGAGAGATTGTGATCCGAACCCCCCCCAAATGAGATTTGAAGTGACAGATAGCTGTGGTTATCGGAAGTGAGAATTTATGGAACCCTTGGCTATTGCTGCCAACCCTAATGATAAGTGTTCCGCCAGGTAGTGTTATTTACAGGGTGGTAGAAACTTCTGTGTTGACCATGGAGCTGGATGCACTGTAATACACCGCATGAATGCAGAACCAAGAGATCCCCTTTTCAGAGGTAAGTAGGATTGTGGATTCAAAAAGAGACTTTGATCCAAGTTCAAACCATACAGAAATGAGGAGAGAGCTTAGTTAGAGAAGTGTGTGATGTCATTCTTTTTCTGGGCTTTCTGTTTATTTTAGAATGGTTTGTGTGGAAGGGACTTTAAAAGACCATCCAGTCCAATCCCCTGCCATGAGCAGGGACACCTTCCATTAGACCAGGTTGCTCCAAGCCCTGTCCAACCTGGCCTTGAATACTTCCAGGGATGGGGCAGCCACAGCTTCTCTGGGTAACCTGTGCCAGAGCCTCACCACCCTCACAGTTAACAATTTCTTCCTAATCTCTAATGTAAATATGTCGTGTTTCAATCTGGAATTGTTCTCCCTTGCCGTAGAATCATAGAATGGTTTGGGTCAGAAAGGATCTTAAAGATCTTCTTGTTCCACCTCCCTGCCATGGACAGGGAAACTGCCAGGGTAACTATCCCAGGTTACTCAGAACCCAACCTAGCCTGGCCTTGAACATCTCCAGGGAACAGAGTCCAAAGTCCCTCTCCAGCTCTCCTGGAGCCCCTTTAGGCACTCTAAGAATCTCTCAGGTCTCCCTGGAGCCCTCTCTTGTCCAGGCTGAACAGTCTCCAGAGCAGAGGGGCTCCAGCCCTTGGAACATCTTTATGGCCTCCTGTGGACTCGATCCAGCAGCTCCATTTCCTTTTGTATGTTTTATTGTTTAAATAAAGAGCAATAGGGTTAGGTGAGTCCCTGTCAAAAGGGTTGTGCACCCTGTGCTATAAACAACAAGGGCTGTGGTTGGAGTGGGGAGGAAAGGACAATGCCATGGGTATTCCAAATTTTCTTGTCCCTTAACTTGCTCATTGGATATCCAGTAAAATATTCCCAGGTCATTTTCGCTTGTTCCTTTTGAACAGTCTTTCTTGCTATGATGCAGAGAGCAGTAAATACATGCTTCCTGTAGGTGCCACTTTATATATATCGAATTAATAAAGCTTGTTAAGTCCCCCATTATTTTGTTGCACAGCAGAGAATACAGGTGCTTTTCCACATAAAATGTTCACATGGCACAGCAGGAGTAGCACTTTAAGCCTAAATGGCATGCACTTCGTTATCTAATTTTTGCACATTAATCCTCTCAAGATGTCTGTTAACATAAACCTTGCTAATTAATGTTCCTTTAGCATCTGCAGATGTATGATTCAGATTTTTAAAGGAAATTGGAAGACCATGGAGTATTGTATTATGAATCATAATATCAATGACATTTAAAGACATGTAAAATAATTTAGCTGGTACATGATACAGAATCATACTACTCTGTAACCACATCAGCAAAAAAGTCTTATCTCTGCTACATCCATTTTTGTTTATGTTCTTAGACAATTACGGCTGTGGCAAGACTTTGTCAAATGTCTTTATTTCAGTGTGTTTTCCTAAGGAATAGAAAAGGGATTCTTACCCAAAATAAATGCCTAAAAAGACATGGAGGTCCAAATAAGAGACTCTAGACCTCCTTTTTAGCTAGTGGAGATACACAGGCAGCTCCAGAAGGTAAATCATCTAGTCATAACCAAAGAGAATTCACGTCTAACCATTATGGAAACAGCAACTTTGAAACAAGCTCAAGTTCAAAACTATTTATATAAAAAAAGTGTGTACTTAAGGGACTTCAGGCATTTCTTTGGACTTCTTATTTTGAATGGGAAATCGCAGACAGCCTATTGTCTGTCTTTTGGCATTTATGAGGCCAGTGAATGTGTCAAACACGCACTGTGGTCCTGAAATTCAAGCCTTTATTTCCATTCCAAAGGTATCTGGAATTTTAAAGTGAATGGAAAAATTTCTGGATATTTGTCTTGCAAAGAAACTTCTAGTCTTGAATTGATTTATTACTTGCAATAGCACTGTTCATCAAAAGGTATGAATGTAATTAATAGGCATCAAGCCTCCACTGATTGAAAATGTACACAACAGAACTGGGAAATACTGCGCAAAAAGTATAAAGAGATATTCAAATACAACCACCATGCATTTCTGCACAAAATCTTAAAAATTACCTGTTGATGTGGTGGAGCAGAACTTGATAGAGACCATGGACAGAAAAGGAGGAGCATTATCATAATTTTTGCTCAAAACCGTTGGAGTTAAGACTCCCGTAGACAGTCTTAACCACAGACATACAACTTAAATCCTCCTATTAGCAGTATTATCTAGCAGTGGGTTATTTATTGCTGGTAATGTTTTTAACAGAAGGACTGATTAGCTGTTGGAGCAAACTGCCAGGGAAGGCAGTGGATCCCTTTCCTCTTGAAGTCTTCACCTCCAAACTGGAAGCCAATATTGCTGCTCTCAATACAGCAGCTACAGATTGGAATTTACAGTCAGTACTACATGGGCTGAATTGCTGAAATGTCCCGTCTGACCTGAGCATTTATGAATTTCAGTGTTTCTAAAGTACCTACAGATCCTTGAATAAAAGACACAATTGGAAGTACAACATATTTTATGGGAGAGCTCCATCTGCCTTATGTGGAGGTAAAGAAAACCTCACACAGTTGCACAGCGAGCTCAGGTACATGCACATTTTATTAAACTTATTACAGCATTCAGCCAAGTGGGTGCCTAGACATAAATAAGCAAGGGCAGGCCAGCTTTACTAAAATACATATTTTTCTCACTCTGACAGGCATGCAAGGGGCCGCAACCGCCTGTGTCTCCAGGACAATTTTAACAGCAAGACCTTTCTCCTCAGGGGACTGCTCTCACTTTTTCATTTAAAAGAGGAGAACAGAAACCCAATCCTAAACATATGATGATTTTATTATGTGAAACCCAATAGGAAATGAAGTAAGAATATCAGGCTGCTTTCAGCTGGGCAGTTTCCTAGTGAGGGATTTTGTTTTAAGTTGGAAGAGGGGCAGCTGTGTTGGACGCTCACTTTCCTCCTCCTAAACATCAGGACCTCTTTAATTGCTGGAGGTCGCTGGGTGAGCTAGGTGGTGCAAGAGGTAGAGCAGGCTTGATGGGAACTCCTGAGCTTTAATCCAGGCTCTGCTGGTTTGGAGAGGAAGATTCAGTTGCAGAAGAAGAGGAAAAAGAGCCTTCTGAATGACTGCAGCAGCTCCTGGTTGTGTCTGTTGGTGTGCACACAGGGACCCCTGAGAGAGTGTGTGTGTGTGTGAACACTGCAAGCAAGCCAGCCAAATTCCATCTTCATGGACAGTTCAATGGAAAGTTAGCAAGAAAATGCAGTATATCATATTTCATGAATTTAATAGGGTTTTCATGATTTTACAAAGTGCCTCAACCAGACACTCATGGCTGGAGGCTGCACAGCAGGAGACCTAAAACACTGCATCTGTGTTTTTCAACTCTTGCCAGAATCCATTGAATTTGATCCGGAATGACTATGCATCTTTGGAATGTACATTCACTTTTCTCTTGCCTTATCCAAATAAAAAAGGGAGATGGAGAGGGGGAGGGAGAAAAGAGTCCTATGAGAATTCCATATGGAAACACTAAACTAGCATTATAAAGGATTTCCTATAAACAAAATTACGGTCACAAATTTTGGACCCGGACCACATTTGAAACAAAGGACCCTTTGTCTCCCTCTTTTTAATATATTATTTTATCTATGTTAACACACACATTTTTATTTTTTTATGGATATAGATAAACAGATGTACACGTACACACTCATGCAAAAATGAATGTATATATTAGTTTGAGGTCCATTTTCAGTCTCTCTTAATTTTTTTTTTGATTGCTGAACTCCTAGCAAGAGCAAACTTTAATCGTTCAGTGCACTAAATCCCTTGAAAATAAATATCCAGGGCAACTTCAAAAGCCCTTAATTAGAAGCACATGTGTGGTGTTACAAATTTCTGGCTGAGGCGGCTGAGTTGTAATTTAACGTTATGATCTGCCATAAATATTATCCATAATGAGCAGACTTCATGTTACACTTCTGTACGTCAGATAACTGCAATATTTTGTGTCTGCTTTTGTTCAATCACTGAACCTTAAGTGAAGTTTAAAATTAGAAAGAAAGGAAGAAAGAAAGAACCAGTTTTCCCACTGGGGAGCTGAATATTTCTGTCCTCCTAGCCGTAAAGACGGCTATTGATTTTATTCTGTTTTCTTTGTTATAGTTTAAAAATGTGGTAAACAGATAATAACTTGGAGGTGATAGGGGAAGGGGACTAATAAGGATTGGAGGACGATGGGTTGTTTTGCACAACTTTCTCAAAGCGGCTTCCTGGAATAAGGCCTGTGTTCCCTGCTCCTCCAAAACCCCCCAGACCCTCATGGCTCATTTCTACATGAGAATCTAAACCATTTCTGACCCTGTGTTATACCTGACCCAAGTCTGTCATACTGCAGAAACGTGATGGTTGAGGACAACATTTTCTATGTTAATTTTAGGCAGCTTGTGAATTGGTTTTGCAGC
This sequence comes from Pipra filicauda, assembly GCF_003945595.2. NCBI lineage: Eukaryota > Metazoa > Chordata > Aves > Passeriformes > Pipridae > Pipra > Pipra filicauda. Next base: position 588,792 of record NW_024104327.1, on the reverse strand, counting down.
CTTGGCATGGACTGTGCATGATTGATTATATGTACGTGTGCGTGTGTGTAAGGAGCGGGTAATGAACCAGCCAGTAAATTTACAGTGCAAATATGCAACTGTAAGGATTATGCACAGGTTGCCTAAATGTGTGTGAAATAAGGCAAAAATAGCATGGTGCTGTGGAACAAGTCAGGAGCCTCATGGCTGATGTATAAAGAGGCAGTTTGTTTTGGACTTCGACCAGCCACATGGGCTGTGTGCTTTTTGCCTTGCAGAGTGCCCGGGGTCCCTGTACCCATCTAAAATGACAAGCTTTATCTGGTATTTTTGACTTCAGGTACCTGCACATTGCCTTGGCAGGCTGTCCATGCAGCCACAACCATATCTGGTTGTTCAACCTGGAGAAGAGACAGTTCCAGGGTGAGTTTATTGAGACCTTCAAGTACTTAAAGGGGCTAAAGAAGGGCCTGAGAAGGACTTTGGACAAGGACCTGGAGGGACAGGACAATGGGGAATGGCTTCATACTGACAAAGGGCAGGATAAATGGGGTGTTATGAAGAAATTCTTTATTGTGAGGGTGGTGAGGCCCTGGCACAGATTGTCCAGAGAAGTTGTAGATGCCTCATCCCTGGAAGGATTAAAAACCATGTTGTACGGGGCTTGGGGAAACCTGGTCCAGTGGGAGGTGCCCCTTCCCATGGCAGCAGGGTGGAAATGGGTGGTGTCACTTCCATCCCTAACCTTTCCATGATTCCATAGTTCTTTTAGCCCGAGTGCAAGGCACAGGGGTGCTGCTTTATCCTGAGATATCTCCTAGGCAGGATTCGTTGTGTGACCTCAGCCTATGCTCTATCCATTAGAATGGGCATCTCCTGCCTCTTCTCCCACCCACACCAGCCTTTTGGTTGGAACTGCTTTTATGCTAGTTCAAAAGAAAGCGTAGTGCAAGAGTGAGGAAAAAGTCTTTGTCCAAGGGCCTGGGGTGGGGACCTGTCTCTGCTGACTACAGCAGCTCAGCATAAAGCCTGGTTCCTGCAGCTACATGCCTATGGAGCAATTCAAAGCAGGGAAGTGGTGATCAGAGGCACAACAGTTCCAAGCTGCAGGCACCATAGGGCCAGATGTAAAGAAAATAGACAGTTGGAAACAGCATGCTCTGTGGGCATGATAACAAGTGGTCAGGTTGCTGTGTGATATTGGTACCTGTCTGTTTGGTTTTGGCCAGACTCCCTGGCTGCTGGCACTGCTGCCTGGGAGAGACTGGGGTGCTTGAGGTTATATCTCCTCCCAGGAGATGTCAGGTCCTCATAGAAACAGTAGACAATTTTTGTGGCAGCAGGAGCTGCAAATACAGTTCTCCAGGGTTTCCCCTACAAGACTTTCTATCTCAGCTCTGTCTCTTGTTCCTGAGATGCCTATATGCAGTTTTTGCCTGTGCTGTTGCAAAACCTTGAGCTGGATCACATCCTATCAGTTCTCATAACTCATATCAGAGAACAGCAAGCTGCAAGCCAGGTTCATTCACTGCGCTACCTCCTCTCAGCCCAGCTGGGTTACGTCGGGATGGATTTGTCCACCTCCTTCCCTCCTTTAGGTAGAGCAGAGCAGAAGCAGTGTTGTAAACATTCCGGGTGACAGATTATCTCCAGAAAGGTTTGCCAAGTTACTTTGTAAACTTCAGATATGTAGGAGAGAAGATAAAAGCTGTAATGTTGCCCTTCATTCCACATGATGGATTTGTTGCTCAATCTCTGACTATGTTGGATATCTCTGACCAAACCTTTCATTACAGCCGTGGAAATAAAATACTTCTAACCTCCCCCTCCCCTTCCATCTCTAGTTGCTGGAACTAGAAGTGCCAAGATATGAAGAGTACGTTGTCAAGATATTTCTACCAGAGATGATGTAAAAGCCCATTTTTCTGTGACTACCAGCATCAATTTTTAGGCTGGGAAGGTTCAGATAATACATGGAGACCTGCAGAGCTATGAGTGTGTCTCTGAATACAATCAGCACTCAGAGTCATGTCCAGTAATGCTTTTAGAGGCACATCCAATAGTTTTGGCCATTTACCAAGCCAACCTTAAACCAAATATATTGCTGGAGAAAAGTTTCCCGGTCTTTGGTTCAAAATGATATTTAAAACTTGACAATTTCCTTCCAACTGGGGAATCAAGAAGTTATTTAGAAGTATGAACCATTTCAGGGCTTCAAAGCAACTCCCTGAACTCCCCCACTGCCACCACTACCTCCATCTGACCACAGAGCCATAGGTGATTTCCCCAGCAGGAACTGGAGTGGTGTAACTTTGCTGGAAGTTGAACCTCCCTCCGCTGTGACCTTATTTGCCATCAATTATTTGTGGGCATACCATTCCAGGTAAATTGGGGATTACCTGACACACCCCTTTAAATAGGAGCATAGTAAAGCTACCGGTGAAAGATGCCAGGAGAGACATAAAGTGAAAAAGTACTTTGTAATCAAGGTCAAACACTAGTAGTGAGTTTGAGCCAAATAATAGCTCAGATTTCATGTGGCTACTTGCTCTTTCATCTTCATTTCTTCACTTTGCTGTAGTTTATCCTGATTGCCTCCAGTTACTTAATAGGCTTTGGGACAACCTTGAAACCAAATGGTCTGCTAATGATGGTAATGATAATTGTTCTTCCTTTCGGTTGGCTTGTATTCAGCTTTTCTTAACTAAGGAACAGTTTCCTGTCACAGCCCAAAGAACAGTTTCCAGTTAAACATCGTAGAGTGCAGCTTGTCAGATCAGCTGTCCTGAACCCACAGAGGTCAGTCATGTCCCTCAGCCTGCTAAACCACAGTCCTGTGAGGGGCATGGGGTCCCCTGTGTGCATGTACAAGGCTGTGCAGTGTCCTTATGACAGATGGAAGGGACTTGCTGCCCCAACCACTCATTTTTCGGGACGTCAATAGGTGGAGCTGAAGGAACAACGCAGAGCACACGAGTGAATGTATATATGGGTTTGTTTGCTTTTTTTTTGGTGTGCTAGGAAGGGATTGCACTTGTGAAATGACAGAAATGTAGCTGTGCAGTGAAGGGAAGGCATGAGGGAGACCAGACTGCTGTGGAGAATGATGGAAGAGTGATGGAAAAGGAATGAAGAGCACATAAATGTACATCTGGAACAAAATACCTTTTCTCTATATAGAGGCCTCTCCAGAGTATATTCTGCATTTGCTTCAACTTCCACACATACAGCACCAGAAAAGCCTTTGCTTTTCTTGGTAAATATCCCACAGAATGAATTCTAGCATATGATTTTGCATATCTAGCTTAGATTGGACAATCAGTCTAGTCCTTTGTGTGTCAGAGATGTCCACCTTGAGATGATCTAGAGTTCAGTTAAGGCAGGTCAGGTACACTTAAATTTTCCCTCTGGCTAAATAAATCACTTTGTGAAAGAATCCTTAGTATTCTATGTAAATAAGGATTCTCATGTCATGGTTTGCTTAGTCTGCTAATCAAAACATGTAGCTCTGAGCACTTCCCATTTAGTGCAGCTTATGAAAATCAAGCATCATTATTGCTGTCTGATACATTATCACCAGCAGCCATATAATGGGCAAAATGTTCCTGGGTTGGAACGAGTGCAATTTATGATTCTAAATTATTATGTGTAAAGAAAGAAGAGTGCAGCTGGATATTCATTAGACACATTCAATGTAATGTATTGAAAACAGTAAAGAATATGTTTTAATTAATAAGCCAACTGCACATGGCATGGAATCTGTAAAGAAAGCCCACAGAGCTCTGCAGTGCTCCTGTATTTACTGGGAAGTGTAATGGCAAAGCTGCTCCTCTCTCTAGAGTGAGGTAACCAATGTTCACCTGCTGACCATAGTTCACCTGCTTTGGTTGTTTCTACTCTGCTGCCACAGTTAGAGGATTTTGCCCTTCAGGCCCATCAGTGATACGAAAGGCGTTGGATGTTTTTATGCACCTCACTGTTTGGACTTCCAATCTGCAAATCAGTTTCAGGAGGAAGATAGCTAGCATATTCCAAAAACTGGGACCTTTGGTCAAATTGCCTTCAGAAAGGGCACTTAAGAATGGTTAAAAGAATGTTAAAAGCATTGCAAGTGTTACCTCTGTGTTGCAGTGTTGGAAGGAATGAATAGGAAAAAGCAGCACATCTTCGACAACTATAAAGTTCATGTCCCTAGATGACCTTCAAAATTAAAACCACATGACTGGCATTTCCCCTAAGAGTTTGAAAATGTGCTGAAGATATTGACTAAAGTATCTATTTCTTGTGAGGTGTTCTTATGAAGAACCAAAACAGAAATGCAGTAGCATGAACAATTATTAAAGTTACTCTTGGGACTGGAACTTTTATTCTAGCTCAAAAATCTTATTGAAGAAATTTTTGACACCTGGCATTAACCGTGTTTGTTAGAAGCCAGAGAGTGAATCACCTTGGAAAATCTGAACAAAATTTCCTTGGCTGCCATCATGCAAAGGCAGATGATGTGTTATTTCCAAAATATGAGCAATTTTTAATGTGATTTTTAGTTAATATCAACTAGCTCAAAATAATCCAGTATTTGCAGTTTGTAATTAAGGTAGAACATTCTTGACTTTTATTGACTTGATAATTTGTTATTTGACAGAAATGGAGGGGGATGGGTTACAGTGTTATTCTATTTGTATTCACATTAACACTTGGAGTATCTTCATTAGGCATTGCTTTTCCTGAAAAAACCCACAAGTCAGGTGTGACCATTACTATCCATCTGGGATCTCTCACTGCCTGGGCTCACTAAGTGGGGTCATTTGGAGTCCTTTAGGGACTGACTGTACAAGGTGAAGCCATTTCTCCTGAAAGGTTGTGGATTAGACCAGTCATGGAATCTGCCTGAAGGGAATAGACTCAATCCCCATGCCCTGTTTAACCTTTTAGAGATTAAACCATGTGTAGAGAAGCTCAGCATGACCCACTAATGTGCACTCAAGCCCCTTCCAAGGGGCTCCAAGAGAGCTGGAGAGGGACTTTGGGTGTGGGCCTGGAAGGACAGGACAAGGGGGAATGGCTTAGACAGGACAAGAGAGCAGGATTAGATCAGATATTGGGAAGGAATTCTTGACTGTGAGTGTGGTTAGGCCCTAGCACAGGTTGCCCAGGGAAGCTGTGGCTGCCCCATCCCTGGAAGTGTTCAAGGCCAGGTTGGACAAGGCTTGGAGCAACCTGGGATAGTGGAAGGTGTCCCTGCCCATGGCAGGGGGGTGGAACTGGGTGGTCTGTAAGTTCTCTTCCAATCCAAACTATTCTGTGAGGAGAGAGAGTCCTAACCAGAAGCTCTGTTACCACAGGCATTGGACATACACAACCCTCCCTTCTCCAAGTAGCAATCTTATGAGGATGTGGTGGCTTTTTACTCATATTATAGCTCTTGTGCCACCCCATCTTCACATATAACCTGCAGTGAACTAAATAGTTTTTCATTTGGAGAAGTATTTTCTCCTGAAAGCGACTCTTGAGGGTGTCTGAACTACAGGGTGTACTGAGTGCCTTACTGTCTCCTGGATGTGTTCACAGCGCTGCAAAGAACTTCTGCCTGGCGTGTTGTCTGCCCTCCGATACAGCTGCATGGTTGGTTGTGCTTCCCCTGTGCAGTTGAGCAACTACTCTGAAAGGCAGCTGGGAAGAAACTGCCTTCTCTGCATATTAGGAGAGTTTCTGGCCTGACTGAAAGTGCCTGGCCTCGTAAAGAGGTGAACAGCATACTCAGATGAGAGACTTTAATTGGTAGGAAGGAGCACCCGCACACAGTCAGGGAGCCTGAACTCACCAGGGGAATGTCAAGTGATTTTCTCCTCCTGCAGAATTGAGCCTGTCTACTCCAGCCTGCAGTGTGTTGGGAAGTGGGAACGGCTTCTGGTGATGTCTTCCTAATACAAGGAGACAGATGCAAGAACCCGTTTCAGACTGGAGAGGCATAAAGCAAGAGTGACCGTAGAGTCATGGAGGGTTTGGATTGGAAGGGGTCTTTAAAGATCATTCAGTTCCAACTCCTCTGTCGGTTTTGGGCAGGAACACCTTCCACTAGACCAGGTTGCTCCAGGCCCTTTCCAAACTGGCCTTGGACACTTCCAGAGATTGAGCAACCACAGCTTCTCCTGGCAACCTGTGCCAGGGCCTCACCATCCACACAGTAAAGAATTTCTTCCCAATATCCCATCTAACCCTGCCCTATATCACTGAGAAGCCATTCTCTCCAGGCCCTTGTAAATAGTCTCTCTCCATCTTCCTTGTAGGCTCCCTTCAGGTACTGGCAGGCCACAATTAGGTCACCCTGAAGTCTTTTCTTTTCCAATCTGAACACCCCCACTTTTCTCAGTCTTTCCTTGTAGGAGAGGTGCTCCATCCCCGTAATTAACCTGGTGTCCCTCCTCTGGGCTCACTCCAGCAGCTCCATGTCCTTCCTGTGCTGTTGTTCCCCCGGGCTGGAGGCAGCTCTGCAGGTGGGGTCTCACCTGAGGGGGCAGAGGGACAGAATCCCCCCCTCCCCTGCTGCCCACGCTGTGGGATCAGACCAGGACACGGGGGGTTTCTGGGCTGGGTCATGTTCAGCTTCTCAAGTCCTTTTCCCCAGGGCTGCTCCATGTGTTCATCCCCAGCCTGGATTGATCCAGGGGGTTGCCCTGACCCAGATGCAGCACCAGCACTTGGTCTTGTTAGACTGTGTGAGATTCCCATGGCCCACTTCTCGAGCTTGTCCAGGCCCCTCTGGATGGCCTTGTCCTTCAGGTGTGTCACCTGCACCCTCAGCTTGATGTCACCTGCAAATTTGCTGAAGGTGCCCTCAGTTCCACTGTCTATGTCATTCATGGCTAGGCTTCGCGAATGAAGATTTGGGAAGGCTCTATCCACATTTGCTACAGGCACGCTGGTGGCTTATGAGGCCAATACGTGACAGACATATCCGATTGCAAAAGGCACAGCAGAAAGATTCCTTAGATGGTGTATTCTGCAATACACGGTTCCTTCTGCGTTGCCTTTTCTCCTCGAGAGTGATCCTGCGTGTGTTCTCGAAGGAGACAGCTGCGTTATAGATGGTGTGTCTCCAGGCCTCCCGATTTGAGGCCAGAGTAGACCAGTGATGAAGATCAATATGGCCAAGGCTGAGATGTTGTTTCAGGGAGTCCTTGTATCTTTTCTTCGGGGCTCCTCTCATGCGGCAGCTGGTGGCAAGTTCACCATAAAGCAGGATCTTAGGGAGGGGGTGGTTGGTCCTTCATCCTGGAGACGTGCCCTGCCCATCGCAGCTGTGTTCTCATCAACACGGCCTCTATACTTGTGACTGCTGCTTGTTCTAGAACAGATGTGTTGGTCACAAAATCTGACCAGTGGATGTTTAGGATTGTACGGAGGCAGTGTTGATGGAGGCGTTCTAGGAGACGCAGGTGGTGACGGTAGATGACCCATGATTCAGAACCATACAAGAGAGTAGACAGCACTATGGCTCTGTAAACACTGATCTTGGTACTTTTCTTCAGGTGTTTATTACGCCAAACTCTTTTATGGAGTTTTCCAAAAACACTATATGCCTTTGCTAACCTGTTGTCTACCTCTCCGTCAATCTTACCGTCCAAGGAGATGAGGCTGCCTAGGTAATTAAACTCTGGACTGATCTGAGCTCTGATTGGCCAATGATGATGTGGGGATGATGGGGGACTTCCTGAGGTGCAGGTTGATGGAGGACCTCTGTCTTCTTTAAGCTGACTTCTATGTCATTAATGAAGATATTAAATCACACTGGTCCCAATAGGGACCCCTGAGGGACACCACTGGTCACTGATGTCCATCAGGGCTGAGCCACTGACCACAACCCTCTGGATGTGACCATCCAGCCACTTTCTTATCCATCTAACAGTTCACCCATTGAATCCATCTCAATTTAGAGAGAAGGATGTTATGGGGGACAGTGTCAAAGCCTTTACAGAAAATCAGTAAATAAAAGGTGACTGTATATACAGGGCAACATACCAACAATTTGCCTGTGTGTAAAAGAGCTTGGAGTAGCCCCAAGGGCCCATGGTGTCAAGGACCCAGTTGCTGGAACCCCTGTGATTGTACCGCAGGTCCAACCCCAGGTGGTGAACAGAAAGTAGGTCCTTTCTCCTGGGATTTTAAAAGATCTGCCAGGGTGAACACAAAGACAGAGACCTTGATGGCTCTCCTTGTGTACAAGGCACCCAGACTGCACTCAGAGGAGCTCTGAATTGTTGCTGACCCACATGCTCACCACTCATATTTCAACACAATCAAACAGAGACATGCTTGTGTAAGTAATTTGCCTGCACACGTGGTCTAGAAGAGCCATCAGCCCAAAAACCTTTTTTTGCTGTCAACAGCTAATGATTACTGGAAACTACAGTGTTAATGGGAGAAATGTCATCTTTGCTAATATCTTCAACCAAACATGTTAGTGAGAACAAGCTGTTCCATGAGCAGCCAAATAATGAAACCATGTTTATTGTAGATGTGTATCTTAGTCTTGAACTTTCTAGTTAACAAGGGTGCCAGCTTAAGATTTTCCCATAGTTGTGATATGAATAATGTCTCTGCCCAGCACAGATTCTCCCCTCTCTGATAAAGGGTAACCGGAGCCTCCCTTACTCTGTCTAGTGCAACTAATCAAGTCCCTGTCTTCCCCCAGGCTGTAAATTTTCATGAAACATGTACAATTCTAACAAATTTTGTTGAAACAGGTTCAAAAGTTCTCAGGGGGACACAAAGAGATGAGATGATACACACATAGCTTGGATCACGTAAGTCCTTGTTTTCTTTGGAATCCAGGATAGAAACATTCTCCACAGGCAGCTTTTAATGCAGAAAATGGCTATTTATGGAAATCTTTACACTCTTTTCTATCTTATAAAGGGACGTGATAGAAAGGGATGCAACTTGGCTTCTCTCTTCTGTATGATTTATGACCTATAGAAGAACAAGTGCTTAAAGGTAACCTACCAGTTTTTTTCAGCAATTGTCTTCCTTTTAAAAGTTTTCTAGATTCTTATTGTGTATTCTTTTGATGAACAAAACCTCAGCAAAAGGCTTTTACATTTTCAGTTCTAGTATTTCACTGTTTGTTCTTGCTGAGACTTTTAGTGAACAATCTTTGAGCTGTTTCACAGAGAGCGTGTGAATCAATTCAAGTGCCAGCATTTAAATTTTAAGACAGATTTTCTGAAGACTGAAGTTTAAGCACTGATGTTATATAAACAGTTAACAAAAGTTCCTCTCTCAGTTACTCTTCTTTTTCTTATCTTGCTCTCCTACATTTTAGTAGACTGTCTGTCATCAGACAGTTCTTCAGACCAGACATAATAAAAGTAGAAAATAGAAAATAAGTTCTTTAAAAAAACCACACCAGCTTTCTTTATATAAGAAAGAAACATCAATGATGCAAGCTCTTTTTCCCACTCACATGTCCTCTATCTTACTTGGAGGAATGGTGGAAGACTTTGGATGCTCCATCCCTGGAAGTGTTCGAGGTCAGATTGGATGGAGTTTGGAGCAACCTGGTCTAGTGGAAGATGTCCCTACCCATGGCAGGGGGATTGGAACAAGTTGAGCTTTAAGGTCCCTTCCAACACAAACCATTCAATGATTCTATAATAAAGCTTTGAATAGATCATCCCAAGATAATGTCTAGTCAGAACCTAGTGAGGTTTATTATTCCCTTCTTGTTTTGTCTTTGCTAGTTCAAGACTGGGAAGTGACGGGTAACATTAGTGTGTGATTTTAAACAGGAGCTGGACCTCAAAGCTCCATGTGTCCCAAGTGCATTGCAAAGCCCAACTCTACTCCCTATTATTTCCGCTCTTTTGATTTTCACAGGGCCTTTATTTAGTCAGTTCTTGTTGTGGCCAGTACCAGTGACAAGGGAAATATTTATAGTGTTGAAATCAAAGGAGCCAGGGCAGGGCAGTGCTAACAGCACTCCATCATTTTCTTTTTTCAAGGGAGGATGTAGCTGCAGCCTTAAAGATCACTCGTCACGATAGGAATATTTATCTCTTGGAAAGCCTTTGTGCTACCACTGCAGTGCAGTGAAACAACCATTGCTTTTTTGCATGACTCATTTTTCACTATCCAAAGAGATACTTTGATACCAGTGAACTTTGTTGGTTTTCAGTCAGCACACTGGTTTTCCGATGGAGACAGCGGTGCACAGTGCTATTCCTCAGCCTTCTTCACCCGCTGTTTCTCATGTTGTCTGTACAACAATCTTCCATTAATTTATTTTTCTTTTTACTTTTTTTCCCCACACATCCTGTGTTTTTTAGTTCATGGAGGATTTTACACACAATCCAGTGGGACAGTTCATGGCAACAGGGAGATCTGTAGGTACTCACAGCTCTGGTGCCTCACTGTATGTCCTCAGTTGTCTTCAGGCTATGAGCCTAAAATTAGAGGACTGTCTCCATCAGTCCTTAATCTCCTCTAAATCTGGGTAAGTGTCAGAATACCAGGAGAGTGAAAAAGGCAGGGCAGGAGAGTTTGGAAACAGTTGGGGGTGGAAAAGCTCTGGAAAGTATGGGAGGTACAGACAGCCTGGAGTTGTCACCTTATACTGAAATGTTCCAAGGTGCAAAGTCTGCAGGGTCGTATCTATTTTTCGTTCCTGAATCTCATTCTGCTCCAGCCCCCTTGCAGCAACAATCTGCCCCAGGGGACTGCCTCTTTTGCCTGTGCTGTGAGCTGGTCCAGGCTGCACCACCTGGCCCTGGCTGTTTCCTCTCCCCTCTGCTCTTGCTGCTGAAACCCTGGCAACAGCTTGATGGAGTGATGGGAGCCTGACAGAGGGGATGTGAATAGCTCGCTGTTGATTGACAGCCCCTCCGTAGACTAGTCTGTCAGATTAATTATCTGTACTTCAGAAATCTCTGGAGATCCCATCACCGTTTCACAGGGTGCTGTAGAAACATACCGTGACGATCCAGCCCCCTTCCCCCGAAATCTGTCTCCAAGTAGGTGGAAAGAGCTTATGGACAGGAGTGGGGAAAGAAAAAGACTTTTAAGGTCTGGGAAATACACAGATGCCACAAAGGGGTGTTTCCCTTTGGCTAATAGCATCAGAGTTCCCTTGGTGTCCTCTGAAAGTCGTGGCCATCAGAAGTCAACCACCAGCATGAGACTTGTCCCCTGTCTGGGTGGATGAACTCCAACCACAAAGTAGCAGAGAGCACCATGTTGGATGAAGACCCAGAAATTTCAATTCCAGTGCTTGAACCTGCAGATGTCCACTATGTAGATATAAAAATAAGGCTAAGATTTATTGTTATTATTATTATTATTATTTCCCAAGCAGCTGTCAAAGCAAATTTGAGAGAAGGGACTTTTAAGTAGTGCTTACATGAGGAATTACTCATGGAAAATTCCTGCTCTGAACTTTTCCAATTTCATTAACAAAGGAATGTTTATAAAGCAAAGCCCTGTGCTAGACATTGACATTTCTGAGTTTGAACTTATTCTTGTAGCAGTTGAAATTGAGTTCATGCATCAGTTTGAGAACAGGTAGTACATCCGGGTGGAACAAGGACCTACTCACAGCAATCAAGAGAGAAAAAGTATTCCTTGTGTGGCAATGGGGCAAGCACTGAGAATATGATTGAAGGCATCTGAGACAGTATGGTGGAATAGATCCTTGAGCTGACTATTTTCTAAACTCATCATTACTTGTCAAGAATAAATAATTAATTTTGTCTTGAGAAAATATTGGTAATCTGCAAAAGAAAGCTGAATGATAAAAATCACAGAATCACAGAATGGTTTGGGTCGGAAGGGATCTTTAAAGATCGTCCAGGTCCAAACATCCCTGCCACAGGCAGGGACACCTTCCACTATCCCAGGTTGCTCCAAGCCCTGTCCAACCTGGACTTGGACACTTCCAGGGATGGGGCAGTCACAGCTTCTCTGGACAGCCTGTGCCAGGGTCTCATCATGCTCACAATCAAGAATATCTTCCTAATATCCAATATAATCCTGTCCTCTGTCAGAGTGAAGTCTATCACTCTATTGTCCCATCACTCCATGCACTTGTCCAAACTCCCTCTCCAGTTTGTCTCCCAGGTTCTGCCAGTGCACACGGCTGGATCATACTGAGCTGCTTATCCACCAGTGCCCCCAAGTCCTTCTCCTCAGGGTATGTCTCAGTCTGTTCTCTGTGCTGCCTGTGTTTGTGTTTTGGATTGCCCCAACCCAGATGTAGGACCTTGCACTTGGCCTTGTTGAACTTCCTGAGGTTCACACAAGCCCACCTCTCAATATGAATATCATATTGCTTGTTGCTACCAGTAACAATTCAATGTCTGCCTTGAGGCAGAGGTTTGTTATGTAGAGGTGAGATTCCTAACAGACTTTCCAGCCTAGAATTGGATCCTCATTAAAGCTAGACTAACGTAATCTTTTGTTTTGTTTTCTTTTATCACTTTTTCTCTTGTTTCAGCCAACGCTGAAAAACCCTGCCAGCCCTACATGCTTCTGAACCATCTTTTTCTGAAACCCAGCTAGCCTTAAGGACAGTCCTATGCCATTCATGGTCTCATGATCTCTATTGTTAAGGGGTAGGTTTAAGGCTTTCTTTTATAAGGCCCTGTATACTACTCCTGAAATTGATCAGTGATTTGAACTTCCATATCAACTTTCACTGTAGGATGATGAGAACATTTTGCAAAAGTAAGTACTCCTGTCCCCATTCTGCAAATGGATAATAGAGGGCTGAAGGGCTCACTAAGGCCACACATGGATGGGGTCAAACCCAGACCCTCTTCCTGGTCCTTTCATTTTTCAGTCAAGGATTTCCAGCTGATTCTGGTCTCTGTTATTGACCAGCTGCTAAAACTCATCTCCCCACAGCGTGTTCAAACCTAACAAGAACTGAAGTACTGTGTACAGTCCTGGTGTCCCCAATGTAAGAAGGACATGGAACTGTTGGAGCAAGTTCAGAGGAACCCATGAAGATGATAAGGGGACTGGAGCACCTGCCCTATGAAGACAGGCTGAGAAAGTTGGGACTGTTCAACCTGGAGAAGAGAAGGTTGTGTGGAGACCTCATAGCAACCTTCCAGACCTGAAAGGGCCTACAGGGAAGCTGGAGAGGGACTCTGACAGTGACTTTAGTGAAAGGGCAAGGGGGAATGGCTTCAAACTGAAAGAGGGGAAATTTAGGTTAGAAATACAGAAGAAATTGTTCTCTGTGAGGGTGGTGATGCCCTGGCACAGGTTGCCCAGAGAAGCTGTGGCTGCCCCAGCCCTGAAGTGTTCAAGGCCAGGCTTGGAGCAACCTGGTAATGGAAGGTGTCCCTGCCCATGGCAGGGGGTTGGACTAGATGACCTTTAAGGTCCCTTCCGAACTAAATCATTCTGGGATTCTATGATTCTATACTATAGGTAATTTTGACTTGGTGTGGAACACACAGTACCTGTGATTTCTAGTTATTCCAGAGAATAACAGCTTTGAGAGCGAGAACGTGCGGCACGAAGTTTTTTTGTATAGTACTTGTGGAAAAAGGCAGGCAAGCATATCTTGGTGTGAAAAGCAGACAAATAGGCTTCAGGGAAAGAAAATTTCTCAATGTCACCTTCCTAAGAGAAACTTTTCAGGCGGCCCCAAATATAGCTTCCCCAATGCTAATGCTATGCAGATAGGAGGCTTGTGCTATGTCACCAAGGTACTCAGCAGTTATGAGGTGTATATTTTAGGAGATCATGTGAGGAATTAAGCATGAAGGTGCTGTTTAATGATACATTTATGCACTTGCCTTTTTTTTTTTTTTTTTTTTTTTTTTTTTTTTTTTTTTTTTTTTTTTTTTTTTTAAGCAGACTCTCTGCTGAGCATTTGCTCCTTCGAGTTAATGACAATAATTACATGAAAATCCATTCGGGCTTCTCAAGATGCTGAATTTGCAAACTGGCAATACAAATACTTTAATGCTCATTTAAATACAGTGTAATTGCACTTGATTCTAAGTAGTGGTGTTTTAAAAGCCTTGCCATTTGTAAATACTGGATCTCCCCCTCCCTCCCCTCACTTTAACATCAATTCTTAATGTATGTGATGTCAGTCTTGATAAATGATTCTGCTGAAAGAGCTGACCATAAAGAATAACATTTTACATTAAAAATTAATATATTCCCATGCCATAGGTCCGTGTGTAAGAGTAATACAATGGTCTGTATTGTCTGTCTGTCAGCAGATCCAGGTCTGATTTGTGGTTTACCTGGATCTTACAAAGTCCTGAGAAAATTACAGTTTTTATACCTGTCATTCATTAGTAATACTTATATGGTCATTCATTTGCACATTGGTAAGTGACACCAGCAGTCTGGTTAGCTGTCAGGCAGGCTCAAAACATGAAAGAAAAGAAATGAGTTTTCCTTGTTGAACGAAAGGACCCAATTTTTGCTGCCTTTCCTTCACCACTTGGTTTTCCAAAGATATTTCAGGTGGCACTCTGGTGATTTGGTGTAGGATGGTCATGGCTTTCCGCAGTTCTGGGGAAAACTGGAACAGCAGAAATGGAGTCATCAAGCCCAATTCTCTACACTGCAGGTCCTGAGTCGTGGCACTCTGCTCAGAAACTCAATGAATATCATGCTAGAAGTTTCATCCTTCTTCCTTTTGCCATGATGGACACCCCAGGACCTAATTTCTTGTGTGCATAGGAATGGTGTCCTCATTTCCAGACTGAATGCAGCCTTGGAGACTTTAAACTCTTCCCTTTTTGGCAATATTTTGATTTCCTTTTTATTACTTTTCTGTGTACCTAATTATTGTGAATGTGGACAACTGTTCTATTCCATATTTTCAAGGAACACTTTTTTGCTTATGTACACATTGTCTGTGTATATTCTTTGTGCCAGACTTCCGATCATAACTGTTTAAAAAATGAATTTTCTTTCTCCTTTGCATTTTAGGCTGTTCAGAAAAGTTTATCTGAATGATTAGCTCAAGTGCTAACACTTTGAAAAAGTTGCTTAATATCAGTGAGGTTTTGTTTCAGAACAGGGTACAAAAGCTATGTCCTAAAAAGTCTTTACTATTTTGTTTGGTGCTTCTCTCTTCTGATTTTTTTCTAGTTTTTTTGGATGATAATGATGCAAAAGACCAAGAGAATGTGAAGTAGAACATTTCATTTGCTAGGGAATAGTTTTTTCATTATTTTCTGTGAGGCTGTTCCCAAACAGAAAGAAGACAGCTACTGAGAAAAAAAAAAATATTTGCAGCCTACCTTCTGTAGAAAGAGAAAAGTGACCACGAGGTTGGGCCAAATATTATAAGAGATCTTTGTAAATAATTTCTTCTAAGGGTAAAGTTGATTGTCAGCCAGCCTAGAGATCCTACATTTTTCATTCTATTATATTTATAGATAAGGGAGAGAAATATCTTTCCCTTTCCCTTTCCCTTTCCCTTTCCCTTTCCCTTTCCCTTTCCCTTTCCCTTTCCCTTTCCCTTTCCCTTTCCCTTTCCCTTTCCCTTTCCCTATAGGATTTGTTGCTTTAGGGATCACTAGCCCATTCAGTTGGATAGTGTCCTGGATTTTCATTCTGACTATGTATTTTATTTGGGGGCAAAACAGATTTTGGAGAGAGCCTTACTCACATGCAGCTGAAGATCAATCAAATATTTTGTTGGTAGAAAGTGTGCTTTCTGTAGGATAAAAACATTTTCCCTCAATTTTTTTTTTTATTGTAGTAGGCAGCTGAAACTGATCCAGTTTCAAAATTCTGTTTGAGTCTAATCTAAAGAATTCAGTTTCACAATGAAAGTAAGCAAAAATGTGTATTGTGTGGAAAATTTTGCCCAGTAATCTACCAACCCTTCCTCCTGTCTCAGTATTTTTGTTGAGGTTCATCTGCCCTAACTCATATCTGAGAAGGTCACCCCACTAACTGAAGAGCCATCTTAGATAGGGGAGGTATCAGTCTGATATGTTGCTGGCCATATTCTTAAATCCTGATTTGCAAAACCACATAACCTTTTTGTATCTGCTGTAAAAACATGAAATCAAACTTCTGTGTACATCTTCTGTTAATGGTTGTTGCAGTTTTGGGCAAAAGTTCATTGCCCTGTGGATGTTTGTACACCCTCCCCCCCCCAAAAAATGTCCAAATATTCAAATGCCCCACATTTCCCTTTCTTACTTCTTACAAGAAAGGTTTCTTAAAGATTGGTTAGTTTAGCAAAATGAAACACACTGATACCATGTCCTGATACTCCACATACAGGGGAGAGTGAAACGATCTGCTTTTCAATGAGGACTGTTTGGGTAAACTCACATACTTGAATGATTAAACACAAGGATTAAAATATCTTTTACAATGTGTAGTTTTTTTCCCTTTCTCTCAATAACTTGAACACAGGAAGGGAGGACAGAGGAAGAGAAAGAAATAAGCTTATATTCTTAACTTTCCTAACCCATATTTCATCCCAGAACTATAAGATGTGATAAAGACAGGTAAGCAGATTAATTTAGCAGACTTCCAGACTTCTGAAGCAAAAGAGGGAGGCAGGAACATTTTATCATTTCTGACATATGGAGCATGTAGCTCTGACTGCAATATGGAATGGATGATCAAAGTAATGTTTTCAATAGATTCTAGGAACATTTTTAGCCTTAAAGTCATTAGTAAACTTCAATTTAGGAGCTGAACCCTAAAACCTTAATTTGGACAAAGCACTCTTACTTGGGAGCAATAGTAACTCACTCACAGGTCAAAATTTAATACAATTCTTGAACCAGGCAGCTCAATGTCTGGGAGAAAACGACTAAAAAATACTTAGAAAATACCTTCAAGGGATGAGGATGAAATTGAGAGCTAAGCACAGAAAAAATAAGAACTAGGGCTTTCAAAGAAAATTGAAGCTTTGGAGAGCCTTCAACTATTTTGATTTATATTTAAACATTTTAGAGATTGGAGCTTTGATTAGCTGAGACCCTCTCCAATTCCCCTTCAGCTCTGATTTATGGGCATGCTGAATCTCAGTAAAATGAAAGCTAAATGAGGTGTTCTTTAAAATTACCTTTGAACACTTAAAGAAGGTAAGGAAGAGGGCAAGTTGGTTGGTGCTGACATGAAGGGGAATGGAATATGAGGGTGAGTGTTTTTAGGAGCTGAAGTATTTTGAATACTGGAGAGGGGGAAGGAGAAGAAAGAACAGGATGTCAGGGTGTTTCTAATTGCTACATGTGATAGCATTTATATATACATCACTTTTGACTGGGAGATGCATTAAACTGGATTTGTTAGCACAAACAAGGCTGTTTGTGCAGATGTAAGATGGAATTTAGTGGGGTTTTTTTGGGTTTTGTTTTGTTTAGAAGAAATTTTTTTCTCGATTTACTTAAGAAACGTCTTTCTCATTTTATTGTTTAGCCCATCCAAAGTTATTTTGACAGAAGTTTTGTAGCACCCAGGAAGCAGCTGGCCTCCTCCAGGTGAAACTGGGGATGGGTGATTCCTGATGAATGCCCCCACTGGCTTACCATAGAATCATGGAATGTTTTGGGTTGGAAGGAAACTTAATCTTGTTTCAACTTCTGTGTGATTGACAGGGATATCAAGCCCAGGGACCAGGTTGTTCCAAGTGCCATGCAACCTGGCCTTGAACACTTCCAGGGATGGGGCAGCCACAGCTTCTCTGGGCAACCTGTGCCAGGGCCTCATCACCCTCACAGGGAAGAATGCCTTCCTAATATCCCATCTAACCCTGTCCTCTGTCAGTGGGAAGCCACTGCCCCTTGTCCTGTCCTTCTATCCCTTGTCCAAAATCCCTCTCCAGCTCTCTTGGAGCCCCTTCAGGCCCTGGAAGGGGCTCTCAGGTCTCCTTGGAGCCTTCTCTTCTCCAGGCTGAACAACCCCAGCTCTCACAACCTGCCTTTGTAGAAGGGATGCTCCACTCTCATTTTTGTGTTACTCCTTATCTTAGACAAGCATCCGTTAATTCTAAGGTGGATGGAAAAATTCTATATATGACCACTGTCTTCCCAGTCCTCCCCAGTTTTTGCTCTTCACATTGCCATTCTATTTAATAGAGACAAAGCACCCTGACTAACACTGGCATTATCAGAAGTCAGCCAGAAATGGACAAAAATGCCCCTTATGGCAGTATCCAATTCTACAAGTGTTCTCAGCCCTGCTCTCCTCACAGCTTCTGGTGTAGGAGCTGCCTCTGCTCAAGGATATGCCCTGCTTTTGCAAATGACTGCAGCACTGGCACACATGGGGTCAGAGTCCCACCCCACCAGGCTGCTGCAGTTCTCTCATCCTTGTAAGAAAAATCTCAGGTGCAGAGGAAATTGCACATGACAGTTGTTTGAAAACATGTCTCTTAAATGAAGTAAGGAATGTGTCATAAGCAGATGATCCCAATGAGAGTGGTAGCTGCCAAAATCATGAGTTAGGTCATGATGCTTGTAGAAGATTTTAATATTTTGCAGCTGGAATGTGCATATAACAGCGTATTCCCACCCCACATTCCTGCTGAGTTCGAAGGCATGGATACAAATGATTACTGACTGGCTCAAAAACTTCCTTGCAGATACTGTGGATTTGTTTCTTGACAGCCTTTATCATGGCAAGAGGAACTGTTGAGGTATTATGAGTGCAGAAGATCGAGTGTGACTGTGGGGGATTGTTTAAGTTTTCCTAGTTAGTTAAACAGCCATAGGGCATCTTGGATTGGGTTCAACTTCATAGCTTGGACACAGATCTCAGTTATCCTCCATTCTTGGCACTGGTCTCTTCTTGCCTGACAGCTCACTGATGAGAATCCAGGATCTTCAACTGTATAAATCTGTTCATACATAGGTGTCACCTCATTCTGCAGTTGTGTGCTCAGCATTCAAACATTTCCCTTGGTCGTTTCTCACTGACAACTGCTTCTTCCCAGTGGGAAGCAGATGAGCCATGGCCAACCATTATCACTCCTCTGAGATGGTGTTGAGTCAGCTTCCCTATCTGTCCTGAAGATAACTGCAGTCTTGTGCAGTCAATGGCTTGGATCTTTTCCTGTTTGCCAGAATATTGTCCCAGCAAGGCAGTCTCACCCTTATCAACAGGAATAGCTCACATGAGTGCCGCTGTCCCCTGGGATGTGCACATGGGTGAGTAATGACCTACTTGTGACTTGCACTCCTGCTAGGGTTTTTATTCCAGACACATGCAACAATTTTGCTGCTAGTGATGTGGCTGTTCTCAGCCAATTTGAGAGAATCACTGCAGGCTAGGGAGCATAGTTACTATTTTTGTATCTATTGGCATCAAGTAATAGCATAAATGGTGTTGCTTCTGGAATTAGCCAGATCCCGCAGTTTTTCATCTTTATTCTTGAGACCTTTGGCTTCCCTTGTCTCCCTAATCACTTTCTTATGTGTTAAGTCAGGGCTGAGCCTTTCTGAAGCATATCAGTCTTTCATGCACAAGCCATAATGTCACACAGCATTTCATCATGCTTCCAGATGGAGAAATGGCAGCTTCGTAGCAGGGCTGCACTGGGACTGGAACCTCAGTGCTCCTCCTCTCCAAAATCCTATAAGACCATGAAGGTCCTAATAAGGGCACCAGAGTCTCTTGTCTGCCCAAATAAGACCTGTGGCTGGACCAAAGAATGAGCTGGAGTAGAGAAAAATGATCTGGCCAGACACACAGTATCCAACCACAGTAGAGAAGAGTGCTAACCCTGTTGGCCCTGAATGACAGATGCCACTGATGTTTCCTCTGGAAACACCTCAGGATTGGGATTGTCCTGTGGCCAGTCCCAAAGGTACTGCAGCTGACTCCAGGCAGCATATTGCAAGTGGTGATGGGGTTGCTGGCAAATGACAATCCACAGACACTCCCGTGATGACATTCCCTCTCTTCCCCCAGCTACCATGCAAGGAGATTAAATGAATGTCTCAATTCCTCAAAAGATTGGATTGCTTATTTCTTTTCAAAGACAGAACAAGCAATTAAAGGATTGCAAAGACAGGATGGACACCACCAGTTTATGGCTGGAGTGCATGAACTGGGGATATTTTATGGTTTAAGTTGTCATGCCATAAGCAGTCCTGCAGGACAAGTGGGAGAAAAACCATCTCAAGAACTGGTTCTGAAGAAGTTCAGAGATTTTAAGAAAGTAGTGCATTTCTTTCTCCCTTAGGTCCACAACTAACCTTGTCTATCTGCACTCATTCTCACTCAGCTAAGACACATTCAGCAAGAAATTTAACTGTGTTTGAATACATCTGTGTTCAGCAAAGCACAGAGGCATGTGTTCCATATGAAATATACACTGGAATTCTTCTCCTGTGAGTCTCTTTGCCAACCTGAACCTCTGCATCTAAATTCTAGCTAAAGCTGAACTGATGATGGGTTTGGCCAGCAAATGTTGCTCAAAGTGATACCACAGCTTGAATGTGTACAACAACAACTGCAATTTGAACATAAGAACTAAGCCTAAATTTTGATGCAGGTGCAAAATCACCATCATTCTTCAGCTATGGAAACCATCTTTGCTGGAGCTTTATGTGGATTTCTGACAAGTTTTATGTACGAATAAACAGAGTGATTTCTAAGGATATCTATTGTGTTCACACTGAGTTAACATAATGGAGGTTGTTAAGCTGAAAAAAAAGAGAACTCATATCTAGTCCCAGGTGCAATATCAGATACACACTGTCCAAAGTTGGAATATCTGAACAAAGTGAGTACATGAAATGGTTGTATGCAGGCACAAAATCTGAATGCTTGCAGTATTTCAGAGGTGCAAAAGTTCAATCAGTGCAACTTACTGTGAGAATAACAAGTCTAAAATAACTGAAAATTGATTCCCACTTATTCTGGAAATGTCTTGGAAAACCAACAATTATGTTTGAGCAGCTCCATGACTACTGAATTCCAAGGAAGTCCTGATACTCATTTCAGCGTGAGCAGAAAATGCTGAGTAATTATGAAAGACCAACATCCCCCCAAAGTCAAGTTGTCCAAAGTCAGTGCAATTCAAGTCCTTCCTTTCCCTGTCAATCCCTGTCCTAAAAGACGTGAGATCCCATCATGTGCTGATTGAACAAACAGAATTAATCAAGTGGCAAAAGGAAGGTAAAACGCCATTTTCAGAATTCAGGCCGTCAAAGACTAACTGCACACTCAGTGTTAGATATTTACACCTCAGACTTTTCCTGTGATGGCTACAATCATCTTCAGACTGCACTTATAGAGACGGAACTGGAATTTTAAGATTTTCCAACAAATAATTCTTAGACAGCAAACACATTCCAATCTGTGAGGTCTCTTCTGGTATATACTGTTAATATATTCTATCTACTATATACAGTATGTATTTATACTGTATATATATATATATAAAAAATAATATTCTGATATATAGACCTACTGGACTTACTGTTCAGCCCTGAGTTGGAGGAATGAGCAGTATGTACAACATACCTTCCATCTCAACTTTATGCAGCATCTACAACCACCCCAAAAATCACAGTCTGAGCACCAGCCACATCTCACTGGTGTGGTTTAAAGTGTATGACAAGATGAAAGTCTGATGTGGTAGTCTGGGTCATGAAATCATTGTTACGTGACAATTATAACAATAAAACAGCAACAGCTAAATGCCATCCAATGGCTGCATCAAGAATAGGTTGACTGAAATGTAATGACTATGTGTCATCATTAGAGAGCTGCTGAGTCTTAGAGAGAATCTCTTCTAATGAACAACTGGATAATCACTAGCAAACGATGACTTTTGCAACTGAATCTAAAAGATGAACTCATTGATACCATTGGATTATTAGGAGCTTATGTATTGATGTTCAATCATTTTAATAGATGTGCTTTCCTTATTGTAGAATATGACAATAAAAGTGCTGTGAATAGTAATTTCCTAATAATAACCCTAATGATGCTAATAATACCATAATCTTATTTAATCTAATTTAAATAGACAGAAAAAAAAAGACCTACTTAGAACCACTCGTCTTTTGTTGGTGGAAATACTCTCATTATAAAAATTAAATTGCTTTCCAACTCCTTTGGCACAGTAAAATCAAAGCTACTCACCATTTACAAATCAGGCAGGAGCCCCAAATCTGCAAAATCTTCAGGGAAGCACTAATGTGTTGTGTTTAATAGGGATGAGTTTAAGCATCTGCTTACAGACTCTGCTGAAGCGGGCTTTCTCAAGCTTTTGGGCAGGGGCTCAGTTGGAAATGAGATTAATTTTGCATCCACATCAGGACACTCTATTATTACCCGAGTCAATTTAGCTTTTAATGAAGCCTCAGAAAGCGAGTGTATGAGTTAACAGGAAAGAAGAGAGGGTAGATGAAAGCACATGGCAAAGACACAGCTGAAATCAACTGTCTGGCACACCACACTCTTAGCACACAGTAAATTTTCTTGACTCCACATGTACCTTTAATACCCTGTATCAGAAAGAAATCCTCTGAGAGCATGTCACCCATGTATGGACTTGCCTCAACAGTATTTAAAATAAACTCTGTCATCAAATATTTCTAATTTGGGTCCACCCTGAAGTTGCAATACCTTTTCTACATGTATAAACACTGGTAAATTTGCCAGAGGTAATCTGGTAAAGGAAGAATTAGAAGTGACTCCTTTTTTATTGCTAGTCCCATTTGATCTCTGTGTTATATACATGGTTTTGTATTTCAGTCATATCTTCTTGTGTACAAACAAAGGCAGCTTTTTTTTTTTTGTATTTTGCTTGGTATCACTGCAGAGCTGATGTACCCCTGGGAATAAGGGCTGGACTCTCTTGTGGTTAACGCTTCACTCTACAAGGGTACTTCTGGTTGCAACATTTTTATTGATGGCAACAAGTGAGACAGGAGAAAACAAAATCTGAATTCTGGACTATCTGTGGGGCTGACAGCCAGGCTAAAAATACCTTTCCTGCTCAGCAGCACAGATAAGTGTTTGAACAAACATGGTAGTCAATCTGGTAATTTTCTCTGAAAAAGTCCCTTTTCAGAGTTGAAAGTAAGTTCAAAGCAGGCAGGTTTCACAAGGGAGGGTAAAATGCCACGTTTGCTGAAAAATTCACTGGTGGTGGCAGCAATGTTTTGCAGGAGACATAACAAGTGGATTCAGTGGTGAAGACTGTGGACAAAAGCGGGACCGGGTGATTACAGGAGGAGAAGGGACGAATGGTGGTGGGATCTTGGACTAACTCCACCCAAAACCCCCCACTTCTCTTTGCTACCTGAGTTCCCAATGGTTCAACAAGAAGCAGGTAGAAAGGTGCTAATTCCAGAACGAGCTGGAACTGTGAGAGCCTGTGCACTGGCAGTGCCCGGGCTGGGGTGTTTGGTAGGCAGGATGGGATCTGGATGTGTCCCTCTGCACTGAAGGTGAAGAAATGCTGAGTGTCCCCAGCTGGAAACTTTTTACAGTGGGAAAAGAAGGAGAAAAAAAAAATACCCTTTTGCTATAAAGAAATCCTTTTTCAACCAAGTAATTTTGGAAATAGGCGGATGCATTATAAATCCCCACAATGCTACTTCCCTGGAAAACAGCGCAGAATATGCAATTTTCTGTCAGAAAGTCAACAGTTTTTTGTTACTCACAGTGTTTCAACCCCAGCATTTTTCTGCCCACAAGCCTCAGCATCAAGTAAGGAACATGCCCACGTGTAGGAGAGGACTGCAGTGCAGGTGCCGGGTTGGATGACCGTGCTTGGGTAAAGCCCGCTCAGCTTTTCTTAAATTTGGCCCCCACAGTCACCGTGGGCAACTCCAAACCTTCTCTGACTTGTGCTACCTGCTTATGGTGTCAGTGCCCACGGGGAAAAGCAGGGTGTGAAGGGTGCCTTAGGCTGTGCCTCAAGTGTGTGGAGCGTGGTGGTGATGGGGCCTGTCACTGAGGAGCCCCCCTGAGAACATCTCACTCTCAGGAGATTTTAAGGAGACCATGGGATGATTGTACTGCTCAGTTTATCCTGGGAGCACTGGGATTAAGATATTCCCACCTGTCTTTGCTCCTTCAGGGTGTTGTAGAGGGGAGTGTGCTCCTTTGGGATGCCCTTGCTACACAGTGATCCCAGGGAGACAGACAGACAGAGTGTTAAAAATAAAATTAGAGGAAGACTGCAAATGACAGAAAAGTTGAAGACAGGACTTTCAGAGAGCACAGTTTGTCAGGAAGACAGCTGCTTTTTATAGCATGCCTGGCATGGCTGATGGCAGAGACATTTGACATTTAGCTCTGATTGAGTGGCAGGTGGGGAGAAGGGAGCCAGAGACACTGTAAGCAAATCACTTCAGAAGCAGAATTAGGAAGGGACAGCATTTGGGGAAAGTTGTGTAGCTTTGGCTGGACTCCTTGGCTGCTTCACAGGGCTTGAAGGGCTGGATCCAAAGTCCCTTGACATCACTCTTCCATCCATTCATGGAAGGGAAAAAAGAATCCTAGAGCTCCAGGAAAATGAGTTTCCTTCCACAGGGGTCTGCTTGCCCTGGCTGTCAAAGCTGCCTGTTTCCAGGTCTCTTTCCCCAGTGAGGCAGAGCAGAATTTGGTCCTCAGGAGTGATAGACGCAGGAAAAAGGGTGAAATACGTCCAAGATGGCAGTAGTCAAGGCTGGGGTCCACACTTTTCCTCTTTGCCACTGAATTGCAGTAGGAGGGAAAATCAGGTAATGGAGGAGGGGGATTGCAACTGAGGGTGCCTTTCTTTCTTCTTGGCTTAGGAGAGCCCAGCCCTGGCGCAAGGATTTGAGCAACTGGAATTTTGTTGAAATGGAGCTGGGCTTCAGGGTCTTATTTTCTCCATTTGCAAAATGTGGGTCCCAGTACGGACTTTTCTCCCACTTCTCGAGGTGTCTTTGGACGCACAAAGCGCTGAGTATTTATTGCTATCATTTGGAGGGACTTATCCCCTACACGACAGCTTTCATCTGTCAGGCTTGTAATGAGCCCATGGCTTTTGACTGCTACCCCTGGGCTGTTCATGCCCCACATTGGATCCCTGCCCACTGTCTAAACTGGAGGTAATACGCAATGTAGTTTTCCTCTATGTGTTTGAACACTTTCACTGTATTGCCAGCCCAGCTCTGATTTCTGACTCATAAGAAATACTGGTGGTCCCTGTGCGCTGGGGACCCCCACGTAAAACTGGGAGTAAGTCTGTTATCAACTATTGCTTATCATGTGGACCTACTGATGTATTTGTTCCAGACTTCCCTGAGCTCCATAATTTAATTCACTATATTTATGAGGTCTTCCTTATCTCCAAATACATTTTCCTCTAATTTATTGTTCAGGATACACTTGGTAGAAGTAGTTAAGTACCTCAGTAATTTACAGTCATCATTAATTTCATGACTGCCAATTTATTACTGTTTACACCTTCTGTACAAGCAGGCAAAGTATCTGATACAGTAAATAAATTTATCCTCAAACACTTGTCAGGCTGTATTTGTTACCGTGAGTCTTTCTCTGTCAGTGCAAGGATAAACTATGGGACTCCCTGTCACAGGACAGGAGAACAGAGACAGTTTGAGCATGTGTGAGATAATTAGTTAGGATCAAAGACATGACAATGACATCAGGCAAACCTTTTAAACTTTGTATGCCTAAAGATCCTTGTTTGGAAGATAAAGAGAGAGAATGTGAATTGCATAGAACATTGGCTTTGGAAAAGAGAGGGATTTGAGAAAAAAATACTATTTGCTCAAGTATTTTATTTTAAATAGGAGAAAAATAAATTGTATCTTTAATTTTTGTTGTTTTGAACTGAAACACTTTGAACTATGGACCAGACTCAAAACAGTTGAGGGAAGATTTTGCTTCAAACTCTGTTTGACTAAGACACTATGGCATTTCATGGAAGCTGTGATTTGAATATTCATCATCTCCCATAGGCAAAACTTCTCCCACCGGGTTTGTGGCATAGATGCTTTTTCTTCTTCTCATCTATCTCAGATTCAAAGTGTTGAAAAAGTCCTACTGCAGGCCAGCTGTCTGGAGGCTTATGTGTAATTGTACTCCTGCTTCCAGCAGAGAAAAATCTGTGTAGTGCTAGGAATGATGTGTTGATGTTGAGTTTATACCTTGTCACAGGCTCAGTATGTATCAATTGGAAAATGCATCTACTTTCCTTATGCTTTTCTTTCTATCTGAAAAGTGGGAAAATAACTCTGAGCAGGAATTTCTTCCTGAATAATTTTCTGGGGTGGGGGTGCAGAGGCAGGATTTCAGTTTTATTATGATTTTCCACATAACATCTTATTTTAAATGAATCCAGCCCCCCAAATATTTTGAATATTGTGCCACAGGGAGATTGGAGTTTACTGCTAAACTGTCTGTAATATATCATGGTTTCTCTTCTTGTTGAAGGTAAACTGAACATTTGGGAAACCTCAGACAGTGAAGTGTTAAGGGACACATAGTCCTGCTGGTGAGTCCAGATTCCAGGTGAGAATGGGATGGCAGGCAGCAAAATTCACCCCTGAGACCTTCCCAACAATTCTCCCTTAGTCAAAAATATTTACCTCTGTGATGGTAGTGCTTCTAGTATAAAAGTAATGCATAAAATAAGCTCTGTGGAAAAGAAGCTAGTGTTAATTACAAATTGATCTTCACTAAAGCACCGATTTTCTAATCAAAGAATCACTAAGATTGGAAAAGCCCTTTAACGTCATTGAGTCCAACCACTAATCCAGCACCACCACCATGTTCACCACTAACCCATGTCCTCAGGTGCCACATCCACACGTCTTCTAAATCCCTCCAGGGATGGGCACTCCACCAGTGCCCTGGGCAGCTGTACCAGGGATGGAAAAGCCTTTTGGTGAAGAAATTTTCCCTAATATTTAATATAATCCACCTCTGGTGCAACTATAGACTATTTCCTCAGGTCCAGTCCCTTGTTCCCTGGGAGCAGAGCCCAACTCCCCCCTGGCTCCCCCCTCCTGTTGGGGAGTTGCAGAGAGTGAGAAGGTCCCACCTGAGCCTTTTTTCCTCAAGGTTGAGCCCCCCCAGCTCCCTCAGCTGCTCCTGCTGCTCCAGACCCTTCCCCAGCTCTGTTCCAACTTCTCTGGACACACTAAAGTAAAGATACTTGCAGAGGAAATGCATCCATGAAACTGTGGACATTACTACTTTGCTTACCATTTTCTGTGGTTTTGTATTGTGAGTCCTGCAAGGGAGATGGTTTTAATTTGTGCATCTATTGACTGACTCCATATCTTGTTTTCATTAATAATAGTATTAATAACGCTCCTTGTCTGAGATGTACCTGAGAGCAGACTTTATCCACAACAGGCAGACCATGAATGGGTATTTTTACTTGTTCTCCCTCCTGGGTCCCATGGAGCTGCTGAAAAGGGTGAAAGCAAGGCAAGACGTAAGGAAGCCAGATGGGAGACATTGAGGCAGAGATTCCCAGAATAATAGATAACTTCAGGAGCATTGCAAAGCCCTCAAAGCACTTTCTGAGATCCTCTAGTTTCTAGCAGAAATTATTGGCTTGTTGCAGGAATTACTGGGTGAAACCCCTTTCTTGCAGTGATGTTAATGTAGGGACAGATGCTCCCAAGGGTTCTTCACAACTAAGGAATCCAAAATCCACTTAATACAGCTGTGCTTAGCCCAATGTTTACTCATAATAAAACATCATTAGGGGGACCTAGCCTTGCATTAGCGTTGGCTTTGTTCTGATGAAATCTGGCTGTACAAAGAGTGTTTGCAGAGCCGCTCTGGCAGAAACACCGGCTGCTCAGCGCTGCCAAAACGTGCTCTGCTTTACAGGCGAGGTCCTGCCCACGCCTGGGGAGCACTGAGGTGATGAATAAATTCACGACTTGCCGGAGAAACAGCTTATACTTTTCCTTTTTTTGCACCACTGTGCAGAAAAGCCAGCTGGAGGCTGCGGCCAGCGAGGAAGTCTGGGGTCACTCCTCGCTCTGGGCAGTGTGTTGGCCGTGGTGTGTGATTGTAACGTAGCTAATAGAGCATCCAGCGTGGTGACCCACCTGGCCTGCTCCTGTGCAGGTAGCAGGGCTAGGTCAAGACAGCAGAAATTCACTATTCCCACCTCAGCTGTTCTGGCCTTGCTAGATTTCTCCATTTTTGCGACCTCCTTCAAAGCTTTTGTTGCCTCAGTTTTCCTCACTCAAGGAAAAGAAAAAAAAAAAAAAAAAGAAAGTCTCTTAGCTTGGTTCCAAAAATCTTTCTCATGATGATCTTTAATGTTGGTAGAGGTCTATTTATATTTGTGTTAACTACTTACATAGTTTATCTTAGGTCTATTAAAAGTAATTAATATTCTAAGTGTAGGAATGCTCACATAGGACATGATTCTCTTTCTGTTGAAATGAATGAAACTGAGTGATTTAGACAGGTCTTCTGAGAAAAAAAAGGGAGGAACCTGCACATGCATTCCTTAAAGATTGCTTTCAAATGGAAGGGGCCAAAACAAACCTTACAAATTGCACATTCTAGACATGGACAAAAGGATGCACCTACTTGCAGAACGGAAAGCAGAAGCTATTCAGCAGCATCAATAACTAAACATGGGGAAGGAGGAATGTAGAGAAAGTTTATGGTGGATTTTGACAGGTGAAATGGTTTCCCACATTTGAGACTGCGGGAAGAATGTGCTGTTCTGAGATCTCTGTCGGCTGTGAGTAGTCAGAATCTCAGAATCTCAGAATCACAGAATCATTAAGGTTGGAAAAGACCTCCAAGATCATTGAGTCCAAGTTGTGACTGTTCCCCACCTTCTCAACCAGTCCAGAGCACTGAGTGCCACGCCTAGTCATTCCTTGGAACCTCCAGGGATAGGGACTCTTCCACCTCCCTGGGTAGCCCCTTCCAATGCCTGACAACCATTTCAGTGAAGAAATTCCTCCTGATGTCCAACCTGAACCTCCCCTGGTGCAGCTTGGGGCTATTTCCTCTTGTCCTGTTGCTGATTGCCTGGGACAAGAGACCAACTGGCCAACTGTAGCTTCATCCTAAAGCGCGTAGGGAGAAGGTTTAAACCTGAGAATTGATCATTTAAAGGAGAAAAAGGGATTATTTGTTTTAGGGAAGCATGAAAGAGAAAGTTTTTCATAGTTACGCAGCCTAAGAATAACATTGAACCAATTCTGAGGAGATTTTGGAATATACATTTAAATGTGCAAAACTTGTGTCTTAATTACTGTGTGTTCTGCTTTGCATATTTTAGGTTTTATTCACCTGATTTTCAGAGTTGCTGAGAAGCAGCAGAATCCACTACTTTGAGCTGAAGCTGAGAGACATCAGTACTGCAAGATTAATGGGGTAAAGCATGTCTGAACTGGGGACATTTCCAGACAAGGGGTCTTGGGCATGTTAACTAACAGATACCTGCAGCACGTCACAGAGAGACCATCCTGAGCTCTCTGTCCTCCTGAGGCAACTAGAAATGTGCCCAATGCGGCCAAGATCACTGGGATGTAGTAATAAATACTGTGCATTTTTTTTTTTAAGTGTACACACAGGAGATTCTCTGAAGCAATGAGAGGGCTGGATCCAGCACATGGTGCAGCAATTCACAAGGAATCCATTGTTGAAACCTTTTAATGTTAATCCCGGGCTTTCTTGGGTTGCCTCCATTTTGCCCCTGGACTTTTTTTCAGTAAACCTCTTAGCATGTCTCACGTCCACTGGTGTCTTCTTGCCCACAAGACATCGTGACGTTACGCGTTAAAAATAATATCACCTAACATCCTTCACTCAGCCACTATCACCACTGATAAATCTTACATGGCAAATGTTAAATATTTTATTTAATGGAGAACTTCCATTCACCCCTGCCCATGGATGATGCTTCTCCCTCTATGAAGAATGATGGCAAACATTTCTGACAATAATTAATTTTCCGTTAATTATTTTCTATTTCTGTACAGTGTGCTCTTTTCATTCTAGCTCTCTAACAAATTTAGCGTTGAGACCCCTTCACCCTTTCCATCGATTCAAGTACAAGGTTCCATTCTTCATTAAGGCTATTTTAAAATCTGCAAAGAACTGTTTTCCAGATGTGGATATGCACAGACAGTAATTGCACTTCATGATCACTTCCAGCTGCCCCAAATGCCTGCCAACAAATTCCCATAAGGAGTGCATGTTTTGTGCTGCAAATCAGGGAGAACATTGTAAAATGATAATGTGTTGCACACTGCAGTACCTACAAGAGTTATGGACTTTATAACTGAACTAATTGGAATTAGGCTTTACTTTAAAGGTCAAGAAAGTGACAAAGAAATTCAGTCTTAGTAAATTAATCTGTTGGGTTGTTTTTGAGTACTATCAAGTACCTGTTTGATAATGTTACTTTTTTTTTTTTTTTTTTTTTTTTTTGTGAATTTTATATTTGAATACCCTGTGAACGTCTTGCAAGCTTATATAGCATGGATATGGCTATGTCATGTTTTGAATTTGGGCATGTAATCAGATACCACATATTCTTTTACCGAGCAAAACATTTGCCTCCTGAAACTGTTCTGGTGTGACCAGAACTTACAGCTATGGATCACATGTTCTTCTGGTGTTAATAGCCTCAATTTCATTGATATCAGAAGAGATACGTACACACTACGTATATGTACAAACTGAATTCAGTCCTGTAATTTTGTTATTTTAACAATGTAATTTTTAAATAGGTGTTTATATAGTTCCATAGCAGTTTTCTCCCTTTTTACTTACACAACCTTATGCTTCTTGGCTGAGACACAGTATTATGAAAAAGGACCAGCAGAAGACACCACTTACAACCTCAGCGTGAATAATAACCCCCTGACCAACATAGCAAGTGCTTTAGCAGTCTTCAAAAATAATAATGGTAAAAAACCATTCTGAAATCATCAGAAGAGAATTTAAAAATCTACCATGTAACACCTTCCTGTACTACTCAAAAGCCTGTGGACCCAATAAACAAGCCCTTCCAGTGCTCTGTATGGGCTACTCTGCTCTCTGTTGCAAAGCTTGACCATGATCCATATCCTTGGAGGTAAAAAATGTAGAGTCACACTTCCAACCACTTTCCAAGCATTGTGCCACCAAACTCAGCTTTCCTTTTATCTTTTAGCAGCTGAATTAGGAATTTGGCTTTCCTCTGCAGCAATATAAGGTGTGGAGAACCACCACACACCAAGACCCAGAGCAGAAGAACCCTGACTGAAAACCCTGGCCAGGTGAGTCCATGATTTTTTTTTTTTTTTTGGTAAAAGGATAGGTATTTTATATTCTATACTGAAAGGAGG
This sequence comes from Pipra filicauda, assembly GCF_003945595.2. Lineage (NCBI taxonomy): Eukaryota > Metazoa > Chordata > Aves > Passeriformes > Pipridae > Pipra > Pipra filicauda. The sequence goes on along the minus strand of NW_024104327.1, from coordinate 557,530 downwards.
TTTGCATAGCTGATTTCTTTGGGGCCTCTACTGGACAACCTTGACTGAAATGCCTCCTGAAGTGCATATGTGATGTATCAGGATGGAACAATAGGCACTTCCTTCCGTGTCCACCAAGCTACAGTGGGCCTAATTCTCTGTACACACATGTATGCCTGTGAAGAATCTTATCTCTAGTTCCTAAGGACATAGTGTAGGTGGTTCTTGTGACTTCTTGTGGAGTAACTCCTTATGTTTCATGAAAGTAGAAGAAAGTGCTCTAAGGCCTGGCTGGCTGGGGTTCTGAGCAACCTGGTCTAATGGAAGGTGTCCCTGCCTATGGCAGGGGGCTTTGGAACAAGATGATATTTAAGGTGCCTTCCAACCTAAACCATTATGTGATTCTATTAAAGCCAATAGTCATTCTTGAGTCAGTTTTGCTGATTTGCCAGTGATCTTCAGTTTCTACTACCTTACCTTTTTTTTTTTTCCCCCAGTGAAGATGTGGATTGGAATCTTACAAAATTAAGCTTCTGAGTACAGATGTTCTTCCCTTAGTTAGCTCTCCTTTTGCCACCTGCTTAGGTGTAGTTCCTACATACCCTGGAGATCATAAGTTGAAAACTACTCCATTGACTGAGTCTACTCTGCCTCACAAGTTTTCATCTCTTTCTACAAATACATTAAAGCCTTACTACAAGTTTATTCAAGCTGCAAATCTGTTCTGGGAATTAACTCCCTAGCAATTTTCTGTGGGCATGGTTACAGAGTTCAGGACTCCCATTAACAAGGAACTGAGAAATGAGTTGGACATCATGGTGCAAAGGTGCTTTCTGTGTGATGTAGATGCAACATTTGTGTAGGATGTCCCAATGACTGTTCCTGATGAATATACATCTGAATACATTGCTAGCTGAATGAAAAGTCTTAGTAATAACACAAAATTATATAGCTTAAATGACAGAACTGAAATTAGGAAAAAAGGTAGGTGAAAATTAGGCTCCTAAACCCCCATTTATTTCCCCTCACAAAAGCTGGTAAATTTTCTAAACCTGGTGAGCATATGGCAAGCCCTGTCCATGCAAGAATTACAGGGTACAAGACTCATTTGAAAATCATGTCCAAGTTAGGCAATATAAATTCCCTTAGGTTTCCTCAGTGCGGTACCAAAAGCAGCTTAAGAAAAGGATACAATTATACCACAATAAAGTTAATCAAAATCTGTAGACCAAATAGGCAGAAACATGGCACCAAGCCTGTCAGAGTTCAAGGAGCATCTGGATGATGCTCTTAATCATATGGTTCAGTTTTAGGTAGTTCTACAAGGAGCAGGGAGTTGTACTTGATGATCTTGTGGGTCCCTTCCAACTTGAGATGCTCTGATTCCATGATTCTATGACTGTGTGGTTCATTGCCCATAAAACACAATCAGAGGGGTTAATGTGGTACTTTAGAAGAAAACAGGTAAAGGAGAGGAGATGAAGAAGACTGTAGGAGGGTTAGGTACTATTCAGAATTCTGCTATGAATCTTTCTCTGTTTCAGTTTCTCCACTGCAAGCATCCCCTCATCCATGTGACCATCTAAAGGTAACAAAGGGCTTGTACAGACTCGTCAGTGTTAAAATTGGAAGACTCCTGTCCTTCCAGCTCAGTGCATGGGTGGCGTGGGATTGAACCAACCTGAAATACCTCGTAGAAATATCCCATGCAAAGACAGAGGTGTCTGTGGAAAAATCTTGATTACATTATCTCCTGCTCTCATTAGAGCATGCAATACCATAGCATTGACATTTACTCATTGGAACATGGCCTGTTCCCCCGAATGAGAACAAACCATGGGGTTACAAGTGTCACAGTCAACATCCTAAAGTGCACAGAGACTATCATGGCTAGGCTTCGCGAACGAAGACTTGGGGACAGAGACTAGAGTCCTTCCTATGAAATCACTAGACTTTTGAGTCCTTCTTTACACAAATATACACTCACAGACCCACCCAAAGGCATTATCTCAACTCAGACAAAACACCTCATTGTTCTCTTATTTTCCTGAAGCCTTTCATTATCTTCAATAGATTATACGTTAAAAAGAGGCTATTTTTTCCATTACAAATGTGAGACCTTAATAATAGAAAGAAACCCCCTTCCCTGCTGGTGCAAAAAACCTCTTCCAATGCTAAAGAAGTCAAGGCTAAAATGTAGATGTCTCCATCTGAGATGTTCATCTTTGATTCATTTTGGTCCAAAGTCAGTGGTGAGAGGTTCTGAATCATCAGATTAAAGATTAGAAGTGTTGTCCTTTGGGGTGCATCCAGGAAGCAGGGTGAACAGATTTTTACATTTGATAGCTGTAAAGTTGACCACCTACATCCCAAGCTAAGTTTCACAGATAGAAGAAAGTGGTAGATTCCACCAGAAGCTCCTTCAGGCCCCCAAGGACTGATGACTCAAAGTAGGCAGTGGGATGTTTGATGACACAGATGTGGCTCCTCCAGTTGTTAAATAACTAGTGCAACATCTCTGGCAGCTTCAGCAAGCACTGGTCATGGCTGGATGCCTGATTTGGAGCCCAGTGTGATGTACAGGCTTTCAGCTGACTATCTTCTGGATTTTATGGTGATCTCTGTATCTGAATGTGACATTATAAGCCTGACAATGCAGCTGCAGCAATCCTTTCTCACCGTAGGTGGAAGTCTCTGGCCAGAGCAGCCCTGTGGGCAGCACTTGCCACTCTCTAGACAAAAGAAAGTTCCTTTCTTACTGTGGTATTTGTCTTGGTAGGTGGCAAATCACTTGTAGCTGGGCACGGGGAAAGGAATAGTAATCTTTTGTTGTAAAGTTTTGTTATAACTGTGCCTGTATGTGCTCTAGGGTAAAACTTCATCAGCAATATTATTTTATTGGGCCTTCATGAACAATCCTTCATTCACAGCCGTCCCACACCCAGACGTTCACACATGACTAAGGTTCATAGCTGAAGATACTTGTTGATGCACAATTCATCAATGACTCTTTTCAGCAGTGAGTGTCTCTCATGATGGATTTTTTTTCCTCTGCTCTCCAGCTGACCCAGCACCTCTGTTATCCCGGTGTCTAGCCCGGGGTCTCTTGGTTTTCTCCTCTCCCTTCTGTTTAAACATATCTGTTTCTTAAAGCTAGGGCTTATTGAAATTTCAGGAGGAAAGAATTCCTGCCAAGAAATACAGTTTTGTCAAACCCAATTTTCAGCAAGAGAATGTCAGCTGTATGTACGTGCATACACAGAACTTTACCGGTGAGAAATTCAAAAGAAAAAAACCATTTTGAGTGATCATTTCAAAACATGATGAAATATTGTGTTACAGCACAACTTAAACTGACATTTTTTTCTTTTCAGTAAAAGTCCCCCACATTTTTTAAAAAACCATCATTTTGGTTTGAAACATCAACCTGTGATAATTTTCCTTTTGGGTTTTCTTGGAAACTGCTCAAGTAAGTGAATTTTTTTTAAAGCCTACATTCAGGATTTTTTTTTGGGGGGGGGGAAGGTTTTTTGACTTTCTCTATTTCTAGTTCTCAGACCCAGTCTCAGGATTTGTCATACTGTCCATGTATAGAGCTACTTTTCTCTACAGAGGATTTTCCTGTATCTTCTACTCAATGTAACTAATAGTAAGGGGAGTATTTTATTTTACACTCACCTAAAAAGGGGAAAGTAAACGATTTTGTTCTGGTTGTTCAGAATACTGACACAGAAAAAAAACAGCAAATCCTTGTGCACCTTAGATATAGCCTCAAGAGACGGAGATTTATCACTGGCTCAAACACTCTTCCTGCAAAGTGCAGGGGATCTATCTCAGTGGAAGGACCATTTTCAAGACCTAACCTTTACAAGGTTGATCTTCAAAGCATGCTGCAGCATCACAGGGATTCCTCTGCTGCATTTCCACCTCCCCCACCTGCACTTCTGATCATGCCCCCGCCAGCTCTGCTCACTGCAGCGCTATTGTACAAGCCCTGCCAGTCTGCAGGGCTTTGCCAGGATTGCTGCCTCCATCCAGAAAACAACTGTGACCCTTTGTAACCAGCCTGAAAGCCCTGCGAGGCTGTTGGTTTTAAAGGGGAGTTTAGATAATAGTTGTGAGGACTTTTGTGATAAAGCAACCTCCAGTTGCTGGTAGTAAAACAGCAGGGCTCGTGTGTTCTCTTGACCTTTCTCCCAGAATAGTCAATATGTGTAGGCTGTCAAGCCTATTGAACTGTGTGCCAGTTGAGAGGCTGTTTCATATACTCAGCCTTTTTTTCCCAGCTTGAAAACCAAAAACTGGAGAGACCTAAGGATCCCCTCAGATGATTTCTGCGAGGTGCTGTGTTGCAGCAGTCTTCCACAGCAAGGTATGTGAGGCTAATGCCCAAAATAATAGCTCTCTAGCCACGGTGAGAATCGTACTTACCACTCTTAAGCCAAAATCAATAGCAATTTTTTTTTCCCTTAGCTCAAAAGGACAAAACTGTTTGTTCCGCCACCACACCAGCAGGCCATTCCTTGAGATGAGCTGCTTCCATCAAAGGCAGCAGCGCCTGCAGAAACAGAATTAACTTAAGTTCACTAGCCTCTAATCATAGAAGGATTAGGTAATTCTATCTGTTCAAAGTGGATAAACAGTTTCAATTGCCTACCATGGTAAGTGGGTCTGTTTTAAATTTAGAAACCTTTCATTGCCTTGGGATAGTGTCTTTCTCGTGACCTTGAAAGCAGAAAAATCCGTTTTGAGACCTTGCCCAAGTTTTGATTCTTCCTCATGGGATGATACTCTTATTGCTGAGAAGGTGGACATTTTTGCCAAGTGCTATGTCTCTATTAATAAAAAAAACTATCTATAAAGTTCGTTGGACTGTATGTTTGACTATTACTCCCTCTAAATCACAGTCTTCTCGTGCACACTGATTCCATCCCAGGCTATTGCCAGGGTGGTTATGGCTGAATCTGAGGCTCCAGTACGAATCTGCACAATAGTTTTTGAGAGTGGGATGAAGGTGGAAAGAAAAGGGTGGTGGAGATATGGGGCATGTTAGAAGTGAGGCTGGAGACAGTGTGGAAGGCAAGGCTGGTAGCAGATTTTGATGGACTAAAGCCTTAATGGGCTACCTTGCCCAGCAAAGGGAAGCACACAATTTTTTCACAATCACAAAGAGTGTTACAGAATCTATTGTTTTCACCTGACATAGGTGCTGTTCAACTCTCAACTGCTGTGTTTTACAAGGATATTTGTATTTACATATGTTCATTATGACTCTATAATCCTTTTCTTCCTTCCTTCCTTTCTTTCTTCCTTCCTTTCTTTTTTTCTTCCTTCCTTCTTTTCTTTCTTTCTTCCTTCCTTCCTTTCTTTCTTTCTTTCTTTCTTCCTTCCTTCCTTCCTCCCTCCCTCCCTTCCTCTCTCCTTTCTTTCATTTCTTTCTTCTGCCTTCACCTGACACCAATTTGTTTTCCTGTCTGCTCCCCAAATCCTCATTCCCATTTCAACAGGAATCTCCCTCTGCACAGCTCATGCCAACATATTATTTTTTACGTCCAATCTTCTCTTTACATCCCTCTCTTTACTATACCTCTTCAAAAAATGTTAAATTGTCCTGAGTATACTGCTGATATTACAGGCCCCAGTATTTTGGGTGTTGTGCAAATGTGTCTAAGAAATGGCCTTAATCCAGGACTTTACAATTCAGAGAAATAAGAGAAATAAAGGATAAGAGGAAATAACGTTTTTACATTCCTGGTTGAGATAGGGAGCTAAGATACTTCCTGAATCAGGAAGCAGCTTATATCTCAGGAAGTGAGTGAATTTTATTGTTTAAGTTCTGTTAGAGTCTGTGGATCCTGAGTATGTATGTAAAACCTTTTTAACCGCTGCCTTAACCAGCAGCAACATGAATTATCTCAGGTAACACAAGGAGTATGGGCCTGAGTCAGGAACTCAGTCCATGATTCCAGTGACCTTATCAAGTTTATCCAAGATCACTTTTGGTTTGTCTTTTCTCTTCCCTTTGCTTGTATTTTCATGAACTCAGTAAACTCTTATTCTTGGTGTAAAGACACCTTTCCTCTATCATCTATCACCAGTGTTATTCTTATTATATTATTTATCTTTATTTCAAATATAGTTTTGTGAGATTAAAAAGGGAGAAAAAAGTGCAGTCAAGAATAACATCTGCAATCACAAAAACTGCACAGGTTTTCGTAATCAAAAAATTTATGACTCAGACAATGGATTTCAATTTAAAAATATAAATTATAATCCTACCAGGGATCATTTTTTACAGCACAAAAATACCCTTTGACACTGCTGTGGGTTTTTATTAAGGAGTTTATAAAAGAAAAACCTAAATAAATACAGCTGGTGCAAGCTACAAGCAGGACTGGATTGTAGATGACAAAATTACTCAGATAGATGGATTGTCTCAAAGGTCCCTTCTTGACAGAGTTTGTAATCATGATAATAGGGGAACTACACACAGGAGTATCAAAAAGAAACTGTGACTGGGGCAACGGAAAGAGATGTGGAACATAATCTGAAATTCTTGAGAGTCAGTAAAACCTGCAGGTGACACCAAGTTGAGCAGTGGCATTGACACTCAACCCTGGGCTGCTACCCAGAGAAGCTGTGGCTGTCCCATCCCTGGAGGTGTCCAAGGCCAGGCTGGACAGGGCTTTGAGCAACCTGGGATAGTGGAAGGTGTCCCTGCCCATGGCAGGAGGTGGAACAAGATGATCAGTAAAGTTCCTTCCAACCCAAACCATTCTATGGTTTTATGCACGTCCCAGGATTTGCTACAGGCTGATGCAAGTGGAATTATAGTGCTAAGTATTGTGTGCTGCAAGTGTGGTTCAAACACCTACTTGAGGTCTGTGCAACATATTTTTAACCTTTTTTTTTTTCCCCTGTTGCCAGTGATTATTTGTGTTACGATGCTTGTTTTCCACAGAAACAAAATTGTCTCTTCCTCCCAAAAAGTATATAGAACCCCATAAATACTGACATTTGAACATGTTTTCATGACTTTTTTTTCTGTTTCCTTATACTCTTATTTTCCTCTATCATCTACTATTTCACACTGCAGCTTGGCCAATCACACAGGTTTCACCCCAAAGAGAGAAAAAGGGTATGAGGATGATATACACGAACAAGGTATCTTAGCTTTTCCAAGAGAATGATAATAGGACAAACCAAAACTCTCAGCTATAGCTTGCTTTTTTGGCTGCAAACTTTTTGGCTTTGTCATTTTCCTAAAAAATCCATACTTTCTACAAAAGCAGTACAAGAGAGTACATCTCCTTGGACATCCTTGTCTGAATTAGCTCTGTGCCTCAAATTTTTGACTGCTCTGAGACAAATTTGTATCAAACCCAATTCTTTCGTAGTCACTTGTTCAGCCTTAGTAGCTAAGTTATTATTCCCTCTCACAAGTGGAAAATTCATGAGTGCCTTTTTTGTCTTTATTTCACTGTTTTTTTTAATAGGAGCCTCTTTCAAATGTACCAACTCTTCTAGAAAATAATAGAGAATATTACAAGTAGTGAAATAAAATGCTGTATTTATTACTCAGGTTCTCACACCTTATCCTGAAGCTCAGGCTCACTGGTGAACAGAAACAATAGGTTGGGAAAAGCTGTGTGTCAAGATAAAAACACCCATTTAAAGTTTGAATTGCAGACAATAGATTACTAAAGTGAGTTTCTTAGGAACCACATGAAGGGTCTCACATGCACAAACTACTTAGTTACCAAGGGAGAGAACAGCAAGAGTCAGAATATAAACTGTTTCTCACGTGATCTTAAAGCAGAAAGAAGGCAAAATTCACAGAATTGTTTTTCTTTCTAAGGTGTACTTTGTCTGTGTTACTCATATCATGTTAAAACTTTGCCCTTCTCTAGTCCCTGTAATGGAAAAATCTGAAAGCATTTTCCTGACAGCAACTCCAGACCATCTGTCTACAGAGATAAAATCATGCCTGAGACGCAGCTCATGTGTCTCTCTCCTGAGCTAGGACAGACTTTTTTCCCACCCTTCCCCTATAGGTCAGCTGTATTTGGGGGTAGCATGGATACTCCAGCATGGAAAATTACCCAGCATGTGAAATCCTCCCCAGACTTCAGCAATTTGAAGTATAATCCTCCACTATTTCCCCCCCAAGCTCCTTTGCCAAAGAGATGCAAGTCAGAGAGAGAGTGTCCAGGAGACAGTTCTCCATTACCTTGCACAGCTCCATACCACCTGAATGCTTACTCACCTGGCATACACCCTCACATTTCAAATAGGAGGTCAAAAATACTTCTTTTACCTCACTTTTTCTTTTTCTTTTGAATGGAGTCCATGTTCTACAGAAATAATCACCCATTAAACATCCACATCAACCCACAAGTGCAACGGGTTCTCCCACCCCAGTGAAACAACGGGACGTTCTTGCCCAAAGGGTCAACGTTCCTGCTCTACATACAGATAAATTATTTATTACCCTGCTCCTCTCCCCCACCCCCTGCAGTTGCATTGTATTTCATACCACACTCGGCACAAGCCGTACGAGGGTTTCTGAGTGTACATGTGCGTCAGGGCTTAGAGAGGAGCGCTGGATTTTCTAATACTAAAGGGCCCATTTCACGTTATTTATGGCCTCACTAGTGTCGAAACAGAGGCCTATAAATCGTAAGCATAGGCGCACTAATTCTAGCAACAGCAAGTTTTAGTCACATGTAATTAAAACATCCCAAAGTCTTTCAGCTGTAATGTATTTCCAAATGACACCGCTGGGACGGGGGGAAATGGGAAATGAAGGAATCAGCAGTATTTCAAAGCCACGGCCATTGTTAGCTTTTGGGGATCTGTACAGCCCTGGCAGCGCTCTCAGATATGCAGGTTTCTTGATGCTGTTTTCTGTCACATATTTTAAGGGCAATGTCATTGATTTCCGGAAAACAGCAGGGACATTCGGATTGCTGGGATGCCATCATGGACTTCAGGAGAGGAATCTGATGTCCACACTGAAAAATGCCAACAAATTCTGTGATGGCATCTCTGCCTGGATTAGATGCACTAGAGAGGAGAAAATACTTATTTTCCCTCACTTTTATCCCCCAAAGAGAGCTAAAACTGGGGCCTGAGACTTCTGTGAGGTTTGAGAAAGTCTTTGATCTTTTGCTTTTATTGTGATTTCTTGTAAAAGCTTAGGATTAGCTATTTTTTTTTATAGTCAAGGCAACGGGGTAAAGGTGATGCAATCTGAAGACAGCAGAATTTCAAATGCACGAAAGGGATTTGTTGTACCTAGCTCAGGATTAACCTGTGAAATTCAAGCTGTCATTGTTGCCAATAGGTTGGAAACACGCACCAGAAAGTAGAGCACGGCTCTTCACTGAAGAGTAGCTCACAGCCATCAGAAAAATAAACTGAAGCCAAGAGTGACAGCAATGTGCATTGCATGCAGTGTGTTGTTTGCTCTACCCAGCAGACAGCAGAAGTTTGAGGTTTATATGTGTGGTGGGAGCATTAGCAGCTGGATTGAAAGGGGTGCTCTCAATTCTGACACAAACCCCAAGGATTCAAAGACCACGTGCAGCTCAGGCCAGCCTGCATCCTCACCCGGGCTGGGTGAGGGGATCTGAGTGATCTGATCCCGGATGTTTTCTCTCTTAGAGAACATGTTAAACTTCCACGTTGCAGGGCACAAGCCAACCCACAACTATCTGGGACTGAAAAACCTCCCCTGTGCACACAGAGCTCCATTCCAGACATCCCAGCTCCTTTGAAACACCTGTTAAAAAACAGTTTACAAAAGCCAAGGGCTGGCTCACTGGAGCATTAAACTGATCCGGTGTGACAACTCCTATGCTCTTTTCTAGCCTGGATCCTCAGGCAAGAGATGGTGCTGGCTATAGATCACAGAAGAGAGTGACCAGCCAAGCCATGCTGCTTCTGGCAAAACGTTGAGGCAAGCCCTGGACTAGGAGCAGCACTGGCTTGTTTGCAGCTGGGAAATCGTGCTGGGAGTGGTAAACAGGATCCAGCCCTGAGAAGACCTTATCCTTGCCAATCCACCAGTCAGGTTGTTTTTTGAGGGATATGTTGCTCAGTCTGCATCAAATTTTCTGCTATTGCCTAATTTTAGTAAGAAAGAATAATTTAAGAAAAGAAAATATTAGTAACAACAAGGAGGATGAAAGGGGAAATATTATTTTTGTGGCCAAAATCCCTGGCTTGCAGATTTCCATGCTGACTTGTTCTCCTTCGTTGTTGTTCTGTTCTTTTCTTCAATCACTCCCTGTATTTCTTATCAGCAGGTAATGAGCAGAGGCTGACACTTTACTGTAGGAAACCATCTCTTTAAGGAGGTTAAAGTAAATGCAGAGCTGATCGCTGTGTAGTTGGACTGAATTTGCCCTTTGAATCCAACTTTGGTAGTGGAAAGGCAAAGCATTTCTGTGGCATTTCTGCTATCTTGCAGACTATCCTAAAGCACACTCCCACTAGATCAAATCAGTGGTCCATCCAGGGCTTTGGAGGTCAGACAAGACCTTCTGGGGCAGGAGGTGTCTCTGGGAATAATGGAGCCAAGTTGCTCTGTTGAGGGGAGTAACCCATAGCAAGAGCTTGGGGGCAAAGAGTATACAAATGGGGTGGTGCATTGAGTCAAGTTAGAGGGACATAAAATGCAGTCAGGACCCCAGTGTCACCAGACTAGGGAATAAAAGACAAAGTGCAAAGAGTTCCTTGGATATTCTTGTGTTTTTGAGAAAAAAACTGGTCATTTCAGTCAAAATTCCAATATTTGAGGAGAAAGGAGGCTTTATTACTGTTATTTACAGTAATGAGAAAGGGCAGCATTTGAGGTGGGCTAAGGAACTTGGTCAGAGTAAACAGAGCAGGAAAAGGGCTTTTATATTGTGGTGCTTTTATATCCTTGTGATTCATAATCCTACATGGGCTTCTCTAGCTCTGAATCCTCTTCGAAAAATTTGCAGGGTTTGTTTGTGTGTGAGGTCACACTGAGATGTCTTTGCATGAAATTGCATAGGACAAGGGCAGAGATGAAGAATTCTACATTTCTGAACTCAGTGGCTTTGGCTGGGCTGGAAGCAAAAGTTCAGTGAACCCTTATGGGGATAATGCATATTCCTAAATTCCTAGAGGACTGAAATTTTCATGAAATATGCTCGGTATTGCATTGTCATCCCATTTGATGGGCAGAATAATAACAGCAGTGTGTTTCATTTACATCAGGAGATAGATCACAGCTCCTTTTATACTTAGGCTCCCTTTGCTTCTCCATGTCTCCAAGTGCCTGTTTACGGAAATGCTGCCAAGGTCTTCTCAGCAGTCAGCATTTTGTGCTTTGGTGTTGATACTGGTGAAGCATCACAGTTACATTTCGCACTCCGAAACCCATCGAAACACTGTGCCAGCTTACAAAAACTGCTAAGAGCAGCTTGAGATCCAGCGAGTAGGATTTCTGCGGCCTCAGGGTAGTCATGTAAAATGTAGATGCTTTGATGTTTGCTAAGTGGCTTGGTTCCTTTTATAGGTAATAAACATATTCTGGTTAATTGTGTGGTTCTTAAGACAGTCACAGACAACCATCACAGAATGGTTTGGCTTGGATGGGACCTTAAAGATCATCCAGTTCTAACTTTAGGCACTGGAAGGGGCTCTAAGGTCTTCCTGGAGGCTTCTCTTCTCCATGATGAACACCCCCAGCTCTCCCAACCTGTCTCCAGAGCGGAAGGGCTCTGCTCCTTCCAGTCCAGAAGGAGCAGCTTCTTGGACTCCTCTGGATGAGTAGTCTACAGCCACTACAAGAAGAGCTCCATTAGTTTAGATTAACCCCCCACTATGACGTGGTTAAAATTAGGGCAGCATAAAAAATTTCTGGATGCAGGAATTAACTCCATTCTGTCTTCAAAGTAGAGAGGACAATCAGATCAAGTAGAAACAAACAAAAATTTTGTTGCTTTTATATGTAGAACATCTTCGGCAGAAGCTGAAGTTTTAAGATTCTTTAAATGTGTTTTCCGCTTCTAAGTCATTGAATTCTCTCAGTGAGAGAAAGAAGATACTTACTTTCTTCTTGACTCTCAATTTTTCTGGAAGATAAGGTTTTTGTTTCATTCAGAATTTTTTGGCAAACCTACATTAATTATAATGAATTAGACGAATTTCTAAATTTGTCACAAAAGTAATGGGTGTAAAAAAGAGCTCATAGAAGCTAACAGATCCTTAGCCCTGAAATTTGGGCAGCTTGTGTTCATTCATGTGCTAACTCAATCAGACTTCTACATGGATTAAAGTCAGTGAGAGAAACACTGGTGCTGAGTCTTTCATTCAGCAGACCCATTTTACACACACACACACATATACACAAAAAGCATCAAAAAACTTCCAAACAACCAACGAAATAAATACATGCAAGATACAACCCCACTCCTCAAACACAGTGGTGAAAAAAATAATCACTAATTGTACTTTGTGACTTCAGCTGCTTTTGGGCTAACTTTTGAAGATCTGGAACCTGGTTTTTTTTTTGTTGTTGTTTTTTTTTTTTTTTTTTTTTTTTTTTTTTGTTATGCAGTAGTGAATTGAGAACCAGATTTTTTTTTTCTCCGACAAATTTTACCACAAAACAAGCAGTGGAACTAGGGAGAGGAGGCACAGAGGCAGGATTTATTTAAGATCTGTAATCTCGTATCTAGCTTTCCTATCATTTGGATGCGGAAATAATACTAAGCATTAAGTGTCTAGCAAATCTTTATTCACACACCTACAGTTAACTGCTGATTATAAGGTTTTCCTTGTTTGTCTTTGTTGAAAACCTGCATGCCCCACTCCAGGATGCATTGCCCTGGAGATGTGCTGATGGGGACACCTCAGTGCTCCATTTTTTGGTGTCCTTGCTGTATGGCCTGGAAATCAGGGTGCCAGATGTCTGCTGCTGAGTGCTTGGCTTTTTATTTTTTTTTCCCCTCCTTGCGTTTCATCACTTAGCATTTTTAGTTGCTAAATGTTGCGGAGACAGCTTTTTCAATTTGAAAAGTGACAAACTCTGCAAAATGAATTCCAGCACTTGGAGAACATCAGCATCAATCTCCAGTACTTGCTCACTGACTTTGCAGGATGGGCTTGTTTTTTCCCTTAAACTGACTGCTTTGATCTATTTGACTCCAAAGGAAATAAACAAAACAAAACGCCAACCAAGAACATTCCCATCCAATGACATTTAGGAAAAGGCATGTGTCCAAACCCATTCCTGAGTCCTGAGCAGACCATCAGTGGACTTGAATCTGAGATGGGGTGTGGTCGTAGGAGAGTTAAGAGAATTTGCTATGGATACAGAGTTTTTATTGAAGGTTGCCAATGCTTCTCTAAACTGTAGTGTGGTTAGAAAGTCAAAAATGTCTGGGTTTGATGCATGTCTATCACTTTCTACAAAATCCTATGTGCTTTATGCACATTGTTTAATGTCTAGGAATCAGACAAATCATTGGTTTTGGTACTTCTTTAACATTAAACAAAATGGCCAGTATTGGCCTTACTATAAGAAATGAGAACTAGCAATGCACGTAGGACAGACCTGACAAATGAAATCTGAGATGCAAATAAATGTCCTCATTTCCAAGTACTGCTTTAAGTACTAATGAAAAGTGTTCTGAAAATGTAGGTTATTTTTCTTCTTGATATGGACTTACCTTTTATTTTGGTTTTCTCTTTAGTATGTAGATGAACTTGTACAGTCACAGGTAAATCAAGGCAGTGGCAAATCAGAATTATAATACTTGGATATTAATTATTATTTTTACTGTAGTAGGTTTAAGAATATCCAGTCATTTACCTAGGAAAAGTTTAAGAGATGTCTATATTGCAGGACTCATCTGTTAATAGTCAATCTGTTTTAATCTATAAATCACCTGATCAGAAGCTGAGATTAGACAAATTTAGATTAGGAAGCCAGAATTGGTCAATATGTAGTCTTGAAGGTAGGAAAAACTTATGTGAGGCTACAGTGGCTTCCTAATCCCTAAAAATACTTAGATTTAGAGGGGGATGTTATAATTCAAATAAAAGTTGTGGTGCTGTTATTACAAAGGAAGGCAAACGATGATTGTAATGCTCCTACATAGGCCCAGGCTCTATATCTGTTACTTTTTACTGATAATGACCATGGTACTGTGTAGCTGCAGCATTGGAAAGAGCTGTGGGAGCCTATTCCTAAAAGACACACAGGCACCACAGGGGAATTATTACTTAGGAGGCCGACGCAATTAACACAGTCAAAAACCCAAGCTGATTATTCCAAAAGTACATATGAGTCTGGGGTATCTTTTAGCAAGCTGGAGACAAGAGAAACTTCTCTGTGTCCCTGTCAAGACCAGGATGTTTTGCCGCCTTTCCTCAAAGCCCACCGAATCCACCATGTTCCCCTTTGTTATGGAGCTTTCTTATTTCAGCCTGTTGGCTTTAAGACACACATTCTGAGAGAGTAGAAGGAGGTGGACTCAGAAACCACAGGCAGGACCCTCATGATTTGTTTGTTGACCCTTGTTGAGTTGTCTCTGAAAGCTGGCAACTTCTGTGCTGCAGAAAGTCCCACATTTTAGAGATGAGCATCAGCACTGGGTGTTCCAAGACAAAGGATTGGAATTCAGTGACAGGTAAGGAGAAAAATAAAACAACACAACTCAACTCAACCCAACCCAACTCAGCTCAACAGCTCAAAACATTTTAACTCAACTCAACAATTTCCCAACACCCTCATGAAACAAAAACAATGAGCTCCATACTTCCCCTCATGGGAGACTCTGATGCAGGTAGCAGACACTGATGTCAGGTTGTAGCTGGAAGCCAACGCGTTTTTAAATCTAACTACCCAAAATCTACCTACCTAAAACTGTTCTAAGAGGCGACCCTGGGGGACAGCTCACATTTCTGGTGACTTATCAGGAGCTGTGTAGCAGTTCAAGACTACCTTCCTCGGGCCAATTCTGAGCACTGCCAGATTTTCAAAATAATTCCTAATGGTATAATTTTATTTGAATAAACAGTTTATTTTCTCAGAAGTAAAGATAACCAACTTTCTTTTATCCCAGATGAATTAACATTTCTCTTAACCTGGACTAGGTTAAGAGAAACTGCTTAAAGCAACAGATGATGATGATGATGATGATGATGATGATGATGACAGTGATGACAAATCTCAGTTTTGAAATTATTTTGGTTCAGTGAGAGACCTCCAGATTTTCTTTGCCCCACTCCACAGAGAAGTCTGTCTGTTTCTCAGGGCTCTGCAAATCAAGTGTGTCTTTGCCTGGTTGGAAGGTCACCCCTCTCACAACCTGACATAACCTCACAGGAGCCCTGCTAGAAAACACTAGTTCTTCAGGGGTCATAAACTGGGCTAAAGTTTGAGTAAATCCATGAAATATGCCAATTAACATGAATATAGGGAGATTTCTATTGCATCTTTCACCAGAGCAGTCTGATTTTCAGCAGGAAGGACATGAATATATTCTGAAAATCGGGTGCCATTTAAGTATTTTGTTGAGAAGACGAGACAAGAAAACAACTGTCATTAAAAGACTTGGACTCTGAAAGCTGGGATTGTGGAGCTTTAAGGAAGCAGAAAGAGCTATCCCTCCAACTCTCTGAATACTGCCTTTAATTAATGGATCAGATTTTTGCATTCTGTAAACACCAGTGTTATGGACTCACCGAGAGAAATAAACTCAATGATTAGGTAAGTATCAGTACAGGGTGATCTGTAATAAATTAAAATTTTACTATATAAAATATTTGATAGATTTATTTCTTACCTACTGATGAATGAAAATAGAACCCCTTTGAGATACAAAAATCCCTAAGTCGAACCTGAAAGAACCCATGTTTTTCTTTGACTTCATGGGAAACCTTTGACAACACTACCAAGAACCTGACCTATAAAACTGGAAATAAAGATGGAAATGTGATCTGTCGGAATTTGGAACACTTTTGAGCAGCTTAAGGAAAACCCCCAGTGAGGAGGGTCGAAGTTGAAAAAATACTTAGAAGAGGACACGTCTCTCCCAGTATTGTCTTCTGAAAATTGGACACGTAGATTAAAAGTTAGGAAGAAATTCCTGGTTGTGAGGGTGGTGAGGCCCTGGCACAGATGTCCCAGAATAGCTGTGTCTGCCCCATCCCTTGAAGTGTTCAAGACCAGGTTGGATGGGGTTTGCAGCAACCTGGGATAGTGGAAGGTGTCCTTCAAGAGTAGAACTAGATGGTCTTTCAGGTCCATTCCATCCCCAGTCTGTTATGCTGTGATTCTATGAATTCATCTGTATATGTCTCAGCTCCCTTTGCAGTCAGTGGCCACCCAGGTCGTGCACTGAAGGGATGACAGAGACCAGTTCTGCTCTTCCAAAACACCAGCACTTGGTCAGCTGCCTCCATCTCTAGGCTTCACTCACTAAACTCAGAAAGACGGTTGACTAAATTTCAGCATCTTCACTTTGCCTCCGAGAGACTTGCCCAGCTTTCCTACATGGAGAGAGAAATGTTATTCCCTCAGAGGGTTGTTCAAAGCTGCCTGCAAGACACCCAGAACTCAAAATCTCTCTCTTGTGAGTTTTCAGAAGACAGCCAGATGCCTAATGTAGATTAGCCAGCTAACTTTTAGGCGTGTAAAGATAGGTGAGTATGCCAAAACCAAATCACTGCAGCTCTGACCTGCATAGTTATATGTGATTCAACTGCAGCTGCAAAACTGTATTTGATTAATAGCTCTGTATTGCCAGAAAGTTGTTGAGGAGCAGAATCGCTTCATTTTAGTTGTTCTCCTCTGATCAGAAGGCTGGAGGCATGGATTTATAGGGAGAATTAAACGAATCATATCTATATGCATGCAGTGGAAGAGGCAATTAAGAGGAGTTAGGAGAAGCCAAACTTCAAGAGATTGTTAACACAGAAGGAGAACAGCAATTATTTGGCGTGATACCCGGGGTAAAGACAGCAGCAAGAGGATTCAATTAAGACAGAGAAAATGTGAAATTTGGGCAGACCTTGCAGGAAAATGTTCTGAGAAAGAGACCTATGGGGGTATGGAATAATTTGAGATCCCTGAAAAGAAAGATTTTAAGCCAGGCAAAACAGAATATCAGCAAATATTCTGGCGATAACTCTCACAAGAGCAAGAAAATTGCCTGGGCTGTCTGACTGGTTTCTTCTCTGTCTAAATTCCTTAATTTTGATTTCTTCTCCCTGATGGATTCAACAGGGTAAGTCCCTTTAGTAATGACCAGGTTACTGTGGTTCATTCGTCTTTGGCGGGTCCATAATTATTTTTCTGCAGTAAATGTCTGTGCACTGAGACAAACACACAAAAATCATCTGTACCCACAACCACACCTGCACTGGCTGTCACTGCAATAACAGCCTGTCTAGACTCAGCATTACCTCCAGACCAAACCTAGTCCTAGCCGATATAATGGTACCCTGAATTTATTTACCCAGGTGGGACACTGCAGAAGATACTCTTTTTGGTTGTTTAAATTCTTTTTTAGCATCTGGTCATGAGGGAACAAAAGATGTTGATATGTTGTCTACTTGCTGAGTGCTTGGCCTCTAAAAAGCCATTCATATGTCTGTTGTGCTAGTAGGCAATTTGGGTGCTTGAAAGCAGCTGTGTCAGCAGAGTCTCTGTTGGAAAATTGGGAAAGATATTCCCAAGGAGTGAGAAAATTAGGCCATAGAGACATTCAGGTGAAATATAATTCTTAATGAGATTTTCTGTGAAGCAGTGCAGTGTAAGTGGGGGACTTTCTAGTATCCCCCAATTAGCATGACATGGAAGTAAAGAGATGGAGTTCTGAGCAAGACCCCAAACTGTTTATGAACCTGGGTCTATTTCAGGAAATTCTTTTATCCAAAAAAAGACAGTTTTTGAAAGCATTCACACTGAAATGCTGTTCCACATGAAATGTTTCAATTCAGGAAATGCCAAAGCAATTCCTGTCAGTATTTTTTTTAGAAATATTTTGACTTTTATTTCAAAACATTTTCTTTTTAATTTAAAAATTGATTACAATAAAAAGGAAAAAAAAAGTTAAATAAAAGAACCCCTAAATACTCTCAGGACATAAGAAGATGTTTATTTTTGAAGTGAACAAATTCCTTCAAGTTGACCCCAAATGAAGCTGGTTATTATGCTTTTTTTTGGCCTAGCTGGAAATAATGGACATATTTTATAATAGATCTGCCCAGGATTTTCTCTTGGATTTCTTTTAGGCCACTGAACAGAAAAAAATAGAAAAAAAGATATTCTGTCTCTGCTGTGGAATGTGTTTCATGGAGCAGTCTTGCCCTCATTGGAGATGACACTGCATCTCTCTCTTATCTCTGTGACTAACTTCCAGACACTCAAATTGCCTCCTAACATATGGAAGATGTATGGGCAGGATTTTTCATACAAGCCAGACTGCAGCAGATGGGTGACAAATACAGCACTCTGTCTTTGATTTAACAAAAATAATCTACTTCACATTCATGGAGACTGCATGGTTTTCCCATGAAGTTTCTATGCAGGCTGACTTCTCTAAAGGGCCTGCTTAAATTTCAAATAATTTGTAACTTGATTATGCTAATTTTTTCTTCAGTCAAGGAGAATATAGTATATTTGATGCCCATTTCCTCTCCCTCGACCAGCTCTACGACATTCTGTGTTTTCCAGAGCAGCACTAGGGTCTCAAAACCAGAGAAAAATTTCAGTTTATCAGGTTTCTGGTAGAGCAACCACAAAGGTAGGCTGGAGAATATCCCAGGCTGGTTCATGGAGGACTCTATCACTCATAGAGAGCAGGAGATGCAAATGCTGGACTTTCTGCACGTGGACAAGTAGCTGTTCACCCCAAGGATGGCTCCTAATGAGCTCCAGCTGTCAAGACAATGCCATGGTTCAGCTTATTGGCCCATGCAGGATTGTGCCTGTCCTATGACTGTGGCGGTCACAAAAACATCTGGGTGTCAGTCACACGACAGCAACAAATCTGATGTGCTACTGTCACTCAGGACACGACACCGAGTTTCATGTATTCAGAGGCATGAGAGGCACTGAGAGGCCCATAAGCGACATCTGTCTGAAGAGCCATATGGTCCTGGCCTCCGAAATTCAGTTACAAATGCCTGTAAGATGTGTATAAGCCAAGGGCAATGAAAGTCTTTCAAGCTCAAGTTACATGTGGTCACTCCAAATCCCGATTTCATGGAGCAGTTTTTTCTCTCTTTACTGTGGCTGTTCTCACACCCAAGCAGTGAGACAAACTACTTTTCAAGATGTATAGAAAAAAAGGGGAAAAAATGTGTAAAATAAAGGAAGATAACACCCAAGTTTATCCACCTGTGCTGGAAAGTGGGCACCATGCAAGGACTCTCGGGCTGAAGGGATGCTTTCCCCATGTCTCAAACAAGAACAGAGCCCACCTCTGTTCACTCTTGCTGGTGCTGTCAGCATTGCAGAGCCAACCCATTTCACAAAATGAGCCTTTTCCACTGTGCTGCCCTCTGTGTTTTATAGGTCTGCTCCCTCCCACACTAGTGAACTCATTTTCTTTTCAGGCTCCTCCGTGCAGCCACACACATTCCTCTGCAGAGCAAGGGCAGGGAGGATTTTTTTTTTTTGTTTAATTTTCTGTGCTGGGCTGCGCTGAAGCAGCAGGCAGATGGACTGCAGCTCTCCTCTGTACACCAGGTGGCCTCAGTGGTATGTGCTTCAGCCCTGATTACCTCAAGGTGCAACCATCACTCCTGCCGATATCCTTTTTGTTTGCCATGATCTGAGCACGTTTACAGTGCAGTGAAACAGAGCCAACAATCATGCAACAGGAGAAAATATAGGAGATAAAACACATGCATGGATGGGATTGATATCAGAAGGCATCTGTTAAACACACATAATATTTATATGAAACAGCTCTGCAGACAATGAGTACTGCTGTGTTGTAGCTACCTGGAGGGACAGGGAGTTGTTATATTCTTCTCTTAGAATAAAGTTCTTGAAAAATAAAAGCCTCAGCCACTGGAAAGCATTTTACATGTTGCCTCATAACGATTTGTTCATTAAGGAGGAGATGCAGGAACCAAGAGGCGACTGATAAACTGACTGCATGGGAAACTGCATCAGGTCTCAGTGAGAGGCTGATTGTTCACGTGGAGGGAAGCTACTGGTAGAATTTCTCATCTCACTGAACTGATTTAATATGTACACAAAGCAGGAATACACTGATGAAATTTGCTGGCGACATGAAGTCAGAGGACGCTATCAGTGCAATGGAAAACTGTGAGTCACAGAAACTTGGCAAGGTTCAGTCGTGCAATATGTAGGTTGTCCACCCATGGTGGCAGTCATCTGACTAAATGTAAATTTCTGTGGAGGAGTTACTCACCATGAATTCTCTTTACTGTTAGCAGTGATAAAAGCACTTTAAACATTCTATCCGTGTCTTCTTAAAATAGATATCTAAGGTACATTTAGAGGGCTTTGCACTAAGTGTGGCTATCACTCATTCTTGATGGTAAGGACTCCATAAGGAGTCCAAGTCAGCTACAGATGCATGAACTGCGCTCATCTAGATATTGCAAAATGAAGCACACTTGGCTTTAGAGGAAAATAATAAATTCTCTGCAAGCTGATGCTGTGGCCATGGGGAGGGATAGAGGAGGGGCAGCTTACACTCCTCAAGCATGGAGACCTCTGATCTTATTTTCAAATTGGAAAAGAAACAAATAAAAAATTAGAAGGTAAACTGTGAGCCTGGGATTTTTCAGTCAATGTATTTCCTGTACTGGAAGTCTTACCATGAGACAGAAATATATGGTGCCCAAATTTCAACAGGGGCAAGTACTGAGAGTGTTTGTGATGATGAACGGGCAGTGACTCTCACTTCAGACAGGACTGAGGTAGTGTGGTCAGTTGGCAAGTGGCTCGAGACTCAACTCCAGATGAACTGGTGGATATAATAAAAACAAAGTTGGAGAGCCTGAATGGGGTGTATCAGCCTGAACTATGTCGACTGAGAAAGCTGTTCCTCATGAGGCATTCACTGCTGGAGCACAGGGAAGGAAAAGGAAGGCAAGGCAGGGCAAGGGAATGCAAGAGAAGGCTGTAGGGCTCTCCAGATGAAATCTAGGATTTCTTTAAGAAGATTAGCCCTCAGCCTGTAAACCACCCCTCAAATAGTCTCTTTTTTTTCTCAATATTATCAAACCTCGTGCCACGTTTTCGCTCATTTTTCTTGAGCTGTCTCCCCACATTCCGTGCAAGCTGCATATCTCCTTAGTAAATCTCCTTGCTTCCTCCCCTGCCATGCCTGTAGTGTCCTGGTCAAGCAATGTCTAAGACCCTTAGCTTTCCCATTCCTTGTACAATTTTTTTTAGATTGCTAAAAAAGCTTCCAACCCCCTTCTCTGAGTGCACGAGGATTAACTGGGCCCAATATGGGACAGGGGTCAGTGCCCCATCCTACAGATTGACCTTTCTCCTCCTTTTTTTCCCTTCCTTATTTAGTCTTCCACAAATGGGAGAGGAACTGGAATGCTGAGCAATCAGAAGAGCCATCAGGATTGCAACTGCTTGCCAGGATGGAGGGATACATGACTGGAGAGACAGAAAAATCACAGAGAGATCTGAGAGAGGGAGGCAACGAGGAAGTTAGATTATCAACACCTAGAATTAAACCATCAGTCAACAGAGATTAATTGCAGTGGGAAGCAAGACAGAGCTGTGCAATACCTGACATATTCTATTACAGCAGAAGGAAAACTCTACTTTCAGAAACTGGTTAGTGGCCAAGTAAATTAGGCTGCCCACAGAAGCTGTGGTTGCCCCAACCCTCAAGTCAGTGCTCAAGGCCAGGATGGATGGGGCTTGGAGAAACCTGGTTTAGTGGAAGGTGTCCGTGCCCATGGCAGGGGCTTGGAATGAGATGGTCTTTAAGGTCCCTTCCAACCCAAACCTTTCTCTGTTTCTAAGTTGGTCACAACGTGAAACAATTGAAACTCTGTGTCCCCAGGTCTTGTAAAGGAAAACCACAATCCTCCACTCTGCTTGAGCCCCGTGCACATTGCCCACAGGGTGACATTACAGAGGACAGAGGGACAGACTGCCTCAGGACATCCCACTCTCACCCCTCATCTGTGATCAGGGGCCACATAAGCCACCAAAGAGCAAGTGGTTGCCTTCTAACAGGGAAAAGTTCCAGAAGGGTTTGGCAAAAGGTGAACTAATTCAGTGTGATTTATAAGAAACCAGTGGAATGCAGGAAAGGAAAGAGTCATGGTTTGAAGGTGGCAAAGTTATTTGTGGAAAGTGGTGAGGTGTGTTGGTGAGTTTAAGAACAGGCACGAATCTAGAGTTAGACTAGAGACTAGAGCAAAGGCCTGGTGAGGACATGGTGAGTCAGATAGTGGGCAATG
Organism: Pipra filicauda; assembly: GCF_003945595.2. Lineage (NCBI taxonomy): Eukaryota > Metazoa > Chordata > Aves > Passeriformes > Pipridae > Pipra > Pipra filicauda. The sequence goes on along the minus strand of NW_024104327.1, from coordinate 535,087 downwards.
GGGAGAAACATTTTTCACTGTTGTAAATTAAGACGATTTTTTTTCCTCCTTCAGTGCTTAATTGATCTCTGGAACTCACTACTATAAAGTATTACTGGGCACATGCAATTTTGCAGGAAGAAGGTATAGTTGGGAATACTCTGAGTTATCTCACAGAGGATAGATACATAATGAAAATACAATATAACATAAACTCTCATACTTCAGGGTATACAATCATTAGTGCTGACAGGTTTATATGGCAAAATTAGTCCATAATTGCTCAAAGGGAATTCTTGTGTCTTCCTCTGAGGAACTCTTGGAGGAAGGATACTAGATTAAAAGCATTGCTAATTGTATCCAGCATGACTCTTCCTATATCTTAGCAAATCTTCTCCATTTCTGACTCATATGATATGGATAAAAATTCATATCTCCTGCAGGTTACAAAAATTCCAATGAGAACAGAGGTTTAATTTCTATGAATGGCATTCTTGGGAAAAGCAGAAAGATCCAAACAAAAGCAGTGCACTGGCTGTTTTGCAGGCCTATCCTACCTGCAGGCATCCAATGGAAGTGCAGTGGTTGATATTCAATGAGTGTCTCCCATAAAATCACTGCCTTAATTACAGAGCCCCCTGAGACTTCTTCCACTGAGGCCCATTTGGCTATGCAGCATATGTCCAGATCTACAGAATATAGAATTGCTTTTTCCTCTCTCTTTTTTTTTAATGTTATTTGAAAATCTATAATTAAAGACTATAAATCCCAGCATGCAAGTCAATCTTAAAGGGACTGAGTTAGAGGTCAACACATCTCGAGGTTCATAGGGCATCCAACTTCCCTGGGGGTGTCCACTGGGTGCTGTTAAGTGGCTCTTTGGTACCTGGGTTTTTAGGTGCCTCAGGTGGTACACATTCAGAGCAAGGATGAAGGGAACCACATTGGATTAGCCTGTGGGATTACTATGGTTTAAGGAAAGAAAGTAACCTCTTGAGACCTCAGCTGTTATCTTGGATGAGAGCTCCTGAATTCTGTGGCTGTGCCAGCTAATAGAGTGAAATGTCTGAAGAGGAAAAGAATAATTATTCTTCAGGATGGTAGGAACATATGATGGAATTCCCCATCCTCTGATAAACATATCTACAAGCAAATGATCAAATTGAAATACTTTTGGTTCATAAGCAGCTAATCTGCAAAGAAATCTCCCCCTTGTTCCTCCCATCACCTTCACAACATTATTTTCATTTCTATCTAGATTTGTTTGCTTGTTAGTCTGTGGCCTCCCCCTAAGGATGTAACTGCAGATGGATGAGTTATTTTATTTTATTAAATATTATTCTTGGCTTTTCCTAGACGTTTTTTGTTTTGCTTTAATGATTATTCCTTCTGGTGTTATTTCAGTTTTCAATTACAACTTGTGTGTGTATGTGTCTGGTACACTACCATTTTGTAAATGGATGTATGCACTTATTGTTAATTGATTCCCCAAATAAACCCAAATGCTTGCATTGAAATAATGTATTATATTTCTTGCATGCCACTGAGCTGGATGCCTTCCAGTTTGGCATCTACTGCTGCTCTGGAGGTGGGCATCTTTCTCTCTCCCTCCCATTACCCCTGGAGTGAACAGAGATGGTTATGGCAATTTCCAGCATTGGCTGATGTCTCTGAATAAAAATGGCCAAAGTTGCACTTCTAAGTGTGTATTATCCATCTAAACAAATGGTTGCTTTTTTAAAAAAAAACCCAAACAACAAAACACTCAACTCTCAACAACCCACACAGGCTTCAGTGAGGGTTTTTCTTCCCTAAAGTCAGGCCATTATGAAGGATATCTTTCAAAAGCAGCCATTGTTGGCCTGTATCTCCTCCTACCAAAACTAATGTCTGCTTGAGAGTTATCTCAGAAATGAGAATTAATCACAATTAGTCCTTTAGCCACTTTTTGCAATCCCACATTTTTTTCAGGCTTTAGCTAGAAAACACAGCTGAAGTCCCTGATGGTGGGACTGTGCACTTCAGCAGGTTTCAGCAGGTCATCTAGTTCCTCTTTACACCAAAGGAGAAAGACAATCCCCTTTCAACTGTTATTCATCTGATATGTTATGGGCATCTATCTTAAGAGAAGATGAATCATTTCCTGGAAGGTGCTTTTCTCTTTCTCTGTGTCTCCTCTCCATTCAGGAAACCTAGAAAAAAGCTTAAGCAAGACTATAAACTGTAGATAGCTAAAATGGGGGGAGATGAATCCCACTGAGCACTGAGAATCAATGGCTGCTGCTTCATTGAATTCCAACTTTCAAATGCTTCCAGCATTTCTGTTTTGACAGTCTGGAATTCTATACTGTTAACTACTTCCTGCCACTTTTATGAACCGTCCCCCTCAAAAAACATTATACTGGCCCACTGGGCTGGTGGCTGTAGGGACATCTGTGGCAGGGTTTGGTTGCCCAGAGAACTCAGTGTTGTTTTGGACACTGAAGGGTTTCATGTCTGGTCTCCAAATGCCAAAACGAGTCAAGTTTCCCATAGGACATAGAAGGACATGTACCTGTTAGAGAGAGTCCAGAGGAGGCCGCGGAGATGCTCCAAGGGCTGGAACCCCTCTGCTCTGGAGCCAGACTGGGGGTGTTCACCTGGAGACGAGAAGGCTCCAGGGAGACATGAGAGCCCCTTCCAGTGCCTAGGAAAGCTCCAAGAGAGCTGGAGGGGGACTTGGGACAAGGGATAGAGGGACAGGACAAGGGGGAATGGTTTCCCACTGCCAGAGGGCAGGATTAGATGGGATATTGGGAAGGAATTCCTGTCTGTGAGGGTGGTGAGGCCCTGGCACAGGTTGCCCAGAGAAGCTGGGGCTGCCACATCCCTGGAAGTGTTCAAGGCCAGGTTGGACAGTGCTTGGAGCAACCTGGGCTAGTGGAAGGTGTCCCTGACCATGGTAGGGGGTTGGAACTATATGATTGTAAAATCTCTTTCAACCCAAACTATTCTACAATTCCATAAGGGAGGCTTCCTGTCTGCCAGCCCTGAGAGGATAAGTCAAAGGCAAGCCTGTAGTTGGATCAAGCCCCTGGTAAAGTGCTTTCAAAGAAAAGGAAGCAGAAGCTGGGGAGCAAAAAGGGCAAATCACCCAAGGCCTAAGTGCCTCGGGCTCACCTGTGCTGAAAAACCTGAGATAGTTCCCACTGTGTGATACATCTCGTCTGCACGGCTCCTGCCATGCAAAAGCAACAGCTGAGGTCTTGGAAACAGAGCTGTGCTATGGCCTGGGCTGAGCAGCCTGCTAATTAGTCTGGTCTTTCAGCAGGATTAATTATCACTGAGTTGATACAGCACAAATGCTTTTGGCTGGAGTACTGGCTTGGTTGGGACCTCTGAGTGGTGCTGTGTTATATATTGCAGTGAAGGCCAGAGTCAGGAAGGAAAATGGCTAAACAACTGGAAGGGAGTATGCAAAGCACAAGTAGCAGCTTGCTGAAAATAAACTGCTCGTCTCTATGACCTTCCTGATTTAGCAAGAGTGATTTTAACCTATGGGGTATAATAACATCCCCTTAGCAGCTAAAACCCTCTAGAATGATTTAAAAGCTGGTAATCCTTCATATGAAAGCACAGAGCAACAAAGATTATTGAGCCTTAATACAAAGAGCATTTGTAAGGTATATCAGTATTACCTGGTTATCTGCTGACAAAGTTGAAGCCATCATCTTGTCATCTTCTGGCAGAGAATGGTAATGTTTTAGAATTGGAGACACATAAACAATAAAACCCACAGGACCATACAAGGAATTGACAAAGGAGGTAATTTATCTTACTCCAGTATTGATCACTCCTCAGCCACCAAATGCAATACAGAAATGTCAAGCATTCTGGTATTGCTCAATATGCCCAAGTTTTCTGATGTGATCACCTGGAGGGAGCAGGTGCCCTTCTGAATGATGTTTTCTCTACAGGTAGAGCAACAGTCTCAGGGTGACAGCATCAGAAAAACCCAAACATCCACTACCCTCCAATCCTGCCTCCAAAAGTAAGTTAGAGGAAATCATTCCCAAAAGTTGTGGCTAGGAGTTTAACAACTCCTGACATGAAAAGTCTCTTCCTAATCCGCATGCATGTATGTTAGTGACATTAATTAAGTCTTATGGGGAGATTAACCTAATTTGAGTTGTGTTTTTTCCTAGAACACTTCCTTATTCAGTGGCTGACATGCTTTGAAGCATGAGGTCGATCAAAAACGAAGACACAGCTACAAAAACTTCTTGAGGGTTTTTTACAGAGAGGGTACTTACATGCTGAGGTGATTTGAATTCGCTATTGTAGCCCTGTAGGTGGTCTAGTCTTGTATTGCCATCATGGAATCCCAGAATGGTTTGCGTTGGAAGAGACAATAAAGACCATCTCATTCCAAACCCCTGCCACAGAGCCACCTTCCACTATCCCAGGTTGCTCCAAACCCCATTCAACCTGACCTTGAACACTTCCAGGGATCCAGAGGCAGCCCCAGCTTCTCTGGGCAACCTGCGCCAGGGCCTCACCACCCTCACAAACAAGGATTTCTTCCTAATATCTAGCCTAAACAAACCCTCTTTCAGTTTAATACCGTTACCCCTTGTCCTGTCACTAACTACCCATGTAAAAAGTTGTTTTCCTGGTGAGTTTTTTCAGCCAGTTTGGGGGTTTCTGACAGTATACATACACTCCTGTTCAGGCAGTCATCCTTTCCTTGCTCCTGACTCTCATGAACTAGGTTCAACATGCCAAAATAAACCCTGCTCTAAAGTCAGTACATGTCCCACGAGTGCTGGTCGGATGATGGATAACGGTCTGCAGAGGCTGGCAGCTCATCTCCAGGGGAGACCTTAAGAAATCCCCCAGGATTTATTTTAATGTCCACATCTAACACCAATATAAGTAACCTGGTGCAAAAACCCACTGATGTACAACTCTACCTAACTTCTCAGTTGGCAGACATAAGCCTTTGTTACACGCCAGTTGCAAGGGCATTTCTGCTGTAAGATTTTGTGCATCCTTTTCCTTTTGAATACTTGTAAAGGTCATATTGGTCTTGGCTACTCATTTATTTCCTTTCTCTCATTGAATTTTTAACAATGACAGGCATTCATCCAAAGCTCTGGGCTCCTCTACACTACATTAAAATTCACAATGTCATTTGCTTTCAGTAAATATATTCAAATGAGCTACCTTCAAAACCATAAATGACTCACCATACAATCAATCATAATTGCAGGGCCCTGAATTTCTCCTCTACATGTTGTCCTTTAATGCCCAGAAGAAACACATGATGTAACTCTTACCAAAAACTGGTGGTGGAAAGGAAATTTGATGTGATCATTTTTATTCTCTAAGGAAAACTTGATAAGTTAATTACAGGACCAGTTTTGGCTGGAAAGTGAAACAGATACATGTAAATTTTATATTACCACTCAGAGCTCTGGGTTCCTGCACTTAAGAAAACTTATCTTTCTAATCAATTATTAAGTTTCAAAATGGAACATGTGCTTCTCTCTTAATTTCCCATAAAACTTCCTGACAATTTTAAACATACATATTCACATGCTAAAAGACTGCTCGTTAAAATACTACATGGTCAAATCTTCCAGTCAGATAAAAATGATAAAGGCATCTTCTTATAGGATATAAAGAATTATGCCAAGGAAATAAAGTGAAAGAACTGCCCAAATAGAAATGATCCAAATTTTTTTTTTATTTTAATCTCATTTTTCTCACATTATGCAGTTAAAAAAAAATATGAAAAAGGTAATATTAGGAATCTGATCAGTCCTTATAGATAACAGTGGTACTACTGCCTTCCTCCGTGCTCTTGCTAAGGTCAGGCATAGGTTTATCACTAAATCAGAGATATGAAGGGTAGAAGATAGCTATTGGAAAATCCTGGCTTCTCTTTATAAGTGTAGAATTGTTCCCCCTGACACACTTTCGGAGGCTCTGTCCAGTCAAGCATTTAATGTCTCAAAAGGGGGAGGCTCCAGTCACTTCCCCTTGAGAGACGATCTTATTACCTAACAGATCTCAGTGTGAGGGACTGAGTTCCAAACTAAATTTTACTTTTCATGTTGCAGGAGAGTAACGCTGTCTCAGCAATGACTGCCTCAAACCCCGTGCCCTTTATCGTGTGATAAATCCGCCCTGTGCTCACACACCTTTGAACCGAGCGCTCGGCTCCCGGTTTACTGACTTTGCTGCTGCTTGAATCCGTGCTCTTTTCCTCAAGGCTGAGTTAAGCTACTATCAACTTTATTTAGCCTACTGGCGCTTGATGGGTATGTCCAATGTAATGGTTAAATTCCCAGTAGTCGACAGTGTTCCTCCACAGCAAGACTTACAAGAAGTAAGCAACAAATACTGTTAGAGATGAAGAAATATGGGGAGATTGTATCTGTGGATCTCAGCTGCAGATATTCCCGAGGATAAAATAAACAAGTACAATACGTATCAGCTTCCCCCTCTGCCTATTTCATGCATTACTTGTCTTCTTTGGGTCTCATCCAAAGACCTCTGAACTGAATGGAAAACTTTCACTGACTTCAATAAGCTTTGGGTCAACCCCTTAAGGGCAGTGATTTTGTCTTCCCAAAGTGTGTGGCCATGATTCAGTGAGATACTTCAGCACACAGCTGCCTCCAGTACTGGAGTTATCTCAGGGCTTTTGTTGAGGTTTTTTCATACACTAAATAAGAACGTGCTTAACCACCCCGCTGATTCTTCATATTTAATACAGAGTGGGCCCTATGGAATGCCAAGCGCCATAATCTTAATATCATGTATTTTATCTTTGTCAGATGTGTTGGAGCTACATTTTGTATAACAATAATTCAAAACACAAAGTCAATTACTCTGCTGGTATCATCCTGTGTATTTACACTGCTCAAAAATGTGTCTCGTGACTTTATAACTGCTTGCTAATGCAAGTTTTTTTCACTTTCAGAACACCATAAAAAAGCAAAATCAAACAGAAATATAGACATAAATGCTATGGCTTATGATATATATGTATTAAATCCAGTGAAAACATTTTTGATAGAACAATTTTATGTTTAAAATGAAAGCAGATTGAAACTGGAATATTTTTAAGGAACATGAATTTCAATGTTATTTTTTACGGGAAAATTGTCTCAGCAAATTGCTTTGATTTTCTTATTTGTGGCACTAATGTAGAAATTATTTGCTTTGAGAAAACAAAAAATGTATTTTTGAATTTACCATATTGTTTTGTTTTGACTTATAGCAATTACTGAATTCATCATGTAGTTTAATACAGTCTATTATATTCAACATTTCATTACAGTGTTTTTCAACATTACAACAAGGGTTTTCTACTTTTCTGAAGTAGTACATCAGCAATTCTTCACGAGTACCTTCAAAATTTCTGTTGTCTGAAAGTTTCTCTTTAAGTGCTTCCAATTTTTTATTCTAGTTCAATATACAAACATAATTTTCGCATGTTCCTAGCACTCAGAAAAGTTTGAATTTCTGGGCACTTGTAATACCAGCTCAATCATGAATATTTGAAGGTTGAAATTTCTACAGATAAAGCCAAGTACAGTCAAATTTGTGCACATTGGGTCCAGATTCTCAGCTATATACAGTTACAATCTGATCCAATGCCTTCCTTTCTCATGCATATCCTCATGATTGAGTCTGAAACTGCATTTTCAATCATAGAATGGTTTGGGTTGGAAGGGAACTTAAAGGTCAACCGGTTTCAACTCTCCTGGGAGCTCCAGCTCCCCTTAGGACAGGGACACCTTCCACTAGACCAGGTTGCTCCAAGCACTGTCCAACCTGCCTTGGAGACTTCCAGGGATATGGCAACTGCAACGTCTCTGGGCCACCTGTGCTGGGGCCTCACCACCCTTACAGGGAGGAATTTCTTCCCAATATCCCATCTAACCCTGTCCTCTGTCAGTGGGAAGCCATTCCTCCTTGTCCTGTACCTCTATTCCTTGTCCAAAGTCCCTCTCCAGCTCTCCTAGGACCTTCTCTTCTCCCAGCTGAACACCGCCAGCTCTCCCAGCCTGTCTTCACAGGAAAACTTAATGAGTTAAGATTTTAGGAAAACTAGATCAATTTCAGAAAAAATATGCTAAGTCAGCTAGATTATGTTCTGCACGTAGATATGAAAAATTGCAGTGAGCTATAGGAAAAGGAGAATCCAGCTACCTGGAGCTCCTGGCTGGAGACCAGCTGTTCCTTGTCTTACACTACTTGCTCACCTCCAAACCTGGTGGTGGAAGCACATCAGAAATCCTTCTCTGGGATTCCACATTGTAGTGCATGGTAGTAAGCCACACATGGCCACATTTTGTTTATGACAGATGGCTCTTCCCAAAAATATGATGTGCAAGATTGTGCTGACTTGGACAGTTCTGCATAAACTGAGGGGGATTGACAGGGTGTAATATACTTTTTCTGTTTACTAAAAGTCTAGAAGCGAATGGGCCAAACCCGGCAAAGAACAGCCTGTTTCAAAGATATTACGGCTGGAAAATGTTGTTTCTCACAGAGATCAACTATCTATAATAAGCTTCATGGTGATCCTGTATGGTGGGGGAAAAAAAAAACTGTGCAGATTGGGAAAGGAGTCAATCACATGATTTTTATTTGTATGTTATCGCGGAGATGTCTGTGAGAGGAAAAGGGAACTTCTGCTCGTCTCTGCAGCTCAGCACAGAGCCAGCCTAGCTGGAAACAAGCTACCTCATGGCCTAGAAACTGCTCATGGGAACCATGTGGGAATCAAATGCAAGAAGGAGCATTTGAGAGTAATGAACGGGCACCCTCAGAGAGGCTGAGTTGATGGACAATTTGTAAAAGTCAGCCAAGAGTTGGACCAAACAAAACACACATGTAACCTTGCCTGAGTGATGGATTGGAAGAGCCATGCTAAATATCTCAGCAAGCTAGGAATCTGTAGGTCACACACGGGGCTTGCTCTACCTTTGCTGGTTTTTTTCCTACCCTTTGTTGAACGTTTGCTAAATGAAGAATGTGTGCATAACACGGGATTAACCAGAAAACTTTTTCCTAAAGCCCGAGGATTATAATTCATCATGAGGTATTGGGGTTATTCTGGTGCCCCTCAGCAGTATAGATTAGTGCAGGTCTGGTGGGGTTAATGTGGCAGAACTGATTTGTACCAGTCAAAGATCAACTCCTGTTTTAAATGTTTTACTGAAAAAAGAGAACTTAATTGTTTTGCTCCAGATTTTTCCAGATGTTGTAAACTGGAACCTGTTACTGAAATGGGATCTCTCATCCCCTTTGGTTTTTCAGATTACAGACCAGACAGACAGACAGACAGACAGAGCACAGAGGGCATTTTGGTTGCAGCTTCTATTTTTGTCACTTCCTCTGAACTGTGTAAAACCTCCCGTAACTAAAATGTCTTTCTTTGGAAAAGGGGAATCACATCTATTAGGCTGATGCAACTGAGTTGTGTGGGAAGTACTTTTTTCCTAGGCTGAGCAACTAATATTAAAAAAAAATACCACTGCATTCCAGATTGAGATCTTTGGAAGGTTCGTGGGAAATAGGAGAGACCTATCCTCAAAACAGCCAATTAACTCACTCTTGGGTTAAAATGTGGGACTCTCTAGCGCTTAAAGCCCATGTTTTCAGGTGCTTGGAAGGAGCCTCCATTCTGTAGCAGTCACATGGATTGGAACCCCTTTCAAGGAAAAAAAATTATGTACCTCTCTGAACACTTTTGTTTCTATCAAACTCATTTTGCTGATGACAAATGTTGTTGCTCCAAAAATTCCTCAGATGATAAGAATTCACTAAGTAAAGTTTACCTAACCTTTTCGGAGCTCTTGACAGAAAAACCCTGGCTTGAAAGGAGATAAATTCTTCCTGCTTTAAGACCTCTGCAATTAGCAGGGCTGAGTTCTGCATGGAAAAAACCACTTCCAAAGTTCCTCACTGGCCTCACCAGGTTTTTCTCTCAGACTGTGTAATGCCTTGATTACACGGTGATGCTGATGCAACATGACATGGTGTGTCAGTGGAGTTTCTAACAACTTATTTTGTAGCACTGTAGGGAAAACCCAGCGGCCTGGGTGCTTAAACTGAAGCAGAATTAAGTAAAAGAAGGAAATCTGATAATCACTGTTGAAGTTTAGTTTGCAGGTAACTGGCAGCCTTTCCTGGAAGTTACAACTGGTGATATTGTTCACAAAGTGCTTGACAGTCTGCCAGTCCACTCAATAGATATCTCTGCCAGGCTGTTCAGTAACTATCTGTGTTCAGCAATATTTCAGGGGGACGCTTGACTGGTTGACAAAAGCTGCTCCCGTATCGATGTTGTGTATGAACACACAGATCAAATCTTTAAGCTGGTTGTGACACAACCTTGGACATTTCCTCAGCTGGGCTCAGAGTCCTGTCGGCCTTTTCATGACACTCTCAGAAGCATCTGCTTTTTGACCAGAAATGGTAGGCGTGGGTACGATGGTCTCGCAGTCACTATTTAGGTCACTGCTGCTACAGTCTCCTGTCAAAAAGGGGGTTGCTTTCCCCCCAGATTAAAATTTCAAAACTTTGCTGAAGACTTTACCCTTCAGTCGAAAAAACGTATCTTTCTCCCTTTGCGTGGGAATGCGATTTAGCTGGAATCGTATTAGGAAAATAAAAACAAAGCACTTCAGATAGCATAAGAATAACACCCTCCCTCACCTTTCTGAGAGAAGGGTTAAATCAGTATAAGGCCCAACAAAGGATCAGGGAAGATTTTGAATGTTGACAACATTGTTGAACCACAGATGAACATCTCTGAACACTTGCTGGTCACAGAGGGAGTGCTGAATCCAGCATGAAGAATGGCTTTTGTGAAATGTCAGCTGGCAATAATGCATTGTGGTGTGTGAAGGAGACTGAAGAAGAGGAAAAAACCCGCTGAGCTGGGGTAGCACAGATTCAGTCGTGCAAAATTTGCTATAATAGGAACCTGAAAAACTTAAACAGACTTGATTTAAAACTCCTTTGCAAAAATTATAAGTCAGGACTGTTCAAACTGCAAAGTTTTCCTGTGGATCATGTGGGGTTTTCTGGGAGTGGACCTCACTGTTTCTCAAGAAGCAGCAGTGATATGTTATCTTGGCTCTGCACCATGAAGGTATACGGAAGAATTGGCATGAACTAGCATTTTCTTACACCTCCCAGAGGTGAAATGCTTCCTGATGAATTGATAATTTAGTATTTGAAGCTTTCCTTTAATTGGAAAAGCCATTTTAGCATCTTCAACAATGAAACCATAATGGTTTTATTCACCTGTTTCCTAAAAATGCTCCACTGTAAACAGATCTAGCAAGCCAACACGTAAGAGTCAGTGTACAGCCCTTGTAGGTGTGGAATATCTTGTGTGGTCACTCAAGCCTATTTTTCTAAGGTCATTCAAATGGGTGGAAATAAAATCTCATCTTCAAACTTATCTAAACTTCTTAAAAAAATTAAAAGAAAAAATTACTCTGTGAGGAAGTGACATCCTGATTTAGAACACTTGAGATGTAGCAGTCTGAGCTGTGATTTTTAGAAGCGTTAACTGTGCATGATTTTCAGATAAAATCAAGAGGAACAGGAGGGTTTTGTTTAGCCACAGTTTCACACCTTCATCTCTAGTGAATGCTCACTTTGCTGGTCTAGTCTACACTGGTCTTAAAAGACAGCTGCTGCTCTCTGACTGCTCTTTGGAGTGTAAAGTGATGCTCGTTTCAGTCCTCACCTTGCGCTGGAATCAAACTCACCTTCAAGTTTTAATGGCCCGAGAATATGATGCAGGTGAGCTGTGCTGCCATAAATGTCTGTGTCAGGGCCCTTTTGCTGAGACTTGAAATGTCTCTTCACTTACAAAGAATCACAGAATATCCTGACTTGGAAGGGACCCACAAGGATCATTGAATCCAACCCCTGGCCCTGCACAGGACACCCCAACAATCCCAGCCTGTCCCTGAGTGTGTTGTGCAAACCCTCCTGGAGCTTTGTCAGCCTTGGTGCTGTGCCCACTGCCCTGGGGAGCCTGTTCAGTGCCCAAACAACCTCTGGGGGAAGAATCTTTTCCTAATATCCAGCCTAAACCTCTCCTGGCACAGCTCCAGCCATTCCCCTGGGTGCTGTCACTGGTCACCACAGAGAAGAACGCAACACAAACTCATTTGGGTGAACTACAGCATCTGAGGAGAGTCAAAGGTGATCTGCTGCAGCACTTGCAATGTATCCTTGTACCAAAAGCTCTGTAGCTCCCAACTCCTTTTTTAGCTGGTACATGTAACACTTGTAAAGCAGAATTCAACTGACCTGCTTTAGGTGCCTACTACTGCAAATCAGATGAATCATGTCCCAGAAGTGCTGTTTCTAGAGAGCTAGTTCAGATGTAAGTGTCTGATATTGTTGATGTCTAAAGTTGGGCAGAATTAGTCCTTCCCCAGTAGGATTTAAGGTATGATGCTGTGAGTCTGAGCCCATGTTGCCCTTGGCAACATGATGATTAGGTAAAAATAACAAAATACGAGTGCAGTGGTCAAAGCAAAGCAAACAGGCTCAGTTTTGGCTCAGCTATTAGCACAGCCGTACGACCTGTGGGACCAACTGACTCCTTCCAAATAGCTTAAAATTCAGCCAGGAATCCTGAAGGCTTCATTACCAAATTAGCAAAAGCACTGACTTTGCTCCTGACTAAAGATGCTCCTGAGAAGGGCTTTGTTGGCCATCAGAGTGCTTATCCACAAAATCTGGTCAACAACTGGCTTAACATACTATTAGTATGTTTTATTAACTTGTCATGGAACATTATTAGTTTAACTATTAGAGTCAGAGATGAGTAAACATGCGTAGTAAAATTTGGACTTTGTCCTTCAGCTTCTACAATGTCCCTGTCTTAAGCACTGCCTCAAAAAGACTGTGAAAAGCAGGGCCCCTGCATTTTTAGTGTGGCTTTTCTTTTCCCAGAAAATTAATGATATTCACCTTGGATTAACTTAGAAAAAATCTGGACAGTGCTTATTGGGCAAGACACGTTAATACCTTCACAAATAGTGACCTCTTGCATATTGTGGATGCTGTCCCATATACAAATCCAGTTAAAAAGATAAACAAAGGCAGAGAAAGCATCCAGTTGTCAAGAATGTATTCCTAAGGATGAAGGACCACAGCTGAAGAAGAGCTCTAGATCTCTTTTAAGTCTGCTTTTTCCCTCTGTTTTCCTGGAGCTGGCATGTGGCATAGATTCATGTTTATCTTCATGTCACTACAAATGTCTTTTTTTACTGTTGGGGTATGAATTTTTTTTTCCTATTGTGATCAGATTTCACCACTTCCAAGTGTAACTCCGAAGCAATTTTTTTGTTCACAGCAAAAGACAGTGTTAGAAGGAAAAAGTGAGGAGATTTTCGAAAAGATATAAAAAGAAGTTGCTGGTGTGATTGTAGAGTCTTGAACCTAAAAGGGAAATACAACATCCACCAAGGGAAGTGATGTTTCTCTGCTGCTGAAAGTCCTTTTCAGCAGTGTAATAATTGCATCTGGTTTCAGCCACAGACTGAGGAAGTGCATGCTCTAGTTACCCCAGAAAGTCTTTTCCTGGGGATATTTAATAAGGACTGCTGTACATTTAACCTCAGTCTTGCCTTACTTGTACTTTCATCCACTCTGTGCTCCACAGCTGCTGGTGAGGAGGCTGCCCTGAGTGGGTGAAAGCTTTTCACTCCTCTCTCTTGTGTTGCTAAGAATGGATCTGAAATAAGATGTCTCCAGGTCAGCTCCTGCAGGTCCCTGGGGAAAGAGGATCTCCACACTCAGACCACTCCTGAGCAGACTGCTGGGAGGAAGGGGAGCAGGACCAGATGTTGATGCTGTTCTGCGACTTTGACTTTTTTTTTCTGAGCTTCTGGTAGTCCTGTCTGAAAGCAGAGCCTGGCTCAAACAGCACGTTTGGGGGAATGTCTCTGTTTTGTTAGAGCATTTTGTAAAGCTTTATTTTATTTATAGGTCTGCTGCTTTTAGTTTGTGTTTCCTGTTTTCCAGGCAAACTGAAGAATTAATTCTTTGTGCAGTCCGAGTGCTACCCACAGAACAGAGGAATGGAAGACAAATCAAAAGGAGAATAAAAGAGTGAGAAAAAAAATCATGCTCCCGGGGAAGAACTTTCTGTGGAGAATCTCATGGTAGGTATCCATCCTGATGGGTACAGACAAACTGAAGCTCCCTTTCATGAACAGCTTCAGACCTGAAATGTTGTTTGGCTTTCAGGGCAGCACCTTGCTTGGTTCTAGCAGACTATTGAGTCATATTAGACCATAGCCAAATTTAAGCCATCAAACTTGTTGCAAATGAATCTGAAATTACAATTGTGTGGGGAGACTGAGGTAAGGTCTTGGGATCTTAATTCTCTTGTCTCAGGAGTGTGCAATAAGGTAAAATATCATTTTGGACCTTGATTTGTGTTCTTGTTGCAGAGGGGGACCATTCATCTGAAATTGTGGTGAAATTGCATATATTCCTATCAACTGAGTTTTCCCCTAAAATCTGTGGAGACAGAATTTAGGGAAAAATGAAGTTATAGCTCTGCAAGAAGCAGCCATTTGAAGCTCGTTATTTTCCTGCATCTTGAGCATTATCCTCAGATAAAAACTCAGTCCAGGTAATTTTTAACCAAACCACAGTCTTAAGTGCTGTCTCTTTGAGTACGACTCATAAATATTACAGTGGAAATCAAAGATTTGACACTTGAGACACTGTCTTCATTTGACACTGCTTTGGTTCGGTGGACATTTGGCCTGTTGGAGAAAACAGAGCTAATGGTCTTGTTAGGAGCTTGATTAACAACCAGCTTTAATGCATGACCAAGCTGCCATGTAGCATGGCAATCATTCCATGCCTCTGTACTGCCTACATGACCCTAGCAATAAAAACACTGCTAAGTGCCGAGAGCAGCTAAAATAGAAATAACCTTGAAATGAGGAGGCTGAGAGAGTGACACAGGAGTTTACCACCATTTTACTGACGAATCTTCACCAAACTAGTTGCCAGTAGCTATTGAGCAGGTTTGAAACCTGCTGACTCAGAATCTGAATCGTGGCAAGGTCTAAAACCTGGGGTGGGGCTGGAAAATCAGGCTGAATATCATCTCCTCAAGATTTAGGTTGCTTTGATAGTTGTTTTTCCTTTCCCAGTTCACAGGTCTTTATGCAGTGAAAATAAGTTACTTTGCTACCAGAAGACTGTTTTGAAGCAGGCCACCAATATGTTTGCATGGGAGCAGAGGTTGGTGTGTGATGTGGGCTGCACTTTACTCCTGATC
Organism: Pipra filicauda; assembly: GCF_003945595.2. NCBI lineage: Eukaryota > Metazoa > Chordata > Aves > Passeriformes > Pipridae > Pipra > Pipra filicauda. Next base: position 519,771 of record NW_024104327.1, on the reverse strand, counting down.
ATACAATATCATGAGTTGGAAGGGATCCACATTGAGTCCAACTCCTAGTCCTGCACAGGACAACCCCAAGAATCACGTCATGCCTCAGAGAACCTTGTCCAAACACTCCTTGAGTTCTGTCAGGCCGGGTGCTGTGCCCACTGCCCTGGGGAGTCTGTTCAGTGCCCAGCCACCCTGTGGGGCAAAAACCTTTTCTTCATATCCAACCTAAACCTCCCCGACACAACTTCAGGCCATTCCCTGGGGTCCTGTCACTGCTCACAGAGAGCAGAGATCAGTGATCAGAGATCAGAGACCTTCTGATAACCCTTATGAGGAAGCTGCAGATCCTGATGAGGTCTGACCTCAGTCTCCTCTTCTCCAGACTGAACAAACCAGGTGACCTCAGACACTCCTTGTGTGACTAATGAGGGTAGAAAGCTTGGAAAAAACACCTTAAAACCTTTTCCTCCTCCATGCTATGCATGTGTACAAGCTGAACCAAGTTTCTTGCCCTGGCTTCAGGACTATGCCTTGTGCTGGGAATCATCATAGCCCTGTTAAATCCCGATGCAGTTCGAATAAAAAACATACTGACCCAGGCTTTACTTTGTAAAGACACCTATAAACTCCTCCAATGATGCAGAAAATGCCCAGGAAACCTTTAATGACTCTAACAACTTAGTAGTCTGGGCTTTCTGCTCTGCTGAGAGATGGCCTCTCCAGAGGCATACATGTGGGCACTCGTTCAACACTGAGTCAGATGGAAGAGATCCAGCAACTGAATCACCAGTGCCAACATCTGACATCTGCCTACTCGCTGAGTTTAGCCAGCCTTAGCCAGGGAGGTCTGCTAGGTACTTACCCCAGCACAGCAGACCTGCTGGAGCGCTCCTAGAGCTCATCCACTTGCCCCCAGGAAATTAACTTTCAAGATTAAAACACTGGAATAATGGTTGAAACTCTCAATATTCTCCAGAAATGGTAGTTTCCTTTTCAGTTCTCATGCGCTGTTGGGAATTGAGCCCTTTAAGCTTTTGTTTGTTTGCTAAAACAGGATGGACTGTTATATTCTTCTCCGGAGACCCTTTTACTTAGAGTTACAGATTGTGGAGAGATACTGTGCAGCAGACTGACTGTGAAAGCCTATTGTGCCTATCTCACAGCAATAAATGCATTCCATAAATTGCAATTAAAGATGTGGTTGGGGAGCCTAGTTAAATGAGTGGCAGTCCTCCAAAAATGTTGGCTTTTACTTTAAGAAAGGGCAGAGGTGTTCTGTATTTTGGCAGTGCTTGCATGTCTCCTTGTGCCAAGAAGGACCCACTGAAGCTGGAGAGCCTTTCCCTTTAACAAAGCTGTCATGGCTTAGCATGGCAAACTGTCTTATATTTTGTCAGAGCTCTGTTCAATATCCATTAAATCAGGCCTGAGAGACAGGGGTAGTGTTAGTCACCAGCAACTAACCTAGACCTAAATTGTGCCTGTACTGGGTGCAAATTTAAGTTTGAAATTGTGCTGCTAACTTGCTATACGCTGTTTATCTTTGCAGAGTTCAAAGTTGGGTTGGTGTAAGAAATAAGGACAATTTCCTGTTCCATGTTTGTGGGGAAGGGAGTCTAAGGACAGACTGCTTTTCACTCCTCATTTAACACTGCCTGATGCAGCTCACATTGTCTTGATTATGTGACAGCAAAAGCCCCACATGATTTCCCAAATCCTTATTAAATTGGTAGTGTCTCAGTCCTGTAACCCTCTTTGTCCGGCCAAAAAAAAAAAATAATATTTTTAAAACTTCAGTGAGATGTCACCAGTTCAACGAAGGCTGAGTTTGCTGAGAGTCTGAAATGGCAGTTCTGTGCTGCACTCCTGGGTATTCATTTCAAAAAATGCCATCAGGTTGGCACTGAAAAGTCAAAAGCTGATGGAGAGAGGACAGAGATATTGCAGTAGAATATCCAAAAATTATGCAAAGTTTGCTTGTTTTTAAAGGCGATATCAGGAGATGGCAGTTTCAGAGTCCAGATGGAAAAATTTGGCTAAAAAGTCAAGGAAATTTAATAAAAAATTCTGATTTCACATTAAAAGCTGCATCTATTTTCCCAGTTAAGCTATTTCTGAAGGATACAAGAAGAGACAGATGATATAAGGAAAAGGGAGCTTGTTTAAAAAAGTAAACTCCATTAATGCACATGTGTGTTTGCATGTTATTAGTGCTGAAAAGAACTTTTACCCCCAAGGGTCTAAATTCATCTACAAAGAAATGAAGGCATCCAAGCAGATCCGTAAGTATCCAAGCCAGATTGCTTTTTTTCAACTAAAAAAAAAAAAATCTAATTAACAACATTTCTCTGGAAACGTAAAGCTCTGGATTTCTTCCTACCCTCCTTCAAGTTTTCCCTCATTTCCCCAAATTCAAACCCACCCTGTTGCTGTGCCCAGTCTGAACAAACACAGGGGATTACTGGTTACACACGAGCTCTGTCCATCCGAGCTCTACAACCAAACTCTTGCCTCTACCAGAATGCTTTCTCAGGTAATGTATTTTTTTTTTTCTTTGAGTTATTTTGACTAGTGCTCAACTAGGCCGAAATGTCATCTTGGATTTGAAAAATACCTCAAGTTTGTATATTATGCATCAGTTTTTTAACTGAACTGGCTCCATGAGGGGTAGGGGTGGGCTGTGTTGTTCTGGTGGGGTTGTGTGTGCTTGCTGCAGGTGAGGACCTGACTCCTTCCAGCAGCTGCTGCCATTACGTACTCAAATAACACCACAGCCTTTACATTGCTTTGTTTGCACATTTTTGGTATTAAACTATAAAACGCCCTCACCCAGCTGTGTTTGCCTTTCTTTTTTTTTTTTTTTTTTTCATGTTTCCTTTCCTCCAGTTTTCTCCTCAAAGTATTTGCCAGTTCTTCTTTTTTTTTTAATCCCCCCCCCCCATCCCCATGTGTGTATCCTTCCATTTCATTGATGGATACAGACTAATTCTGCTTTCTCTTGACCGTTTTTATCCTTCTTCTTTCCTCTTCTTCTGCTTTTTCTACTCTTTTCTCCTTTCCCTCCCTGTTTCTTCTCACTACCCCATGCACATCCCCAGGCCTATCAACACCACCAATGTAAAGGACGCTTGACGGAAAAAAAGACATAAAGAATTAGATAAACAGTGAATGTAACTTGCTGGCCAGTGAATGTAACTTGCTGGCTGAATGGAGGTGTTTTCCAAGTGAAAGCCAATCTGCAGGCCCCCAGCTGCCTGCAGAGTTTGGCATCTGGGCTAAGGAGGAGGGTGAGAGGATGAAGCAATTCCATTTGGTGTTTTTCTTACAGTGTTTCTCAAGTGGTTAAATTTCAGCAAAATATCTCCTCTTGACCCACTGGTCATTGTTTATAGTGGATGGATGGAAGTGGCCAGTCTTTTTGGGCTACATAGTGCCAATGCTTCCCATAGCACAGGGTTTATAGAATAGCACAGAGCATTCCTGGAAGAAAAAATTCTTCTTTTGCAGAAAGCATAAAGATGAATCAGGGGTGCATACAGAGTCGTAGAATCACAGAATGGATTGTGTTGGAAAGGACCACCTAGCCCAATCCCCTGCTATGGGCAGGGATGCCTTCCACTATCCCAGGTTGCTCCAAGCCCCATCCAACCCTGGACACTTCCAGGGATGGGGCAATCACAGCTCCTCTGGGCAACCTGTGCCAGGGCCTGATCACTCTCACAGCCAAGAAAATCTTGTCCTACCCTGCCCTCTGGTACTTTGAAGCCATTTCCCCAATATGAAAGGCACAAGAATTGTGCTTCCTGATTCTGCTCTCAGGAACCTCAATAGACTGAAAGTCTAATGAAAGTTGTACTTATAAGACCTATAGATTTCCATATGTGCATCTTGGTTACCTTTTCTGAGTCACAAATGTCTGGCATGGACTAGGAAAACATCAGCTACAGGCAGGAGAGCTTTTTGAAGGATCAGCAAAGCTCAAAGTAGCAAAATGGCTGTTTCCTCAAACCTAAAGTTTTTGTTTTGAAACATGTAGTTATTAATAAAAAAAGCACAGAGCACTCACAGGTTCAAAAGGTATGTCTGTACTATGGTCAAAGGTGGGATGGTGCCTTGTGTGAAAACAAAGGGATTGATGTTGAAAACGTGGAGTTTGGTTGGATGGATCCACATGAATGAGCCCCCTAGGGGTTCATCCAGCATTTTGGGCAACATCTGAGCTCACTCACTGCAGTGCTACTGCTGCTCAAAGCGAGCTGATTTGAAGCACTGGGTGCATTACATGAGTTGCAATTCCAGCTCATTTGCAGTGCAGTCATGCCAAGAGTTACCTGCACTGTTCAGGGCTGTGTCTTCTGTGGTGTGCTAGTTGCAATGATGTGCCGCAGACATAAACTCACAGGGGTGTTCCAACTTTGGGTATCACCAAAATAGCTCACCACTAAGTCAGAACTGACATGTTCCTGACGTTCCTCTTGCCCAATGTCAAGTCCCTCCACTAAGCAGTAAGAATGAGGATTTTTTAAGGACAAAATTTCAACATTGGAAAATATTTTAGGGGAGAGCTGGGGCATTTTCACTGAAGAAAGAGGTAAGAACATGACTGAGAGCACACTGAAAAATTAACTGTCTCGAAAGGTGAACCCTATTTTAAGGTTGCCTAATATTTCCAAAAATTTCAATATAGGAAAATTGAAGTAAAGTGCAATTGGCATGAAAGAAGCAATACTGGTACTATTTTAGAGCCTGACTTTTTGCATGCAATAGCCTCTGGCATGATACAAAGGGCACAAAAATGTAAAAATAAAATAAATACTAGATGAGAAATTTATGACTCAGATGATTAATGAGGGGTGACAAAAGCATCTTTCTTTTTAAAGATGTATTAAGACAGCAACGAAATCTCATTAGCTGAGATAAGTGGGACAGTGGGGAGTGGTGGGAGAGAGAGCTTTCTCCCCAGTGGTGTATCTGAGTGGCTGAGCAGAGATTTTCAATAGCCAGTGCTGTCCACCTGATACCTTTCCCATGAAATAAATATGCTGCAGATCCATAGCCCTGATTTGTGGAGCTAGATGCAAGAGTCACTGGGTGAAATGTATAGTCAGCACTGTAAAACAGGCCAGACCATTGGTCTCTTCTACCCTTAAAACTCATAAATCATAGCAGAGCAATGAACATTTCCCTGGTAAAAAACGGAGTCCAGAACCATGAGAATTGTAGAATCATAGAATGATTTGGGTTGGAAGGAACGTTAAAGATCATCTCATTCCAACCTATGCCGTGGGCAGGGATACTTTCCTCTAGACCAGGTTACTCCAAGCCCCATCCATTCTGGCTTTGAACACTTCCAGGGGCAGTCAGAGCTTCTCTAGGCAACCTGTGTCAGGGCCTCACCACCCTCACTGGGAAGAATTTCTTCCTAATTTCTAATCTAAATCTACCATCTTTCAGTTTAAAGCCATTCTACCTTGTCGTGTCCCTCCATGTCCTTGTCCAAAGTCCCTCTCCAGATCTCTTGGAGCCCCTTTAGGCACTGGAAGAGGCTCTAAGGTCTCCCCTCAGTTTCTCCAAGCTGATCAACCCCAATTCTCTCAACCTGTTTCCATAGCAGAGGGGCTTCAGGCCTCTGAACATCAAAGACAAAGGCAGTTGTGAGGCACATGAGATCTGTGAGGCTCTTTGGGAACTCATTGTGGAAGGTTATCTCCTTCCACAACGCTTTGCCACAAGGAAGGTCACGTGCAGCACACCCAGGAGCTGGAACGTTTACAGCCCAGGACCTCTACCTGCTCTCCTGGTGCTGGTAGAGGGTTCACACCAAACGGGCTGTAGCCACCTCTGCTGTCACAGAGCAGAGAGGCCAGAGCCTGGAAAAAGGAGAGGTGCTGCAAGTATGATTTTCAGATGCCCAAATCCAGAATCGTGATGCTGATTCAGCTGTTATGTAGTCCTGCAGGAGTTACATTTCAAGGGCACCTCAGGTTTTTATGGTTAATTCTTCCAGATGCCTGATTTTTTTTTTTTCTCACTCCCAATAAATTTCCAGAAATCAGCAATGACTTTGGTTTTCTCCCATGAGATGCATGAGCCAATAGGCTTTCTCAAATTACCTCCAAAGCTAGGGTTTTTGACTTTTGCCATTTTTTACCACACCAGAAGGGAGACCCTTCATTCAAACAACAGAACCCGTGCACAAAGGGGATATCCATACCCACTCTTTTCCCTCCATGAGGGTGTCAAATCCCTGTTTTTGGCCTCTCAGGAAACTGCTGTAACCACTAGTCTGTAAAGTGGTGTAGGAAAGAATTCAAGATTCATAGTCAGACAGAGTGAGGTTGGTTCAATTCACTTCCAGCAGGGTACAAGAGGAGCTGGATCTGCTGTCAAGGGTAGAAAAAATTGGAGTTTTAAGAGAAAACCACTAAGAATGACCAAGCAGGAGTGAAAGATTTAGGCAGATATTGTGTTACTGTTCATACAAACAGTATAGTCAATCTTGGAAAGCAACAGGTTAGTGTTGGATCACATCACTATTCAAATCACAGTAAGTGGTATTTTGTCTCCTAAAACAGATTTGATTTTTTAAAACCATAGGAAAACACAGAAAGTCACCAAATCAAAGACCCTGTTTAAAGTAAAGATGATTAAAATGCAACATTTGCTATTTAAATTTGTCTGTGACAGTAAGCTGATATCTATCTTTTTTCTCTAAATATAGTATTTTGTTTCCTCTTGAAGTCCAAAGATGACTTTCTTGTTCAAATAACTATTTATTTGTACAATAAACCAAGTCACAATGTCAGCACTAAGCATCTCTCAAAATTCTTTTTTAATGAATGGCTGCTGTTTTCATAAATCTTTCCCCAGCCCTGAGCAGATCCAAGAAGCCATTGGGAATTTTTTCTTTAATATTCACAGGTCTTGAATCAAATGTCTCTGAAAAAAAGGGGTTTCTGAATGAACTAAGTTATTTAAAAAGTGTAGTTTCTTCTGGATTTGTGTCCTGTTTTCCTTCCACCCCATCGGAATGACCTCAGCTCTCTGAGTTCCATGTGTCCCCCAGGTGCTGCCGAGGGAATGCAATCCCTATTTACATTCCCAATTCCTATACTTCTGAGCACTCTCTAATCCTTCCTCTGAGTCCCAATTAGGATGAAGCAGCACTTATGGCTCTTAGAAATTCATGTGCTGATTAGTGACCAGTAATTTCATGGATAAAGGCCAGAGTGTGGCTAGAACTGAACAGAAAAGCTTCTGATTTCATGAAAAACACTGGAATTTAATATCTTTGAGTCCTCTGCCCTTCTGCCAAAGTTGATCTGTGGGTTTACAGGTTATTGAAAGAGAATGTCAAGTAGCTGGACAGGCACCAAGTACGATCACACAAGTCCCGTTTTCTCTGCTAAACACCACAAATAACTTTTGAAAGAGAAAATTCAATGTGCCTGGGTTAATCTTATCTCCAGCAGTGATTTAGAAGCAATATATAGAATAACATGCAGCACAAGTTATGTACTGGTGATGCACATCTAGAAACTTTTCCAGCATTATTAACTTCTAAACTTCTGGTTTTGATAGCATCCTCCTCCACACAGCAGCAAATTCAAGTCAGCTAAAGAGATAAGCAGCTTATCTATTTTAAAGTTGCCTTTTTCCCCCCCCCCCTCTTTCTTGCAGGTACTTCATCAGTTCAAAAGCTTAAGGAAAAAGGACATTCCTAGGAGAGATTCACTTCGTGAGAGAAAGAAAAAGCAAAATGCAAACACAGCTGATCCTCAATGAATTGAATCTTCCCCCAAAGGCTGTCACAAATAGGTACATGCACTTCTAGCTTTGCTTCTTGGGATTCTTCTGTCTTATGCATCATATGCTAATTATCTCACCAGTCTGCCTGCAACATCTCATTTGGCATTTTTCCTTCTTCTTGCTTGTAAATTTACATCAGCGAAGAGATAGGGTGAAATTATTAATGAAAATCTATCCATAGGTGCCTTTCCAAAGGAAGAGAGCAGGACTAGCGTATGAAACAGATCCTGCTTTCAGGTTTCCTTTTAATGCACTTCTCTTTAATTCTGAACCCCCCTAATTTGCATAGATAAGAGGATAAAAGCAGTAACAAGCATCTCAGCTGGTTCTGAATTTCCCCCCACAGACAGAATTGTATATCTGCTCCTCCTTTCTCTGTGTGTTTCTCTCAGGAGACAGACAGCACGGCGTTCACTCGCTGCTCCTGGTTCTCTTTAGTTTCATCCCCAAAAGAGGATTCCCCAATGAGCCAAGACACAGTGGGTGGGATTTCTTTGAGCAAAAGTCTCCAGTGCTAAGGTTTTGCAGAGAAACAGGGACTCCATCAGAAGCAGAGGAATGAGGTGAATTAGTGGTGAACACGGTGGTGCTGGGTTAACATTTGGACTCTATGATCTTAGAGGTCTGTGACCTTTAATGACTCTGTGATTCTGTGAATCGTGACCTAACAAGAGCTGTTTGTCTGGACTCATGTTTGCTCTGATGAATCGACCATTGTGACCACTGAGCAATGAGGAGGAACCATGAACGAGATATCAGCAATGTCAGAAACAGTTGAGAGGGAACAAAGGAGGAATCATAGAATATCCTGAGTTGGAAAGGACCCACAAGGATCATCGAATCCAACTCCTGGCCCTGCACAAAATAACCACAACAGTCCCTCCATCTACCTGAGAGTGTTGTCCAAACATTCCTGGAATTCTGGCAGACTTGGGCCATGTCCACTTCACTGGGGAGCCTGTTCTAGTACCTGAGCATCCCCTGGGTGAAGAGAGTTTTTCTAACACCCAACCCAAAGGATGAGCTTTATTTCCCTCTAGATGAGTATGTACATGCCTGTCTTATCCTGCAGACAGAGTAAACTAGTCTTAGTTACTCAATAAAGGGAGGCATCACACAGCAATAAGACGGATGTGGAAGATGGTTGTGAACAGAGGGGGATGTACTCAACTCAAAGTTGATGAGTTGCTTGGGAAAAAAAGTGTAATTTTTTTCCACGCTCTATTAGGAGGTACCTTCTCAGCAGGCAGTGACAACACACAGGACAACACTCAAACTCCAGTAAACATAGGAATAGGGGTGGGTAGCTCTTAGGTGCTCACTGCTCTTCAGGTGTTGAAATGTGGGATCACCAGTCTGTCTACAGTGCCCTGCTTTTGAAAACTCAGTGTGTGAATGTTCATTGCAGGAAAAAACAAATTAATTTTTGGTCTGTCTCTTTCTATTTATTTTTTCTTTTAAATTTGGTCCTTAACCCAATATACAGACAGGCATTCATTGTCCAGTGCTTCATAGTTTCTCCAATTTCCTATTTGGAGGGTTATTATTTGCTTTCTGAACAAAAGATTCCCTTCAAGTTTAACCTGCTACCACTTGCTACTTATGACTATCCCAAAACTTTCCACCAAAAAAATGTTTTTTTTTTTTATTAAAGAGGTACATTCACTGAACTGCACCCTCTGTAAAAAAGAATCAAGCAAGTGAAAAGAAAAACACAGCTTTGAGAAACTGAAAATTTCAACTGCAAATTCAAGGGGGGTTATTTTTTTTTATTTTATATTCTTAGCTGAATATTTCCACTTTTTATCCTATTTTTTTTCCTGATTATCAGCTACAGTACAATAAGGGCTTTTACTTTTTTTTCTGCTCAAAAAAAACCCCACAACAATCTGATCAAATCTTGCAATGAAACCATGGCTTCAAAACAACCCAACTCTAATATAATTTGCATGAGCCCTATATCACCCAAATGCTCCCGACAATTCAATGAACTTTGTCCTGCATTTCACCAGAATACTTATGAACCATATTGGGCACAGCAGAGCTGTTAATGAAACTGGAACTGAATAATTACAACACGCTCATCCTTGAAGATGCAGGCAGATGTGGGGAAGTGTACTCCATTTGTGTCATTGAAATACCATTGCAAATTACCTCTGCTCTAACTACGTTTAAACAGAAATACAGGGGGGGAAAAAAAAGTCTTCCTTGATAATGACAAGACAAAAATGTCCATAAAAAGGAAATAAAGATGACACACTTCTTTTTCTGTGACATACATTTTTTACGTGGCTTAGGGGCTTTGCTTCCTGAGAGTTTACGTCGTCAACTGTCAGGGCCCTTCCATGCATGATTTATGTACGCATAATAAAGACATCGTGGTTGAGAAACTGATCTGTGATTTCAAACAGCTTTGAAACTAACAGCAATAAAATATATGGCACATGAATAATGTAGGCTTTAGTTAAAAAAGATCAGATTTTGAAAAATGGGAGGCATATTTATTTTCGATTTTTTCATCTGCTCTTCCCTCCCCCCCATCAAATTGAATGACAGCTTTTAAGGGAGGCAGACCAAGGATTTCAAATCTTTGGAATCTTCTAAGAGAGACAGGCCAAAGATTTCTAGTTCAGGGGCCAGGCTCTGTGTAGAGCTTTGCATGTGTCTCCTTGCTCCCATTGTAGACCCCAGGGAGTGCAACAGGTAGTACAAACCCAGTGCAAGCCACCTCAGTTCAGGTTTAAAAAAGGATACACTGTGAAGGTGTTGGAGCCTGAATTTAAACCAGCTCTTCCTAAAATGCCACGAGACTTCCCATACCATTTTTGCAGCAAGGTTTCTGTGCCACTAACACTGACTACTATATTATTTTGCTGGACTGTCAAGAGGCCATCAGCAGAGATCGCTGCGGGCACACTCACACCAGGCAGTGATGAGCAGCACTGTGATGGCTCTCAAAGCCATCTCAAAGTCTTGCTAAAATACATCTCACACAGCACATTAACCTGTGCACTTTCCTGCCTTGCCCAGCCAAAAGGGCTCAGTCACAGACCCGTTTTTTCTGGTGCTGTTGTTGGTTGTTGGCAGCACAGGACAAATGCGCTTGGCAGAGAACACATCCCTACACAAAATCTCTTTAACTGATGACTGGATGAAAGAAAATTTTTCATTTTATATGATAAAATCAAGACACAGAGATTCAGTAATTTGGATGGAATGCTGTAGGAAATCTGTGCTAACCAGTTACTAATTCCTGCATTCTTGTCTATCCCCATGACATTATCTGTTTTATAATGACAGAACTTTATCAGGTGTCTAGGGAAATTTTACTGGTGCTGTGTTGCAGTCACATTTCAAAATTTGTCTCTGTTCAGGTTAATGAAATGAAATGGAGGATTAGATCGTGCTTAATGACAACAAGAACATGACAAAGGTGCAAAACCCTTCAGGAGTTGTCTCCAAATCTACATTAAAGTTCTCATTTGGCTCTGTAAGTAGCGAAGGCGGACAGAGGTTCTTCATAGCCTCAGAACCTATTTTAATTATCCCTTCCCTGGGTAATTATTAACAGGGGAGGAGAGAACTGCCTGAAACTGTAAATGCTAATGGGTTCCCTTGAGACCATGAGTCCAGAACATCAAGGAATGATGGGCTAACGGCCTCTCCAACACGTTGTTGCTGGCTGGGAGGTGGGATGCTGCATTTGAGACGCTGCTGATATTCCTCGATGACTTGAGGACTAAACCACGTCTCTATAAAAGCAAAGCTCTTCTTGCACTGCAAGATTCAAGGGGAAAGGAAATTGTGTCGCTAAGACTTGGGCTTTTGACACAGTTAAATGCTGTCAGAGCAGATAAGGAAGGGAAGGTAGAAAGGGGACGTGAAAGATGTGGGAGCTGTGTCTTCACCACTGGTTAGGGTGTTGCTTTTTAATAACAGCTCTGCAGCTGATTTGTGAAATAAAGGTGGCTTCACAACAAACCAGAGAAGGGAAACCTGTCCATACTTATGCCATATCAAGGGCATGACAAGGCTTATTAAAAAAAATAAGAGTCCTTGTGGGACTAAATGTGAATCTGTGCCTCAAAAAAGTCAGGTCCTGAGGTGTTATCTCAGGTTTAACACATCAGGTATTTGTTAGATCATTAACTAAGAATATTATTCAAAATCACTCAACTCCCTGTTAGGTGTTCCAAGGTGTCAGACGAAAAGCACCTTTGAATGGGCTGTGATGAGCAGGCACTGATCTTAAAAAATAATGATTTTACTATTTTATTTCTTTCAGAAACCTTTTTAAACTGGTTCTGTTGTGCTTGGAAGGAATTTAGCATGTAAGTGCCAGGGCAGAGGATGGAGACAGAGGAAGTGATTCTTCCACTTTCTCACGTGTTTCCCCTGAGGTCCTCCGTCCAGCAGAAAACAGTCTGAGGAAAAGCCCTTGCATGGCTGGAAGGTGGCATTAGAATAGGAGAACATTACAACCAGTTTGATCTGAAAGTAACTTAAAATGGGATTGTTCTTCCCAAGTTTTATGCATTGAGTTCAGAAGACCTTCTTTTCAACCTGTCCCAACTCACCACTTAAACTGAGAACTGGCTATTGTTCATCCCAGCTCACACCCCACCCCTGAGCCACCTGGTGAAGCTGGAGGACCTTCTGAAGAACCCCATGAAGCCAGGGGCAGAGCAAAAGGCAGTATTTGGGAGCCAGATCCCTGGCTACCCCACAGGAACATCAGGTCGTTCAAAGGTACACAGAAACAGAGGAGTTGATGTTGATTAGTGTTGTCACCATATGGGCCACATCTTCTTCTCCTCTGCATTTTACGCAGGGTGGATGGTTTGGATTCTCCCAACATGATCAAGCTCACGGGGTTATCCCTAAAACATGGTTATTTCTGGAGAGAGAATTGACAGAAAACTTTCACAGGTTGCCTGGAGGAGGACTGAAAAGGTCAAATGCTCTTAAAGGTTTGTGAGCAAGTGAAACCTGGTGCATTATTTTCTAGAACCTGTCTATATTTGGGCTCTTTGGAGGTCAGTACAGAGAGAAACCAAACTAGCTCCAGAACCATCATCACTATCTCGCCTCGTTAGTGCCTTGGGGTTAATGAATCTGCATTTATCACCATATTCCCCTGGCTGTTGGGCTTTGGGGTCCCAAAGCTGATGTACTGGCATGGTGGAGACATGACCCTGGTGGTGAACAGGGTAAAAAACTCAAGGATCTCTTCAAGCTCAGGATACTATGTGATTGTATGAACTGCTGGAAAGCAACAGAGGAGAGCCTGTTCTTGCACAGACAGGAGAGGAGAGGGAGGGATGGCAGTGCTGGGGACTCATGCTCAGGGCTGGACCATGCCCCCCCAAGTCACACTAGACTGATTTAGGTCCTGTTGTCTCTCCTGTGCTGCTGCTCCCCGTATCAAAAGCATAACATTGCTGCTTTCTCCCCCTCTGTCCTCTGCAGCTGTCACCACCTTCTGCCAATAGTCCAGCATTAGGAGTGTTTTGAGCTAAAAAGCCCTGCTCGGATGATCATGCTTATCTCAGCTGAAAGGCTTTCAAAGCCCAGCTTAGCCAAAATATGTGATACACACCACGAGTCCAATCATCCCCCTCATAGTCATCTATGAAGAGCTGTTTTTTTCAAACCAAGCTTTTCCATTATAATTTTCTTCCATTCTTGTTTCAGCTCACTAAACATTAACCACCATGACCTACTGCATAAACCCAAACCATATTAAACAGATTAGGTTTATAGCCAAATCCTAACACCCTATTTGGGAAATGGCTACAATGCTTGGCTGTTTCTACAGTTCTGTGGGTTGGACAAAGTTAAATCTTTACTTGACTAAAAAATTTTGGATGTGTTTAACACCACACTACTAAAGCAAAACACATAGACGGAATCAATCCATTTGTTTAAGAACAGTGCTGAAAATTAAACCAAATATAAACCTCAAACCTATCTCCAATATATATCCAAAACCTGTAAAAAGAGCTGGTGAGTTTTTATGAACTAGCTTGTCTTTATGTGTATTTATATTTTATCGTCATGGGTTGTATTTATGTCAGAATATAGGAAATGGCCTCTACCTTTCAGTTTACATTGTGGTACAGCATAGTCACATGCTTTCCCATGGATAAGAACCCACTACTCCTAACAGAGCTGCCAGCAAGCTGATGTAGAAAAGAACATTGCTGAACATCACAGTTTTAGTTTTCAAAGGAAGAGGCAATGGAAGGTGACAGGTGGGGGGGAAAGCCCCACAGGATGAGACCAACTGACAAAAGGATAAATAACAGGTCCAAAAATTCAGATAAATCATCATCAACTAGGGGCATTCTGAGCAGTGTCTCCATAGAATCAGACCTATGCTTGGGGTTATTGGATGTTTTCATCAGTAATCCAGGATTACATATAAAGTCACTGCTGCTGGAATTTGCAGCTGATGAAGACTGGTAGAAGTATAAATAACTGCAGGGTCCATGTAAGCCAGATCACTGGTGAAGCTCTGATTACTTGGGCAAAACACGTTTTAACACAGCCAACAGCAATGCAGTCCATGCGAGAACAAAGAATGCATATTTTGTTCCTATCACACAGTTATAAGACTTCATATGTAGGAAAGGGACAACCTTTGGGCAGGCAAGGAATGTGAGGGATGCTTATACAGTCCAGGTTATGATGGGTGAGCAACTCAGCCTGAGCTCTACCTCACGCTGAGACTCTCAGCATTTGTAATTTTTCCAGGGCACATAGGGATCCCTGAATGGAGAGAGATGATGCTGTGATGTCAGAAGGGAGATCCCAGCAGAGGTGGCTGACCTTGATTGGAGGGGTGCCTTCCAGCCCCCCACTACCAACAGTAGTGCTGTGTTGTGTAAAGCCTGTTGTGCCCTGGACAAAAATCCGGGAAATAAGAACGAGGGAGCTCAAGCTAGATAAACCATGCCTTCACAGCAATACATGTGAAAGTATTTTAATTAAAATCTTGACTAAATGATACAGTCAGTGAACAAGGAACATGATATAAATATGGCACGATGAATTCTTGAATGAGTGAGTATGAATGATATTGCTTAAAGATACAAATTATAACGCGCACAAAGAATTAAAGTCTCTGCCTCAGGTAACACTAAAGGAGTCTAGCCTGTTTGGAACTTTTACCTGCCATCCAGAGACCAAACTTTCAGCAAAGATCTTGGAGAAGGCAGGAGCCTCTGTCTGACCACGAGTTCAGGGCAGCAGGTCTCCACTGAGAGTTGAACGTTAATTTAGATCTAGACAAGGCAAGCAAGTCTACCAACCTCATTGGTTCTTGCAGTCTGTGTGCCTGTGCAAGACCCTGATTAATTACATGTTTCTGGCACATCCCACTTCTGACTTCTCTCCGCCTGTTTTTCCTTTACTGGCTTTAGTCAACCAAACCTTCTTGAGAGCGCAGCCCACACTACTACAGAATAAATGCTCCCATGGCTACTGGTCTGCAGAGCCAAGATGCATCTAAATCTATAGGTATTTATGTGTGCAAAAAAATCAGGGCGAGTGAAATGGTTATGCATCCTAGTTTGTTTTCTATTAAGAAAAAAAAAAGGATTAAAACCCTAAGAAATGTCAGAAAAGCTCCAGACAAGAAAAGCAGAAAATTCCTGAGAATGGGAAAAAGAGGCCTTTCAAACTCACGCTACCTACTTGGACAAGGAGAAGATGGAGAGGTAATTTGACTACTGGGGAAATATTTGTATGAAGAGAAGAACACTTTTGGAAAAGGGCTTTTTCATCAGAAGGGGACCAGTGTGATTTAGAGTGAGGAAGATCACAAGCCAGAACAAACTGCTAAGGAAAGCATCATGTTCTCTGTTTCACCCTTCCTGGAAATCAAAGTTGGATGTGTCTCTGGAAGAGAATTTTCACTGGACACCAATTACTGGAATCAATCTTGGGAGCAGTTGGGTGAAACTTAGTAACCTGTGACATAGGTGATCTAGGCAAGATGATCCTCTGACCTTAAAATCTACACATCCTGGGAATGGCGAAGAGCAGAGCCCTATACAGCAATGGAAACAGATCCAGAGTGTAAATGCTAGAGGGGCAGAGGAATGATGTCCAAAAGCTATGATGAGGAGTGCCATATCATTCACTTTTTACACCTAAATGTCAGCTGGAGGTAAAGTGGATGTTTTGGGACCATGAGGGTGACATAAAGCCTGTGTACACAGGGCAGATGCACATAAGCCTTACTTCCTTACCAGGTTCCTTTGGTGATTTCTCCTTTCCATACTTGGAGCTCTGGAGAAGGAATGTGCTCTGTCCAAAGAGGAATTACATTAAGCAAGGACAAGGTGCTGTGCAATTACCTTGCAGCACTGGTAATTCCATTTCAGCTCAGTTTGTGGCTTGCTGTATTTTTGTCAGTCAAGTTGTGGTATTTCATGAGTGGAAGAACCTATTTTATCAAGCCTTCTCTCAGCTCATGGTTTACTGCAAATGTTGTTGGTTTACAACACGTTTTATTGCTGAATTTTCTGCGGGGCTGTTACTTGATTTCAGTAATGAATTCCAGCCTGCTTATTTATTTAGTTAGTTACTTATTTTTAGGAGTTTCACAAGAATTATGTGTCACAGAGAGGTATCTTGGCTAATTCAAAGAAGCAAATTGCAAGAGCAGGAAACCTCAGCATGTGAATCAAATTTCGTAAGAGACACACAAAGTGCAGCATGTTCTCATCATGGTGGAGGTCTGTACTGAGATAAAGAACTGCAGGCAGTGCCATCCCAATCCCATGGAGACTGCAGCAGGTCAACTGGCTGGGCTGACAGCTGAAGCTGCAAGACGTTAGTCACAGAATCCTACAATGATTTGGGCTGGAAGGGACCTTAAATCAACCCCTTGCTGTGGGGGAGAGGTGCTCCATCACTCTGATCAGCTTTGTGGCCTCCTCTGGACTTCTGGGTTTGTTCCAACAGCTCCACGTCCTTCTGCTGTTGTTTCCCAGGGCTGGAGGCAGCTCTGCAGGGGAGTCTCACCTGAGTGAGCAGAGGGGTAGAATCTCCCTCTCCCCTGCTGCCCATGCTGTGAGGTTAGCCCAGGGCACGGGGGGTTTCTGGGCTGTCACTGCACTTTGCCAGGTCATGGTGAGTTTCTCCATCAACATCCCACCCCAGGGCTGCTCTCAATCCATTCTCCACCCAGCCTGTATTTGTTCTTGATTATTAATAAATAATTTTCATTTGTGAACGAAAAAGAGTCCTCTATAAGGAAGGTGAACAATGTTGTGCTAGGAAACTGAGGCACACAGCAAGGTGAGTTGCTATTCCTGTGGTCTCTTAGTAGACTAGTGGCAGTCACAAGCAAATAGGGCAAACTGCCTTGAGAAAAGATGAAGTCCCACCCAATCCCTTGCAGAAAAAGCCTCATTTGTCCCAAATCAGGGAAATCCTTCCTTGTCTGCAGCTGACTGGGAGGACCACACATACCTGAAATGAATGATGCAATCACTAAACACAAGATGCTTGACCCTCTCTTTAAATTATATCTGAAAGGCTTTTTTGATCCCAGATCTTGATCTGGAAACTAAATTTTGAGATGTAGCCTGTCAAAGTTGTCAGTAAACAGGAAGGGGAGATACCCTGCCAGCCTACTAGACAAATTTTTTAAAAAACATATCTTTCTTTGAATATTGAACGAATCTTATTCTTTCTGAGTTACTTTCTTATCTGAAAATGAGTTCTTCGTTATTACTTATGCTTATTTCTCACTGGGGCAACTCTCCTACCTCCTTGGGTATGACAGGGTTAATGTGCAAATGAATGCTGGATGTGCTGCATAAGTAAAGTCTTATCTGAAATGCTAAATTGTCTTTGTCACTTGGAACCTCTCTGAACTTCATAACTAAAAAGGGAGGAAAAGAAAACAGAAGAGGAGGAAGGGAGGAAAAGAAAACTCCAGGGGTTTTTTAATTCTTTGTTGCAAAGTACCAATTATTCCTGAATTAGAGGAATTTTTGGTGAGAGAAAACACTGCTGATATTTTTCTGAGGATATTTGACATTTATCCTTGCAAGATGAAGGTCAAACACCGTGCAGGCAACACTTCCCTCCCCATCCATCACCAGACACTGAGCTCTCAGGCGCATCTCTGCTGCCAGAACTGACGACTCAGAGCTCAAACATGGAGACCAAACCCTGCAACGACTCAAATGCTCCAGCTCTTCCTGGACGTGGAGCTCTGTGTAACCCAAAACTCACATCCCTGCAGTGTGATTTCCCTGTCAGAGCTTTCTCACACACTAAAAAAGCCTGGGATGACCAACTATGACAGAATCATCTCCTAAAACATGTCATATTATTGTCTTTCTCCACACCGCATGTTCCCTACTTGCACAAGTGAGCATTTGTCCTGGTTTGTCAAAGCAGTAGCAGAAGCCTTCAGTATTGTACTTCTGACATTGACCAATGCTAGATAGCCTCCAGATGGTAAAAAATAATCTTCACAGACCTTGGAGGCACTGATGTGGTACCATACCAGCTGACACCAGCTGTTGGTTACCTAAACCTTGTAATTTTTATTTTCCTTAATGTACATCAGCTGCAGAGCTTATTGTCACATAACATTTACAAATGTCTAATCTCTGTATTCTCCTCCAAATCAGGAATTTTTCTCGATACCAATCCACGATGCTGCAAATAAATGTTATCACACACTGGGATATTTGTGTTGACCCTTTAAAATGCATTCACAGAAGTACTTAGAGGACTGCAGAAGGTGTAGAAAAACAATTTCACTTAGAAGTATCATTCCTGTGTATATATTCATGAGAGGTCTTTTATTTACTGAGCTAAATGAGGAAAAATAATCATCCCCCGTAATTTTTATCTTTAGAAGCAGGATGATACGTGCCAAATCAAACATGTAACTTATCCATCTTTCATAGCTTTCTTCGTGCCCTATAACTGCACAGCAGCTGCTTTGTCAAATGACCAAGAAATTAGACTTTGGCAAAACAGGGGTTTTCATCAGCATATGACCTTAAGATAACATTTACATTTCAGGAGATGCTGTTCCAGTCAGAACAGAACTGCAGGGCAAACTCACATCTCTGAATACTCAAGGAGGCATCCGACAGAAAAGCTAATAAACGCACCAGATTAGTACAGTTTTATTTTCCATAAATCTGGGACATGCTCAGCAATGTCAAACCGGTTCCCATGCCTTTAAATGAATAAATAAACCCAAGCTTACTCTGAAGCTCAGAAGTGAGGTGGAATTCATTTAGCTCATTACCATTTAAATGATGGATGGATGGGGTAAACTCTTTTCTTTTGAGGCAGGGGACAGACAATGCAGAGAGGAGAGCAGTGGTATTACCTAAACGGGGGCTCCCAGGCTTGGATGATTGGATTCAGATGTTTCCAAGGAAATTATTTGCTCCAAAAGGGCTCTTTGGTTACTAACAGGTATAGCAATCATATTTAAAATGTTTTTACTCACAGTCAGGCTCCTATATCTTCAGTCACATAGGATTTACTGGAGAGTTTATCCTTGGGCTGCTCTGTTGAGAGTAGAGAATTCAGGTGGGTGTTTTCAGAGGGTTAAACTGCCAAGACATACAAAGTGAAAAACAACATATTTAGAGGAGAAATATTTTGCTTTTGCCATTTCGGTTATAATTTATTTCCCACTCTCGCAGTAGCTCATTATTTGCCTCTCTTAACTTGAAGAGAAATTTCAAAGGGAGAGAGGTAACAGGTAGGGATTTTTTTGTTCATTTATTGCATGAGAAAAAGAGGTACCTGGATAGCTGAAAACGAGAAGGTTAGAACTTCATACTTAGTCCAGGATGAGTGAGAAAGAAACATTTCACTGTTTTGTAAATTAGTTTATTTCTCCATCAGCCAAGTTCTGATGAGATGAAGGAATGAAATGGTAACTTATTCTTAATTGTCTTATTTGAAAGAGATAAAAAAGGGACCCCAAAAGAGAGGAGAGAAGAGGAGATTTCGTATGTGACCCTTATGCTGCAAAATCACAAATGACTTGCTTTATTTCTTTTTTTCTTTTGACCTTGAAGCTTGATGTAAAATCTCCAAAGGTTTCTTGAGCACCCACAGGTCTCTTCTCACCAGTTTCCAGGGAGCCAGTGACTCACTGACTCGAGTCAGAGCTGTGGGTAACTTTTTGGTGTGTACAGGGCTGTCAGACACGAGTGGCAACATGAGGAGAAGGGTGGAGATAGTTGTGGGAATAAGGCACATCTTACTCTTCTTTATAGAAACACTTCTTCCTAATAAAAGAGGTCTTTAACAATTTGTCCCACACGTGGCTTTACTCGACCCAGTCAGTGTTAGTGGCCATCAGAGTGGTGACAAACTCTTTATTATCCCTGCCAGACCCTAGGACAAGCATTTTCCAACTGTTTGCGTCCGAAGACTGATATTCTGCCTAGGCTTTTTCTCCTTCTTGTGGGATGTTTCATACCCCTCTGCACACTTCAGGCCTCACCTGTGGTGAAGATGAATATGGTTTGAGCTCCTTAGCTCTAAGCACACCCTCTCCTACTTCCTAAGTTTCCCCTCAAAGTACAAATAAGAAAAATACAAATTAGAAGTCTTTTTTTTTGCTCTTTTCTTTGCTGCCCAGGAACAACTCTTGCACCACCATAACTTATCACAGGAAAATATACCTGATCCAACTGATCCTTAATTACCTTATTTTGGTGAAACAAACAATTACCTTATTTTGGTGAAACAAACAATGACAGTGTGAGCAGTAAGGAGGAATTTGGATGAAGAAAGGTGGAACGACTTGTCATCCTGAATACCAGAGGGTGAGCAGATGTGAGCAGATTGATAGTACTGGTGGGTCTGTACCAGTGACAGTGGGAAATCTCATGCTAAAAGGGCACTAAAGCAGAATGATTGGGGGTAATTATTTCAGGCAGATTGGGTGTGCCATCAGAAACCATCCTGGGAGAGAGTTTGACACCCAGTCCAGGAGGAGGACCAGAGCAGGAAGGGTGCAGGGTTGGTTGGTGGTGCTTGTCTGGATGGTTCTGCAGAGAGGGATCTGCAAGGGTGGAGAGGGAATGGGTGTCTTTTTCTCCTAAATAATGTAAAAAAGAAAATAACCCCAGGTGAATTTTCTTGTCTCAGGTGTGGACTCTCTGACAGACTTGCCTGCTGCAGCGGAGTGTCACTATAGTGTCTAAACTGAGTCCACCTTTCTTGATTCCCCCTTTCTTAACAGTAACAGAGCTCCAAGAAGGTCACTTCTTCCAAGGGGCTCAAGGTTTTTTTTCCTTCTTTCTTGTTCTGGAACAACCTAAATTTCTTAACACAAGCAGAACACTGTGCCAACTGCATTGCTTTTGGGAAGGACTTTAGTGGGTGAGGTTGGGATTTCCACTGAGAAAGGAAGTTTTCTGAGAAGAGTTTGTTGATGGCAGGTTTGTAAGTGGCTTGGCTATTTGTGGACCGACCTGTTGGTATTTCCTCTGTTTCTTTTCCCTCCAGTTGAGGAGTGTACAGCAGGAATACTTTAACACACACAGATAAAATGAGATGAAAAAAATATATTAGAAATATATCTGAAGATTAGAAGAGACGGCAAAAGGACAGAGAGGAGGGACTATTGCTTCCACAGCACCACAGAATGAAAACATCTGTTTCCAGTTGACTCACATTCCTAAAGATGCACTAGTCCTTGATCAAACCCATCCAGTGGAACTTGTCTGACCTGTGGGGTTTATATCAATATTACATGGCTGGCTCACAAGCAGCCATTCACTGACCAGGTAGCTAAGACAGCTGAGGTATTTGCTTTTTTTTTTTATTTTATTTTAAGGAGTCAGGTTGCATTCGCAAACCACAAATTACAGTTCTCCACTGCCGACAATTGCAATAGTTCTCGTGGATGTCCCATTGCTCTGGATTTGAACCTCAACCACGGTGCTGTGGCCTCTGTGCCCACCTTTCAACTGCTGTTCATCAGCCATCCATGCCTCTGATTCCCTGGCATGGCAGGCTGGACTCAGGCAGGCATGCTGCACCTCACTGTGCTGCAAGTGCTTTTGTTTTTGTTGGCTTGGGAAAACCTGCTGGTCTCAGTTTCTTTTAAAATATTTTGTGCTAAGGAGAGGAAAGGAAGCTAAGCTGCAGAGCCTGGGGGCTCCATTCACTGCTAAGCTTAACTTCTTCGGGTCAGCTGCCAGCAGCTACCAACACTGTGTCTTCCAGCATCTGGTGTTTGAGGGTGATTTGGTAAAGCCCTTCACCATGTGCCTCCCTCTAAGCCCATAAGTTGTCCTCCTGATTTCAGTGAGACTACTCAAATCACTCACATGCTTCGGCTGTAAGTGGAGGTGGAAAATGGAAACAAAATGAAATATAGAGGTGTTTTCCTTTTTATGTGTTGCCCACAGTAGTGAATGACTTTGTTGATGCTGACAGGTCCTGCAGCCACAATATAGTTTCTTAAAAAATTTTAAAAAACCCCTCTTGTTTAGTTTCTGAGGAACGAACAAATGGGTTTCCTGACGTAAGTTTAAAGTTTGGTTCCTCATATTTACCATGGACCACACTCAGACTAGGATTACTCTAGGCAGCATGTGGAAAGTGTAATTAAATAGCATATTACAAACTGAGATCTGGCAACATTTTTCAATTCAACTTGAGCAAAAAGCAGCAGTTTTTCTGGCCAGTAGACCAGCACCTCATCACCTTTTCTTGCACCCATCACATATCCACAGGTGGATCACATGAAGGCTACCTCCAGGAAAAAAGTCAAACTTGCATCTTTGGCACAGACTAAAACGCCTCATCTGCTTCTCTGCCTTGTCTAGGATGTTCTCTGTGTAAATCCATACGTAACCTCTGCACAGGGTGTTGGATTCTAACAGCTGGAAAGACCTTCATACAGAAGTGCAGTTTTAAGGTCAGTAAAAAAATCCCAAACATTGCAAATGGTGCACTGGTGGCTGGACATCATTTGAAGAGACCCAAATTACCCTCCGGCTCCCAGAAATGTCCCTGTTGCCTGGAGCGCAAACTTCTTTGACAAATTAGGGTGTTTGTGAGAGAAAATGTGGCAGGACAAGGGAAAACAGAGAAGTGACCCCAGGGTAGTCCAGTTATCCTCCAGAGAGCACTGCACACGTGCTTACTCCTGCCAGTCCAACAGAGGTTATCTCACATTTTCCTCTGGACTGGGTCTACGTAGGCAGTGTTATCACGGAGGGGTTACATGCCAAAAATGCACAGTGTTGCTTAGTTCATGGTGGTGTGTTCATGTGCTCTTGACTACTGTAATTCTGAGGCTGTGGCAACTAGAAGGTACTGTAATGCTGATGCTACAGGGTTTGCCTTCTATCCTGTAAAAAAAGATTGTCCTGTGATGCAGGGATGTGGAAACTCCTCTGAAAGGCATACATCCTTTCCTGTAGAGGATATGGATTCTGTATTCCATATTTTCTGCTGGGGATCCAGGGAAGCACCCCTTGGCTTTCTCATGCTGTTTCGAGAGTTTGTGAGCAGTGAAGGAAGGGGAGAAAGGTCTCATGAAAGACTCATCTGATCTGGAAGTGATTGAGACCTGTTAAGCACAGATCCATTTTTAGACCTGTGCTGTATAAATATAGTTCTTGCCACCAGCACCTGCTCTACCAATAAAGTGTCATCTGTGAGGTGTCACTCACTGACATTCAGTGTCACATACAGAAGCAGGCCAAGCATTTGCCTAGCTGAGTGTGTTCTCTACAGGGAGGAATATAGATACAGATTATATGACCTGGATAACATTTGACAGAATTGTGCCTCCATACATGTTTGCTCAGCACCTTATGCAGTGAAGATCCCCCAGTTTGGAGCCACAGGACATTACTGTAACATGAGTATTATTTATGTTGGCAACTGAGAGATAGATCATGGGTGAGGAAAGAGAAGAAGGATTGCTAGTGAATGAATTTGGGTGTTACGTCCTTCATAGCATCAAACATCTTAATATTAATACAAGGCTGCACTGACCTAAACATAGAAGAGAGATTCGTCCCAGAAGCTTTATTTTCCATAAAGATCTTGATTTTCAGAGCTCACACATATTTTTGTACATTTTTGTGGCTCAAAATTGTTCTTTTCTGCATGATAAATGCAGTTCAGTGAGTGATGGAAGGATTTTCCTCCAGGAGAGAAGAGAGGTAGCAGAACTGCAGTTCCCATACCTAGCAGGTCACACGACTGCAGCAAAGGACAGCTGTTTACCCCTATAGCCCACTCATCTCTTTTCATTTCCCATGTGGGGAGAGAACTGCTCTGCATCTTATGGTTTGGGATTGCCTGGGACAGGTTTGAAATTTCAGTCAGACTTTGACCATCGCCTGTTACAACTCAACTGTGATATACCAGCTTGGTCTCAGGATGGAGATCCCAGCAGTTGCTTAGAAATTCCCACACTGAGCATGTGGGCTCCTGTGCTGCAGTCACTGCAGGTATTTGCCAGCATCACTGACTGCACCCTGCAGGTAACTGAGGTGAGCAAGCACGTGGAGGAGGTGATGCATCTGAAACCCCATCTGCTGAAATCACTCCCTGGCCATGTCACCACCACTTACCCCACTCAGCCACTTGCTGGACACAGGGATATTAAGGGCACTGCTTTCCACTCCCGGTTTTCATAAAGAGCAATTGTGATTCTTGATGCTTTACAAAGCACCTCAGCTTAGCTACTGAACTGTGGGCATGCAGCCTCCTTTTTCTTTCCTCTTGCTGTCCCCCATCCCCTCAGCAAGCACCTGCAGTGGCTTTCAGCATCCATTCATTGTTTCACTCTTGATTGCTGCATATATGTTCAAATTGTTATTTCCCAGCAGATGTATCGTACGAAGGTACTAAATTCCCACCCTTCCCACCCCTCCCTCAGAGCTCTGACTGCTCACACAGAAGCACCAGTTTTATTGTAACAGAGCTCAGCATTTAAGCTTCATTCTCAGATTTGTCTGTCTTAAAACAGAAGATGTTATAAATATTGGCAATGGCGAAGCAGCAAGCGTAACCTCCAAATCTCCCCTGTTCAGATCAGATGTAGCCTTCCTGCTGTAATCATTCCTCTCTCCCCCCTCCTCCCCTCCCTTCTCTCTCGTTTTGGATATGTGTTTCTCTCTGACTGTGATTCTGCAGTGGCAGAAAGGGGTCAATCTATCTGTAAAAGATGGACTCAGCCAAGCTTTTCTAGCTCTTTCCTGCTGATGGCAATTATCCGGAGGTTGGCAGCGGTCCCAGAAACCTGCAGTTCCTGCAGTCCTGCTGCTGTGGGCCTGCTTCACAAAGCCAGCATCCTAAGAGGATCACTTGGTGTGATGCCCAGGAAATGACAAACAGAAAAGGTCACACGTACTCCAAAAAGATATACTGCTCGGCAAATTTAATTGACATTGTGCAGCTTTTAAAAACGTCCCTGCAGACATTCCAGCATTTAACAGATGCAAGCAAAGAACAGAAAAATAACAGGGCTTTAGAGAAAGGGCAGGAAAAATACAGTCTGTCCCCCCAAAAGAATTTTTTCATACCCCAGTAATATCCTTTCACATGGTCTGTTGGATCAGGATAATTTCTCGTTACCCCTGGCCTGGCAAGTGAAATCTACCATCCCATCCCCCAGCCTTCCTTCCTTCCCTCAAACACACTGCTGCTTTTTAAATCATAGAGCTTTCATTTCACAGGGTAACTGTCCATTTTTTTTTTGTTTTGTTTTTATTTTCCTTGCATATTTGTCTGTTAAAATATTGTACAAGGAACCAGCTCCCTGTCAAGGCCGGTGCTGTGCTCTGTGGAGGTTCACCATTGTGTCCTGTGTTATCCAGCCAGAGGGGAAAAATTCTGCCTGTATCAATGAGTTCTTTCTTTAATGAAAAGTAACAGGAGATCTGTGGAAATTTAAGAACGTGTCAGATATCTAACGCTATTAGCAAGAGGTGGTGGGAAAGCAGGAATGGCCAGAGTGAATTTAGAATGGAGGCAGGTGGTCCAGGTTCAGCAGGGTCTGGCCTTGGCAAGGACTTAGCTCTGCCTTTTTTTATTTATTTTCTTTTTTTTTCTTTTTTTTTTTTTTTTAATTTCAGCCTCCTTTTGCTAAGAACAAATTTAAAATCAATTAGATTTTGTGGTTTTGTTTTTAGTGTTCCCCAATCTGATGAAAAACAGTGGGAGAAAGAAAGAAGTATAATGACTTCTTGAGGTAAAGCAGACATGACGCAGAAGAGCTTGATACCTGTTCCATTTACATCCACGAAATTTGGGATGGAAGGCACCATCTTCCCTATACAGCTGAGACATATATAGCCCCCATAATTTAGGTGTCTGGGATAGTAAAGAAGTTGGAGTTAACTAAGAAAAATAAAGTGAAAAAGACAGTAAAAATGGTTTGAGTCCATTTGGACCTTTGAATCTCCACGTGTGAGTCCCAGTAATTGTGTCAGCTGGACTGTTAGAGAGGAGGGATGGATACTTCCAAACTTTTCACAAGTTGCTATCCATATGAAGGGTCAAAACTGCCTACTTGCAGAGGTGGTGTAAAGTGGTGCATCAGCCTAAACACTTCATGACTGTATAAAGCAAGCACATCTATGTGGGTTTTACTTTGATTACTATATTTAAGAAGAATTAACTACAGTATCGAGACTGTGAGTGTATACATGGATAGCTTCCTTAAAACCTGATCATTTATTTGCCTGAATATGTTTAGACCTTAGTCAAGTAATCTTACAACTGCAGTTTCAACTGCAATCAAGGGGATAAATCTTTTCTATTTAGTCAGAGAGCAGTATTAGCAGAGATTTTACAGAGCATAGCAGCAGTACAACAGCAGCCAGTAGAAAACAGGGAGGTAGGACAAGGGAAAGCAATTTTCCTTTGAAATGCTGCCTTTGAATAATAAAGCATACAGCTGGAAGTGACAAAATGCCCTCTGAACAACAACAAGCTCTATCAGTCATAGAAATGGGGAAATATATTTTGACCTTTTTTTTTTTCCAAAAAACCCCATCATTGTGGCAACTGTTGGGAGGAAAATCCAGATTTCCAGTCTACCCCTGTGCCTAAAGAGAAGTCATACTAAAATAGAGGGGGCTGGATAGTGACAGATCCATTTCAAGGCAACTTTCTCAATTTCAGTTTGTGTCTGCTTCAAAAGAAGTTCCCATTGGGAAGAAAATATGACATTTGACTTCTTTAGCATGGAGGTGGTAACATCCACATTCTGAAGTGAAGCTGAATCTTGTAGCTTAAGGAGAGGCTAAAACACAGATGTGGGGTAAAATTTCAGGACTTTATTCTTTCTAATTCTGAACAGGATTTGGCCATCCTTCATCCACTCAGTGTCAGGGCAGGAGCTCAAAAGTCACAGTTATAAACTTCATGTCAATACCTACCCCCAAGCCATGCAGAATAGGAAAAGCATTATCCCTTCCCTTGAAATAGTTGTTGGAACTAGTGCAACCCCACAACAGTTTTCAGCTCTGACAAAATTTCTTTTGGTTTAAAATGTTCTGATGTTAAGAAATAATGTGAACAAATAATGTTTCAATTTACATAGTGTTGTAATAGGATTTTGGCCCCCTCACAAACAAGACAGCTCTAGTCTAAGGACCTGCTATCAGTAATAGTTAACTTTTCAACTGATATTGTTTCCGATAAAGGGTTTTTGCTCTTGACAAAATCAGTGTATATTAAGTGACTCATAACAGTGTTATATTATTGCCTGGTTTCATAACACACTCTCCTGTTACATTGGACTTCACAGAAGCAGTACAATAAAATTCAGAAGTTGATCTCCTCTGTACTGCAGACTTCTGTTGACACAATTATATTGGTCAGGAGAGGCAAGAGGTGAGATCTCTGGCTGTAAAGCAGCAATCAAGAAAAGCCTGATTATGAAAAAAAAGGCACAGAAGCCAAAACTGAGCTTATACCATATCACTGCTTTTGCTTCAAGATGTAGGACAGAAGATGAGGGATATAATTTCCCTCTCCAAAGAGCTTAAACCTTTTAGTTATGTCTTTTGAGGGGGCAAAATCTGTAAAGCACCTTGATATTTGAAACATAAAATGTTTTCTGAATTAAAGCTTGATTTAGGTCTTCTGTCTCAGAAAACAAAAGCTCCAATCCTTTTGACCACAGGAAACCTGCCAGCTGTGGAAATATTATGGCTTTTACTGCATGCAAGCGAGCTGTTCTGACTCCATCTGCTAAAATGGTAAATTTTTGCATATGCTTGTTTTGACTGATACCCAATTCTGAGTACTTTGTAAGGCAGTTACACAGGCAAGCCTGGTGAAAACTATTCAGCACTTGCCAGCTCTGTAAGATGAACTGGTTTGTTAGAGGAAAGTGACAGGATGGATCTTCATGACTTAACCAGAGAGAGAAAAAGTTTGTAAACCA
Source organism: Pipra filicauda (assembly GCF_003945595.2). Lineage (NCBI taxonomy): Eukaryota > Metazoa > Chordata > Aves > Passeriformes > Pipridae > Pipra > Pipra filicauda. The sequence continues at coordinate 491,543 of NW_024104327.1, read as the reverse complement.
CTGCCTTGTTTTGTCAAACAAAATGTTATTAAGAACAAGAAGATGCTGTAGCTTTTGTGGTCATCATGGGAATATAGGTAAATGGTTAAAGGGGGCATATACATCCTGATGAAATTATTGTAATTTATACAGTACTAGTATTTTGCAGTTCAATGTTGGATTGATTTTATAAATCTTGCCATTAGACTTTCCTGTTTTCAATTCTTATAGCTACTAAGTGTTTGAAAATCTTAGTAGATTAAAACTCCAGGAAACACAAAAAATCTCACTTTGAAGCCACTCCTTTCTTCTCATGGAACATTTAGAACTAGAATAACAAAAAAATTCTAGGAATAAACCCCTCTGGTGTGTCAGTGTGAAATATTGTCAGTGGGAACTCAAAGATTGTGTAGTCTCAGGAGGAACAAGAGAACACAATTTAATTAAAGCTTCTTATTTTAATTGCAAAATTGTATAATTCTTTAGTTCAATCTTTGCTAGGGCAAAAAAAGAAGCATGAACTGGATTACAGCCAAGTATGATGGATGTTTCTGACTATTACACAACGGTTTACAAGGAAATCATGGAATCTTGCAGTAATTTCATGGAAGGGACCTCTGCAGGTCACCCAACACTGCCCTCAGAGCAGGACACACTTTATAGCTCGATCTCCAACCAAAACTGTGGGGGAATCAGGGCAGGAAGGAGGTTGTGACCAGTTGCCCAGGGGAGCAGCTCCAGTGCCAACACAACTGGAAGTTGAGCACATTAGTGCCGTGCACAGGGGGGTTTGTCAAACTTGGGGAACCTCAGAGGGAGTAGAGAGAGTTGCCAGGAGCCTGCAATGGTGCTCTAGTGCTGGGGCAGTTCTGGGCCCTCAGACAAGAGAGACATTGAGGGGCTGGAGCGTGTGCAGGGAAGGGAACGGAGCTGGGGAAGGGTCTGGAGCAGCAGGAGCGTCTGAGGGAGCTGGGGGGGCTCATCCTGGAGAAAAGGAGGCTCAGGGGGGACCTTCTGGCTCTGCAACTCCCTGACAGGAGAGGGGAACCAGGGGAGGTCGGGCTCTGTTGCCAGGAAAAAAAGGACTGGATGAGAGGAAAAGGTCTCAAGCTGTGCCAGGGGAGGTTTAGGTTGAATATCAGGGAAAATTTCTTCATGGAAAGGGTTGTCCAGCCCTGGAACAGGCTGCCCAAGGCAGTGGTGGAGTCCCATCCCTGGAGAGATTTAAAAGCCATGTAGATGTGGTATCTGGGGACATGGGTTAGTGGTGGCCTTGGCAGTGCTGTGGGAATGGTTGGACTCAAAGATCTTAGGGGGCTTTTCCAATCCAATTAATTCTGTGATTCTATCATTCTATGATATGACTTCCAGACACTCTTCTTGTCTATGACTTTTTTCTTCCTACATTCAGCATGGAATGTGAACAGCTTTTGCTAAGAACCAGCAACATCATTTCTATCTTTTTGAGAGAAAAGTATTTTTCCTCTTTCATGTATATATGTTTGTTTGTTTGCTTTATTTTAAAGATCTGATCATCATCCTCTTCTCTTGTTACTGAGAGCATAGAAATAAGTCCAGGTGCCAATATTATATACCTAGTGATTAAAGCTTTATATTCATCCATAAGAGAGAGAAAACCTCAATCCACCCACTCTTTTTAATGTACATCTTACTGCCCTTGATCAGGAAATTCTTTGCCCTCGCAGACATCACAGCTCAGTTATTTAAAATATGGTTGTAGTCTCATTAAAGACAAGAAGGGTCAGGACTTCAGTTTTATGTTTTGCTTGAAAGACTTGGGCATTCCAGTCTGCACAGAGCTTTGCAAAATAATTCTGGGACTTCTGTCAGGTTTGATTTATAACAACATATGTCAGATGTAATTACGCCATCACTCTATCCATTCATTACCAGTGTTGCTCTCTGCAGTGCTCTGCACCAGGTCTCCAAGGGACAGAGTGATCTGAACTTGTTTTGCCAGTGAACAACAGGATTAAATGTCCTCATGCCATCATGTTTTGCAGATTAGCGACTACCCTGAAACTGAGGGGTATGGTCAGATAGTACAAAGGTGCATAAAAGAGAGATGCTGGGAATACCCTTGGCCAAGTCTGCTCCATAACCTGAATCACTACTAACCATCTCAGCAGAGAGGGCTTGTAGCAGACCTGCCCCACAGATATATTCTTTTTATGTACATCTGACACATCCTTAGCACCTCTGAGCTGCATTGTGTGGGTGCACCAATTTCACTGAGTGCTGGATGTAAGGTCTCTGAACCCTATCCAGTAACAGACACATTATCCAGTAACAGACAATTCATAGGATTCTCAATTTGGCTTTATGCAAAAAAAAAAAAAAAAAATGTCCCAAACCTTTTCTCTCCCTTACTTATCAGGAAGGAGTTTTTCATCAGTGCCAAAACACTGTTTTCTGATGAAAAATTGAGGAGATATAGGTATAATTATGGAACTACTCTATTTCTTCAGATCAACACTTGCTGATCTTAGCAAAAAATCTTAGCTCTTTCTTCTGGTGGTTTAAATTTGTAGTCAAAACAAAATGTTGTTTTTTTCTTTCTTTCTTTTACTTAGCTTGATTTATTCTCTCCTCAGCTTTAGATTCCTCTACAGTCATAAATCCAAATAACTGTCAGGCTATTATGGCAGCAGGTTCATCACTGAGCAGTGACTGAAGTTCAAATACAGAATTTAATTAGCATTGGACAATGTTTGTGGGAGGGAAAAACAAAATTTTGGGATTTTTTTTCCTCTGAAACATTTAATTCTCCTGAGAAGTTTGCTTTTAAAGCTAAACGCCTGAATTGGAGCTTTAAATAGTTGAATCCCAAATACCATTTTGTACCTTGGACAAATTTCAGGTGGTTTACTCCCAGATAGGCATCATATAGTGCTGCAAATTTATAGAATAGTTCAGACTGGAATGGAAACTCTGAAGGTTATCTGTCTAACCTCCTTCCCAGAGCAAGTTGTGCCTTAAAGTTAGGTCCACTATGTCAGGGTCTTGTTCACCTGGGCCTTAAAATCTCTGAGGAAGGCGATCTGCATAAATGTTTCAACATATAACCATGCTACAAGTGAAAAAGATTTCCTTATATCCAGTGGGCATTTCCTTTGCTACATCTGGTGATTCCTCGCTGAGAAGAGCCTGCATCTCTCATTCTGATAAATCCCCTTTGGTAGTCAAAGACTGTGGTTAGATCCGACTTTTGTGCTTGCATTGTCTAAGCATTTCTGTTTGCATCTGTGCATGCAAACTACAAGGTCTCCAGAAACAGAAGGAGACATGGGCTCTTGAGATATGCCATTTCATTTTGGTTTTGGTTTAGTGTCATTCTGTCCACCCCACTATTAATACGCCTTTGGGCAATATGTTGAAATAAACAACCTAAATTTCCTCTTTTGAACCATCTGAATTATTCATTCTTTTATGCAAAGTGACACAAGAAAGTCTGGGATTGCTGTACATGGGAAATCTGTTCACCCTTAAAGGTATGACAGTAGAGATAAATGAGACAACAGCTGGACATCGATGATCCTTGTGGGTTCCTTCCATCTAAGGATATTCTATGAAAAGTAAAACTATTGTTTCTTGTACAAAGAAAGAGTTGAACTCATGCCTTTCTCACCCTAGTTGTCAGATGGATAGAGACATTTAGTCCATCCTACAAAACCTTTCAGTATTAAAGAGGTTCAACATCTAGTTCTGGGACACACAATGTGTTTGGAATAACAAGAATAAACAATGAACTATGTACATTTATGTAAAACAACTAGAAACATAAAACTTTGGATAAATGGAAAGGCAAGAAATTCAAAACCAAGGAAAGGCTGGAATCCTGGTACCAGGTTATGGAACTCCTCACTACAAGATGTCATTGGGGTCAAGAAATTAGTAAGATCTACACAAGCAACAGGAATATCCAGAATGAGCAAGGAATGTAAGACTTCATGTTTCAGGGTTAAGACCAATCTGTAAGTGTTATGATTTAGGATGAAACACTCACTGAGAATAAATCATGCAGCATCTGCCTTCTACACACTTAGTACACATTCCATGCAGGTATCAGGCCCAGATACCATTGCTGGAGCCTGGATGCTCACTAGCTAGTCCGTATGTCTGATCCAGTCTGGCACTTCCCACTTCATTCTGGCTCTTTTTTCCCCCACCTTTTACCGGTGGTAAAACATGACTGGAGAAAAATAATTTGTTTTTCCTGCAGTGTTCCCCTTGCCCCTGAATACCCGATTTTATGCACAGAATGGTGGAGGTGAACACAAAGTAGAACTATCCTGCACCATGATGTCTCTGGAGCTAGAAGTATCCAGGAAGAGTGGCCATTGCCATTTTCCTCCTCTGTGTCAGCCGTTCTGCTTGCTGTGTAGCCACGTATTCCAAAATAATGCATTTACCACCATTCCCTGTGCACAGTTGTGCAGTCTATCCCTGCCTTGATTTCCCTGACTGCAGTGGAAGTTCAGCTTGTGAATTTCAAACCTCCAGCTGGGGATACACAACTCCACCCTCCTGGAGGGAATGAGAAGAACCCATAACATCATTCCTCTTCCTATTGCATCACCGATCACTCCCTCACTTTGTCTTTGTTTCTGGTAGGCTGCACAAAGCTCTGGGATAGATCACAGCTCCATTGTGCATGCACATTATTCTCACCCAACCTTCAGCACTATGTTAATTTTAGTACTCCCTGCTGTGGATTTAAATCACTGGGACAATTTCACTTGCCATGTAATCCGAACTAAGTCTGTGACAGAGCAGAATAGATTAATTGAGTATACTATTTTTATATCTTAAAGATCATTGTTCTTTCAAATATCACGAGTTCTAAATATGTAGCTGAAGATGATTGATATGTCTATTTTCCATACAGAATAACACAACTTAATGGAGTCATAAGATTTCTGCCAACACATTATAGGATTTGAAATCTAAGTAACTCTTAGTTTACTGGCATCCATGTGTCCCACTGTAAGTGATCACATATCGTGGTGGCAGCTATGATATAAATCACGAGAGTATCTCTCTCTATCTGTCACTGCTATAACTAGGTTCCAGGGAAAGGAAAATATGTAATCTATCTCCAAGCAGGTGAAATCCACAGCTCTTATACCCTGAGGTTTCAAGCCCAACAGTTTAATTGCAATGGCAACATTACAACACACAATTCTTTGTTCAGAACTTAAAAAAAAATGCTTATTTTTTCCTTTCGAAGACACTCTGGACTACTAGCTCTGTCCACATCCCTCCCTGGCTGATTGAGGCTAGCTCTGTGCTAGAACTGTATAATTATGTTGATTCTTCCTTGTCAGCTCTCCTAGACAATGATTATATTCAGGAGGAAAATGCGTGTAAAGCTTGAGACTTTAAGGAAATCCTGAGGTTTAGACAAGCTTATTCTTTCAGATATATTTGGTGCTGTAGTAGGATGGTGTTTTCATCAGTGTAGCTGAAGTCAAAGGATTTCTCAAAAGAGAGAGGAGCAATCTCTATTCATTCAGACCTGGTTTGTTTAGGTTTCCTCAGCAGCATCACAGGTGGCTGTCACTCACAGTTATTGATAAGCAACTCTTTTCCTGAACTCATAACTATCCACCTAAATTGGTGAATGGAACTGGTCTTATGCAGTGAAAAGCTACAAGAAACTCCCTTAGAGAGTAAATTCGTCATCTCTTGCTCCTACCACTCTGCAAATTTTGATATATAATCAAAAGCTCAACATTTACAAATTTCAGTCAGAGTTAAGGGCTCAAATCCAGCAGTGAAATAGCTCTACTCTTCACCCTCTTCGAGGCTGACAGCATGAGACTCTCTGGCATGTGAAGACGTAGAGATCAAACCTCCAAAGAAGAGCTATCACCACTACCTTGTTCTACTCCCACCACTGTGACATGTCTCCTGTTCATCTCTCTGTTCTGTGAAGAGTATTCCCAAGGACAGACCACATCCCTGCCCACCCACCCTGTGAGTAACAACACTAAAAGTAGGGCCTTGCACAAAGTGCCTTAAACTCTGACCAAACGGCCAACAAACCCTGTGGGAGGAGAGGAGTCACTCCAAAGAACACAAAGGCTATTTGAAAGGGTTTCAGATGCTGATTTTGACAGAAGAAGAGCCTGTCTCTGACTCATCTTAAATTGCAGACAATAACTTGAGGAATGGTTTAGCCACACTGTGTACTGAGTTCTGCTGGGAATGAAGCTCTCTGCTCATTGTGAGCTTGACACCATCTGAGTTGTTAGACATTGTTTCCATGGATGAATCCATTTCAGGCCTCAAATACAAATGTTCTCTGTATGAAGTGCCTGTGAGTATTCCTACAATAATTGCATATTTGGATTCAATAGCTGAAATGAATTATGAGCCTCTCTACACCATCACGTATTAAGAAGGAACTGCGAAATGCTGATAAGATGTCAAAACCAAGGCAAGGGGATTTAAAGGTCATTCTGCTGCACTTTTTTATCTGGTGAGGATTTTAGACTGAGCTAATTACCGTAGTACCTGAACACTTAACAGGCTGTGCTAAATTTGTTAGTGATCTTAGTAACAAGCTGAGTACACAATCATCTCTATAAGGTCTCCAAACATCTCCAACACATAGGTGAAAGCAGGGCTAATGGGCCCAGTCCGTGTTGGACTGGAATATCCATGTTTAATTTCTAAAACAGATGACCTGTTGAGAGTTTTCTCCCGTTTCTCATTATCTTCTCAATTTAGACAGTTGAGTTCACAAGGGAAAATGTGTGTCTAAGTGTGCACTGAGCACAGTCAATACAGCTGGGTCTCTGGGAAGTACTGTGATACAAGGAACAATTCATTCCACGATTCCTAAACTAGAGAAGTTGAGGGTGAGCGATGCAAACACATCAGCAGGGTTTGGGCTTGAGAAAGAAGGGCTAAATTCTCTTGCTCTTTTGTGTCTCTATTCATTCACCTCCTTTCGCTCTATAAAGGAGACATGAGCCCTTAAAAAATAAGTTAACTATGCTATGAAAAAGTAAAAATAGAAAGAAACTGCCGAAAGAGAAAATCAATTAATTAGTTGATTTTCTTCCATTTTGAATTGTAACTACTAGCACAGTATTAGCATAATATTCAGCAGCAGACAATCTAATTTATAGAAATAGATGCTCAGAAGCTTTGAAATGTAATGTTTTGATACTTTTGTTCACCAAGGTTATTATGAGTTTAGAAGCTGGCCACAAAACTATAACTTTTATTTTATTCTAAACCATGGGATCAGCTGTTCATGGAAGAAGGAACAACTGTTTTGTGTATTTACACTAAACCCTGTACAGATATCCGTGTTTCAATTGCATCCTCCCTAAGGTGCCCTTGGTATTTGTTATGATCACATGAGGAAACATTTAACTTTTTTTCTCTTTCTTGTGTTTTGACATGAAATGCCAGTGTCATTTGAGGCCAGCATATGGATTTATGTGATGCTTTGGGGAAGTGTCCCCCAAAAAATAATGGAGTTGTCTACAGACCCCCAGTTCCAAAAGTCAGTTCTGCTGGCACCTGTTTATTTATTCATATGACAGAGTATGTAATTGTAAAACTGTATGAATTGCACAATAGGGGGCAAGGAGAAGTCATTTAAAATCAACATATACTTCCTTCAGTATGCGCCATGGCACACTATTTTTTTTTCTTTTTTGCTACATTTCTCCCTCTATTAATCTTCATTAGATTTCATATTGCAGCACCTTCGATATTCTCTGAGCTACTCACACCAATGTTTATGTTCCTCAGAATTTGATCCAATTAGTAGGTTTTTCTTGTGTTTTTGTGCATCGACACAGATGCAAAATTGATATTAAACTAATCCTCTTCATTGCAATTACAAATCTCATAGCGTAAAACTTCGGACAAGACTATTAGAAAGTGAAAGGAAATATATATAAAAGACAGACAAGAAACTCTTCCACAAAGTGGCTTAGCTACATTCTTATTGAATTCAGTGGAATAAGATCAGGACCAGAATGTATCTAGTGCATACAGACAGGGTTTATGATTTCAGTCCTATCACCAAGCTTTTGTAGGAAAACTGGTTGAACATTTCTTTATGAAAGAGCAGACTCATGGTTTTAGCTGTTTGCTATCCTATGAGTGCATGACCTATAAATCTGGCTGTTGGGTAGATTATTTGAAATGAAACAGAGAATCCACCATAATTAATAATTTGCAACAACTGAAACCAGTGATTGGTTGAGGATCTTGGTTATTTCTGCACTGGCTCTGCTTATCTCTGAATGGAACTTTGCAATAATAACTACTATTTTTGACAAGAATTAACCTTCCTGTATCATAGTCTTATTCACTAGTAATTTTTTTTTGCTTTTATAACCAGTACTTGCTGCTTCTACAAAGAAAATTTTCACAGGGAGTAGAAAGCCTAATACAGCAATTCTCTCTTTTTTTTTTTTTTTTTTTCCCCTTTCTCCTGGATTGGAACAAAAACCCCAGCATATTTCTTTAGAAGGAAACCTTAGACTTTATGTATTCAACACACTGTGTAGAATTATTTGGGAGCTTTGGGTCACGAATGGCTTATTTCCATTAAAAGTAATGGTGTTACTCCTGGCGACGTGAGCTTATGTGGTTCTCCTCACAAGTAGAATCTGCCTATACATATAAATCAGCCCCTGCAGTTCCAGGAGAACAGAGGAAGAGGAGGCACAGCTCATCTCTAACTCCTGAGCTACACCCGCAATTTACTTTAGCACTCCCCACCCCTGAGATTTCCACAGTTGTTCCAGTTTTGTCGAACCTGGGATTAAACTGAAGGAAGCAATTTTGAAACCTGGCCTCGGGGGCCTCGGAGGCAGGGCTGTGGGGAGAGCAGCTCATGAATAGGTGTCAGGCTGGGGTCTGCCGGGAAACCCACACCTGCCAGAAAGGCACGATTAGCGCTGGCTCAACCAGCCTCATTTACAACGTGTCTGGGAACCCCTCCCTGCCCGACCCTGATCAGGGCTTAACACGTGGAGAGGTGAAAGTGGCCTCTGCTTTCAGTGCACTCCTCACTGATTTCATTTTTAATTTCAAGAGTCTCCGAATGCAAACTCTCCCCCGGTGCCAAAGACGGCGGAGCCAGTCATTACACAAAGAATTGATCTAACCTGCTGTCTTCACCAAGGCTTGAAACAGCCCATGGCTGGGAAGGATGTGCAGCATTTGGCTTTCTGCCCAGAAAATAAGACCCTCCAAAAGTTCACGTGCTCACACACACACACAAAAACGCACACACACACATTCACAGAGACGTCTCCCGGGAAAAGGAGATGTAGGAAAAAAAATATTATTTTCTGCAAGGTTAACTGGCTGTAAGGTGAACCTCATCTGAGGACAGCCCCTTGTGCTGAGCACCTCTGGTTGGAAGGGAGTGGACTGTGCACTCAAAAAATTGTGCAGCAAAGGAGACACATGAGAGAGATGATTTTTATCACCTGACCCTAACAAAGGGCAGGAAGGCTCAGCGTCCACTGCAGCTTTCCTCTTCAGAAGAAGCCCTGGGTACATCATACTCTCTGCAGATGTCAGTGAGGGCTATTAAGTGCTATTCTCATTTGAAAATGAGAATCCATGCGCAGGTTGTGAAATATGGATGTGGGTGCTCTGATTCAAGACCCTCAGTCAAGACTATTCAAGGTATTATTCATTGTCAGTGGAAACCTTGGTACCCTTGAACATCCCAGCCCTCAACTTTAACGGGGGGAAATTACGATGGTGTGAGTACATCAACACATCAAATCAGTCACAGGTTCTAGACAGATTTTAGGAGAGGTTGTTCACATGTACATGTTAGTTTAAAGACTCCAAAAGGAACACTGAAAGCTTATCTTTCCCTATCGCCTTTTTGAAGGAGCTGAGTATGTCCTACTTATCTATCTATCTATCTATCTATCTATCTATCTATCTATCTATCTATCTATCTATCTATCTATCTATCTATTTGAATGTGACACATCAGTGCACTGATTTAATTTAAAAAGTAATTTCCTTTCCCTGAGTTCTCTCCTTTTCCTGACAAGGCAACAAAGAACGGTGAGAAGTGAGTGGTTGCGCGCAGGAGGAGCAGCCCTTCAGTTGGCAAAACCTGCACTATACAGCCTCAGGAGGCTCTTGCAGATGCTGACATTTCAGCTGTGTGTTTTCCCAAGTCACTCAGTCCTGGGGTGATATGCCTGGATGCTTTTATACCATAAGCAAAAAGGAGAATTACAGGGAAGAGTTCAGTGTGGTGAGTGACCTCACAGAGGGTGAGTCAGGTTTGAGTCCAAACCCCCACTGTGTTGTGAATGAAGATCTGCTCCCAGGGCCACATACACCCCCTAATACAGGACCTTGGCCCAGCTGTGGGATTTCCAGATCAGATCAGGGCCTCACTCACAAAGCCTGGAAAAGCAAGGATGGGTAGTTTCCTTACAGATGTATGTGGAAACTATGGATAATGGGCCAGTGCTGCTGACAAGGACTCAATACTTGATTATTTAAGTGTTTTTTGATCATAGGGAAAATTAGCACCACAAATAAAGACTGTTGCAAAAAGCAAGGCTCTAAGAGGAAGCACTAAAGATTCATATGCAGCTTTAAGGAACAATGATTAGCTCAAGGAGTAGCTGCAGATCTCAACTGGACTCATGGTCTTGTTTCCTGGCTCCTCTCCGCTTCCTCTCTCCTGCTTCTCACAAAATACACTTTCTGCTACTACCAAAGCACTGTGGAGATTACATTGTTTATGACAAAAGCCTATTCCTCCAGGAAACCAATCCTAGACATTGTTTTCTCAGCCACATATGATTTTTTTGGAATTAAGGTTTCATCCTATCTGCAGATGGATTAACAAATTGCAAGGTCCAGAAATTAAAACCCAGAATAAGTCCAACAAAACTCTTTGCTTCTAAAGGGTGGAGCAAAAAGAAAAGAAATGGGAAAATAATCAGCTTGAAATTTGTCTTCTAAGGATCACATTAAAATTTATGGGTTAAAAAAAAAATTATATCATGTATCAAAATGAAGCCAAATCAGCAGTTTTGGCCTTGCTTCTCTAAGCAGAAAGGCTTTGCTGTCTGACTTCTCCTTGGCTGCATTTCTAGGCCTGAAATTCACAGCTGCATTGAAGCAGAGTAAGTCCAATAATGCCATTTATTTTTCACTTAAAAAGAAAAAAAGAGAAAGAAGACTAAATAGGGACTTATAAGTGGATCACAGAAGAAGGGGGCCATTAGCAGACATTTAGTCTGACCATAGCTAGAAGTGCAGATGGTTCAGAGGAACACAGCCAGCTTGGCGTTTATATAAGCTATCTTGTATCTCTCTTTTTTCTTTACACTGGTACTCTGATTAAGAGGTCAAATAAAGGCTGCTTCAGTGTGAGAGTGTGCCTGATATATGACAAAAAATGCTGTCTCACAGTTAGGGCTTTCTAAACAACATAAGAGACAAACCAATGTATAAACTAATCATCAGCCCGTTTAAGTCTTTTCTTCCTGAAAGCCATGAGGACCTCCTTTTCTTTTTTTTTTTTATTTTTTTTATTTTTTCTAATACCCTAATGACGAATATTTAGAAAAGTAAGTGGAGAAAAAGAGGTAGAGCAGTAGAATGCGAACACAAGGAGGTAAAGTAGGAAGGGCATTTTTAATAAAGCAGGTAAAAAATACTATATTCAATAAACAGTAAATATTCTTCAACAAATATCTTTTCTGAACTATAAGGAAGAAAAGGAAAAACCCAATTATAAAGGTCTTCTTAACTGAGTGCTTCCCATGTGACAACCTACTGCCTGCACTGCCTTTTGATTCAGGTGTTCTGTATGTAAGTGCTTTGCAAAGAGATAATGTTGAGTCTATGAAAGAGAATGGAAATTTGGAGATGTCTTCTACAATAAAAGAAGTAATGATCTTTATATGAATGTAGACACATGGGATTTTGATGGTGTTTAGACATCCGTCTTTCAGCTGCTTTTGGGATTGTCTCTTCACCTAAATGGTGCCTAAATCACAGGCTCTTAACAAAGAAACCCTCTCAAGACCTAGTTGGTAACCTGGTCAACTCTTTGAAACCTCCTGGATGTAGATCCTCTCCACTGAACTTAAAGTGGTTCAGCATCTGAAAATCAGGCAAAGCTGGGAGCTTTATTAAAGGCAGAATCCCACCCCTAGCTACATCTAAAGACTTGGGTCTGAAGCAAAGCTCAGGTTGCAATAGCTCAAACAGGCTGACTGAAGTCCTGCCTGCACTTTTAATGCTTAATTATCCCAGGTGCCACGGGGATGGATACATGGAAAACAGATGGAGAGGTATTCCTGAGCATCTGAAGATAAGCAGATCAGTTAGACCAGGTTCTGTAGATCTTGTTTGAATAGTTAATCACAGGAACACAGAGATGAAGAGAACCACATGGGTCACTGAGCTCAGGTCTGTGAAATTTTCTCATTATAATTTACAACCTGGAGAGTATCAAGAGCATGCCAGGTGCTTCATATAGTCAAACAGTCTGACAAGCTGGTATTTATTTTGGAGCCAAAGGAGGCCTGCTTGCTTTATGAATCAACGTTGTTGTCATTTTTTTATTTTGAGGCTGGGAGGTTGCTAATCATTTTGTTTACATTGTATTTTGTGGGGTGATATTTTTGCTCAACTCTATTACTGTTCACCGTGCATTACATCCTAGCACTTTAATTTAAGACTTGTGATTCTTAAGGCTTTCTTCATAACTACTGAGTAGTCTTTGAATGTATTTTGGATTTGAGCTATTTAGACACAGCTACACATAAATAGTGGAAATTATCAAGTACACACGTGTGTCATATGTGCTTAAGTTCACCCTTTTACATTCCCCAAATTTGTGCATGATTTAAATACATTTATGTATATAGCATAAAAGCTTCCAAAAAATCCATCTGATAGGACAATTTTCCCATTCCCCAAAGCAACTGACTGTTACTTTTTCAGACACAAAACCAGAAGTCAACAGATACAGCTTTTGTAGCTGGGTTTATTGTTGCAGTTTAATCACCTTGAGTATGCATTAAAGAGTTAATGGCTGCCTGAAGTTAAAATTGATAACCAAAATTCTTATTTACTGAGTGTGAGTTTACATGACAAAACCACATTGTTATGTCTGCTTTAAGGAAAAGTCTGTCACAGAGTTTGACACACTGGTATAAGTTTTCCTATAAATATCCCAGAGGAAGCAAGTGTGGATGATTTTAGAAGCATTTATTGGACTATAAAAAATGAACATTATGAATAGGTCAATATTTTTTGAAAGGTGCTAATATAAAACAGTGCTGAAAGATTCAGAAACGATCGGTAGATATTTTAAGCTTGCTGCTGACAGAAGTGACATCCGATAAAGATGGGGATAAACATATCAATAAAAGATGTTTCCTACACTATATCATCCATTTACTTGTTTGACTTGGTAACAATCAGATTATTGACTATAAATAATTTTGTAGCCATTGGCAAATTATTTATGAATATGTCCTTAATAAAAAGCTTTTGTTCATATGATTTGCATATGAAAAGTTTCCTCTGAGGCATCAAGTGCTCAAAGGGTTCACTGGGTAATTTTTGTCTAGTAATGAAATGTCTGAAATCTGGCTGAGCATAACAAATTCAAATAAGTGAAAACCTCTTTCTAGACACCAGTATATCAGATCAGCTAAACTTCTGAAAATAGGCACAGGATGGAAAATGGTAGGATGTTTTTTTGCAGCAGGAATGTTTTCAGGAGTACTTATAGAGTAAAAAGGTGCAACAGCAAGGATTTAAAGGTAGTTTGGCTCAGGTACTAAACTTTCCCACAACAGAATGTCACTAGAAAAGTCAAATATACAGTTCAAAACTAAGTGAGAAAACTCCCCAAAGTAATCCTCAGACATACAGCTGAAAACACCAGTTCAGACACGCAAGCAGAAATGAATTTTCCAGACAATAAATCACAATAATGTGCCAGAGGATGACAGCAGATAGGCATGGCAGGCATCTGTGGTGCATAAATACACGAGTGAGCTGGACACCAGCTATTGTGCCAAGTCTTCCAGGGCATGTGGACACTTAATTTCTACAACCAAAATCCAAAGGACACACAGAAAGCTCAGAGATTCCAGTTAGACCTGCATCCAAGACCAGTAAAGATCTGTTATGCTGGGACAGGCTGCTTAATGGATTGTTCCTTAGCTTTCTAGAAATACAAAAGTATTCAGCACATTAAGTGATGATGTACTACTGGCTTATAAATGACAGATTGTTCATTACAGGACTTCAGAGAAGTTAATAATCATGATAATGGACCACAAGTCACAAGTGTCTCTTGTATATCACTTTTTCTCTTTTATAGACAAGTATAAACTTACCACATCAAACTCTTGTGCTACAAAGTCGAGTGGGGGGAATCAGTTAAGCTGGTTGAAAGGTTTTGCAGGGAAAACAGGGGAAAGGTTTAGCCACCATGCTGCCCTGCCTTTGTCAGATTTCCACAGAGCTGGGGAAGGAAAAGAAACTTATTCACACACAATATCTAACAAGCTTTTTAAGATAAAGGCAACTAACTCCGAAGCAGTTATTTAACCCTTTTGTAATAAAATGTCTCAATCTAGTACATTAAATAATAACAAAAAAAAAAATACCATGGAAAAATTCTAGCAGAAAAAACCTGAGTTTTTCCGAGGACTGACCCTTATCACCCTAGGGATTAGATATATGAGTAATAAAAGACGTATTTTCTGAGGACAATCAGATGGATTGCTATCCATTCCCACATCTTCATTCTCCTTTTCTCCCACCACAGTGAGGTGGAAACCAGACCCCATTTCTAATTATTCACAATTACCCTGATTATTCCTCAAAATTATTTCTTATTCCTTAGATTATTCCTTAAGAATCATCAGAGGGAATGAAAGGAACATCACAGACTGCAACACCAAAAAAAATTTACTATGACTGTAAGCAGGTCTCCGTATAGATGCCACAAAAGTTTTTTTGGGATGCAACCATACAGACACCAGAGAACTTCTTCAAGAATGCAAATAACAGGATGACTGACAGGAAGATGTCCAGTCTTTTCACAGAAGCACCAAGAGTATGCAAAAGCACTAAGTTGCAGCTCTGCCATTTTCCCTGGTGAAACCTTCCACTTTTAATTCCTAGGCACCAGATCTTGGCATGTATGTGTCCACAAGACTGGATGGCTTCTCACAGAACATATGTTTTCTGTGTTTTATTGCCTATAAAGTGGTCAAGGAACTTTTCCACTGTTAAGAGCAGAGGACCAAGTTCCTAAATCTCTGCAGTGCGCAGTCCTAGATTGGATACTGTGAAAAACTTCCACAGGGAAGTGGTGGAATCACCAGCCCTGGAAGTATGTAAAAAAGCGTGTGGATGTGACACAGGGGGACACAGTTTAGTGATGGACCTGGCAGTACTGGGTTCATAGTTGGACTAGAGGATCTTAGAGGTCTGTTCCAACCTTAAGAATTCCGTGACGCACACTTCAAATTTGGTAGATTATAGTTATCTGGGTCCCTCGTGTGTCCCTTTCAACTCAGGATTTTCTATGATTTTTATTTAAAATAAAAGTGGGCAACTTAACAACAGGGAAGTTTTATGAAAAAAGTCTGGGGCTTTCACTTAAATTAAGATAAATTGATCCAGGAGTGATTAAGGTATTGTTAAAATTCTAGTTTGACATTATGTTACGCCAGCCTATGTTTTACTTCAGACTTATTAAAGGAAAATATGTTAAAACATGAGTAAATGTGATATAAGAAAATATTCCATGTCTTAGATGGACAGAGGCCTTTTGCCATTACAGAAACACTTTTCTAATCTCTTTTGCTGCATTATAGTTTTCTGATATAGGGAAAAAACCTCAAATGTTTAATACATTTGGAAAACCTTTCTTCCTAGTAAACCTTGGAATTTCTTGCCAGAGCTCTTGGGTCTGAATTGACCCTATCAGATTTTAAATATTTGTGTGATCCTCCTAGTTCTTCAGGCTTTGGGTTTTGCTTCTAGACTTGAGAGAGTAAGTTGAGTTCATCTAGAAACAATGCTTTTCAGCTGAGATCACCTTTTCTTTTGTTTTTTGATGATCTGAAAATATGTTGGGACAAGCAGGTGGAATACATTCAGAGCAGAACACACACTCCGTGGTCTTTCATATGGCAAATTCTGTCCTTTATGAATATATCAAAGAGTCAAGGTTTTTCCACCAACACGAGTATGGAAACTGGATATTTTATTACAAGTGAAAAACTTCAGCATTTTTTAGAGCAAAAAACCCAGCCCAGAAGTAAAATATCTTTCTGCATTAAATTTAAACTGTTTGGGCAACACTGATGAAAGGAAAGCTAGAAAATTTTGATTTTTTTTTTCACAAAGAATGTCTCCTAAAGTCATTACTATTTTTTATACAATTCTGCTAGAACTTGATTGCAGACTGTTGGATGAGGAGAAAAATAAAATACCTTTATTAATGGACCTACTTACTAACAATTAATATCAAAATTGTCAGCTTGGCCTTGTACAACAACACAAGGAATTGAAGTAGTTACCATCAGAGAGAGCTTCCTTGCATTCCTAAGCCCCAGGAGGCTGCCTACAGACTTTTGGATCAACTTCAGCCTTGCTGTTTTTAAGCAGTTTATCCAGTGGTAATGTTTTAGATTCTTCCAGAAACATAAAAGGGCAGCTGGAATTGCTGATCTGGTTGTTTATCCTCCTGCTACTAAATTCATTATATTCTAATGAATTCATTTTAAACTGAAACTCTTCGGTAGCTCTACTGTTGTTACTGTCAATGTAAGTCAGTGCTACTCTCATCTGAAGACTCTGATGTGTAAATTACTTGTTACCAGTTGCTCTGACTTTATGTATAGGCTGAGACTGTCAAATGCTGGACAGACACGCCAGCAACCTGAATTTTATTGAGTCCAGAGTTAGAAAAAAGATCATACATAAACGGAGTGTAGACTGTCAGTGTAATGTAGCCTGTGGTGACAATATTCTGACTCCCCAGTTCTTACATCCAAAGGGAAGAAGTAAATAGTAAGGAAAATCCACCAAGTAATGCAAGCAATTATTTCTGTTTTTCTGAAGATAATTTATGTATTATAACAATACAGGAAGGCTACCATCCCAGCCTGTAAACACAGGCTGAGGCTATTTTATAAACAGTGAAATCACCCATTGCTGTTGTCCGTCATTTATTACTTGCCCAATAAATACTTCAATTACATTTAATAAATAATGTATTCAGGCTCAGGGAAGTGATAATTCTTTAAATTAATTATTAAATTCATGCAAAAAGGTTTTATTGCAAGCCCTACTAAAGGAAATCTCTCTCCTTAATCTAAAGTGATTATTCATTATATGCAGTAAAGGCCCCATTTGCATATTATTAGTGAAGTAACCTTTAGCCTTCCTGGCAACCATAAAGATGCATCTCAGTGTTGCTGTGCATTAACTTTCTTGGTTAGCCTTCCAAAACTAAAGTGATGATAAACAATATGTAATGAAGTCTTTGTTTATGGCCTTCTACCAGCTGTTTTTTGATATCTCAAATATACTGCAATGACAAAATGTCCAGTAAATGTATTACAGCAAGTTGTTAAAAGGTGTTGCCTGCAGATGGTTAGTTGATGGGAAACAGTAAAAGTGGAACTGATTAATGCCCTGGAGATCTGAGTAGTAAATTCATCTCAAAAAGACTTTTTAAAAGTCTCTCGTGCTGAGCTACCCTGTACTTGCTGCTGTCCTTGCCTGCTGTACAGCAGAGACTCTGGGAGTTATCCATGTGCTTTGGCAGGGCTCGATTCCCCAGATAGAATTTTTTCCTGCCTTGAGCAACTCTTAGTACTTACATAAAAAGTTTCTAGCACCATCCTCATGTTCCTGCCCTAATCTAGATGGCAAAGTGAAGAGGAACCTCCTATGGAGGGAATCCCACTGACTTTCAGTGAGAGAAGTCGGCGCAGCTTCTCTTCTCATCTTTCTTTCTTTGCCTCTTAAATCCTTAAAGAACTCTCACAGGAATCCTTAAAGCAAAAATGATCCAGGTTAGTGAGTTCATAGGGCCTGGTTTAGTGCTGTGAAGTTTACCAGCTCACAACTGGAAAGACCTATCCTAGGTAAGCCCTTCTCCTGCAATACTGTGTTTTCCTGGAACTGACCAGGGATTTTCTGGAGCAGGCTGAGCAGTAAGTACCAGTGGTTCACAATGCTGTCTTAAATCAACCTTGAAATGCCAACCTAAGTGGCTTCAATGAGAACATCTGACCAGGAGATGACTGCACTGGCTGGATTTTCCAGGTCGTGGTCCTTCAGACCTTCATCTGTGAAGCCTTCTGAGAACTGACTGCTGAGAACCTGGATATGTCTGTACCCTGGAACTCGTCTGTTTTGTTGGGAAACCCTGGCCTGATCCCCCCTAAGCTACTTTCCTCTCAGAGATGTCATTTCATAGTGTAGTGTCACAATCAAGGCTTGTATCTCACCCAGACGTGTAATCAGGGCAGGTGACACCATCCAAACATGTGGTGAGAAATGAGGAACACAGGAGTAGGGAGTAGGGAGTAGAATCCATCCCTGGGATAAACAGAGACATTGAGCATCCCTCTTACACCATCTGAGGCTAGAGTTTTCATTAAGGGGTCTGCCCCTCTGGATGATGGAAATCAAGGCAGCGTTTAGGTCTCAAAAAGCTTTGTGTCCCATGAGAGCAAACAATCCAAGAAAAGGAGAAAGAATAATTACAATTATAAAATTATGACCTTTTTTCCTCTCCCACAAGTCCACAGACCCCAATGTAGTGAACATTTTAATGGATGTTTTCCATATATTGCTTTGTTTTAGCCCTCTACTTTTAAAATATTTAAAAAAAATAGTCTCCAGAAAGATGGAACTGAAGCCAAATAATAGTTTGACCACAGACTTCCTGTAAGAATATGTCAGGTGAAAGGACTATTTCTTTTTTTTAGAGTGGATCCCCTGCCTTTTCTTTTTCTAGCTGTCAGTACAGGCCAAATACAGGTTCTTTCACCTGTTTGGAAGTAAGACTGACCTTTAAGCTTCCTTCCAACACATACCATTCTGTGATTTCTGAACAATAAAGTCACATAATGCATCCCAGTTGGGAGCTCATTATTTTAAAGATGTTATTATGCATTTAGTAAATCTAAACAAGGAAAGCACATACTGTTTCCCACAGGTGGGATTTTTTTCTCCCCAGATGTCAAGTGATAAAATTTTGTTGTCTATTTAGTTGAGATAATTAAAAAAAAAAGCGCCTTCAAAAGGCAGTGGAATGTATCCTAGGGTGTTTATCTGGGACAAGCAGGATAGTTCCCATTTCAGTAACCAAGCTCTGTAGTGAGACCCCAGTGAATTAGAACAGGGTGTCTGAAACTATTGCAGTTAACCAGGATGAGTCCTGCCCATTGCAAAATCCAAGAAAAAACATTGAAATTTATAGCTCATTGTGCTTCGGCAGATTAGGACAAATCAGGGGAAAGCATTAGGATGATTATTATCTTGTTAATGCCTAGGACAGGAAAACAGCTTGTCCTGCATCAGCATTTGATCCTCTGTTAGTTGCCATGAGTTAGCTAAGCCAGAGTTTCCTTTCCTTCTCGTGAAGCAGGACCCATTTCACCAGATTTTTTTCTCGGATAAGGATGTTGCAGAAAAAAGCTGCCTGACTGTCTTATCTCCCTTTCCAAATTTGATTCCAAATTAAAGGCATCTTCACTGACAAGTTACTCACTAATTCATACAAAAATGAAATATATATCACATCACTATTGACCCTGCTTAGAGATAAGAAAGAATTCAAGCATTTTATGGAGCCAGGCTGCCTTCCCCCGTCCTGCTCACATTCACATCTCTAACACGAAGACCTCTGGTTCACCTTTGAATCACTTATATTCTCTTCACCATAGCAATCAGCTCAGTCCTACATAAAGTGTAAAGTGCTGACATTTTCAAGCAGCCTAATGTTTCTTGCAGTCATCTAGCAGCCTTTCAAATGCAGAATCCTAGATGCCCTTGCTTTCCCTAATCAGCTAGCAGCGAAAAAGAAAAATGGAATAAAAAGACCTCATCTATCCTCTTCTCCCTCCCTCCTGCAATTTTCTGTCCATCCAAACTAACCCCCCTACATCCCTCCCATTATACAGATGCGGTGAGATCTCTGAACACAAATACTGTAAACCTCAACATAACTCCACCGATTCACACTAAGGGAAATAAATTTAATTCACTCAGCTTCTCATCATCTTACAGCCCCTTTAGGGCTAATCATCTGTATTAACTTCCTCTGGAGTCCTTCTAATGTCTAAGTACCACTGACTGTTTTGTAGCCGAAATACATGTGGCAAGAGAACAAATTGCCCAACAGTGGACTTCTTTTCTGCAACAGTGGTTTTGCTATTTAAGAGGAAAGAATCAGAATCGGAATGGTGTTGTTTTAAGACTCAGGTGGCAGGTTGTGTAGCTGACTATAACAGCTTCATGCAGGAATTTCTAGTCAATTTTTCCTTCTTGAATAAAATTTTTTAGTATTTATGCATGCAGGTAAACTTTTATGTCTATTCAAGAGCCACAAACGATCCCTTTGGTTTTAAGGAGAATGATCCTTTTCTCAGCATCCCAGTTTCTTGGATTACCACATTTTAATAGCTAACTGGCTTGCTTTTGCAGATCTGTAATAAGCACAGTTTTCAGTGGCAGGTCTTGAATGCTGATAAAAGGATACTCCTCATGCCTGACCTCAAGCCTGACTGAAAAGTGCTTTTTAAAGATGTTACACAGTGTAGACACACTTTTGTTCAAGGCTGTGGATTCAAATTCTTGTTCTTCCACAGATTTACTTTCTACTTTTGAGTAAGCACTTTGAAGTACTGCTGACCATATATTTTTTTCTTTACTGTCTGCTTAAAATTCTCTGAGGCAGAGGTTGTTAGTGGGTATTTATACCAGGATGTGAATTGCACGCTACAGAAATCAGCTGAATTTATTTTCCTGCTTGTTGCCTCTCCACATCTACTTCACCTTTCTTTCCCTTGACCTGTCATATTACCCTTTTTGATCTAAGAGCCTCAATCACCACGGAGAGTTGAACTCCCAGGATTAATCCTCATCCTCTGGTCTTTTCAGTCCTGTTCATTCCTTGGTGGCAAGTACTGCTTGGACGCCTCCCTCTGTGTTGTGCCACCACCAGTGTTCAATCTGTAGAGCAAACCCAGAAATTGACACCTAGACACTTACATCTTCTCTCCCACTTTTCCTCACAGTTTCTGGGCCCGAGGTGGGATGCATTTCTAATGGACATTTATCTGCCTGATTACAGACTTGCTGACCTGGTCTTACTATAGACTTCTCCTCTGAAATCCCTTCTGAGACAGCCTCTCACTTCTCCTTCTGAGTTTACATGGAGCCTGGAGAGATGAAGCTCCTACTTTGGGCTAAATTCAGACGTGCTGAGTAACACCTTGTGGGGTATCATCAGTTTTCAAACAGAACAAGCCAAAAATAATTCCTTTCATTAGAAATCTGACAACACCTTTCTTTGTTTTCACATGGGAGCCTTCAAAGTTTTTTAAGGAAGACAAAACCAAAAGCTGTGTTAAGACCAATGCAGAAGAGGTGTTTGCTCGCAGTAAATGAGGGTATACCTCTGCTTTGCAGGGTGAAAAGTGCTTTCAATTCTGTGTGCAGATAGGAGATGGGAGTAACATTCCCTTCCTCTCCAGCTATCCTGCCTTCAGTGGAGGGAGCACTTTGTCACTGATCTCTCCATTCTGGAAAAGGCGAAGCAAAGACTGGGAACAGCCCCATCAAGATCAGCTGCTTTTAGAGGGACATAGCTGGAGAGATGCAATGTTTGCTCCTAGTTCTCTATCATTGCTCAGTTAACCCACTTTTTTTTGCTTCCTTTGCTTTCCTTCTGATTCAATACTACCTTTTTTTTGGACCAAAAGTGAATTCTAGATATTGAAGCAGTGGTTTCTTCCAGCTGATCACACGGTTCCTGTCTAGTTGTCTTGACTGAGTTTTCCCTTTTAAAACAAAAAATCCATTTGGGGGCCGAAGAAATTCTGAAAATTAATAGACTCAGTTTTAGCAAGTAGAATTTTCTTTGGAAGTCACAAAATTTCCAATCAGTTTTCAATACAGAGTCATGTTTCCAGGGCCAGTGAGAACTAAACCTGGCACACCAAGCAAGGTTCACATTCTTTTCTCTCTAGAGGAAGAGTTGCAAAACAGACAAAATGTTTGGGTTTTCAGGGAGCAAAGCTGTGGCTACTGGCATCATGCATGACTTTCATATTTCATCCAGCAATCATTCTCCTTATATCATCGCTTAGGAAAAGAGAATTTGATGAAAATCATGACTAAGAATGTGAGTGGGAAAAGTAGGATCGACTATTTGTCTCAGACACAGTACCCCTGTCCATGTGTGAAGGGCAAGTGGTAGTAGAGGTAGGATTTGTTCTTTTTCCTCCCAGTGTAGCTCTATAGATTTATCCTTTTCCTTTTGCAATCTCCAGATAATGTAAGTGCTGCTATAAATGATATTTTAGCTCTTTATAACCTCAGACACACAGATTACTTCCCCAGCATCCTTTTGTTGCTGAGTATGGGGAGAAAAAAAATAAGTAAACGTTTTAAAATTGTGCTTTCCACTCATCAGGTTCAGTCTGTTTCAGTAAAAGGACTGAGTAGAAAAGGAAAGGCAGCAATGATTGCATGGCAATGTTCATATGCTTAGGGTGAAGGATTATATTTTGCTAAACCTTCCAGGAAAATAAACCCCAGGAAAACAAGAATGCTTTATGGAGGTATGGGGCTCTTTTGTCACCGGTCAATGATATTTTGGCTTGCTATGATTTCTTCACTGCCTGTCTCCATCTTCAGCAGGATGTATCACTCGGAGTAGTGCAGCTTTTTTTGGCCTCTTTGCCTATCGATTTAGCTAAATTGATAGTATAACCACCAGAACGTCTGGCTTCCAAAGATATTTTTATTTGTTTTGCTATTGAAATTGTGCCTCATGTTTGATGGATTTGTTCTAGGGTGATGAAAAGAAAAGAAAGGTGAAATCAAAAATATGTGGATTGAACTTGTTTGGAGGAACTGTTGAGGTACTGAGGAGGGGCTAGAGAGAAGTCAGGAAACCTATTTTTCATGGGCAAATCCTTCCAAATACGTGCCGACAGCTGCTCTCTCTCTGGTGTTTCTTTGTTTTGAATAACAGCTATTTGAAGATCTTCGGCCAGAATTTGCTTTTTGAGTTGCAGAAGGAAAGAGAGGGAGGGCAGCCCACCTAATTTCTGAATCATCATCAGAGCAGGAGCTCCTGTTCTCTCTCTGTCACCATTAACTAAGAGGAGCCTCCAGTGGCTACACTCCTAATTTTGGCACCTCAGTTTAGTGGCTATGGCTGTCTGGAAGGCATCCCAGACTATGTCCTCTTTTCCACCTTTTTCCATTTGTACTTAAATGAACAAAGCTTCTCCAAGTGTACAGGCAGGATCACGAATCATTTAAATGTGCTGAAAATTAGGTGTAACAGGGACATGCTAAATGATTCTGTTGAACATCATTATCACTAGGAACTCAAAGAGGTAAAACATAGCTAATTATACCACCCTGTCCTCAGCCTTCAAGCTGACTGGAAATTTGTATTGAGGGTAAGGATTTGATTGGAGTTGTGAAAAAAAAAGACCCATATCAAATAGCCTTCCCTTAGCCCATTCTTTATTATTTCCAAGCAATTATCTACCAAGCAGGGAGGAGACTGGTTCCTGCACTTCTGTCCCGTGGCCCAAAATCTCCTGTTCAGCCACTTTGACACAGACCTGCATACTCTCAGTGTTGAGGATATTAATATTTTACTGCTGAGACCATAGGTCTGATCTGGTAGGATTTATGTCTCTTAGTAAGAGAGGAGATTGGGGAAATACACAGTAATCTAAGGAGTTTTTGCCAACCTTGAGGGGGCAGGACATGAAACAGGAGAACAAGATGTGTACTTAAGCTTGTCAAGTATTTTCCAGAAGAATTGTCCCTGGAAATGTTCAAAAAATACGAAGATGTGACACCTGGGGACATTGTTTAGTGGTGGACCTGGCAGTGTTAGGTTAATGGTTGGACTCAGTGATCTTAGGGGGCTTTTCCAATCTTAGTGACTGTATGGTTTCATGATTCTGAGAGTTCTCTACCGGAAAATGTTGATTCAAGGTCATGAAATGTGCCTTGGCAAAATTTTGATTCCACCGAACATTTTGGCTTGTGTTGGGTGGGGCTGAAGGCGAAATGTGGGCTCTAGGAAATTACTAAGTCACTGGCCCTGCAAGCAGCCGAGGTCTGTGAAATGCAGGTATAAGGAGTAAGCATGGCTGTACAGAAAAAAATATTCCCTACACCTCACAGGAGTAAATTTCTACTGTAAAATGGCCTGTAAGTGAGAAAAAACCACTCTATCACCTCCAAATATGACACTTAAAAATCCTGCTGTCTGGATAAATCAATTTCAACTGAATTACCATTAGTAATATTAGCAACTATAACATTTTTGATTTCTTGGCAAGGGTTCATTGCATCAATTTAAAGAAAAGGTTACTGGAAAGAGGGAGGAGTGACTCAGTTCCTATTAAAGTCCTCTTTGTCTTCTAACACAGGTGGAATTCACATGGATAGCTAAAATTGCTGAAAAGTGTGAAAGATTGCTATGAATAGGGCATCAAAAGGTGGAAAATACCAGATAGAATAATTACATTATCATGTTTTTATGTGGAAATTATTTTCTGCACAAATGTTACCTGTTTGGAGAAGTCGAAAATAACCCTAAATACATCCTTCTGTATGTCACAGAACAAAACAATTTCAAAGTTTAAACCCCATTATTTTAGAAGAGCTATTTATTTCAAATAGGTGGCAATTTTCTTCCCCTCCCCCAGCCCACAGATTTCAGTAGCTATTCACCTCTCACAATTTCCATCTAGTCTGTTCTTTAGAAACCAATTGCAACCTTTAAAGTAGTCATCTATTTCTAATGGAAATCTCCACATCCAGCTTTCTAAGCTGCTTTTTCAAACTCTTAATAAATTGCCTCGTGTTGTAGAGTTAGTAATGACACTAAGTGGTGGAGGGCTTTCATGAAATGTTCTGAGCCTCAGTTCTCTTCTCACCCTTTCTTTTGTCCATTGCTGTGTGCATTTTTGCAGATTTTTCAACAACTGCACGTTCAAGTGGAACAGATGACTTTATTCTCCTGCAACAGAATTTGGGAAATTTGCCCGATAAATGGGCAGGAGAAGGGACACATAAACGGATCAGCTGAAGTAGAATGAGATCTTGAAAGAGCAGTAAATACTCAGCTCTCACAAAGTACTTTTTGTGGAGAGAATGATCTCTTCAGGGAGAGCAAGAAGAAATCAGAAGGTGACTTCTGTTGCTGAACTTACCTCCTGCTGCTTTCTCACAATTGATGTCTGCAGTGAACTGGAAGTTTTTGAAAGCCAGGTAGGGTATTCCAACACTGCAGTGTGCTCTGTGGGCACACTCCTTGAATAAGTGTTGGAACGAGAGGTGGCCTCAAAGGATAAGAAACCATTATCCATGGATTCTCAAGTATGTCCAAGAGCCTGTCTGAGATTCTGGAGCTTCTGTCTGGGAAATGAATCAGGACAATGTGTCTCAGGGCATCACTGGCTTCCCTAGGGCACAGGCCTCTACATAAAGAAGGGATAATTCCAAAGGTAGTATTGGATTGCAAGCTTTTGCAGATCTAAAACCCATAAAATGACACAGGATGGACACTCAGGAATGCAATATCATAGAATCATGGAGCAGTTTATGTTGAAAGGGACCTGAACCTCTTGTTCCACCCCCTGCTATGGGCAGGGACACCTTCCAATAGACCAGGTTGCTCCAAGCCCTGTTTAACCTGGCTTTGAACACTTCCAGGGATGGGGCAGCCACAGTTTCTCTGGGCAACCTGTGCCAAGGCCTCACTACCCTTTGAATAAAAAATTTCTTCCCAATATATAATCTAACCCTGCTCTCTGTTGTGCTGGTTTAAGAGTTAACCAGCAGGGGAAATGAACTCAACTCAAAGGAGAGATTATAAGTCAGAATAACAATTTACTAAAATAATACAGTAAGTACAATCATACAAACAAACAATGGGTCTTAACCCACAAAACCCAAATGTATAACCCAGTACCCTGGGGCATGAACAAAGTGGTGTTCCTTGGGCCCCGCTTGAGTCCAAAGTAAAGGGAGAGGGGAAGAACCTGCTGGTGGGAGAGCTGTTGCAGTCTGGTCAAAAGTGGTGATTGGAGTCCAGTATAGGGTGGTGGTCCAAGTCTGTTTGAGAGCGATGAGCCGCAGTCCTTCTCTGGATCCCACAGAGTGGTTCCAAATGTTCCAAGACTCCAAGATTATATATCCTGCAGTTCAGGCAGGAATGCTCAGCACTTCCCTCAGGGCGGGGAGTTCCACAAAGGGTGTGAGGACAGGAGCATCCTCCTATCTCACAGGCCTCTTAACACCTAGTTTATAGCCTGAGGAGTCAGGCTCTATGGGCAGATGGTGTAAATGGTTCATTGATAACAGTTTCTGGGAAATGGCATGGAAGGCTATAGAATACACAGTTTTGGGTTACACCCATACCCAGATGAACTGGTCTCAGTTGTCCTAACTAGGACATCTGTCAATATCAGATGAGGGATTTTTTTGCTAGATGTCTGCATTCTGGAACAGAAGGATACGGGGACACCACAAAGGAAGCAGGTCAAAGATTTTGGTTACGTAGGTTCTCCAGTGCATATGGGTGACAACCCAATGTTGTCACTAAAAGGCCAAATGCAATCCTGAACCGAAGCAGGGGAATTACCAAATAAAATAGGGAAGAAATTTCCTTGGTACGGAAGATGGTGTTCCAGTGCTGGTTTCCACACTTCAAAAGAGGGTGTGTGTGAATCAGAAAGCATTCAGAGAAAAATTACAAGCGTGATTTAGAGTGGGAAAAACCTGTCTCACCATGAGAGACTTGAGAAGTCCAATTTATCCAGTTTATCCAGGAGTATATTAAGAGGTGACTTGGTCACAGTCTACAAATATCTATGTTAGGGAGAGATGTTAGAAAACAGACAATTCTTTAATTAGGGAGAGCTAAGCTTAATGAGATTTGGTAGTCTGAAACAAAGCTATTGTGAACTCGGAGTAGGAATGAGGTGTACATTTCTCACTGTGGAGATAATTAACCATTGAAACAGTTTAACTGGGTATATGGAAGACTTTCTGTCACTTGAAAATGAGCTAAAGATAAACTATTATTTGAACTCAATTAAGTGCCTGGTGCAGACATAGCTAGCAAGGTTTTGTGGTCTGGTGTTATGCACATCAGACTAGATGACTATGATGGTCTCTTCTAAATTATAATTCTTCATTAATCATTTCTGTATCAAAGGGATACTTCTTTAGAAAGGGCAGGATTTACTCTGAAGACTGCAATTAAAACACTACATTATCACATATTTAATTCTATTGGAACATAAATGAGCTATAAAATTTAAAAGGCTGTAAGAAATAAAACCCTATGCACTGTTCTGGGCTTGCTATTTCTGCCCTGAATAGTCAATGTTCACAGATTCATCCTCCAGTTTTTAGCCACCATCAGCCATCTAACCTTACTACAGAACTATCTTCAGGAACAGTAGTATGGGAAACCACACTTTTGGTCCTTTGCTATTCTCTGGGATCAAACCCCCATCCCTTCTGACCTGGAGGGACAAAAAGGGGTGTTGGAAAGCAAGGCAACATTCTGATTCTGTTTGTTTTAAAGCAGCCTTTTAAAGAATTTTGAGAGTAACATAGAGAAATACCAACATTGCTATCTTCCTTGCCAACTTGTCCAGAAGGTTGTTAGTCACCTGACTGACAAAATCCATTAAGAAAAGCCTCACTTGGCTATAGGAGAGAATAAAATCCCGAAATGTTGCTGCTGCCAGATCATTAGTGATACAAGGAAGAAACAGAGGGCTTGTGTATGAGCTCTGCATCACTGCTGTAATTGTACAGAGCTGAGAAAAAGCCAATCACAGGATTGCAAACCAGTGCACAGCCATTGGTGGCGAAGATGCTCATCCCTGATCAGGATCCTGCAGGGCACAGCAAGTCATTGGGGTCAGAAGAACACAGGAACTTGTAGTTTTGAAACATAAAACTGTGCTTGACAAAGGAATGACTCAGATTGTCAACAGCTTGACAAGTCTGCTGCTGTTTCTGCAGTATTGCAGTGAGGCAATCTTTATTGATGATTTAGATGAGGGGATTGAGTCCATCATCAGCAAATTTGCTGATGATACCAAACTGGGAGGGAGTGTCGACCTGCTGGAAGGCAGGAGGGCTCTGCAGAGGGATCTGGATAGACTTGAGAGATGGGCTGATTCCAATGGGATGAAGTTCAATAAAGCCAAGTGCCGGGTCCTGCACTTTGGCCACAACAACCCCCTGCAGCGCTACAGGCTGGGCACAGAGTGGCTGGAAAGCAGCCAGGCAGAAAGGGACCTGGGGGTACTAATTGACAGGAAGCGCAACATGAGCCAACAGTGTGCCCAGGTGGCCAAGAAGGCCAATGGGATCTTGTCCTGTATCAAAAATAGCGTGGCCAGCAGGAGCAGGGAAGTGATCCTTCCCCTGTACTCTGCGTTGGTGAGGCCACACCTTGAGTATTGTGTTCAGTTCTGGGCCCCTCAGTTCAGAAAGGATATTGAGGTGCTGGAGCGGGTCCAGAGAAGAGCAACAAGGCGGGTGAAGGGACTGGAGCATAAGTCCTATGGGGAGAGGCTGAGGGAGCTGGGGTTGTTTAGCCTGGAGAAGAGGAGGCTCAGAGGTGACCTCATCGCCGTCTATAACTACCTGAAGGGAAGTTCTAGCCAGGTGGGGGTTGGTCTCTTCTCTCAGGCACTCAGCAATAGGACAAGGGGGCACGGGCTTAAGCTCCGGCAGGGGAAATTTAAGTTGGATATCAGGAGAAAATTCTTTACAGAGAGAGTAATCAGGCATTGGAATGGGCTGCCCAGAGAGGTGGTGGATTCACCATCCCTGGAGATTTTTAAACGCAGATTGGACGTGGCACTGAGTGCCATGATCTAGTAAATGGACTGGATTTGGACCAAGGGTTGGACTCGATGATCTCGGAGGTCTTTTCCAACCCAATCGATTCTATGATTCTATGATTCTATGAGGCATGAAAGAAGTTGTAGATTTATTGTTTCCTACACCAAGGAATACACTCCTCAACATCAAGTCAACCTACCACCAAATCTGTGCTAGGATCAGAGCACTCAGTACTTGTGTAGGAATCTTCAGGAGTTTCTGTCCTTCTTAGGCACTTCACTGCAAATACTCCTTTGCTCCAGGAAAGGTGAAGTACAGAAAATATATGGATCCTTAAGAAGATTTCATAATTATTGTGATAGAAGAACAGTGGGTATCATTGTGCTAACAAAAAACTTGAAAGGTCTGTGTGAACAGACAAGTGTCACAAGCTGCTTTTACATCTGCTGAAATTCCTTGGACCTACCAAAAATATTGAATTAAACTGAAATACTGTGTTTTAATAAATGAAGGAATCTGTATACAGAGATGCACATACTTTCCATGGGTTATACATATTTAAAAATTAGGTTCCTTATACCAAAAGTGAAGGTATTTGGATCAACGATGTTATAAAATCAACATGCATGCTCCAAATCTGTTCAGTTTAAATGTGGGATAAGAGGTAGACAAATAAAAAAACCTAAACAACCAAACAAAAACTAAAAAAAAAACCAACAAAACAGTGAAAGGAAGGCTGATAGGTTCAATGTGTTTTTTGCTTTAGAAGAGGAAATATACTTCCAAAGTTCATTTTTCATGAAGAGAAGGCTTGGGAAGAACCGTTCCCTACACCACAGGGGAAAAAATCTGGTGCCTTCAGACTCGTGGAGTGTATAATTTCCATTGGATTAAGATATTTGCTTTAAGTAGTGTGGTCTCTAAAATTATACACAGACATTATCTTTTTTTTCCCCCGAGTGACTCTGCAAACTTTTGTCTCTGAGATGTTTGTATTTGTTGTGGTTTTGACCTCCTGCAGTGGGTTGAACTTCTGTCTAGAACAGACAGAGACAATGTGCCACAAAATCGACATGCAAAACCATTCAGGGCTTGTGTGGCTAAGTGAGTCACTACCCAAAAGTCTTCTTTCTACTGTACTTGGGGTGAAGGCAACTTTCTTACCCCTGAGTTTATGAGAATGGATTCCCTTGAGGTCTTGCAAAAAAAAACTGTGGCATGTTCTTGATCACCATTGGGCAAGTGAGAGCAAGTAAACCACTCTTGATTTTCATAAAACAGGTAATTATCTTAAATTAGGTAAGTCATGGTGCAAAAGTGCAACTGGACAGAGCCACGGGTGACCCATGGACTCTGGAGGTCTCCCTGGCTCCAAGACACGTTGATTATCACACTTCACCCTTGGTAAAGAGGTATATAAATTTAAACCATCCAGAGATGAGAATACATTTCCTCATCTATGAGTAAAACAAATCTGTGTCTCACAGCTTTACGCCAACACTGCTATCTGCCCCTCCTAATTTCACCCCTGTTCACATTCTTCTCAGCTCCTCCTTCCATCACCAAGATAATCACAAAAAGGAGATTTTATTCTCATCCCTCTGCCACCAAACCCTCCAGGAAACCACCCTTCCAGTCCATATGATTCGGTCTTGATAAATCAGTCTTTCCAATGGGAAATAAGTTTGTTGTTTGACAAGTTTCCAACTTGTTCTCACAAGAACTGCCAAAGGTCGCAATATGATGACAACTTGCTTTGTCTTGAAGAATTTCCTCTTTAACTGAGATATCTCTGGACACCTATTCTTGGCTTTCAGTCATTATTCTGTCTGCTCCCCATAGGAAACACCTGCCTGAGTTGGGAAAGTCGGTGGGAAATTTCTCATGGTGCTATGGGAGAGTTTGAACAGGGAAGGAGATCCCAGGTTTTTTCATCACTTTTTGGACTTTCTCTTCCTCCAGCTGCCCTGTTCTTTGGAGAAGGTCTTGGAAGACAAAGCCCCAGATTAAGTTATGTATTTTGCAAATCAACTGTAGCTGCCAGAAGTAAAAACTCAATGGCAGTCTTCAGCCAGGAAACATCCATGAGGGATGCATGGAAACTAGCAAGGAAGTGAGTCACAGAATGGACACATCCATCAGTCTGTTATCTTCCATAAGAACATCCCAAAATCATCTCCTTTTTATACTGTGCAGTGTATTCACATTGGTATGGGATAAGACAGGCTGCTCAGTAATGTAGTTAATGATGATCAAGATTAAAAAGTGAAACCCAAAAATTATTAAAAAGTTTCTCAAAGGCACAAAAGATGATAAAGTGACAAATTTCTGCTAAAATTCGTTGGAAGAGAGACACTAATTTTTACTCACTCTTTTGAAATTTTCCCTGATCGCTGGGATACTCAGGGACAGGTTTATTCTTTCCAGTTTATGAGGAGAAGCTAGAAAGCAGATTCTTTGGTGAGGGTAGGAACATAAGAGGGAAAACTGAAGTAATTATAGGAGGAAAGAGCTATAGCCTGTATCTGTCCATGAATATCTGTAATGTACATTGTGGGCAATAATAGATGACACTGTTGGATGTTTTGTCTGTTTTGTTCAGACTCTGTTAAATGCGCTTCTGGAGGCTTTTGCTCCCAGTCTTGTGCTTTTTACTGAAAACCATGTCTAGGACCTAACACAAGGAAAATTCCAATACTTTACATACATTCTTTAATAATTTTGACAGAAGAACTAATTGTTCATTTACCTGCTTAAATTGAGAATATGCACGGTGTGTCCTGTAAAATCAGTTTTCCATTGAGTAATGAAATTCTGAGGATAAAGTTACCATCTCAGGCTCAACATCCTTTGCTCTCTATCCATCTCTATCTCATCCCCCCCCTTTTTTATTTCTTGTTAGTGTCTTCTACATGCTTTTCTAGATGGTTATGTCTGATTCTGTAGTATTCCCTCTAAGTCCTGAAAGGATCAGCTTCTTCTCTAGTTTTTGCTGGTGAAATTCTCTGGAGGTGGTAAGATAACACCAGATTTATACTAAAATAACTGGCACCACAAGGTGACCATAATGCTCTTTCCCAAGCTCAGGATAAGCTCTTGTCAGAGCTGTGCTTTCTTCTTCATTATCTCAATTTTACTCAATGTGACACCTTTTCTGTCTGAAAATAGCTCCTAACTGAGCTATGCCTTCACAAGAGTAGATGGAGAAAGAATCTTGCAAGTCTGGTAACAAACTAGAAGACGACTGTGTCTTCCAAGGATTTGGGCTCATTTCAGAAAGTGTAGAGATCAGTTCTATCTCAGATTGAAAAACACCGTTTTTTAAAATAGGCTTTTAGTTCAATTTTTAAAATAGTCTTTTCATTAAAATGTTTTTTTCATTCAGTTAAACTAACTAGAAATTTGTAGTCTTTGATAAATCTTGCTATTAATCAAAACTCTGGAAAATAAGGTATAGGATGAGTTACCTGTGCAGAAAAATAGCTTCAAATAAATACTTTTTGCTCCTAAATCTCAGTTTGCTTTCTCAGTATAAACCTTTTCCTTAAAATTTGGTCACTGTCTAAGCACTGCAATATGGTGAACTTCTTATGAGGCATTCTACTTATTAACATTTCTTGATTTTGAGTCTTCTGCTCAGTTTTAGTTATGCATTTTTAGCTATTCTTTGAATCATACATCTATTCAAACATGTTTTTTTAAGAGAAACTGCCAGAAACTGCCAGAGAACTGTCTTTCACACAGTTTCTGTAGAGTTTTTCTCGCTAGTGCAAACAACTGGTTTTCAAGAAGGATGTGATGATGCAACACATAAATAGTAAAACAATCCAGAAAAAGTTGACATTGTAAAAATCCAGTAATTTTTTAACATGGATAAGAATTTCAGCAGAAATTTCCCTGGAAAAATAGCACTTGTCTCCCCTGTGGTCAGCACACTTTCACTTTGCAGTGAAAATTGTAGAAAACCTTGAAAATCCCATGAGTTTTTCCACTTTAAAGTTCTGCACAACTCTCTGAAGGCTGCTGACTTCTTGTTAGCCACATGGACTGATGATGGGTCATGATAGCTACATGTAGGAGTCCCGAAGAATATTTTTCCACAGGCTGACCTACACAGACTGATTTTGGCAGATGATGCTCAACAAGTTTCAAAGTTTTTGTGAAAGTGCCATAGAACAACCTGTACTTAACACCCATCAAACAATCAAAAAACCTGTATAATGCTGTAGTTAACTCAGGAGTCTTTTGACTATCTGAAAATCACTTCAGGAATATCAGCAAAATATCGAGTCATCTGAGTCTGCAAAAATAGCTCAATGCCTCTCCTTCAGAAAGAACTGGTTTCTAAGCTTAGTCTAGAGTCTGGATTTGGTGGTGTTGGAATATAAAAAGTGCATTTTTGGAGTTTTTGTCTGATAAGGGAGCATGCAGCTTCCTCAATGTTATGACATTTTTTTCCGTTTGCCTTGGGAACAGAAAGTGGATCTCTTTCATGTCCAGATGCTACTCATCACAATCAGAAAAATACCATCAGAATTAGCTTAATTGCCGTTCTCATCAAAAAGGCCACAGGGGCAAAATTGCTGCTGGTGGTTTTGCCTTGCCATTTGTGCTCAAAAAAGCACATTTTCATAGAATCATGTAATTATAGGATTATGGAATGTGTTGGGTTGGAAGTGACCTGCAAGCCCATGTTGTTCCACCCCCTGCCATGGGCAGGGACACCTTCCACTATCCCAGGTTGCTCCAAGACATGTCCAGCCTGGCCTTGGACACTTCCAGGGATGGGGCAGCCACAGCTTCCCTGGGCAACCTGTGCCAGGGCCTCGACTCCGTGAAACATTTTACTTACTTCTTTCTGAAGATGTATTAGATCAGACAGGTAGGAATTCTGTTAAAAGCAAAAATCCTTCATCTTTAAAGAAAAAGTATTATTGTATTACTTAAAGGTTTTGGAATTGCAATAACTACTATAGGAAAAGCTAGACAGGTAGAAGAAAGAG
Organism: Pipra filicauda; assembly: GCF_003945595.2. NCBI lineage: Eukaryota > Metazoa > Chordata > Aves > Passeriformes > Pipridae > Pipra > Pipra filicauda. The sequence continues at coordinate 457,377 of NW_024104327.1, read as the reverse complement.
AATGGGTATCATTCCCATATGACATAGCCTGAAGTCTCATAAGAACATGTTTTAATTAAACATCTAAACTGTAGTTTTCTCTTCACTTTTTCACACAGCAGAAGCCCTCTTTCATAACTGTCTTCTGTATAAGCCACAGACACCTTATAGTCCTCTTAGTTCTGAAGAAACAGGGTGCATGAGCAATGACTGCTGCACTAGAGGCAGTCCCCATCAGTTTCTGTTAATCCATTCAACAGACAAAGAACTTAATTCCTTTGTGCCCCCAACAAGTGATTCCATGTTTGAACAGCTCCTTTGCCTATTGTTAGAACAGTGATGAAAAGGCAAAGAACGAATGAGAAGCTACAGCAGATGATTCATTTCTTCCACCAGAAGCAGTACAACAAACCAAAGGTGCTTGATGTACAGCTGGCCCCAGGTGGATTCATCTTCAACCTCCATTATGTACATTAATTGTGTCTTTATGACTACTGCACATGCAACAGAGTGGGAACTCGGAAATCAACATCCTTATAAAATCAAATAATCATGTAATTTTTTCCCTATGCATATCGATTTGCTTGATAAACAGAACCTGTCTTTGGTGATATTAGCTGATATTTGTCTCTCCTCCAAATCTGGTTATTAATAAAGACAATTGTCAGTATTGCAAGGGAAGGAATGTATGAAGGTTGACGGTCCCAACAGAAGGCAAGTTGTGTATCTAATTCCCCTCAGACCTGTGCAAATATTAACTAGAGAATTTAGCAAGGCCTCATTTACACTGTAGAAGAAAAACAAAACAAAAGATCCATGCATTTGTGCATGAAATGCAATCTATTTTTTCAGCCAGTGGTTTGTGAGTAGTGGTGAACAGGAAGGCACTTTTCACAGGAAATCACAACGTTCACATTTAATGTTCAGAAGTTGTATCCAGAAACCTACATCTCAGGAGATTTAAAATGTAAAGAGAGATCTATGTGGTAAATCTGGGAGATTAAATCATCTAATCTGACATTTTGCATATTTGAAAGGCAGAAAATACCACCTTGTTCTGCCTAGGTTAAGACGAATAACTTGTGCCTGACAAAAGCGTTTCCTGGAGAGCACCTGATCCGGATTTGAAGTCATCCAGCAAAAATACATCCGACTGAATACTGCCATCTGCAATGTGCGTGCCTACATCTCAGCTGGTCACCCTGCCCTCCCTTGAGAGGGAGGATAAAGTTATGGGTAAAAATAGGAATTTACGGGGAAAAGTGCAACTCATTCTACAACAAACACTTAGCATAGGTTAAAGTGCCTATTTCCACTTCAAACCAACAACAGCCTTTGTAAAAAGTCGAGCAAGCTTTGATTTGGGTGTGGTGGTTGTGAGAATCTATAGAACAATGAAAATCATTTAAAAACACATGTATGGGCAAGACCATACATTATTTCAACTAATCCTACCTACTAGAGAAGGAAAGAACATTTCCAATATTTACTTACTCTGCTGTTGCTATTGTCTAAACTCACACAGTTCTTTACTTGTTTAGTCATTTAAGACAATGTGGTTAAAAAAGCCCTATAGAGGTCTTAAATATGAGGGCTGCACTAGAGATGGAAGCTTTCTGAAAATTTCTGTGCCTACAGCCTACAATATTATTTCTTCTGGAGCAAATAAAAACCATTACACTTACTCATAAGCATGAGCTGGAGTTTACCTATGATGTAACTATTGTATAAAAGTTACTAGAGTAATTTACACAGCTCACTAATCCCTTACATATACTAATCTTACCTTCTGAAACCATAAATTAGAAACATAGTTTAATTCCTGTATTTTCTTTAAAATGTGCACGCACAGAGAGGAGTTTAAGTGCATAAGAAAGCCTTTCAACTGGTCTACTGAAGGACCAGGTGTGCAGCCTTCAAATTTCCCCTAAAAATATAACTGAAAGTGGGTGTGAAGAATTAGCATGCGGCTCTAGCTTCAGAAGCTCCTTAAAAAAAAGAGAGAGAGAAGAAAAGTAAGCTTTATTTCCCACAAATGATTCAACAGTTAAAATTCACATTTCATTCACAGTACAATAATATGTTCTACGCACACATAGACACAGCCTGTCATTTTATATATGCGTTTTGTGAGGTTATAATGGCAATAAAATAACAATCCACAGCTTTCCTAAGAAGAGAGCAGTGCTCCTTGAAAAGTTCCCTCTTGCCAAGCACCACAGACATGAAGAATGGTGCTCAGATTATGTCCTGTCGATGGTTAATTTCAAATCTAGAAGTTTATTAACTTTGACTCATAGCAGAAAAGGCCATGACCAATTATTATTCAGGAAAAAAATCCTGCTGTTTAGCCAAAGAACCATACCAAGCAACCCTGTACTTGATGTGCTTGTGATAAACGTTCACATGACAAGGTTATTTGGTGTACAGTGGCTGGAGGGGTTGTCATAGCAACCTGTGCACGATGCTCATAAATTTGATGTGTAGTTATCCTTGCTGTGTATGCAAAAAAACACAAAGCCAACTCAAGCAGTTTAATTTACAGCATTGAATGTCTCAAAAAAAAAAAAAATGGAATAATGAATTCTAAGGTAATAGACTTCTTCAGATTATATTCCTTCACAAGGAGAGACAACCTCTTCAAAGCCAAAAAGACTTTTAAGATAATCATTGTGGTTGGAAGTGCAGGTCATCATTAATATTGAGGAAGCAGAAAAAAAAGGAGCCGTCTTGAAAATCTCTGCTCAAGTATATTGATTGTTTTCTGCTATTCATGCAAACAGCTGGTTGTAAGTGAAAAAAACCCCTAACATCCTCTTTTTTATTTTGCCTTTTTTTCCCCCAGAAATGTTGAGATGAAACCTTGAATCACCTGTCAAGCAAGCCATGACGAAATACCTTCTTTCCTTAAAAAGTCAGCAGGATAAGAAGAATCTATCATTCTCTACAGTTCGGTCTTGTTCAAACACAGGATAAAAGTGAAGAGAAAGGTGAATGAAACGTTCATTTCTGATGTGTAAGAAAGGTTGGTCTGGAGATCGTAAAAACAGTAGATAAAGAAAGAGACAATGGTTTTTTAAGAACCAAGTCATCAAAACCTTCAGTTTGGGGAAGTTGCTTAAATTATATGCCTGAGTCTCCCTACCTGTATAAGAAGGTTTTGTTGTTTCCATTCTCAGGACTAACCCACCACCTACCTTAGAAAGAAATAAGACCTGGAAGACTGGAGATTTTAGAGTAAAACCACTAGCAAAGAGTAAGAGAGGAGCTCTGGACCATCCACTCCAGAACTGGGGAGAGTTGTGGTAGAAATCCTCCCTCCCAGTGTCCCTCTTTTTGAGGGCTGCACTCAAAAGAAACCAAAGTACCAAGTAGCAGCAGAAGCATCTTCATCTTGTATCTGCACCTAAGCTGCTGGAAAACACATACACGAGCAACGGGGTGAGGTGAGTGCCAAATCATAGAATCATAGAAATCATAGACTCATGGAATGTTCTGTGTTGGAAGGGACCATAAGTATCATCTCATTCCACCCTCCTGTCATGGGACACCTTCCACTAGATCAGGTTGCCTGGAACACTTCCAGGGATGGGGCAACCACAGCTTCTCTGGGCGTCCTCTAAACCCCTATAATTTATGGGACTCTCCTCTGGAGGATGTAAATACTATTTTTTTTTTTCCAGAAACATAAATATTAATGAGTTGAGGCTCCTGGGGTAACCCAACCAAGAAGCTCCCAGAAGCACAGCAAGAGTTCATGTCATACAGTAGGACCTTCCTGTTCCAGTGGCCAGGCCTTTTCAAGGAGCTGCTTCAACAAAGACAGAAGATACTTCTAAATGCAAGTTTTCTAACCTGTATGACTGACATGATATATCATTTATATCCCAGGGATGACTGCAGCTTTTATCATCTAGATGTTCTGTTATGCGTCTTGTCATAGAAATAAATATCTAGGTATACAGATAAATTCAAAAGTATAGTACAAACTACAAAAGGAGGAAATAAAGGCACAACCTTCCTGTTGAGAAAAGGAGTAGCCTGACACAGATGTTTCTGGAAAGTGATTCATCCCAGCCTCAGAGGGGTGCTCAACCAGTCAGATTATTACTGTCTGAAAAAGCGTATTTTTGTCTGATGGCCCACAGGGATCCTGGGATGGTTACCTCGAATTTGGATATCAAAAGACTCAGAGAGTAGCAATCTAAGTTAACCATAGGTGCAGATGTCTACATGTGAGCTAGATGCCACCGTGGTCAGGGAGACTTAGGCAAGGCAGTTAGTAGGCATTAGGGCAAAGTTAATTTCACCCTTGAGTTGACTCTTAGCTTTTGAATAGATGAATCACTTCCTAATTTCCATTAACAACTTTGACTACATTTTTGTTGATAATAGGAATCTAGATGACTACTTTATGTATAGTCTCTTTCAACAAGGATCCATAAAACTAGTTAAAATTGACCCTGCATGAAAATCTTCTTTTTTCTCACCTAGCATTGAAGTCTCAGTGACACCTGTGCCTTCCATATTCCTTCCTCCAGGTAGCTGCTTTCTGAAGGATTTCTTCTTCTTCTTCTTCAAAAAAAAAAAACCCCAAACAAAACACCAACCCCACACACTAAAAAATTCCCTACTTAATTTTGCAACTACCCTTTAAAATGACAAGTTGCGGTGGTGTCATGTTTTTAGTGAAACAGGGTTTTCCCGTAGGGACTGTCACCTTACACTGAGAAAACCTTCTATTTTGCTACTACCACCAAGGTTTAGAGAGAGAACCACAGAGTCTCAGTGCATGTGGTCTCCCACAGTGTAATAAAACTTGTCCCCAGAGTGTGATCCAGGTTTATACATGAACCACATAAATGGCAAAACTGGAGCTGGTCATCCTGGGCTGCCTTTGTATTCAATGATGTGGGAAGAGAGGATGGGTGGAAATAAACCTTTTGGGGCACGATTCATCTGGGTGAATTTAGATCTATTTCAGGGTGAAGTGAATCATGCCCTGAAAGATCTCTATAGGAACCCAGGGTGACTAATGCAGGAGTAATCACCTACCTGAGAGACACAGTCAGGGGACAATGGCTTCAATGCACAGTGTGCCATAGCAACCTCATGGAAGATGAACATCATTTTTGCCTGTCCTCATAGCCTAATGACAGCAATCAAGTAAGAGAAGAGATTACTCACTTCTAGATGGGTTTTATGCAGAACACAGTGTACACTGGTCAACCTCTTCTGTTGTGTGGGGTTTTTTTTTTCTATCCTGAGAAGCTGTCAAGACATAGCACGAATCAGTGCTTCCCACACAGAGCTTGGGCTGCTGCGTCTTCTAAAGGTTTTCAACTGAAACAAGTAGTGGCTGTTTTGTTATTCCGTCTTTTCCTGCCTCTCAAGGGAAAAATAGAGCCTTGGTGTGTGGCAGTGAGGATCCTTGAAGAAAGGGGAAGCAAGAAGAAAGCTCTGTGGTTTCTCACATCCCTTATTTCTGTGCGGCAAAAGGGAGAAATGGCCCAGCTGTGTGACCAGAGGGAATTAATTTTGAAAAGTGCACTGCTGTGAAGCTGCCAGGCAGCTGAAAAGAGGTTTTTCAAGCCAGTGGTCCTGATTCATGTCACGGGGGCTGGGAGTGGAGATGCTCTGGTCAGGCTTCACTCTCCGCACTCAGTGCAGAGATCTTGTGCTTTAAACCCCAGTGACTGAGGATGCTGGTGCTTGCTGAATTTGTTCTCTCTGTTGGATCTGCAGAAATGAAAGGTGAGCTTAAAGAAAAGCCCACAGGAGGCCACTGAGGGAAGATGTTAGCAAGAAACATCTTTCTTTCACTTTCTAGCCAAATACTATCGACTACATGGGTCCACATTTCATCATCAAAGGGTAGCTCAGAAAAAGACCTACAGATGAAGGAAAGAAGCATGTTAAATTTAACATGAGGCACATTAAAAAGCTACCAGATGAGTAAGAGAAACATCTTAAAACAATAAAATGAAGGTTGTCTGGACCACTGGAGTTCTCCAAGTTTCTGTTTGGTGATCTGAAAATATCAAGGATTTATAAGTTTGAATTTTTGAAGTTTCTTACCTCCCTTTGTAATTATTCTCAATAATTCTATAATAAAGCACATTAAGGAAAACCCTACAGTTCCTCTCCTTCAGTGAGAATTTGGGGTAATTAAGAAAGATTGGAGACAACCAGCTTTCCAAACCGTTTTCTCAAAGTGCCTGAAAAAATAAAATCAGATGGCAGCTTCTCTAACTTTTTTGTGAGCCACTGATATGTGCAGAAGAGAACATAAATGTCACTGGGGCCATGACACAAGTGTGAAACTGATGTTAGAAGCAAAACTGAGAGAAAGCTCCATTTTGGCCAAGAACCAATGTTCAGAGTGGTCAGACAATCCTTTCCATTAAGGAGGAGAGCTATATCGTGGTTGATACCCTTGTGGCACTGAAATCAAAGGAAATGTAGTTACTTTCAGTAGGATCAGTTTTGTTACCTCTTTATGTTTTGGTGTCTTCCCTTTAATATGAAAAGCCTTCAACTACATGTTTTGTAAACTCCACACCAGTCACAGGCACAAGGATGGATTAACCTCTCCTGAGTCGAGCTGTCCAGACTTTAGAAAGCTGCAAACAGACATCACAACCTCCAAAAGAACATTGTCTTGGCCTTGGGAATACTGAATTGGGAACACCCTGGATGAGTCAGGGGCAATTCTCCCATGAGTTTTCCTGCCTGGCTTTTGTCACTCCAGCTCTTGTTTCTCATGCTCATGGACACACAGGTACAAGTTTGTGCCCAGCTGCCAGTGTGCAACACCCTGTAGTTTTATGTTTTGAGCTTTGCCTCTCTGCTCACATGTCCCATAGCCCTCAGGGATCACTTTGACTATGGCTGAATTGCACCCTTCCCTGGATTGGATTAGACTGTTGCACACACACACAGAGAAAAAGGGCAATGAAAAATCAGGTAAATACTTTTTTTTTTTTTTTTTGGTAAAATTAGCCATTGAATTGGGATGTGAATGGAGTAGAAAGGAGGCCTTCCACAAAGTGTCTTAGGCTTCTCAATGGTCATAAATAATAAAGCCTTCTTAACCTCTTCTCTGAGGAAAGGCTGAGAGAACTGGATTTGTTGGGCCTGGAAAACGGAAGGCTTTGGGATGACCTAATTGCAGCCTTATCTGTAGGGAGACTAGCAGAAAGAGGGAGAGACTATTTACAAGGACCTGCAGTGACAGGACAAGGAGTAATGGCTTCACACTGAGAGAAGAGCAGAGAGCAGGTTTAGCTGGAATATTAGGAATAAATTCTTCCCCGTGAGGGTGGTGAGGTCCTGGCACAGGTTACCCAGAGAAGCTGTGGCTGCCCCATCCCTGAAATTTTTCAAGACCAGGTTGGATGGGGCTTGGAGTAACCTGGGCTAGTGGAAGGTGTCCCTGCCCAAGGCAGGAGGGCTGGGACAGGGTGGTGTTCATGATGTCTTCCAATCCAGGCCATCCTGTGATTCCATGAATGGTGCCAGTGCTGTCAACATTTATGAATGGTGCCAGTAAATGTCAAACATTTACTACCAGTATCCTATTGGACAGTAGTATCACGATGAAAGAATCCAAATATAGGTATTTTTCTTGCAGCATTTCTATATCACCCTTCTATTAGTAACCAGGCCCCGTTTGTGAGTTAGTGTTTATTGTCAAAGTGAAAATGGCTCAACAGGGAAGGTCTTGAAATGGAAAACAAACAAGCAAAACAGAACTGAAAATCTATTGACTGATCGATTAGGTGCACATATTTATTTGGGAAAACAAAGCAGGATTTAAGCCTATGAATGAGGCTGAAACAAAGTAAGAGCTTTGTAGGGAATAGCTCATGAAACAGCAGTTGTGTTCACCCAAATAGCTCACCCCACCACACAAAATCAAAGAGAGAAGCTCCATGCCCCTTCACTCCCCCTTAAACTTGCATTTTCTCCTGTGGAGTGTGCACTTTTTTGACAGCTAATTCCCACGAGCAAATGAGTTCTTGCATGAGATGAGGCAGAAGACAAGAGTTAAGCTCTCAGTAACTCCAGTCTCTGCACTGGAAGCTGCATGGGATCACGCTGCTTAGCACAGCAGGGGGATAGGATCACCAGGAAAACCCTCCACCAAAGCTCCATCACAGTGACAGTCAGACAAGACAGACGTGAATCTGACTGCCACCTGCACAGCAAGGACGCTTGTTTAGACTGAATCTGACAAGGTAAAATTAAACTGCACCCAGCTAATAAATCTTAAAGGAGCTTAATTTTTTTATATATATTTTTTTAATAAGTGATGCCTTGTGCAAGGATGAGTAGTCCAGAAGGAGAAAGGTTTATAAATATTTTTTTTAAAATTCTATAATCCTCCTTATCTGCTGTGTTTCTTACATGATTCCTGCTTCTGAAATATTCAGATCTATGTTGGTTACATAAGCCCCAGTCCTTATGAATTGTACTCAGCTAGTTTGGGGAAACAAAACAGGAGCTTGCAGCTTCCAGTGTCATTAAAGATAAACAGCTCAGCCTGAGTGCTAAACGCTAGAGCCATTTCCCTGTTCAAAAGCACTATAAAAAATAAAAATAAAAATAAAATAATAATAAATTTTATCTTGGATCTTGATTTTGAAGGAATCACAGTCTGCTTCTGAAATTCATCTCCCTTAACTTAATTTCTTAGCAAAAGTGTCCCTCTAAACAGAAAGGCTGAGTTTATTTCCATTAGATTATTCATATGGGGCTGATTATTACTATTCTCCTGAATGCAAGTCTGAAAATTTTGAATGATATTCCTTAATAGATGGAAATGAGCAACGGAAAACCTAGGATGGGTATCAGCAGAAAACTCGTAGGGATAGGATGTATTGTGGGATGCAGTTTTTCCTTGCAGACATAAGCTGGATAACATTTACTGGTCCACCTTCAGGCTAGGTTATATCAAGCACTAAACTAAAGAGAACTAATAAAAAAGGATAACTAAAACTACTACGACTAAGACTAAGAAGAAGCTAGTGAAGAAAAAAACTAATGACTAATAGATAAGAAGGATAAAAAAAGCTAACTAGGAAAACATAGGAAGTAAACTAAAGGTAAAAATGAAATAGGCTAAAAAATAAAAAAAAAAAGAGGGAAACGAAAAAACACTAAAAAAAAAAAAAAACTGAAAAAAAAACTAGAAAACTACTAGCTAGTCTAAAAGACTAAGAAAAAGCTAAGAAACTGAGAAAAACTAATAGCTACTAACTAAGCGAAAGCTAAAGAAAGAAGGAAAGAATTGGAAATGGTGGGGGGCAGTGAAAGGAATAACATTTGACTGACCTACAGATTACTGATCTGGAAGAACTTTATGAGATTTTAGCATCTATAACTTTGACAGTACCTCACTGATGCTTCTCCCAATCATATTTCAGCCTGAAGTCACAGGATACTTGAGTATAATGAGGATAAAACCCATCTGGCATAACTGTGTCAATAACACCATATCATTGCCAGAAAATCTTACCTCCAAAAGCACCTAAGATTGCTCCCTGGACAGACTGAAGGACCCTTCTGATTCTGACCCTCAGGAACGTAGAGTGACAAAAGACCTGTCAGATGTATTTGTCCATAGTTTCTGAATCCCTTAAAAATAAGCAGCAAAACCGTAAAATCAATAGAGAATTTTACAGGGAGTTGATGTAAATATTGTAAAGTATGAGTGATGTGTTCACCCAGATGCTGATGATTTTTTTCACAGGTGTGTTCTTCCCTCTGCACGTGTCTGTGGCTGCCATGAATACTAATGGGAGTCACACACCAGCAAGTGCAGGAGAGTGTTAGAGAGAGGTCGAGAAATAGGAGAACTTGTCTGCCTTGAGCTGGATTTGTAACCCAGCTGCACAGGTGTAAATGGAGGTGTGAAGTGACTTTTGTGTGTTTGTGCCTGGGTAAAGATGATCAGGTTTTGTCCAGATACTAAAAAATGTTATAGCAGGTTAGATACATATTTTCTAAGTTTGTTCTAGACATACTGGAAAAGATAACAATTATATGTGATCTATAACAACTGAATGATGCACACTTTTATTTCTGTTTTTATATGTATATATGCCTTTTAGTGTCTGTCATAAACATATTTTGTATATCTATTGGTACAGTTTTTCTTTTTTTCTTTTTTTTTTTTTTTTTTTTTTTTTTTCCTGTATGGATACAAACTACTGTATAGTTCCAGATCTTTTTTTTACTGATTTTCTTGGAGATGCATTTTCAGAGCGGCATGGTCATTAGACACACTAGGATGCTCTTGGCCGAACGATTCCATTGGTCTATACTTCTAAGGGAAAGCTGAAAGTGCCCTTAGTTCTGTTATTTTTCTATATATTGTTCTATAGACCTAAGATGGAGGAGCTTGTTCTGTTACTGCCTCTGTAACACTTTTGTGAGACACATTGCAGACCTCCTTGTCGCACCCAGAAGTTCACACTGTGGAGTCAAGGGGCACCATTCCCTTATTTCACTGGAGGCTAGAGCAGGGTCTGTAACCCACAGGATTAAGGGAGATTATTCACGTTATGCTAGGTGGTAAAAATAGCAGGTCTATTCAAAAGGTAATTGTTGGTCAGTATGAAGTTAAAATAAATCTACTCATACAAAATGTGCACCTTCATCATACGCCAAAAATATTCCTCCAAGGTCAAAATTGCCTATGGCTGGTCACAAACTGCCTATTTGAATCAATTTGTTATCCCTTTTAAATAAATTAATCAAGAAATAGTGACATAATGGGCAACACCATGAAAGAGAAGCCAAAGAAATGTGTCCTTTGAAACAAAACCTGTACAGGTCATCTAACAAACCAGCAGGGGAAGGGCAACACAGAACCTGGTAAGTAGCAAACACTACTGTGCATCCTCTCTATCCCTGCATGGCCAGCCCTTTGAAGAAAATCAATGTGTCCTTTCCTATGGACAAATGCTTTCTTCTGTGGCCTGTAAAGACATTTTCTGCTGAAGGAAAAGCACCTTCCCCTTTCAGAGTACTGCTGGAAGGGGAGCCAGATACATTGCAGTGCAAAATAGTAATTAAAATAGCTTTCACTCTTGTAGTTGAAGTCACATGGGCTCCAGAATTTTATGGAGAGTAGTCCAACCTGTGATGATTGAAAGCTCTTTGGGGAAAGGACTGATTTCTTTTGAACACATGATGCAACTGAGCAAAAGGTTGCTCTCTGTTCACTGGAGGCATTTGAGTCCTGCAATAAACCGAGACTGCAGCACCCAGACACCTAAAACCACTTTTTCCTTGTTTTCTTTTCTGAAATAGAAAAGCTGTACAAATCACAGCTACCACAGAGCTGACTTGATGACGAAAATCCCCACGCTGTGTTGTTTGTTTCATCTGATCTTATTAATTTATTTGCTTACCTTCTCTTGCATCCCCTTAACAGTCTGTCGTGTCATATGCACAACTGCATTTTATAAAGATCAGAGAAGTCACTCCCCTTTGAATGGTGAGGAGTTGCTAGGTTCATTTTACACACAACAGCATCAAACACAGAGGGAGGTTTTCCAATAAAGCTACAGCAGTCATGGTGTTCAACCCACACATATCCCAACCTCTCTCTGAGGCTGTACTCTTAACCAGGAGCGGAAGCCAAGCTCTGGCTTTGAAACACTCCCACCAAAGAGAATTTAGTGGGTGCTGTTGTGCAAAGAGGTCTTCACCATCATGGATGACACTGTTTCTAAAAGGTCAGGGATCTAAATGATTTAAAAAATGGGGAAACACCCACATATTGGGCAAAAGAGTAGGGTTTACCTCAACAGGTAAGACATATTTTTGTATGTTAATAGGATGGTCCATATGTTAAGAGCAGTACACACGCCTGCACACAAGCCTTGCTTAATTCCTTTTCTGGATAAAATGGAAGATGCTTTTATTCAACGGAAACATGAACAGTCTAAAGGAAACTCTTTCCACTGAAGTATTTTCAGGCCTAGGGTTACCATACAGGGTTTTGCTCAGATGTCTAAATGGATTCTCCCTGGGAAACAGGAGGTTACAAAAGCAGATGTCTGCTAGACACAGTTGCCTATTTCCCCCCCAAGTGGCAAAGTCACTCAGTTTGCTAGAGGGGAAAACACTACATCACAATGTGTAATAACTCAGGACACCTGTTTCAGGTCACAACATTCTTTCATTACCCACTCCCAGCCTTCAACATTCCTTCAGACACACATTATTAAACCACAGCTAATTATTAAATATTTAACAAAGACTGTACATTACATTGCAGCTACCAAGGTAGGCAGAGCTATACAGATTGATTTCTCCGTGTCTGGACTCAGTATGCATCAAACAGCATAGATGCTTTGAAATTTCAAATCACAAGGCCAAGTTTTGATGGCTGATAGTGCTCAAAGGGGACTGATTTCCTTAACCCTTGAATATTTTTTATGATATTAAAAAAAAAAATAAATCCAGGATAGAGAGAAAATCTTGAAATCTTAAAAAAAAAAATCTTCAAAGTGAAGATCTCTGGTTTAGTAAAAAATTCTCTTAGATAAATATGAAATATTTGGCCATCTTAATCTTTGTAATCTAATGCAATTTTTAAAAGGTTAGTTTCTTTCAAATGGAAATATTTTCATTTTTTAAATTTAAAAGGAAAGTGCCTCCAAATTTTGAGGAAAAAAACAATTAAGGCAAAGTCAATCTCATCCAATGGCAAGTTCTGCTAGTGTGACCTTTCAAACTTTGGAGCTGGCAGCTTGGTGTTTATGTTTCAGCTTTGAAGACCTATGTTTGAATCCAATTTTCTTGTCGTGTAGAATAAATGTTGGGACTTCTATTTAATCCTTTCACAGATATTTCCACACAGAGATTAATTAATTTTAAAGCCATTATGATCATCTAGTCTGACCTTCTGCATAACACGAGCCATAAAATATCACCCAGCAGTACTTGCATCAAGCCCAATCATCTGCAGTTGAGCTAAAGCCTTCACACCACAGAGCATGACTTTCAGAATATCCAGAGGAGATAAACAGTAGCAAGAACCACAGTTTAGCAAGAATAATTTTTGTGTCAGAGAGGACTATTGGCAAATTTAGAGTTACTAAGATCCCAGGGTCTACAAAAAGTACAAAACTTACTTTTTGATGTCTTAAAAAAAAAAAAAAAAAAGGCAAATGAGAAGGTTCCTGTGCGTGTTTTGGGGTGTTCCTTATTTATTAGGGTCAGGGACAAGCAATCTCAGGCACGTGCTGTTGCAACTCTTGTAACAGGATTGCAACCCATTCCTCAAAGTTTTGATCCACATTCCATGAATGTGGGCTGGGAAGGGATAGCAGCAGTATGTGTGGGATTGGGTTTTGGGCAGCCTGGGCTGGTGGGAAGCAGAGACTGCATGACCTTAAAGCTCATCTTGTTCCACCCCCCTGCCATGCTCAGGGGCACCTTCCACTAGCCCAGGGTTCTCCAGGCCCTGCCCAGCTTGGCCTTGGACACTTCCAGGGATCCAAGGGCAGCCACAGCTTCTCTGGGCAACCTGTGCCAGGGCCTCACCACCCTCACAGCCAAGAATTCTTTTCCAATATCCCACCTAACCCTGTCCTCAGTCGGTGGGAATCCATTCTGCCTTGTCCTGTCGCTCCATTCCCCCTTGTCCAAAGTACAACTGTGAAGAAGTTGAGCAAATATTGCAATAATTGACCTTGATAAATATTACTTATATATATAACCAATACTGCTGGTTGCTTTCCCAAGGTCAGTCAAGGGTTTTGCATCCTTCAGTGGCACACCACAGTGCCACAGCCATCTTGCCTCTCCAGCAGGAACCCACTGAAGGTACAAGTGGGTTAACTAAGACTTGTGTAAGCTTTTTAATAAATCAACCATAGAAGTGGGCTTAGGTAACTGCGATGTTGGCTCCTCTGTCTGGTTTTTAGAAGTAGATGTGGTTGTGTCTGACACAGTAGATATTCAGTGGAAAATTGGGAACAAAGCAACATTTATTTGGCTGGGATGTGCTTGCTCTGGTTAAACTTCTGTCAGGAAAGTTTTATCAAGGCCAAAATATTTTGTTTCGGTAAAAATGAGGATCAGATGATTTTGATTCATATGAAACAAGGACGCAGATACTACACAAGGTAGTATCTGACTGTCTGGTATCCCAAGGAGCGGAACTATTGATGGGAGTTTTTGAAAATGCACCTGGGTTTCTTTAAAACTGCTATTATATATTTTTAAGAGAAATTGTCAATAAAAATGTTTCTTTTTAATTAATTTGAAAAGTCCTGCAGAACAGCAACGTCAGTTCCCACCAAGCTTTGTGTAGGCTCAATGGTCCTGTTCTGCCTTACAACTAACATTTCTCAGAACCATTGTGGATTACAGGCCTCAACCAAGAAACATCATCTTTCCTCAAAGAAATTCCATCACCATTTCCATTAGGATCCATTGAAAATGTGCCCGTGCATTAAAGGGGTTGCTTTAAGCCCATTTTGAAAGACAATCTCTGACTATGGCGGGGTTAGTTCATACCCTGTATAGATAAAGAATGGAGATGTGCAATGAAGTCAGTGGGAGCTTTGCTTCAGAACAGCCCAGTATTGATTCACTGGATGGCAGAATCACCAAACAAAATGTCTCTATTCCCTGTAAATTATCCAAAGCAGAGGAAAAAAAAAAAATGATCTCACTGATAATTATGGAAAACTTATGACATATTTTCTTAAAACTGGGTTCCCTTGGGATAGACTTTGAGGACGACTACATGTGAATTGCCCTTTGAATAAAAAGAATGAGATCTTTTCTGTGATGCCTAACAAGCAAATATGAAAAAAAAAAACGCCCACAGAATGAGAGCCTAATAAAAATGTTTATAATTAGTGTGCTTAAAAGGACTTAGAAGGCTGAAAAAAGTCTTCTTCCTTCCCTTCCTTGTTAATTGCATAGAGAGAATTTCCTCTTTCCTTTTTCCCCCTGTATTCTGAAAATAAATAGGAAGACAAATTTAAAAACTGGAAAACTTTTCATTGGTGGACTAATCATAGAAAGAGGCTGAATAATTGAAATTTGTGGGGAGACTGTATAACCCATCAAGCACACCTTATTTCTCTCAGTAAGGCAGAGATAAAACCGAACTGTGCTGGACCAAGATGTTGCATTAATCGATGTTTTAGAAGTGTACTTGTTTAAAAAAGATGAATAATTCCCATTTTACATGTGCTGATCTTACTTCTGCAGAGAGCTGGAATGATTTCTGCCAACACTCACTGCCTAGTTTGGTTTGGGCAAGTCACACCTATAACAAGTGTTTTGGGGCCTGTGTGTAACCTGCTGGCTCTTGTTAAAGTGCATTTCAGCCTTTGATGTATGTGAAATGGTATTGTCAGTGCCCCTTACCACACAAATCATAAGTCTGACTAATAAAAACACAAAGATTGTGTATGTAATAATGAGCTCCCAAAGGGTGGAAAGAAGGTTCTTTCACACCGAGCCGCACACGGCCACGTATTAATGCGGTTTGATCTGATCGCTGGAAAATTGTGTCCTGTAATTACTAAGCAAACATGAGGTGGAATGACAGGGAAATGCAATGAAATGGGGCTTTGAGGTGGAAGATGAATTTTCTGAAAGTGCAGTTGGGAAGGAACACATACAAATCCTGCACAACTGCCTTGAAATACAAGGGAACCATTAGTTTAAAAATTAATTGTAGGCTCACTTAGTGCAGTAGGACCTGTATGGGGCAGTATAGACCAAGACTTAGCATGAAAGAACTGGATTTTAGGTGTGTGGGTTCTCATATAGTAGGTACCACTTTTGAAAAACATCGGTTTTTCTGAATGGTTGCCCTTTTCCTTCCAAAATTATTGATTTTTTTGTTTGCTTGTTTGCTTTATTAAATTCAATTTCAATTTTAATACATTTTTCCTGGATAATAATAACACCGTCTCCCTTTATTGAATGTTATGGCAACACACAAACTAAATCGACTTTAGGTCCTTCCATATATTCACAAATATGTCACTGTCCAACATAGTGGCATCAATCACTACATTTTAATTTTCAGTTTTATTATTCATCAGTATTTACAAATGATGAAATGCATTTGGAATGTGGAGAGCTGCTCGTCCCAAACCATTCCACATGCTAGAAGTCAAACTACGCCAGAACTTGGTTTCCTTGAGTCCCAAACCAGGACTTTTGCATCTATAATGTGCTACCCAAGTGCAATACAGCATCTGGACTTGATTTTAGAGGTCCTTTCCAGCGTCAGAGATTGTATGAACATGCATCTTTACATTAGGAAGATACCCAAGTTTGAATTACTCTGCAGAGTTCCTTGGTGACGTTTAAAAAAATTCAAACCAACCTTGCAGAGACTGTGTGTGCTGTGAATAAGAAATGAAAGGATGTATTCAAGTACCCATAAATCTTGGGTTTCCTGCCTTCTCTGACATCTGTATTTCCAGATGGAAGGACATCATGGCAAAGATGATGCTTCCAGCTTTGTTTCATTTTCTGCATTTGTATGCTTTAGGATGGACACAGGCATAGTTGGGCAGAACTGTTGAGTAAAACCAATGTGATGGCAACACGTGTCCTGGTGACAAAAGAGAGTGAGCAGTGAGCTCTGGTCATCTCACCCATTCAAATCCCACTCTGAAGGCCAAATATATCTGTTTGGAAGAAGGTTCTCAAAGTAATCATTAACACGGAGAAAGGTGTGCTCCTTGTAGTTGTTGGGAGCTTGGTACAGGTGTTACTAATGGATTAGTGTCCTGACTCAGCACTTCCACAGTCCTCTGTATTATACAGTAATTGCTTATCTTCAGGAATGGTAGCCTGGCACATTCTGTAAAGTCCCCAGAAGTGAGATATTTACAACAAAGCTTCTCGAGAAAAGAAAAGAACAATTATTTTTCAGGAAACAATAAAAATAGAACAAAAATTAGAGATGTAGGGATCCTAATAACAATGATGTGGGCTGGTGGTGCCTTTATTAATCTCCTTTGTGTTCTAAATTTATCATTACTGAACTAGCTGATTGTTCTCTTTTAATTGCTTCATATGCAATAATTAAATAAAATGAAGAAAATAATCATTTAGAGATGGTTATGAGGAGGAGCAATTTTTCTCAGGGAACTGAATGTACATTTTTTTTCTCCCTCCCCTTTACCTCCCAGACTGTAGAGATCTAACGTATTCAGCCGTACTGCCTAAAGAGGGCTCCTGAATTCTCTGAATTATTTATTTTTAATAGTTAACCATCATTTAAAAGCCTCACCTGGATGACCTATGATTGAAGATCAAGCCTCATTGAGCACAGCATTTTGTTCTGATGACACGTTTCCAGACAATTTCCTGTGTGTTATATGAGAAGCTGAAAATGCTCGTATTTAAAAGGACCATACAGCCCTTCTGGGGTTCCCCAGGCACTCAGAGCTGTGATCTGCCCCCCTCTGCTGTATTCCTGCCCCATGCTGAGGGTACAGGACAAGAATATGGCAAAACTGAGATGGGACTTTCCACTGCAGCAGCACTTCAGTGCTTCTTGCCCTTTCTGTGATCACAGCTCACACTCCAAATCTGTCTGAGGCCAAGTGGCCTTTAAAGACCCCTTCCAAGCTAAACTGCTCTATGATTCTATAGGTTGGAGAGAGAAAGAGGTCAAGGTACTTCGATGAAAATGTTCAAGAGCTGAATAGGGACAAGCAGAAGCAGGAAACTGGCTGCCAACTTGGCTCTGTTAGATGAAGGCCATCTTTGACTCTACCTTCTTACTGTGTCCCAGGTAAGTTCCCTTACACAGGCAGAGATTCGTCAGGTAAGGAAGAAGTAGATGGATGTGATCTTTGAGCAGTTGAGGTACAGATATATTCATGTTTCACTTTGCTGGAGAAAAATTCCATGGAGTAAGTTGCAATCAAGTTGAGCCTCTAAAATGAGGACAGGTAATCTGGTCCACCTTGCAAGCTGAAGCTTGTGGCAGCATGTAGGGCAGAGAGAAGGAAGTACTTGAGACAATAGTGAGGGTGGATCTCATTCCTCTACCTTGTAGGTACTTGAGCATGTTTCTACCTACAGTCAATGAAGAAAAATTAGTATTGTAAAGGAGGAAGGGACACATTTCACCACCTGACATAGGGCATATGAATCATCATTCTGTGCTCTTGAGATGCTACAGCTTGGCCCACATCTCACAAGGGTCCTTGGAAGAGGTGATGGTGTTGTCAGCAGACAGATGGGCTGAGAATGGCAACCTACATTTCACACCACACAGATCTGAACAACCAACAATATTTTTGCCTCTTTGTTGCTGCTGAGTTGCCAAAGAGGAGCAGACTAGCTGGCTCTCCTGCTGACTACAGTGGACCAAATTATTTTGCAGCAATCTCTCCTAGTGCCCTGTTGAGGGGAACATAACTGCTTCCCTGGAAGATGCTTGTTCTGGCTTGTTCTCAAGAAGCAGCTTTTTCTCCTGTGTAATCACAATCCCAAATATAATCTTGATATTACATGAATTTAGAAATGTAAGTTATATATGGAGGTTTTTTGAGAGAGAAGATGATCCTCTGGGTAAGGTGCCTTTGACTTGGTGGTATTCCTAAGAGTAAGGGAGTTTCTGAATCTGGAAAAGCAATCCTTATTAATAATACAGCTCTTATAATATTTTCCTATGTAAGATTTGTTTACCCATCACCATTGTTTGATCATAAATATACCCATTTCACAGCTTAATGAAAAGGACTCTTTTTACAGCTTCAACTGAGCAGATCTGGGGAATGTATTTTTTTTAATTTTTTTTTTAATTATCTTTTTACAGGGGGGCCTGTGCTATTGAATGTTTAATCTGGGCTGTGTCAACCTGCACATCTGAACACACAGACACTCAAGATCAGAGTCAATGTTGTTGTTGTTTCTTAATTTAGTTCATGGCCAGCAAAGTTTCCCTCCACCCACCTGCCCTAATTCCAGGACAACACTGTTGCCCTGTGGTCTGAGTCTTGGCTCGCTCTCAGCCGAGTTGAACAGCAAACCCTCTTAGAAAATTTGTTTCTCACAGGGCTTCCAGCGTCATAACCTACTGCAGGAAAAGACCATCATTTTGACTGTGCTTTACAGATGTCAAATCCTTCATGGGACTCAGTTTAAACTTCAGGCTCTATGTCAAAAATAATACAAAAAACTGACTGTAATTACCTCCTGGAGTTGGCTTGCAATAAATTAAAACAAAATTAAAAAAAAAAATCCACCCCACATTTTAAAGGAATTTTGACTTTCTGCCTAGATATATATTTTTTCACTCCTTGCTTGGAAACTTAAAGAAGGGAACAATTAATGAAAACCAATTGCTCAAAAAGGCATGGTTTTCAGATCATGTTTGTTTTCATATCTTAAAGTAGCTCACTGTTTCCTAACATAGTTCTAATTCATAAGAAAACCCCAAGATAGATTAGAAATGTACATCAGAAGAAGAAGGATATAAATTTTTAATTTTATTTTTGACCCCATGTTATTCTCTCCCTTCTGCAAGCCTCACTTTTAACATGTTGGTTGCTGAAATACTTTAGTATTTTTATAGTATGCACTATTGTAATTAAAGGGGTGTATATTTTTATGGTCGAAACCCCCCTTTTGCAGTTATTGCCAGAGACTGTTAGTAAAATGAAAATTAAATGCAGGCTTTTGGAATGGTAAAAAATATTGGTTTGCCCCTCCTCCAGCATACTATAATTTTTACTAATGCACCCTTTGCCTTCTCAGGTGCAATAGGAAACAAAACGTCTGTGGTGCCTTGAGGAGAACAGATTGTGTGGGATTTGGGACCTTAACAGAAGTCGAAAATATGAACCCATATATCTTGACTAATTTCTCAAACTGTAAAAATAAAACCTGCTTGTTTGGGAAAATATCACTATATTTAGGTGTTTATCCATCACAAAAACAGAACTTCCAGCCTGTAAGCAGGCAGAGCCCTTGATACACTACTGAGACTGAACATTTGTCCACTGATGGAGATTTGACTGTGCAATACACTCAACCAACAATACCAATGACAACACCTCTTCTTAAATTGCCTGTTTCAAAACCTGATCTTACCTGTTTTGTCCCAGATTTGTGGTTCACCATCCTATTTTACCACCCTGGGCACACTGGAGGACTCTGTTGCTTTAACATGTACTGTGGAAATGTGAACTAACTGGGCTTTACTGTCTCTATTGGTAAGCAAACTTGGAGCTCTGCCTTCTGCAAACAGACTCTCTTACAATTTGTAAATGCTCTTACCCTCCAGGATGGACTTTTTCCCTCCTCTGATTCCTGACTGGCTGTAGTACATGGCTTTGAATACCTCTTGACTTTGTTTCTCAGCCTTTGGCTTGACCCTGGACCATAAGTCTTACCCAGATGTTAAGTTTGATCCAATCTTTACTCATTCTGGCTTTTGCTGCCTGGTTTTAAACATCCTATGTAATTTATCCAGTGTCTCAGTCTAAACTCAGTCTACAGCCTGTGAAACTACTCTACAGTAGTTATATGTATATATATATATATATACCAACACACTGACCCCAAAATATTTTGCATGACTTTTGATTTAAAAGAAAAAAAGCATCTAAGTCAGAATATCTTTATCATCAGACCAGTCAGTCCCTTTATGGGATTACCATTTGAAATTCAAGATAGCAGCTTTTCAGAATAAACAGTGAATTAACTATTCTATCTTTATCCCTAAAAAAATAACATGCCAATCTTTAAGGCAAAGACTTGGATCCTCTACTAAAATTGCTTGTGTTTTTCAAGTTCTATATAAGAAACATGAAGCACAATGTGTAAAGTACATCAAGTTTTGCCAAATTTTTTGCATTCATCAGTGTGAAAAAGTAACTCTGTGTGTGAGAACTAATTGCTGCCAGAAACTCACTTTATAGAAGCGATCATAATGAGTAATTCTTTGAGTCTAATGGATTTGCTTCAAGAGGGAAGGAAAATGAGCCAACAAAAAAGTACGTAGATTTTTTCCAAAGATTTAAGGTCAAATAAAACACCATCTTTCGGAAGTCTGATGAATGACAAGAAGGAAATCAAGACTTTCAGACACAGGAAAAAGTCAGAGTTTTACTGTAAGTGAGGATGCTTCCATCATGATGGAAGCAAACCGATATTTTGTAATGCATATAACAGAGTCACTCCGTTACCCCAGCACAGAGAAATCTGTGTAAAGTCAGCATAATTGCTGGTGAAATGAAGCTGACAGTTGGAAATGTTTTTCCTATCTTTTCACAGTGTTAAGCATATTTTTAAAATAATCTTTAAACGTTTTATAAATGGTGAATCAAATGGTGTCATATTCTACGGTGCTGGTTGTTAGAGGGAGATTGCAGACACAGGTATAGTTAATTATCCACCCCACAGACTCCTGCTCCCCATTCATTACACTGACAATCCCAGCCCAGCCTAGTGGCTGATCTCACATAAACTGTTCACTCGTTCACAAAAACGGCTTGTAGAGCATCTGCCTCTCCCATCATCCTAAAGCACGACCTAAGATGAGAAGAGAGTTCCATTTTGTGGGGCTGAAATAGAGGAGTCAAGGAAGAAGGGGAATAAAAGGGTAAAATCTGTATTTTTCCATAGCTGAGAGAAGAGAGAGGGAGTTCAACATATTTGGAGCAAAGAAATTGTCTCTAAATACAACCCGAGGAAGGGATATTGGGTATATTGTTCACTATCTTCTGCTATGAAACACATGGAATTTTTCCTGACTCCCTCAAATTTTAAATCTCCTATAACCCCACTAAAATATAACAAAAATGTGTTTGTAGTAAATTCTACTCAATTTAATAACTGTCACTTTTGCTTGCAAACCCTTAATTTATGGATTCCAATTTCTTGAACCATGCAGGTGTTCATCTCAACTAACCTTAAACTTTCCCAAACATCTCACTATCAGACATTTGGCCATTCCTACAATCTAGTATCAAAGGTTTATGTCACAATACAAGCAATTCAAATAAAAATAACAGCAGCACTTTAGAGAACATGTTTAAAAACCATCCTGCCAAAATGTGAAGTAAAAGGCAAAGGAGCACCACAGTCACAGCTTTTATACCTGCTCTGATCACCTGTGCTTTTTTCTCCTTTTCCCCACAGGGACAAGGATGTCTTTTCAATCTGCAGAATCTGTGTGACAAGATATTCCAAGCTACCAGCCTGGAGTGACAGAGATGCTGATTTCCATTTCTAAAACATGTATAACATTCAGAGGCTTTACAGGGATGAATTTAGAGGAGACAGGTCAAAAAGTCCAGACTTCCTCCTCCAGCACTGCCTTAATGTTTCCTGCAAACTTCTGCACCACCAGACGTGGCTGTGCATTTCTTTGCAGCATTTCCTAGCCAAGGCATCAGCATCACAGAGGTTTCTGCTTCTATGTTGTCTCGATTGTTTAATGGTTATGTGTCTGGCCTTTTCTCACTCTCCTTTACTGGATCACCTTCAAGAGTCACTTGAACATGTTCTAACAAATGAATTATTCACTTCTGCAGCTGTGGATGTTAGTGGTGCTCCAGTATTGAGATGTCTGTTCCCCCCACACAGTAATTTTGTCTCTGGATGGCTGAAATGCCTTTTGTCTAACCCAAATTAATGGAATCAGCTCAGGAGTGCTGAGGGGAAATATAATGACTTGAGATTCACAGAAGGGAAGACTAGCTGAGCAAATAATCTGGATTTCAGGTCTGCAGAACTAACAGAACAAAACAGATAACTTCATTTCTGTCAGTTACAAAAGTTCTGTCTATTCACCTGTAAAAATCTGTTCTGGCCTGACACAGCAATGCTATTTCTGCATGACTGGAATTTTGTTGGCACTAATCAAGCTTTTACGGTGAACAATTTGAACGCAAATGAAGTTTAAAGATACTGTAATGTCTTTTTTCAGGATGGATCTTTATGATTAGAAGAATAAATTTTCCCAAGCATCCCCACATGTTGCGAGTTTATCATGGCTGTTTAACATGTCTGAAGAGATTTCACAGTGCAGATAGTTTCCTGTTTCTCTTTTCATCTGAAAGAGAAACAACTACAAAATGCTTATGTTTCTCCCATCTGACTGCTTCTGATGGGGAGTTGATTTTTCACAGAGCATTTAGGGTTTTGGTGGCAATGAGTTTTCCTGAACTAAAACAGAGATAACCAAAACCTAAGCAGGATGCTTATCAGGGACAAGAAAAGCAGAAGGTGAAACAGCTGATGAAATCGCTGATTCATTAAGACTTCTACCCAAAAAGTGGCTCCTCCCTGTTAAAGAAGAAGAAATCAGGTCATCCTCTTCACACCTCAGCCTCTGGGAGGAGTTTCATTGGTTTAGGCAAATATCACTCTACTGGAGAAGTGCAATAGTGAGACAAGAGTAGCCCTTGTAGGGATATTTCCTCTCACATGCTCATGTCCTCTCACAGCAAAAAGCAACATTTCCACCACAGACCTTCTGATGAGCACATGTATATTTTGGAAATACATTCAGAGTTGCAAAAGAGCACTATGGCGTAAGATTCATTTGAACAACCCCCTTTTTAAGGCAGAAAAGGGACGTCCTGAGCTCTCTGTGGATCAGTCACTGCACAACCACCTGCCCCATTAGGTTGGGGAAACCAAATACTAGATGTTTGTACCACCTGGGAGGAATACAGAGACACTGTCCTAGCAAACAGGGAAAGATAACGGAAAAGACAAAGGAAAGATCATGTCCTGATAGAATTAAATCTGACCAGGGATGCCAAGAGCAACAAGAAAAGCTTTTATAGGTATGCCAGAGTTAAAAGGAAAACCAGGGAAAATGTGGACGCTCTCTGGAAGAAAACAAGAGACCTAGTTACCCAGGATACAGAGAAGGTACTCAATAATTTTTTGCCTCAGTCCTCACCAGCAAGTGCTCCAGTTGCACTGCCTGAGTCACAGAAGACAAAGACAGGGACTGGGAGGATGAAGAACCTGCCTCTGGCAGGGCTACGAAAAGCAGCACCATGCATACACCTGTAGGCACAGGACTTTGATCATGTCCTGAAAATGTCCATAAATTTTCTCACCTGGTTTAAGATCCATCCTCAAGTAAAATTCTGCATGGTAATGAATTCCACAGGCAGACTCTGCTGTAGGGTATTTACTTTATTTGTTTTAAATTTACCTACCATTTATTTTAACATATGAGCCCCAGTTCTCCTATTACTGCGGAGTGTAAAGAGAAGGAATGATCAGCTTTTCTTACACTATTCATCATCTTAAATAGGCCAATTAAGCCCATGTAATTATGCTTCTTTCCAAGTTAAATAATCCAAGTCTTTGCAGCTTCTCATATGGAAAGTCCATCATGCCTCTAAACCATTGAAAATTATACAGTGCTAATTTAAAACATGGCCACTTGTAACATGTGTATCTGTCTATTCCACCGACACTGTGACTGTCAGCTGACTGAACATGTGTAACGCGGAAAATACAACTCCAGCTGTTTGTTCCCACATCGACTTAAGGAAGGGACATTGTGCTCTGGGATGTAGAGGCAATTTGTATGTGCTAAACATGGTCTGACATGTTCTAGAGGGCTAGGAGCCACAGACACTTAAGATTGTTGAATATATTTTATTCCCTCATCTCTAGAGACAAGGGGCTCTTTGACTGTGTCCACACTACCCTGTTCCCCCACCAGAGTTTCCCATTGGGCTGATGCAGTCCCAGAGAGAGGAAAATTCAGTTATTACTGAAGTCCAAATAATGTCGAGGGTCCCCAGCTGAGATCAAGGCCTCATTGTGCTGTCAGTGACATAGACTTGTACTTAGAGACAGTCCCTGCCCTAAAGGGTTTGCAGTCTAAATAGGAGAGACAAATAAAGGGTGGGAGAGAAAATAAATGTGGAGTGACTTGCGCAGCTGCTGGAACAGCTGCTCTCAGAGGGAGACGGGAACGGGACCCAGTTTGGAGGGTCCTGGGACAGCAAGCTAGCTACTGGGCTGTCCTGCTTCTCATTTTCTTCTGGAAAATGACATTTTAACCACCTCATCTTGAAAACACCTGGTCAGAGACAGCCCAGGGGACAGAGAAGTTAAAATGCACAGAGTTACTTGGCAGCTCGACACCCTTTTGCTGCATCTGGTGCTGCTGTGGATAAAGCTAGTACAATTGTTTTAGAGAGGACCTGATGTGGGAAAGGCCACATTGAAAGAAATCTGATGTTTCCTGCGGTCGCAGGTCATTTGTTTATGTTAAACACTCAGGATCTAGGCCACATGAAAGCTTTGGCAAACTTCTGAGCAAATGAGCACTAGTAACTTGTTTAGTAAAAGAGGCCTTTGACTGAAAATCTCAGGAACACTTAAATTTGGAACCAGATTTTCGTGTGTCTTTGCGCTCCGGTGTGGGAAGCTCTCTGGCCCTGTGTGTGGAATCAGCTATTGCAGCATCTCACAGTACACATGCAATGCTGACTAATGAAAGGAAAGAGATGAAAGCCTTTAACTGAGGAACTTTTGCTGCCAGGGACATGCACAGCTGCACTCCCCGCAGTCTTTCCTTGGCAGACTGGCTCTGCCAAGAGCTGGTGAAAACTGTCTGGGAGCCTGTGCCCTTGCCCACATTGAATACCCAGGTAGTGAACGATTTCTATCCCTTTGAGCTGTGCCTCCCATGCAGTTTTATGAGCAGTAGTAAAATCTTACTCTTTCAGGCTGCTAAATTTGACTAGATTTCCTACTTACGAGTGTGTTGTCCATCTATATAAGCAGCATTTTCTTGCTTCACCTACCGCAGAGTGCCAGCCCAGAATTTAAGACAGCCTCGCTCCCTGATATCTCAGGAGGGCCTCTGAACATGGGGATCCCTGCTGAGCAGATAAGACCTGCCAGGGTGTTTCCTAGGATTATCTGATGCTCTTCAGTCACTTCTCATTTGAGGTATTTTTCCTGTTGGACTGAATTTCCGAGGGACAGACCAGTGTGAGAGCCATAGGGTTTACTGTGATCTCTGCAGAAGATTCCCTCTTCTGAGACTCTTTTTCCACCCTCTTGCTTGCAGCTACTTCAAGAGACAGACTTCTCCTCCCATCCTCTTTGAGATGGAAATGACTGATCCAGCTCGTACTTGGTGGTTTTTTTTCAATAGGTAGTACAATTTTTCTGCTTGTGTGCACTGCCTGTGTCTCTGTTTCACGCTCCCCAACCCAAAAACCTGCCCACAAACCTGGTGGCCTCACAGCTTTAGCACTAGCCAGCTCACTGCCAGTGACACAGGAGGGACATCTTCCATGCACAGCAGCACTTACGAGCAGGTACACAGACCATTAAAGACTGTGTGTTTACAATCGCATGCACGTTTTACAGTCCTTTGTGCCTATAGGTAGTCACACAGTAGATTTGGGACCCAGTTTTCCTCAGGACTGTGTTAACAATCTTCCAGTTACAACCTTCAATTTTCTCGCAGTGTGTTTCCTTCTTCCTCTTTGAATCATTGTTAAAAACATCTCTTATAAACCCTAATTTTTCAGTCTGGGCACAACTTCTCTACAACTAGGTCCTGGCAATAGGGATGACCACCTTATGGAGATATGCCTGATATAATCGTATGATTTTTGGGTGCTCTCAAATTATGTTAGCAAGTATGAGGCACTGGCACAGGTTTCCCAGAGAAGCTGTGGCTGCCCCATTGCTGGAAATGTTCAAGGCCAGGTTGGACGGGGCTTGTAGCAACCTGGTCTAGTGGAAGGTGACCCTGCTCATGGCAGGGGGTGGAAGGAGGTGATCTTTAAGGTCCCTTCCAACCCAAAACCTTCTGTGATTTTATGACTTTTAGTAGCTGAAGTTGAGTGAAATTATGCCAGCCTTGGTAAGTATCCTACTAGGGTGGCTTTGTTTCATTGCTGGTGTACTACAGTTCCTTCTCCTAGCAGAGACAATGTGACAGCCCTCAGAAGCCAGTACCGTGCCAACATAGTTGTGAAAACCTCATCAAACAGCAGAGCTGTGTCTACAGTAAGATTTTATTGGCAAAGATACATTGGCTGGGTACATCTGAGTTTTTTCATGCTCTTAGCCAAGGAAGCTATGCCAGCAACATCTCACAGCATAGACTTCATGGAGAGTAGCTCATCATAAATGCACTCACAGAGGCACACAGAATGGTCATTAAAAAAGATGTTCCCCAGTTCTCTGCTAAGTTCTTATTAGCCACAGTTATGTAGAAAAGTTACAGAAACAGAAAAAGGAACCAATCTACCAGCCACTTAATGCGAGTCAACAGCTGTCTCCTCGTACCAGTAGGAACTCCAATCAGAGGTCATAATCTAAATTAATTTTAGCAGCACCCAGCGTTCTCTCTGATGACTAAGATTCTTTTGGGTCAATCCTAGGTCACATAAGACTGAAGAAAAAGTGCTTTCACTAACTTCTTTCCTTGGGACCAACTCAGTCGAGAGATATTCCTTGCCAGAGTTATGTGACTGCTTCACAGAACAAGATATTTTCCCTTAGTTAATCGCTTAAAGATTTAATTCTCAGCTTTTAAAAATAGTTCACACCATAACAGGGAGTATTTTCAGGGTTTATCCTCTTCCTCTTTTTAAACTGATTTTCAATTCACTGTTACTCAATGTCGCTTCTGCTATTCATGGAGCACAGCCAAGTGAAACCGGGACCCGCTATGCTGCTGATTTACACTATAGAACCATTATTAGCTGTGTTCTGCATTGGCATTCCAGGCATTCCAGGGTGCAGATAGTCTCCTGTGTATTTATTCATTCAAAATAATGACAGGGCTGGCGAAAGATGCTGAAGTGACAGCCCACAGTGGAGTGAAGAGGTCCTTCACTGAGCCACGGAATAGGAACAGCAGAGCCAACGTGCCCCGTCCCCTCCCCATAACTCCTGCACCTTCCTTCACCTGCTCTGAAGCCTTGTGGAGTTAAAATCCAGGGCAGAGAATTCTCAAGGCCTAGCTTGTATTTGGTACAATTTCTGCTCTCACTGTTTGCGGTTTTTCATCATTCTTAGGCCTTTATAGGGTTTCCCAGCATGACTACACTCATCAAATGGCCCCATTTCTTGAATCGCCAGGGCAAATGCGCAAAACCACAGAACCTCAAACAATTTAGGACCCTGGAACTAGTTCTGAGGAGTGACCTGGCTGTGTAATTCACAGTTCTAGATAACTATTAGCATAGGTCTGAGATCTCTAAATAGTGCAGTGTCTTGGTTTTGGCCCAGCACCCAGAGCACACTATTCACTCCTTTCCCTCCCATTCTTTTGTGAGAAGGAAGCATCATGATAGATCATTAATGTTATGAAAAATGCACTCTTGGAGACAAGTGGGTGTATGGGGAGGCAATTAAAATGTTCCATTGTGCTGAGTGCTCTGCAAACACTGTAACAACTGTCCCTGGAGTGGGGATCTCACCACTGAAACAGACAATAGCAGCCATTCACACCACCTATTATAGGCTATTTGGAGTATCAATTTTAGGTGTGATTCGCAGCCTAAATTTTCTGTATCAGACAAGAAATAGTTGCTTCCAGGGAGTGACTTAGAGCACCTAAATTAGTTGGCAAAAAGTCATATGGTAGTAATACTCCCAATTGGTATGTGGAGCAGATTAGGGAGAATAACCACCTTTTGGCTAATGGACAGCTCTCCCTAAGCTCCCTCCATTGCCAACAGGAGGAGAAAGACTTTACAAGACGGTTCACAGCATCCAAATCAAGTTCTCCTTTCTCCTGATGGAAACCATTTCTCTTCACTGACAACACAGGAAGAGTCTGGGGATAGTAAGTTCATCAGGCTAAAACAACCTCTTGTAACACCCTTGTAGCTAGCAGGGAAAGCAGCATGCAGCTGCCTAACTTTGTCAGGCTGCCCACTAAATCTACTAATGGATATAAATTGGCAAAAAGAAAATTGGGAAAAAGGGGGAGAATCCATTTACAGGAAAACGTACATCTTTCCACATCTCAGTAAACACACGCAGGAACCATAACGAAAAACATGCAGCATTTCCATGAATTTGACATCTTCTCCCAGACACCTCTGTGATTTACATTTAAAGCAGGATGCTGCAGAAACTGCAGTGCTGGGCTGTTTAAGCATGAGGACATCCCAAGCTGCGTGCTGAGACCCTGCTGTCCCAGGCCACACGACTTTGAGGAAGGCAGTACTCCTTGCCTGCCATGATGAGAAGAAGCCACCAGGGTTTGGGGCTGCAAGAACCACCTCCCAAGGGCAGCTTCGGAGCACCCAAGGGCAGCCTGCACACCACAGCTGAGCTTTCTTCCGTGCCATCCCTAACACTGGTCTAACAGTATCTGCTTATTTTCTATCAGCTTTAGACGACTGATTCCTGCAAAGCAGTCAGAGGCCCTCAGATTAAATGTGCTAATGGAAGAGCAAAGTGGTATAAAAGCACGTGGTGTGAGTGCTGCCGTGCCGCCTCCCCTCCCTCTGCCCAGCCGTGCGTGGAGGCTGCTCCACCATGACCTTCTACGGTGATGCTGTGGCAGCCTGTTTCTTCACGGGGGCATTTGGGCTGACAATGCGAGGCTCCTTTTCCCACATAATTGAAAGGAATTTCTGATTATGCACAGGGATGTCAGCAGTGCGAGGAGCTTGGACGCCTTCCAGCCGCAGCCGGATCCAATGAGAGCGCTGCGATTTCTCCTTTTTTGGCACTCTACTTGTGAACTTTCTGCTCCCTTCTGGGAGTGATTTCTCAAGATAATACGCTGCTGCTCCAGCTTCTCTCTGATGGCCTAGATTTATGGCTTCTGCAAGGCGAGAGAGGGGAAGGGGTGTGGGAGAGACAGGGAGGATGAAAGCAGAAAGGGAAATTATTTTTTGGTCCAGGCTTTATTATTATGGTCCCACTCTTCTACAGTGACTGTCTCCAGGCTTTACACAAAAATAGTCTGTCCTTTCCATCTCTGTAATGCTCTTTACTGCCTGCAGCGAAAGGTTGAAAGTACACACGAGTTTTTCTGGCCTCTCTTTAGTCCAGCCCCTGTGAATATGTGGCATGAGGTGAGCACTACATTTATCTCTGACCTTTTCACCATCCCCTGCATCTGTTAACTGAAAAGAGTGGAAGATGTCCCCAGCCTCCTCTCCCACAGAGCAGATGGTACTGGTGACTTGATTTACTTTATCTCTATCAGTCCCAACTTGCCTCAAATCTTTCTGAATGTCTAATTTATCTAAAGCCTTCATTGCTCAGGCTACACTGGGGAAAAACAAAACAACGGCCCCAAGAACCCCAGCCACTGATTTTCAGGGAGAAATATTTCAAAATTCCAGATGCTGTGCTCAAAAATTTAGTAACACCATAATTAACTAGGACAAAAATTTCTCTCTCTGGATGTGCTAATCAGCTGAATATCCTCTTTCCCCAGTGAATTCACGCTGTTGAAGATGTTTCCATAATGTCAGAACCGTATTATCCAAGTATTTTAACCCTCTCTCACAGCACCTCCAAGAAGGTGGGGCAGTGCCGCTATCCCAGTTTTACAGAAGGGAAATGGGGAACTGAGGCACAGGACTTATCTAAGACAGACTAGGTGAGTTACCCTTTTCAATACACTTGTTCCTCCCTACTGCTTCTACAGGTAGGTCACTGGTGTTTTATAGGATTACATCCATAATCTTGTATGGTTGCAGTTGACAGAGACAAATACCACTCTACGAGACTCAGCAAGGTCATCCAGGAAGAGCAGAGCAAAGCAGTGAAATGAGCCTTTTTATTTTACAAATGATCAGGTGAATAATTCGTGCACCTCCCTATGAGATGTTAGATCCCGAAATCACAGACCGATGGCTTGCTTTGGATTGGAAGGGACGTTAAATGTGTTCAGATGGTGTTGCCAGGAAAGGCAGGGAGGTGCTGAGCAGCTCCTGGGGTTCATCTAGGGCTGTGTTTCATCTCTGAGGTCTTCTGAGTGCCCTGGGGACACCAAGGCAATTCTGTGGTGTTCACTGTGGCTTTAGCTATCGGGGGTTTCTGTTCTTCAGGTTGCATCTAGAAAGGAAAACAGTACTGACAAACCTGCCTGTGCTCAGCTGCACATTACCCATCACCTTGGTAGTGCTGAGTTGCCAGTGTTGACTGCTCAGTTTCTGGAGTTGTGGCTCAAATCCCTCCCCTCCAAAGAGAATACATCAGGAGACTGGAAATAATTGCAATATATGTTGTTCGTGTTTATCTCTTGCTGGTTGCATCTGCAGGAGTCTCAAACTTCCCCTCACTATAAGCTTTTTAAATGTCAAGTAACCTGATTGCAGGTACTGAGGTCCAAGGAAGAGGTTTTGCGCATGGAGGGATCTAAAATCAAATGGTGACCAGAGGTCTAGACATTGGACTTTCTTATCAGGACTGCAGGAAAGCATCCTAAAGGATGACTGGGGAATGTTTTCACAGCTCTTTCCTGGTGCTTTGGGTGTTTCAGCACAAAACCACTTGCTCTGGCTGCAACAATGTACCCTAATTAAGCTTCACTGAAAATCAGATCAGACTCGCATTCAGAGCAGAAATGAAGTTGACCACTTGGTGCTCCCTGAGCTTGTGTCCCTGGGCAGAGGCTGTGATTGAAATGACCTTACACACAATCATGCAGAGGAGTCAAACTCCTCGTCGGCAAGGATTGGTCTGTGTTGATGGGAAGCCTTTTGCTTCCTCTCAGAAATCAGAGTCACAAAGACAGGCTGACTAGTTAAGGAAATTGTATTTTATGCAACTTATCAGCATGTGAAAGATAACGGGAATTGAATTAGAGAACCAAATAACAACCTCTTCTGTGATGGCAGTTGCAGGGTAAGAGTAGAAATTCTGCAGCAGGGCAGGTACTTGGGGCTGCCTGCAGGTCCCATGCTGCCATTGAGCTCCTGCACTGCCCAGCAAGGTTCTCAGGGCTGTGTGCAGGGGGCACAGCTGTTCCCATGCCTAACAGGGAAAGCAAAGGGCCATTCAGACCATGCACTCTCAGGCAGTCCAGGGAATGCAGCAGCCACAGTGCCTGGATTAGAGAAATCACAGAGTGTGTGTGGCTCCCGTGGAACTTTGTGATGGCCTTGCTCTGCTGGTAGCATGTGGAGCAAGACCCGGGCAGGTGGGGAGAGCTGTCTCTCACAATTTCCCATTATTGTCCTGGGCTGGGAAACCATAGAAGTCATAGAATCCCAAAATGGCTTGGGTTGGAAGAGACTTTTAACATCATCTCATTCCAAACCCCTGCCATGGGCAGGGACACCTTCCACTGTCCCAGGTTGCTCCAAGCCCCATCCAACCTGGCCTTGAAGATTTCCAGGGATGGGGCAGCCCCAGTTTCTCTGGGCAACCTGTGCCAGGGTCTCACCACCCTCACAGTCCCTCTCCAGGGTGATCTGTCTTTGAGTCTGGTGTTTACTGTGCTCCAGGTGCTTTTGTGCTTGAATGTAGGCAAAAAGAGAGCAAAGCTGGGTTGGCCATGAAGACACAAAACATTTCCAGCTGCAACGATGCCTTTGGTATCCATGGACATTCCCACTTCTCCCTGTGAGTGAGTAAGGAGAGACCACCCACCTAAAGTGGTAAAACCAAAAGTTAGGCTCAAGCTTAGTGTGGTCTGAGACAAAATATTTACTAGCTTGGTAGTAACTTTGTACTGGCAAGTAGTACTAATAAAAACCAGGTTTGATGCATTCAAAACTTACTGGTATATGCATTAAAACATGTGGTGGAATCTGGGGGCATAATAAAAAAAGCTGCTTTAGTTAAAGCCAGAGGAAGAGTGTCTAGTGATCAAGCTGGAGAAGAGATTGGCAGCAGAGTGAGAACCCACTTTAACTGCTTCGCCACTGGACATTGATGAGGCACAGCCCCAAAAAGGGTGTTTTTATGTAAAGCTACAAGGGCCCTGAACTAATGGTGTTTCCCAATAATGCAATTTTCCTCCACTGCCCTGCAGACAAGGCATACCTCACACACAGAACAACATTTTCACTGCTATTTTATCACCAGACCTAATTTGATTTAACAAGCCTGGCCCAGATAAATCAAGTGCTTACAGATTAGGAAGCCCTTGTGCTTACAGGGACAGTACTCATAAAATTCAATGCATCGTGCAACTTATAAACAGGAAAAGATCAGCACAATTTTATTTACTCCACACTGCTCCAGGTTTGACATTAGTCCATCTCCCTAGGAAAGGAAGATGAAGGCTGTATAATCCTGTATTGTTGATGTTCATGCTCCTGTTTTGCTTTTGACACCTTTTTTCCCTCCTTGGCATTTTGATAGCTGAGACATCTTCGAAGGATGTGTTTAAGTATTTTTTTTTCCCATGTAAGGGACTCCTCTACTTATCTGTATGTTCTTAAAGGGGGAAAAGCTTCCTGCTGTACAGCTTGAGAGAACAAGATCGAAGATTTTCCTTTTTTATGTGTTTATATGTGTTTGGAGTAATTAGCATTCACAACCAAGAAGTTCAGAGCTGTCCTGGAGAAAGGTGATGACAGAGGGAATAGATCAAAATTTCCTTGCTGTCAAAGTGAGCGAGGCCTTCATTAACATCATACATAAGAAATAGAATCACTAAGATTGTAAAAGACCTCCTAAGATCATGGAGTACAACCATTACCCTAGCACTGCCAGGTCCACCACTAAACCATGTTCCCCAAGTACCACATCCACATGTTTTTTTTTTAATACTTCTAGGGAGGGTGATTACACCAAGTAGCATCTGTGCTTCTCCATTTACTTTACTTTTGCAGAAATGAAATATGCTTATTTTCTCATATGCAAGGTTGTTTGAGGTCCTTAGAGATTCTGGTGCTGGATTTGGTATACCAGCCCGTGAAGGATGCCTTCCTTCATTTAGGAACTTGTTCAGCTGTCTGATAAACATCTCCACTCCAGATTAGGCTAAATACAGCACTCTGCCTTCCTCTAGCAGGAGTCATCACTAACAACCCTATGTTAGATGAAGTAGCCTGGGGGTTCTTTATATTTAACATCAAAGCAGGGAAAAACAAATGCAATTACAGTCCAATAATGAAATTTTTATCTGTCGTAAATGTCCTTATTATGTAGCAGAAACTCCAGATATAGATGAGCAAAAACAGATCCAAGGCAAGTGGAGAGGGAAAGTTGAAATTTCTTTCTAATTTATGGGGAAAGAGATAGCAAACACTACACAAACCTCACAGAATGTTTACTTCTTTGTTTAAGCTGTGGAGTAAAAATAACTTTCCATTTATCCAGTGAGTGACTGTACAGTATGAGACCAAGTGGGAAGCTGCTCTAAGCCTCGAGCAATGTGATGTGTTTGAGTTCAGAGGCAGGGAAAGGGGAACTTCAGGGCTGTGCCTTGGATTAATGGCCAGAGAACAGTCCTTGTAAAGACCAGGTGCAAGACCACTCTTCATTTTAGATAACTCTTATCCAACCTCAGAAGGGCAGTAGGAGGTGGGGAAGTGACTTAAAGCACATGCTAGTTAGCATTTCCTGGCCCACCTTTGGAAATCAACCCTCAGCCTTTTGTCAGAGTCTCAGAACAAGAGCCCAAGAAGCTAAGGACAGGTTCTATTTCCTAACTGTTCATGTGCAGCAGGCAAATAGAAAATTAACAATAAATCCAGTCAGGACTGCAAACAAATTAATTTTCTGTTAATTTTGGATGAATCTGCTATTGCTGGGATCAGGACAGGTGACGTTTACTCAAGAGGCTTCATGCACCATCCATATTTTTTGTATTTTAATATATTCTCTCTGCTGTGCAGTGGCAAATATTTTTGTTTAATGACCAGGCTTCTGTTCCTTTGCTTTTATTGAGCAATGCTGCAGTTTAAGGAGGGGTCCTTGCAGCAGAACATGTGAATATAAGTGAAGAGATTAATATGAATAACCAGACGAGAACATGTCCCTCAGACTGCCAGACTGAATATAAATTTTTGCCAGCTAAAAAGTATAAAAGGCTCTTGAACAAAACTCATCTGAGGTGCAATCCCATTCATTTCCTCTGAGTACAGCAGACTCTGAAGTTTTCCCTAGATGAGGCACATTGTGAAGGGACACCTCTGGGTCTCCCAGTGAGAAAATGTCCAGCCTCTTTTTCCCGTTTTTGTTGCTCTGCAGACTGCCTAAATCACAAGGTCATGGCATGGCAAGATAGCTAGTTACATCTTCTTTAGGCTGGCTAAACATATTTTAAATAAAGCACTCCGCAAATGAGAAAGTATTTTCCACTGAGGTGTGTAGCATCATCTCAGCTCTGCAAAGATTAAGGTTTACTGCTTGCTAATGCCACTTGCCAAGGACACATTTTATTGCCTTTGTGTTACTGTATGTCAGTCAGGAATAAATCTCTGTAGAGCTTCTATCTCGCTCTTCAGCCACACGTAACCTCATTTATATTCAACAAACTTTTCTTCCCTTCTCTCTCCCGTGCCTCCCGCCCCCTCTTCCCTCAGAGAAGGCATTTCAATGAGTCTGTGCGGGCACAATTTAGGACTGAAATGGAGATCTCTATTCAGAGGCTGAACAAATTCTCACCAGCTCCCTTAGACCTAGGGCTAAGCTCCTCAGTTCTCTTCACCCCTTTGTCTGCAAGTTTTTTGGGGCCAGACTGCCAAGTTCAAGCGAGACTCCGATCTCTCCTCTTTCACAGGCCTCCTGATTAGCGGCTTTCTTATTCCGAGACTATAGATACAATTATTAGAAATTCCTTTTTTTGTGAACACATTGAATGAAGGTATGAATGGAGATGCTAAGACGAAGAAAGTGAGAAGCTTAATATAACTTTGGCTTCTTTAGTTAATTAGATTTGGATGGCTTCAGAGGAGCAGCTGTAATTTTTTTTTCTTTTGTTTAATTGATGTTACATAAAGGACTATTCAATGTATTTTGGGTGGGGAGGGGAGATTGTATAAAAATAAAGAAGCTGCGAGGTGGGTTTTGGAAATACGCCCTCTCCCCCTCTTCTTCCTTTTTTGGGAAACAGTAGTGGGGAGAGAAAAAAGAGAATAAGAAAAAATGTCCCATCACCAAAGGGGATAACAGAATCACTGGCTCTGCTGCTAATACCCTCTGTCTGAGGCGCAGTATGCAGGATGCATATTCAAACAGGAACATTTTATTTTATTTCTTTTTTTTTTTACTCAGAGAGAATCTGAAATGCAGAAGTCTGAAATGCATTCCTTTGCAAATCCAGAACACTAGATCTCAAACTTTCAAAGGGACATTGCCAAGATAGAGATCGCATTCAACATTTAAAGCATTTCATGAAAATATATCTCTTCCTATCTGCCTGAAATCTTCAGGTTGCTAACAGAAGGCATGGATTTTGAAACCCCAGTGACATGACAGCGGTTACACTCTGTGTTTATTCTTCACCCTGCCCAGCAAAGGAAGCGAGACTTGTGAGCTCTGTCTGCTGTTCCATGTCATCCTAGTTTTCTCTTTAAGCACCACACTCTGCGATCCCAGAACTTTGATCCTAATTGAATTTTTAAATACCTAAAGAGATGGACAGCATCATTATGGGACCTAATCTAATGGGTGGCATCCCTGCCTGTGGTAGGGGGGTTTGGAACAAGGTGATCTTTAAGGTCCCTTCCAAACCAAACTGTTCTAAGGCTCTATGATTATGTTTTGTAACCCCTTTAATTCTTCCACCCTAATCTACATGTTAATCCTAAGGCACTTTAGCAAAATGTCTCTCCTTCACCAAGGATGTTTCATGAGCTCATGCAGACAGTTATCCCCTGACTGCAGCCATGCTGATTTCTCCTCAGCTAAGCATGCAAGCCTGGGCTGTGGAAGAGGATGTCTGTCACTTCATTCACACCCACACACTGCACTGACTTCAGGGTGGTGACTATTATCCCACTAATCATATGGCTAAATCACAGAATCATAGAAGCATGGGGTGGAAGAGACCCTAAACCTCTCATTCCAAACCCCTGCCATGGGCAGGGACACCTTCCACTATCCCAGGTTGCTCCAAGCCCCATCCAACCTGGCCTTGGACACTTCCAGGGATGGGGTAGCCACAGCTTCTCTGGGCAACCTGTGCCAGGACCTCACCACCATAACAGGGAAGAATTTTCCCTGTTTCCTAAACTTTGATTCTCTGATAACTAGTAGTGCACATATTCTCTGATGATATTTTTCTTTAAAAAGAGAAAGTTTCTGCTTTAGCTCTCTAACCAAGTGCATGTCTTAGAGTTGTGAATAGCATCTCTAAGATCTTCACTTCTTTATCAATATTCTTTTTATATTGAATGTATTGGGAAGGAGGTAATTTGTCAGTACGGCCTATGATTATCAATACCTTCTCCTCTCTTTGGAGCAGAAGTAGATGTTTTTACAAAATTAAAATAATTTAAAAAAACCAACAAAGATCAGTTTCTTAAAATGTCTGTTCTTATTTGTTTAGGAAAAAATGTTGCTAGCGTGGTATGAGGTTTGAATTGTTGTATTTTTGAATTGAAAAAATATTATGAAATTGTTGAAATGCAAAGTACTTTAAACTGAAACAAGAAAACATTTAATAAAACACTTCAGACTTCTGAGTGATTTTTGTCAAATTTGTCAACACATTCTTAAAACGTTGCGAAAACAGGAAAAAAATGTGTGAAAATTTTTCCAGCTACTTCATATTGGATTCAACTATACTAACCTTTTCTCAGCTCAGAGCATTATAAATGCCATCTTTCCTTATGACACTTGAGAAGGGGAAAAA
Organism: Pipra filicauda; assembly: GCF_003945595.2. NCBI lineage: Eukaryota > Metazoa > Chordata > Aves > Passeriformes > Pipridae > Pipra > Pipra filicauda. The sequence goes on along the minus strand of NW_024104327.1, from coordinate 419,642 downwards.
AAAAAAAGAAAAAATAAAAAGAAGAAAAAGCTTGATTTGCCCTGTAGATTTAATGGTTGGAGAAAATGTTTCAGTGCCTAACAATGGATGGCGTTGGTAGGTTTGCGAAAATTCTGGCATGAACTTCTGGGTTCCAGGCTGAGTGGATGGCTTAAGAGGAAGAGCCAGAAACGAGATGTGGTATCCTTCCCAGGAGACAGGGTAGCAGTACCAGAGAAAGGAGTTTGTGGCATTTGGTTTCTGGTTTAGAGTTGCTAAAGCAAGCAAGCCACCTCCAGCACAGTCATAATGCAGGGATGCTCTGTTTTACTGTAAACATCCCAGCTTGGTTAGTAAAGGCTCCAAGCTCTATAAAGTCTGAAAAGCAAAATAAATTATCATGCCTGCACTTCAACACTACCGTAACTAAACCGCTTCTACTACCCGAGATAAATCTGTTTTAACTAGCTGAGTGCCCTCCAAACTGTTGTGCAGTTCTATTAAAAAAAAACCCAAACCATTCCTCATTTTGCTGTTGACATTTACCTTTCTATTAATTTTTCTCTTAGAATAAATGCGTTCCTGTTAGAGGAGTGTCTACTGTGGGGAAGAGGATGGAGAGAAAAAGGATAAGGTTATGGTTATCAAGGTCAGGCTGGAGGGGGCTCTGAGCAACTTGGTCTAAGTGGAAGGTGTCCCTGTCCATGACAGAGGCTTGGAATGAGGTGGGCTTTGAGGTCCCTTCCAAATAAAACCATTCTCTGGTTATTAGGAACTAACCCGGATTTGCTATGTGCAATGATCTTGGCTACGAAAATTGGTAGAACTTGAAGTATTGGCATGTGAAATAAATCTGTGGTCATCTGAAGGACACAGAAGCGCATCAGGAAAGCTGTCACTGGAGTGTTCAAAAACGTACTGAGAAACAAGCAAAAGTCAGCACTGACCACCAAAAGGAAATGGGTGGTTGGAGCAGAAAGGTTTATTAATGACTTGTTGAAACAATGATCAGTAACTTTTTCCTGTGCCTTCTGTAGATAATCTCAGTAGCGATTTTGCCCCAAATATCTGTGCCTTGAATTTAAATTCGCTCTTTCAATATTTGTATAGTGACTCAAAAATTCCCTTTCTGTAAATATTCCCAACAGGATAAGGTGGATATTGATATGTTTGCACACAAAAGGTGTAGTCACTGTGAAAGCAAATCCATTTAAAAAGTGTTGAGCAAATATTCAGAGGAAATGAGAATAAAATGAACGAAAAAAGGCTTTAAGGGGGTTTGGAAAGGAGGCAGGTGAAGTCATTGTGATGGTGCCATGTCAGATTAGTGCTCTAAAAGCACTGTAGGGTGCAAAGTAGTTAAGACATTATTTACCCCTGCAATAAAGCAAGTATTATTTTTACTCACATTAATCAGTAGACTTGTAAACCCATTAAAGAACATAGTCCATGTATAACAGGAAGGAGAAAAAAATCAATGTAGAATGGTAAACCAGTAACAATGAGTGAAACTAAATGAGCTTTCTGTGACTTTCTACCTTTTCAAATTGCATTACTTTTTAGAATAAACCCTTCAGGGAGCTTGCTATAGACCTGACTGAAATACTGCAGAACAAATCAGTAACTAAACAGGGCATCAAAATAAAAGAGTCACTCAATTATATAATCTTTTATCTAGAGGTCCTGACTACTAATCTGACTTTATCACTGGGCGGTCTGATTTGATAGTTTTTTTTTTTAAGTGTATTCAAATTTAATTACTCTGATTGGGGAATAACATGGTATTCATCTGGAAGTAGCTCCACTGCAGTCAAGGAACCCCAGCCTTAGGGAGGAGCTGCCTTGCATTCAGACATGGAGTTGCCAAGAACTTGTGGTTGGAAGATGGTTAAGAAGGAAACTGGAGGGATTCAAAATTGACTAGGAAGTGTTCAAGCTAATTGTATCCCTGACCTCCAAGAAATGGTCTCCAGGCTGGGGCAGTGTTTAAATTGGCAGGAAGGACCTGAAGGAGCCTTCATGAGATGGCTGTGGTTGGTGGAGGCTACCACGGCTGCTATGTTGTCTGGATGCAGGAAGGGCTGAGTTTGTTTGATGTTTACATTCTGGATGTACAGAGACAAGGAAGAAGGCTTCATTATCTTTCAAAATGTAAGGTCCTGATTAGCCTCTCTGCTCTGAAGTGCTTGTGGCTAAACCTTGATCCCTCCTACAGTTTCACTGTGTTCAGTTTAAAGGTGCAATTGCATCTGGAAGGGATCTTAGACCATCTCAGAATCACAGAATCTGCTGAGTTGGAAGGGACCCACAAAGATTATGGAGTCCAAACCCTAGCCCTACACAGGCTCATCCCCAAGAGTCACACCATGTGCCTGAGAGTGTCATCCAAACACTTCTGGAGCTCTGGCAGCCTTGTTGCTGTGACCATAGCCCTGGGGAGCCTGTTCAGTACCTAACCACCCTCTGGGTGAAGAATCTCTTCCTAATATCCAACCTAAACCTCACATAAGTGCCTACAGCTAGGTAGGGAAAAATTTAGAACTGGGAGATATGAAAGAACTCAATACCTGTGTAAAAACACAGTGCAGCTAACAAATCTAAATGACCTACATTTTTACATCTGCAGACCTGTATATGACTATAAGTCAAGAATGAATAGTGCCCTATCCATACACAAACACTCCTGTTTTAAAGAGTAAAGGAAACATTTTGCAGCATCAGAAAAGGGTGAGAAATAAATATACATCTCAGCTGTGTCACATAGTTATCTTGGATTTTAAATGGTTCTGTGTCCTCTTGTTTCTATTCAATCAGAACGTTTAGGCCTGCAGTCATCTTAAAAGAATCTCCTTTACCAAGTAAAATGTACTTTGAATATGTTAAGTAATAGTGAAATCAAATTATTGTGATTGTAAATATTCATCTTAAGTTTAAATGGATGGCTCCTTTCAAACCTGAGTTTGTTGACTGTTCTCAGCACAGAGCTGCCTAATGCTCTCTGTTGTTCCTTAATACTTTTGGGAAGATTTAATCTGTCCTCTATTCCAAAAAGTAGTCATATGGGAATAAGTCCTGCTCTTGACACTGTAAGCATGATCCATAACTCTGCAAGTGAGTCACCATGGTTCTGTATGAAGAACACGTTTGAGAAAGTGGATTCCTTTTTTCACTGACTGCTCATCACATTTACTGTTTAGAGGAAAACATCACAACACAGCTTCTGTACAACAGGAAAGACAGGCAGAGATAGGATATGTGATAGATAGAACCTCACTCACATTGTTCTCTCCATAGCACAGCCTGTGTCTGCATGGAAACAGAAAAGGTAAAATAGAGTTTTTGCTTCCAGAAACAGTCCAGCATTGGCCAACCTGTAACCCAGTCAAGGGTATGACACGAGCTTCAGAGGGTTAGTTATGAAGGGAGAGAAGATTGCATTATCTTAATGCAGGGATAATTTCATCAGTGCTTGGCCACTTAATCCAGATTCTTATGTTCAAGGTAAATAACGAGTTATCCAAAATATATAGTGGACAAGTAGTCCACACCCAAGTCTGCAATACAGTGCAATTACACAAAGTTTAGTAGAATGACATCGATATCAGAAACGTGAACCATTGCACAAGAACTGACGTGCACAACGGTGGGTCAAGCCTATGAATACAAACAGCAAAAATCATCCCTTTGCCCATCTTATTCCAGAGAACCAGAGATGGAAAATGAATCTTCCCCACCATGCCCCCAAAAATGCGATAGCAATAAAAGAAGAGAGTCCTTGCCACCTCCCAGGGACAAAAAACCCCCACTGACAGTGTAGATGTCAGATTTCAGTGAAACAGAAACATTATTCTGGAGAAATCTCTTATATTTCTTTTGATTATGGATTTTTAGCTGTCCCACATCAAAGCACTACTTATCTTAGATTGATAATGGTGGTTCTGGCCCTTAGGAGGACACTAAAAAATGGTCTTCAAAGAAATTCCTTCCATTTTACCAGTATACTAAGGCAATAGATATGGGATCTGATTAAATTAAAAACTGAAACCTTTTTCCAGTGCAGACTCAGTTAGTGCATTTTCTTAATTCTTCTTTCCACTCACTTTTATCAGAGATCCACGGCTTTCTCCAACAGAACTTCCTTTGGAGTCTATTCCAGGTTTTGAATGAGGTTTTCATTAGGATTTTCCTCCCTAATATTTTCCACTGCCTAATTTCATCCCATTATATCTAATTACACTCCCCTGAGCAACTTGAAACTATTCTTATCCCTCCCTTCAGATACTTACAGACAATTATCTTGCTCTGTATCTCTTTTTGCCAAGTTACAGCTATTTAGTTGTTTTAACCTTCTGTTCCATTAGCTTGACTTTCCTGTTACCCAAAGGCTATATAGTACCTTACTTAATAGGAAAGAAAGATTTGGAATGACTCCCATTATTTTAAACAAACGGGTTAGGCTTGCAAAATATTTGTCTCCTCCTTGCAATCATAGTCACAAGTATTCCATCACATTTGAAACTCCTAGTTCCTGGCATCCTGTGAACGGTTATCAAAGAGGTTTGACCTTTTAGTAATTCCATAATTGATGTACTAGTGTGCTGCTGCTGAGTATTATTGACTTCAAGAATTTATTGGCTATGTTCTTCCATTAGATGAGAGAAAATAACAAACTGGCTGTCTTATTGTTCCACACTGATGATATCATCTAAGTATTCTTGACCAAGACTTTGGAATATCAATCAGGAAAGAGACTATCTGAGGTTAACTGCAAGACCAGACTTACTGGATGATTTCTGTAACTAAATATTTGTGGTACAGTTTGTAGACTACTGGCTTTTAAACATTTCTGAAGTTCTCCCAAAGAGAAAATATCAGAGAAGAGAAGGAATAATAGTTTGGTAGAGTCAATGTAAACTAAATCACTACGTTATGGGTCAATACAAATGTTCTGTTCTGTTCAGATTCATGTTTTTAGCAATAACAAAACCCTGGCCAATTAAGCTTCGACTCATCTCACCCAAAGGCAGCCATGTAGAAGATAAGCATTCAGACTAACCTGGTCCCTCCGCAGGCACCTCTAGGAAGTGATGTATTTCACCTGTCTTTGATATTGATCTTGGTGTATAACATGCTGCTGGAGCATATTTTCATGATCTGCTGGTAACATGAAAACAGAAAATATTTTGGACACAAACAGCTTTGAGAACAACTCACCAGGCTGTAATGCTCTCAGAAAACCCTCGGTATTTAATGAGCACCGACATTCACAAAGCTTTTTCCTAATCAATTTGGGTGGCTTACTCTGCTAGCTTCCTGTCCTTTCCCCTACCCTGTGTCCTGCACGACGAAAAGCCGTGATGCCGTCCAGACCCTCTTACATCCCACAGCTGTCCCCTGGGAAAGGGCAGGCTGTGTGCTGCTGGAGATGTGGGAATGTCCCCACCAGCACCTGGCTGCCCATGCTGGATGGATATCTGCTCACAGAACACAGGCTTTTTCTCTGTGTGGCCAATGGATCATAGAATCATAGAATGGCTCAGGTCCTTGGAAGGGACCCAAGATTCACCCCCCTGCCATGGGCAGGGACACCTTCCGCTAGACCAAGTTGCTCATAGCCCCGTCCAGCTTGGACTTGGACAGTTTCAGGATCACCTTCTCTAGACAGTTTCCAGTCTTCTGCGGCTCTTAGGAATGTAGCATCACCAGCATATTACAGGAGAGTTGCAAACCCGTCTTCAAATCTGACTGAAACAGGCCAAGCAAACCCAGAGTCATTAAGTAGAGAACACAGATGGACAAATGATAGCATTATAGCAGGAGCCTGTTTTCCCTTCAGAAATTCAGGTAAAGCAAGAACAAACCCTTTAGACAGAATTAAATTATAACATTTGTTGGGGGTTTTTTTGTGTTTTTTTTCTTGTTTTGTGTTTTTATCAGGGACTTGCTATCATTCTCCTCCTTGATGACATGAAAATTGAGAAACTGGGAATCCAATTACAAAGGCTAGATAAAATGGAATGATAGCCAAGAATTTTAATTGGATGGAAAAGATGTTTGAAGGCATGTTCACTAGATACATGCTTTAAAAGCCATAACACTACAAGTGTACAGGCTGAGGTCACTGTAAAAGGGGATATAGGTGACTTAAATGCAGAAACAGTGAACCACAGCTCTGATTTTCAGTCAGTAGGGCCAGATTGAACTGCTGGGCATTCAGTGCAATTCACTGCTTCAGGATGTAACAAACAGCAGTATTGACATTTAGAATGTGGCCAAATCCTGAATCACTTATCCCTTTATTTTCCACTGGTCAGATTTTGTGACCAACACATCTGTTCTAGAGCAAGCAGCAGTCACAAGTATCGAGGCCATGTTGATGAGAACACAGCTGCGCTGGGCAGGGCACATCTCCAGGATGAAGGACCACCGCCTCCCTAAGATCCTGCTTTATGGTGAACTTGCCACCGGCTGCCGCATGAGAGGAGCCCCGAAGAGAAGATACAAGGACTCCCTGAAACAACATCTCAGCCTTGGCCATATTGATCACCATAACTGGTCTACTCTGGCCTCCAATCGGGAGGCCTGGAGACACACCATCTATAACGCAGCTGTCTCCTTTGAGAACACACGCAGGATCACTCTCGAGGAGAAAAGGCAACGCAGAAAGAACCGTGTATTGCAGAAGATACCATCTAAGGAGTCTTTCTGCTGTGCCTTTTGCAATCGGACATGTCTGTCACGTATTGGCCTCATAAGCCACCAACGTGCCTGTAGCAAATGTGGATAGAGCCTTCCCAAATCTTCGTTCGCGAAGCCCAGCCATGATATCCCTTTATTTATTTAAATAGAGGTAGCTTTATTTAAAGTGTAAAAACTCTCAGGATCAAGTACTAAGGATTTGACAATCTTTAATTTTCGATGCTTACTGCAAGATAAAAAACATGTTGTTTGGGGCTCTGTTCTGAACAGCTCTTATAGTAGTTGGTTATTATTACTGTTACTAGTACTACTACTTCTGTAAGCTGTAACAGTCCTCCTGATACTTTAAATTGGAAAAGTCCAAGTTTTCTGGCTTGAAACACGATTTGAACTTTGCAGAACTTTCCTGCTAAGTGTGGCATCGAGCAGTCATTTATCCCTGCTAAGGTAAGCACAACAGGTTTGCTTGTGGGAAGACTCAAAATTTAAATCCAGATGAGCCTGAGCATACCTCAAAACAGTTTGGTAAGCTTTATCTTATGGTATCTCCAGGCCCATAGGATGCTGGCATTTGAATTACAGTGCAAACCCGACGGCAAAACTCTCACTGGTTTCTAAGATGTCAGGATTTTACTCATCACAATGAGATCATATATCAACCCTCCTTGTTCAGTCCCAGTGAAAACAGGAATGTACCAGTAGATGAATCCGACTACAATTCAGGCTGAGGTGTGTGATTTAATCTCTTTCTTTGAGAAAACAGCCCAGCATTTGACAAGACTTTGGAGTTAGGATATATACCATGAATTAAATTCCTTTGCTGCTGGGCTCTGTTTGTGGGGAAACTATTTACCTTTTAAATGATGCACTTTCTCAGACCTGTCACTGGAAAGCAGACCCACACCTGACTCTTTAGCTTCTGTTAATGGAACCTGGACAAGTTTTATTGGAAAGACTGCAGGGAAACAGAAACAGCCGCACCAGGTTTGATGGCCCATCCAGTGGAGTTGTTGATGTTAGATCTTCCACAGAACAGATATAAACATGCCCATAATAGATACTATAGATCCTGTCTGCAGGAGAAATGTTCCCCTAATCCACATGTCTGTAATGTGGGCAATGGTATCTCCTCTTGCACTGGAAACGTGGAGTTTCCTCCTGTCCTTCCTTCTCAGGCAGCCTCAGGGAAGGAAGGTTTGGGAAGGGAAGGCTTAGAAAGGGAAGGCTTGGGAAGGGAAGGGAAGGTTTGGGAAGGGAAGGTTTGAGAAGGTTTGGGGAAGGGAAGGTTTGGGAAGGTTTGGGAACCTTTGGGAGGGGAAGGTTTGGGAACCTTTGGGAGGGGAAGGTTTGGGAAGGGAAGGTTTGGGAAGGGAAAGTTTGGGAAGGGAAGATTTGGGAAGGGAAGGAAAGATTTGGGAAGGTTTGGGAAGGGAAAGTGTTCTGGTCTAATAGTGCAATCTTTTTGCTGCCTCACTTGTCCTGCCACCGAAGCCAAAAGGATGATACCCATCTTTCTTTGTCTGAGTGATGCACCGAGGAACTGTGTGATGTGAGGTGCCACACACTATCTCTTCACTCAGTGTGATTAATTCATAACCTGCTCACCTACTACTGCATACGAAAGAGTCGATGGCCTTGCTTTTTGGGAATGGTTTTGTTCTCCTCCACTGTCTGAAAGGTCAAACATCCTTGACCTCTACAAATAATTGGTAATGCTAAAATATGCTGGAGAACTAAGAACTGGGTTTTTCTCTGTGCAATTTAAAATTACATTAGGGAAACAAAAGATAAAGTGGCTGAAATGGTCACTTTCTTACACTTTTATTTTCACCTCGAGTTCTAATAAATAATGCAATATAAGTGTAAAAAACTTCTGATAATTTCTGAACAGGTTGGTAATACAGAAACCTCAGTGTACATCGGAGGGACTGAAGATGAAAAAATACTTCTATCTCTATTCCTATCTCTGATTCATATCTGTGTTTGTATCTACATCTCCTCTCTCTCAAAATCTTCAAACTTTCTCGTTCGACACTGTAAGGATATTTATAACACCTTCAACACAAACTTTTATATAGACCTAGTATTTTCAGTTAAAATGTTAACTTTTTACAATTATTTTAAAGTACTTTGACTCTTCATTAGCAGAGTTATAGGGAGACATATTGACATGGATACCTCTCCTTCTTCCCCCTAACTTGCAAGATCTTTCCCTTTCCAGTAGGTAATTGCAGAGATTACTGCCACCACCTCTGGAGATTTATAATCCCTCTTCCTGGAAACCAGTTATAAGTGTTACCTAAATATAGATAACTCTATTAAATTATTTTCTTGCCCTTCCCATGCTACAGATCTATCTACCAGTAACTTCTGTTTAAATACACACCCTCCTTATCTTGAAAGAATCAGGCACAGTCTGCCTGAAAACAAACTTGATTATAAGGCAGCAAGAAGAGATGGCAGCGAGTCAAAGAACATTATAGATGTCATTTACCAAAGGAATTTTCTTACAGCTTATGGACACTGATTTATTGACACAGAGTTTGGGGTTTTTTTTGGGTGGTTGGATTTTTTTGCAGTGCTGTTTTTATTACAGTATTGTGATGGTAAAGTTTTTTTAGACACTATCATTATAGTCTGGTCTGTAGCTCTTCCTAGAGGTTCCTTTTGAGACCTGAATATCACCGACATACAAGTGAGAGGATTAATTTCAGAAATATTTAGATATTAGGTGTGGGCTGATCTGAGCTAGTCATCAAGAAATCTCTTTGATTTGAAAGGAAATCACCAAATGGTGATTCAGCTGATCTAGCTGGCTAACTCAGCCTAGAAAGTTTTCATTACTGAAGTGCCTATTTCCCTCCAATGATTTTAAAGGAAATCTAGACAGCTAGTTTGGATAAAGAGCCAGTAAAGAAAACCATCACTTTGTGAGAATAAACCTGTCCAACAGACAATGAATGGTCCTGAAGAAATCATTTGACAAGTGGTACAAAGAGCAGTACATAAAAGGTTATACAGACTCAGAGTGAGATGGTTCTGAGTTGTATGATTGGACACGAACACTGCAAAAGTCACCTACTAGTAAGCACAGCAATTGTTGTGTTGATGCAATGGAATGAGAAGACCCTTGGGAAAAGATGCGCCAAACATTTTCCCAAAAAAGTGAGCAGACAAAGCGGTCTCTGACGGAGTCTAAGAAAATTAAATGTTTATTTTTGTTTTGCTCTTGCATTTCTGCAAGGCCTTTATAGTACTTCTCTCTCTCACTTTCCCAACCAATAACAGTTGCATATGGTTTACATGCAGTTCTCAACTCACAGTAATAGCTGGTGGTGGACTCTTAGGTGTATTTAAAGGCCGAAGATTATTCAGCAAAGGCAATAGAGCCATTCCCCATGACATCCTGCTAATTCCTTTCCATGTCTGAGGAAGCACTGGTGGTTAGAAGACTAACTGGATCTTTGCAGCTTAATCAATTATTCATCCTCTTACTGATGGCATCAGTCTGACACCAACAACTAAAACTGAAGGAGTTGATTAACCTGGTGTCTAGCTCATTCTTTTTTTCAGTTTTGCTTTGTAGACCACACTTCAAGAGCTCTAATCATTCTTCCTTATCTCCTCTGAACTGTCTTGAACTAGGCCACATACTTTGTGATGTTTGCTGAACAAAGTCATCTGGATCAGCTGAATTTTAAGTAAACACAAGCAAACAGTGGTGCAAAGCTGTGCTGGAGCACAAGAGGCAAAGATTGTTGTTGAGAACAAGACAATTATGTTAATAACTTCTTATCCTCAGACTGTGTGTGCTCTTGGGAGTTGTCAGCTGAGCCCTAAGGAATGCTGAGCCATTGGTATTCACCAACTTTATTAAAATTAAACCACATAAATAAAAAGTGCCAACAGACAACAGCCTTTGAAGATACTGAATCTGTAATGCATATCGCTTTTCATTGCTGTGATTTATTTTTGCTTTAAATAGTAATGAAATTTTGGAGAGGAGATAAGGCTGGGGTGCACACCTGAGCCTGCACCTGGGAAGTGCTGCTGGTTCTGGGCATTTGGGTCTGTGGGCTTTGGTTATCCACCAGCTCTTCTTGCTTTGATCATCCTGACACCTGCAAATACTGGGGACCAGTACGTACCAAGCTAAAAACTCCTATAGCAGGTAATCACACACTGAGAAGACTATATATGTTTTCTAAATAAACCTCACTTTTTGGATTTCCCAGCTTTCCAGCATCTCTCTAGTTTTTTAACATCCTTTATGTTCCTTCTTTTTGATCTCAGAAGACTCAGATCCTCCCCTCAGTTCCTGTGGTTCCCTTCCACCACACATTAGCTTCACAGCTTCTTGAGAGAGGCAGTAAAATGGGGAAGAGAGAGAAAAAAGGATTTTTCCTGGATTTCCCCTGTTCCCTCAGAATATGCTCCATGCTTCTCCCCTTTTTCCTAAGCTATGTCTGCCAGCCTTGGAACCAGTCTCATAGCATTGTGTGATCTCCACATAGAGCAGTAAGTAAAACACAGCAAAACCCTTGGGCATCATGAGAAAAATGCATATTAACTACCAAAAGAAAATCCTGAGTAAGAGCAGAGCCAGGACATCTTGCAGCATAAGGATTAGTTACCACAGAACGTGCTATTAAAGGTAAATTATTGCCAAAGGTAAATTATTATCTTAATAGCCTGATGGTTGTGGTAAATATTTACAGCAATCCAGTAGGGTGAGAAATTCTGCATTATTAGAAATGAAAGCAGGCCCTATTTCAGTTTTGAGTAAAACTAACCAACTTCTGTCTTTCCTTTGAAAAATTGCATATGTATTTGGGCCTCCAATGGATTATATATCAGTGCACAGTTTTATACCTCTCCTTTCTGGCTCTGACTGGATGTGGTACTAGGAGCAACTCTGCAGGTTGAGGCCAACTCATTGCACTGGTCCTACCCCTAAATCAAAGCAATGACCTGATGGCCATCCAAGACAGCTCCTTTCACTCCTTTCACAGCCCTTATTTTCACTCTCTCAGGGACAAGCAGAGAGCCACAATGTCACAACAAACTCCCTTGTGGCAGAGTCCTGCAGGAGGGATTTCTGCATGACATGAGGAAGCACAGGCCGGTGAGATAACACTAATCATCTAACAGCCCTGAACAGAATAGGGAACCAAACATGTTGGTTGTCACTTATGGTAGCATACACTGTCCAATTTCATTCCATCAGGCTACTTTAATACTCATCTCCTGTCCTATTTAAGCATAGGTCATTCTTAATTATTTTTTCCTAACATGTCACTCTCAGTGGTACTCACTGTATGCATTATCCAGTCCAGAAATATTTGGAGAAGGACATGTCAGAACAAAAATCTTTCCAATTATGCAAAAATGGAGTAACTAGGAACTCATACACCTTAAGAAGTTTAGTCACTTGAGTATATGCCCCTGGCATGCCTGATTTTATTTTAGAATTTCCTTGTGTGAGAGAAGATGACTGAGACCTAAAATTGCATAGACAAATGAAAATCTGAGTTCATAAATTTAATTTTCCTTCTCAGTTCATTCATTCAAGAAGGGTTCTCGAGGAAGGCTCTGTATTTTATACTGGTCATGTTATTGATATATATTGTTCTTCAAACAAAAAAAAAAATAAAATATGAGAGTTCCACAATTCTCTCTTTTAGTCAGAGTTTTCTCAACTGCTACACTCTCCATTAACTTCATTTTTTTTCAGATGATAATTGAGCAGTTACACTCAACATACAACAGCATATTAAGGCTTGATCTTTTTTGAGTGATATCACACATACTGCATCAGGTTCTGTCTTGTCCAAGAACATCACCTCTCCCTTTCTAATTTGGCTCAATTCCTCATTGTGCCTACCCACGCCAGCAATATCCTTTAGGGGTTTTTTTCTATGTTGTTTCAGTTCTGTACTCATACACATTGCAACATAAAATGATCTGCACAAAGTAGAGATCAGCCTGAATCATGAAGTTTGAGTCCAAGGATGTTCACATCCATGAGAACCAAATCTGGGAATAAAGTCTTTTCCGTATAATAAAACTTGTAGTAAATAGCACAAGCTCCCTGACACTCACTCTTCTTTTATTGTACCGACTCAAAGTGACATGAGAAAAGCTCTTCTTTTTCTAAATTTTGATAAAAAATTAAAAAAAAAAAAAAAAGGTAAAAGGATTTCCCGTTGAGAACATGGTATGACTTGAATTGCAGCTGACCTACAAAGCAAGTAAGGAAAAAAAAACTGAAAGAAAAAAAAAGCAGGCAACCAGGTGATATGATTTGAAGCTGGCTCCCTGCCAAGTGTCCAAACCTTACCACAAGAAGTGTGTCCCCCCCCAAAACCTCAGGGAGAAGAGGGAAAAAAAACAACCAAGAAAACCGAAATGAGAGAGAGACAGCTAAAGCAATATATATATATACATATTTACACATATGTTACAGTTATATACAATTGAAATATATCTACAATTTCACAAGGGAAAGGGAAGGGGGAAGGGAAAAGGAACAAAACCAAAATAAAATATATATATATATATATCCTGATTAGTAGCCCGATATCTAGCAACTAAAAGAGTTAGCAAAGAAATATCTCACTACTCTCCTCGGGACAACCGAAAGTCGCTCTGGAATGATCACCGGCAGCCTCTGTCTCCCAAGGTCGGCAAGGCCTAACCAGGCCTCGCTCCCCAACACGACAGACTCAACAGCAGGGAACCTGCACCTCCAAGCCACCGGAAGGAAAGAGAGCGAAGGTCTCTCCTCCTTTCTTCTTATAGCCTGGCTTACGTAAAAATTGTAGGGAATGCTGGGTAAATCTGGACCCTTCCCTGGTTACAAACTGGTCACTAAGGAAGGCCTAGCTCAAACTACCCCACCAGGTTAGTTCTGCAACAGGAAAAGGAATGGTAAAAGGAAGATTTGAAAAATTTGAGTAGGGTGAAGTCCTAAAGAACTGGGATTCTCATTTCAGCTGTGATGAGGAAAGGATCATACTGATTGGTGCCCCATATTGCCCAGCTCCAAACCCCTCCTCTTCCTCAATGGAGGAAGTGGCAGGGTCTCAAATTGGCAGCTGAGACTCAGCTGGTTTGCTCCTCTTTCCTTTTTCTTTGGAATCTCATCTCCACAGTCACTGCCTGCCTTACACACACCCTGACATGGACATTGTGTCCAGCCACAATAACTCCATCCAGTGCTTCAGGCTGAGGGCAGAGTGACTGGAAAATGGCCCAGCAGGAAAGGACCTGGGGGTGCTGGTGACAGCAGCTGAACATGAGTCCAGGCGTGCCCAGGTGGCCGTGAAAGCCAAGGGCACTTGGCTTGTATCAGAAATAGTGCTGGCAGCAGGACCAGGGCAGTACCCTCCCTGTGCTGGCACTGCTGGGGCATCTCCAGTGCTGGGGCAGTTCTTGGCCCCTCAATTCAGGGAAGACATTGAGGGGCTGGAGCACGTCCAAAGAAGGGAATGGAGCTGGGGAAGGGTCTGGAGCACAAATCTAATGAGAAGCGGCTGAGGGAGCTGGGGAGTTCATCCTGGAGAAAAGGAGGCTCAGGGGGGACCTTCTTCCTCTCTACAACTGCCTGAAAGAGGTTGTAGAAAGGTGGGGGTCGGGCTCTGCTCCCAGGCAACAAACAATAGAACAGGAAGATATAGTCTTAAGGTGCACCAGGAGAGGTTTAGACGGGGCATAAGGAAGAATTTCTTCACAGGAAGGGTGATCAGACATTGGAATGGGCTGCCCAGGGAGGTGGTGGAGTCACCACCCCTCAAGATGTTTAAGAAAAGACTGAACGTGGCACTCAGTGCCATGGTCTATTTATCATGGTGGTGTTTGGTCATAGGTTGGACTCGATGATCTCAGAGGTCTTTTCCAACCTAATTGATTCTGTCGTTTTGTGATTCTGTGATTGTTTTTGTGAGCCAGTGCCAGAAGAATGTCAATGCAACAAAAACAAAGTCCTGGCATACCATCTCTGCCAAAAAAAAGCCAACAATCTGAATTCTGCTGGAGAGCTTCTAGTCAACTACAAGCAGATTAAAAGCCAAGAAAAAAAAATTAAAAACTGTTCTCTAGTGCTCTTAGCTGCAGTTTTCTTAGAGCGAGAATGTGTTACTGTAGCTTGCTATTCCATTATCCTCCTCTGCAAAAATAAGATATCATAATTAATGTCTGAAAAAATAGCAGGTGTCCAAGGATGGATTTTTCTCCCCTTCCTAGTTTTTTTTCTTTTGTATCATAAAGGTGAGTTAACAACCCTGTCTGTTCTGCTGAACTCAGGCTGGATCCAGCTGAACTACAATTCATCCCAGCAGCAAACTGTTTATTAAAGACCTGTCAAATGCCCATATTCTGTGGATCATCACAGGAGCTGACGGTGCAACAAAGGCTTGAAATCCAGTGCATATCACTGGAGGATGCCATTAAAATGAAAGTGAGACCAAAAGCCTCCCAGCTGTCAGTCATTATCTAGGACATTCTCACACAGTAGATCTCACACACTTCCCTTTATCTGGCATAGGTCTCCTCTTCACACTTCTCCCTTTTTTGCTGTAATGAAACAGCTTTCAAACAAAACCCCATTTTTTTAAACAAAAAAAAATAATCCATAAATCTCTATAAAGGATGTGCATTTCTACTCCATTTTGAGTTCTCCTCCATGTCCAGTTAATCACTGTATCTATCTTTTTGGTCACCTGCTGCTTATTTTATAGGCTGTTATATTTTAAAACTTGAAAAGAAGCATAAATAGGAATGACTGAATTTCAACCATTAAAACAGAGCTTTCACAAGAAAAATTGTTCTCGGCCACTGCCCTTATCTCAGACCAAACCTGAACATAACTTTATTCCAGTCCAAGTGAGACTGGCTAATAATGTTTCTGTCATCATTAAGTTTTTGGTTTTCTTTCATTTTTCCTATTCTTGGTTTGCCTGGGAATTTATTGACTGTGATAGTGAGATCAAGGCTGTGTCAGTGCTGTCAGTGACCAGTTCTTGGCCATGAGAAAACTCTGGTCTTAGCTGCACGGACCGAAAGAAGGAAATACCTGAGGTCTCATAAACTTGTTCTGAAAAAGCTTGATATCCTGCCTGTCAGACCAATTTTACACCCATTTATCTCCATGAACATCAGAGACACCATGCCAGAGCAAAAAATAATGGAGGGTTGACTCAGTCTTCTATAATTTTAAAGTAATGCTTGATTTACTTTAGGTTACAGTATATTTTATTGCTTCTTGTCTTCACTCTTGAACCAGATCTGAAGGAACTCTTCTCATCACAAAAACCAGTGGCTATAGAAAGATCCAAATACATGAAAAAACTACGGGAAAATTGCTCAACTGCACTCTCATCATATATCCTACGTAATTATGAAATGGTTCCACTTTTTATGTCTATAATTACTACTAATTCATATTAAAACGAAGGTCATTCATATTAGCACCACTTTCCGATTTATTGCACTACTCTGCTACTGCTTTGATGTAAAAGAGTTTGACAAATATATTTGGCATAAAAAAAATATTAAGGGTAATTATGTCATTTGCACATGGATTTTTTTGATTAAAGAATTTTATTTTTAGAATCTCAGTGCACAACTGCAATTATTTAAAATTTTATTTTGCATTAATATATACACAACGGCTACAAAAATTGTCAGAGTAATTCTAGTACAGCTCCAGGTTAAATTCTGTACCATTAAGAACAGAGAGGTAATAATGCCAGTCATACACTTCAACTTAGGGGTAATTACACAGGTTTAAAAATATATTCCAAGTGTAGTTACAGTGGAATTGCAGTAAGATGGCTATGCAATGAAAAACACTCCATTACTCACAATACCTGAGGCAGGTGGAAACTTAACTAAATTAGATGATTTAGTATTTCATCCAGGTATTGGGGATGTTTTTGAGGGATGTCAGTCAATAAAAACCAGTGAAAGTACACGGATTTAAATAAAATCTTTGATAAATTGCAGTTTTGTAGGCTAACAGCATACAGTAGTAACAAAATGTCCATGACAGAGAGTACAAAAAGTGTAAGAAAACCAGGATATTCAGACCAAAGGTTTTGATTTTGGCCTCAGTTTCTAAATGCAGTTAAAAAAATGAGCAAATTTGGAAGGGGGGGAGGGGGCTAGACAGTAGTTTTTTAAACTGGAGAAAGAAGAGGATCATATGAGAAAAGTCTATGTAACGTTGCCCAGAAAATGAAGTTCCCACTAGAAGGATGCCTGGAAACATGGAAACCATCCTGGGTGCCTCCTGCTCCGCTTAGGAAAATGAGTCATACTTTTACATATTCTTTATGACTAAAAAGAATGGCACTCGTGCATTGCTTGGCTATAGCAGCAATGCTGCCTCCTGACAGAAAAACCCTGGAGGCCCCAAATGCTGATTAATTGCTCATGACATAAGGAGTCATGTTAATATCAGCAGCAGGATCTGGTTCCCAGGGAGAGAAATGGCAGACTGGTAATTCCTCTTGATCCAAACTGGAACAAATAATGGAAATGATCCTACAGATCAGATAATCCAAAACAAAAACCAAAACAAGGGCAGAAGACGAAGATGAAACAAGAAGGTTTTCAAAGAATATCTGGAAATCTCCCTGAAGGAGCTAAGTGTTGGGCTGCATTCAGAGAGAATAAACTATACCCTGGGACAAAAGCTACAAAAAGTCTGAGCAGACCCAGGACTGCTCTGTTAAAGGCCCCTTCCCAGCCTGGCAAGAGGGATTAGGATGGTGCAGGCTGTCCCCAGGCCTAGCAGAGGACATGGAGAAAGTGGTGACCTGATTTGTTCCTACCCGAGCTGTGCTGTGGCATGAATTCAGGGAGCTGGGAACATCAGCTTCCGAAAGAAATGAAAAGTGTGCAGACCAGCATGTCTGGATGAGTCAGTGGGTGGGGAACTGGGCCAGTTGGAAGATTTGGTAAGACTGGGCACATATATCTTCCACATTGTCTGTAACCAACAGAGTCCTGGAACAGAAAAGCTGGATTATCCTAGCCTGAGTAACACAGAAGCCAATTATTTTTGAGGGAAAAACTCCCTGGGAGTTCTTGCTTCTGTTTAATTCTGTACAAGTGAAAAACTTGGAAACTGGATAATACGTGTGTGAGAGAGGGGGAAGGGACAGGGACATTTTCAGGCAGTCAACTTGATTAGCTCATTCATCTTCAGTGGTACCTCAGCCCCATATCCCCAGGAAAAAAGCTGCATTACCCAAATCTGGTAGAAGCCCTTTGGCATGTGATGGCAAGGACTCATCTCACCGGAGTGCATCCAAGGAGACCCCAGCTGAACCTGCAAAGAGCCTGTGGAGACTAGTCCTCCTGGCGTGCCTAAACTCCACATCCCCAAAGCAGCTGAGGGTTGAAAAAGGGCAGAGCTCTGCTGGAGGTGGCAATTTAAGACCAGTAAAAAAAAAAAAAAAGGGACTCCTGAACTCACCAAAGATCCTGGAGAGTTCCTCTGTGCAATTGAATGAAAGAAGTAAGTAACCTTGGAATGGGAATGGGTCACCATCGTGCCTTGCAATACGTGGAGACATGGCTTGAGGGTGTTGGTTAAGGGGATTCAACCTGGCTCATGAAAAGTGTGGGACTGACAGGAAGAACTTTGGCCTATAAATGAGGGAAACTGGCAACTGGAAAACTGAAGTTTGCAGCAACAAATTATTTAAATACTGACACAAGCAAAAGAGACTTCAGTCAATCCAAGGTAGGACAGGGCAGAGCCTCACCATCAGCCGGTGAGCTGCCTGTGGGAATTTTCAGGTCACCAGTTGAAGATGCGGTTTGGGAGAAGAAGGCTCTGTGTTCAAATGTGGGCAGTGCAAAGCCCGTGTTGGAATTTTGCTAATAAATACAAAAATCTATGAAGGACACAGAGGTAACCAGACAAACTGTAAGAGCTGATTTTCGCACAAGAAAACGGAGCCCAAACTCATCACAGATGGAGAGAGCTGACAGGAGGGCAGGAAAATACAGGGGAAAATTTGAATCCTGGAATTCTTTCAGAAGCCTGTCCACAGCAGCGAGTACTCAGTTTGGTTACAACTTTCATAGTAACTGTGTCACAAACATCATAAGAAAGTGGCCAACAAATTCAGTCGTTAGAAAAGTATTTTGAAGATGCTACCTAACTAAAGTATATGTATTTAGGAATAATAATAATAAAAATAATAACAATAACAACAGTATTAATAATAACATATAATAACTACATGTCCTAAAATCATTCTAAATTCAATTCCAGAGCTGTAACCTTGGAGTCAGTGAAAATACAGATGACTCTGACCAAGCTGGAGATTGGCACAGCAGCACACATGGAACAGCTATTCCATCATGTCACAATATGAAAAAAAGGAGATTGAACAAGTCCCTAGGGAAAGATATAAGCATAGTATGAATTAGCCTTGCATCAGTCCTGGAATCTCACCACGTTTCTGGTTAAAATACATAGCGGAAACAGGTTTTCTTTGGAAGACAGAGGATGAAATGCTAGAGTCTGCTCTGTTTTCAGAATAGATGTCGACCAGGATGCTATAGTTGGGACAATGTCCTTGTGGAAATATATGTAGGGATGTTCAACAGGAATCTTAATTAAGGTGAGGAGCACTGTATGGTAGGATGATGCTTGAGGTCATTCTGATTAAAAAGCTAACGTGAGGTTAGAGTGAAGCAGACTGCAACTTCCCAAGTGGCCTGTCATAAGGTCCCTTGTAACTATGATACAGCTGCAGTGACTGGGTGAGAAGAGGAAATTCTTTGTGGGTTGAGTGCCATTAGGCTCAGAGTTAACCCTTGGTGGCTGTTTCTGCCTCACCCTTCTCCTCTTGCTTCCAAACTTCCAATAAAACCCACAGACAGCAATGTTTAGGGGCTGGATCCAGAGTCCAATGGACCTGGCGTGGTGGTACCATATGAAGAAAAGTTTCCAAAGAAAAGATCTTGGGGAAAAAAAAAGGAATAATTGCCCAAAAGGAAGTTCCGACTCTCACCGTGGGCTGTAAGACAGCATAGCTGTGGTTAGATCAGGCCATGGTTTCTTTCACTAGCTCTTTAATTCAGTAATCCAGGGGAAACTTGCCAGGTGGTTGGAAAAATTGCCTTGTTTTGATTTCATGGTCATATTGAGGCCTGGGTGTGAAAACATAGTAAGGCTGATGCTCTTCCAGATGGTGTTACTGGGAGGTTAATTGTAAACATTGTCTCAGGCAGGAGTGGGAGGAACCAGTTGCTCCAGAGAAGGCTTCTGTTTGGGAAACTTGAATGTTTCTTCTCTGTTTTTGTTTCTTTTTTACTTTTCTGACTAGTTTGAGAAAATATAGTGAGGTTGCAGAAAAGAACACTTGAAAAGAACTTCCAGAAGCAAAAGTTGGTATAAAAATGAAAAAAACCCTAACCATTCAGAACCTGAGTATTCAATGCATGTTGCTACTCAATGTATGAGCAATCTCTCATCCTGGTCTGAAGACCCAGAAAATGAGATATTCAAAAAGCAACATGCTGGAGACCATCTGTGAAAACTAGAGTCTGGGAGAGCTTTCTGGACAACTGAACAGTCACTGTCAGGGAAGTGGATGCCTTATAGCCTTTGCTATCCCATCCCAAGCCTCTCTGATGTATCTCTGGGACATCCTACAGTCTTCCCACTGGTGAGTCTTGCACTGGAAGATGCTGGAAAACCCCAGGCTCAGGTGGCAGTGACAACTCATCAGTGTTGTGGTGGTATGCAGCCAGCAGACCAAAAGCAGAGATGCATATTAATGTCTTCACATGCTTTACACCTGGATAGGTGAAAAGAGTGTGAAATTAGTCTGTTCAGATAAAATAGCTTTGTGCATTTTTGCCTCTAAAACAGGTATAGAGTCTCCCATCTGCAATGGTGGTGGAAAAATTTATGAGTTTAAGTTAAAGATTTATTTTATTTTATTTTTACCCAAGTTGTAAATCTAGTGCTTAATTGCTTTTCAAATTCTTGCCAACATCTCAGAGGCAAGAAGGCATCCTAGAGGGAAGAAGTGAGTTTAATTTCAGTATCCATTTGTTTCTTCCTCATATATTCCAATTCCTTCCCATGAAGGATGTTTTTCAACTTGGAGCATCAAAACTCAAGATTTTCTTCTGTAACTTGATTAAATTACTTCTTTTTATTGAGAGTATTTGTTCTCCTTGAATTTAGCTGATTTTTTTTCAACAAATAAACTGTAAACATTTTTTTCAATTCCTTTTCCTCCCCTCCCCTTATTTTTTTCAACCAAACATCACTATTCCAGTTGCTGCTGAAAACTAAGTAATTTCTTTGGGTTTTTCAATCCTTTTTTAATGAAAAGCTCCTCATTTTCATATCACTGCCAGGCTTTGTTTCACATTTTAACCTTGAAACTTTTCTAAGTGAACAGTTTTGATGTGGGGGCTAAAAAAGTCTCACAAACTTGTGTCTCACTCACATGCACCAGTTCCCCAGGTTCGCCCACAATTTAAAGACAGAATCCAGTCTTTTCCAGGCCCCTTTGTCATCTCTCACAACACATTTCTCCAGTGCTCTAGAGGCCAGTGCAAATGACAGGAGATAAACCAGCAATGTTTTGGGCACGGAGCAGAAAGCATTTAGGTATTAAAACAACTTGGCGTGACTAGCATTAATTTGCTATACTGTTTATGATTAAAACTGTCCAAACAGTTAACCAGAGGGAGCTGAGTTTGCATTGCTTTGTCTAGATGTCTTGTCTTATTTAGGATCTGGACCTCTGAGGATCAGGAATGCAGAGGTCCAGATGCATCAGGGTACACAAGTACAGAGTGGATAAATTAACCGGCGCTGGGTCGACAGTGACAAAATGCTGCTTAAAACCCTCCAAGCCCTGCTGCTTTTAGCAAAGGGCATTGTATTAAATTCAAATTTTACACCAGCCAACTCTTGTAGCAGTTCAAAACTCTGGCCCACAGTGGGAAGAGGAAGTTTCCAGTCAGCTGAAGGAGTACAGGTGGTTGAGTTTACCAGCTTTCCAAGTGTTTTTCATTTCTTTTTCTTTCCTGAGATAGTTAAATGCACATTCTTCAGCTGTGTAAAAACAAATGGCCTACTCTCCCACTTCGGGTAAGTTTCAAATGAAAGCTAGGCTTAATTAGAGCTTTTGAAAGCTTAAGAGTTAATGCTTGCCCATTAAACACTAACCACCAGTCCTTTACTGTCTCTTTGCTGGCCCTGGGTGCTCAGGGGCATGCCAGCGTGGGATGTGGGTCTGCCTTAGTGGGGACCATCCCAGGAGGATGGATTACATCTGTGGCACCATGCCTGGCCTAGGAGGGCAGGCAGAGGCCAGGGAAAGAAGTAGCAGATGTTTGACCTTTGGGAATCTTGGAGAAATGTCTCCAGCTCGGAAACACTAGGATGGTGAGCTTGTCTCTCTGTTGGATTTGCTACAGGATTTGAGTTTGGAGGGAGGTTTGAAGAGAAGTTTTGGCTCAGGAGGTCACCAGCAGACCAACATCTCCTGGCATTTTGCTGCCAAGGTGTTGAGCTGTGTGGGTCAATGGCACAATGGTGACGTGTCCCTGGCAGGGGTCACAGCTGCATGGGATGAATCCCTACACTTGTCCCTGTGCAGGAAACACTGTAAGAATTATTGTTCCTACTTTATAGGCTTGGGAAGCCAGGGATTAAATGAGTTGTCAAAGGCCTCACAGAGAGCCAGTGGCAGAGAAGGCAGCACACCACGAGCCCTCACTGTACTCTGAGGGAGCTCCAGACCACACTGCATCCTACAGGCAGACATTCAAAAACCCTGTGGCTTGTATATATGCTTAAATGGAAGACAAATTGCAGCATTTCTGCCCTTATTTGCACGACTAAGAGCTGTCCAGACTTTTAAGCCTGCACAGTGACTGATGAGTAGTCCAACAAAGATCTCTAGCAGACAAAATAGACATGCAACACACGGGCAGTTATACATCGAGCTTCCCTGCAAAAATCCCACTGACAGTCTTGCAATAAATATATGATTTTATGGCCTATTTCTCAATCATATTCTGCTACATAATACCATGCTAAGAACTGCGAGCTACCTTGCCAATGGAAATACACAGCTGGCAACTGCTAAGCCTCCCCAGATCTGTTCAAGGAGTCATAACTGTAACAATATAAGCAAATAGATCATCAGCATATTCCTTTATGCAATTTTTTTTCTTTCCTCTCCTCCTCCTTCCTCCTCATTTTCCTGTCTCACTTTCTTCCATCACCCCTTCTCCACCATCTCTCCCCCTCACTCGCTCCTCTATTAGTGTTTAGAAGATTTCACAGTTCTCTCCCAACCCTGGAAAGAATGTAAGTCGATGCTGCTGATTGCTTTTGAAAACATTTGGAACAAATTATCTCTACTTTTGGAATCTGAATAAAAGAATGTGAGCCTCACTGGAGAAATATGAAATACAGGGTGGGATTCACAGAAGGTCTGTAGCGTATTTCCCCCCTCTTTCCTTAAAAAAAACCCAAAAACCAAAACCCAAAAACATATTTATTTTTTAAAATTTTGTTTTCCTTCTTTTTGTTGCTTCAGGTGGAAAATATTTCATCTGGGAAAAGTAAAGAGTCTAGAGAAGTGCTTTTTGTGAAGTGGCATCTTCATTAGTTCTTTTAAAGGTGAAAATGATGATTGGAATATGTTAATTGTTGGCATGAACTCCGTGAACCCAGTGGGCTTGATGAAGAAATGAAGCAAATTGTATCCTCTCTATCTTCTCTAGTGAGGGAGATTTTAGGTTACTAAAGTAATTTTTTTTCCTTCCTTATTCTGCTTTTAAATAATTTGCCTCAGTTTCCCTGCCTGCTGGCTGCTCCTGCTCTGAGGCACTGTGTGGTGGCCATCAGTAAAACAACAGCCATCTCCTGAGAAAAGGTGCTGTGTAAATTTAGGACAATTCACACATGTCCAGATTGAGACTTTCCTATGTGTAGGAGTATTTGCATCCAAGATTTTTGTTTTTTCTCATTGCAGAAAATGGTGCCAACCACAAAGTTTGGCTCCAAATCATCATACAAATGGCTCAAATTTGGTGGAAGGAATCGGGAATAAGGACTTTGTTTTTCCTTCTTCTTCTTGATTTTTTTGTTCTTCTTTTTCTTCTTTTTTTTTTTCTTTTTTAATTTAAATTGTTTTGATTTTTTTTTAGCATCAAATTCATGTCTAGAAAATAAAAAAGACTCACAATGAAAAGATGGGCAACTTTGCACTTCCACACCAGCCTCTATGAAATCAGTAACTAGCTGATCCACAGCCACACATTTGCATTTAGGAACATTGCATCCTTTGCTTTTGAGGCTTAATTAAAAGAAAATGAAGACAAAAGCTTGCCCCGTAGAGGACCAGCCATCAGCTCTAGTGTTGCTGGATGCCTTGGGCCACCATGGCCTGACAGTTCTGGGCTTAGCCCTTCCCTGGAGAAACTTATAAACTGGGGAAAAGTGTCTCCCAAGGGTTTTCAACAGATATCTACTGAGATTCTGCTTAGTTTGCAAAATAAATGGAAAGTACCAACAACCAAGACATTTTCCCATTTCTCTTCTGCTTTTCTGGAGTCTCTCCAGAGGAGTTGAAGCTTTTCCACACTAAAAAGCTGATGTCGTTATTGAGTTCAACCTGGTAAAAAATGAATGTAAATTGCTCTGAAGTTCAAACAATCTTTTTTAAAAGCGCAGATGAAAACTATTTTCTAAGCTTTGGACTTTTTGTTTTGTTTCCTTGACTCATAAAGCTTTGGTGAATCCTGCCCTTAAGTGCCAGAGACAGCAATAGATGCCAAAGCCCTGGCAAGTTTGAATCTGTTCACATAAACCCTGTGGGTGTGAATTTGATTCTTTCCAATGATTGTTTTGGAATGATTTAGTCACATTGTTTTGACCTACTTTCCCTTGTTGCAAACTTCATCCAAGCTGGTTGTTGTTTATACAAAAGGACCATGAAGGTTGTTTTATACACTGGTTTATTATTTCTGATACAGTTCATAAACAAGCTAAGGGGAAAAAAAATAAAAAAGAAAATAGGAAAAAGTCACTTTAGGCAAAAAACAGAGCTTCTTGTCCAGACTGGAAAAAGTCCCAATGCAAAGAAGAAGGTTGAGAGAGTGACTCCAGCTGGTTTGAACCTCAGCATTTCATAAGATGAATATAAGAATGTGAGAAAGCAGCAGAGAGAGAATTCGTTGTGGACTGGGGAAAAGAAGATGGCTTAGAGGGCAAAATCAAGTCCTTCACGCCTTGTCACAGACTGAAGGGTTGAGAGGTGACCAGAAGATGAAGGAAGGTCAGCTGTGAGGGGTTTAGAGACCATCGCAGGGCAGTTCCCTGCTGGATCACAGGCAGTAAGTTACCAGCAGCTGGGCCACGGGGGAATTTTTGGGAGACCCTCTCCTGGTTGCACTGACAGGCAGTCTGGGCTATTCAGCACTACTGCACTAACAATAATAGGGATGATTGGATTCCTGCTTCCTGGAGAGAGAACGTGCCCTACGGAGCTGGGGAGAGATAGGAATCGGGAAGATCATAAAAGGTGGGAAGGCAACTGTTGAGGCAGGGAGTCATTAAAGAGAAGTTAATGCTGTGAGTGGGAGGTAGTCTAAGAAAATATATTAGAAGCTGAAATGTAAACTTGAAGGGCAAATCTAACCCTTAACATCTAGGATTTTCAAAACACTCCTAGGGAGTGACATGCCACAAATTTTTACTGGAAGCTTGACATCTAGTAGCTTTTTATGCCTGTGGTAATCAGCCTCTTCATATCTGATAGCTAGGCTGGGAGCACGTGCTTTTCTTCCAGTGTTTGCTGGCCCCTTGGAACACCACCATCACTAAGAAAAACACAAACCATCCTTATGTCTCCACCAGGGAATTCAGAAATGATCATTAGGACCGTCAGGTTCCCACTTTCTATAGAACTTTCCAGGAAAGCATCCCTCTGTTAGGTCAGTTTTGAACTAAAGCAGAGAAAAAAAAAATTGAGTGTAAATATGTTTTCAGCCCCAGATCTCCTGGACTTAAGGAAATTCACATAAGCATACAGCTCCACTTAGCTTAAAAGCTTACAGCAATGAAATATTACCAATAAAATATCATCAATAGACTTTCACATACAGTAATTGGAATGCAAAAGGTATTTAATTGCCAAGCAGGGCATGTATCATGTCCAAAGCTTGGAAAACTCTGAGAATAGCAGTATTTATAGCCCTTTGCATTTTCTGATTTCTGGTCTGTGCAAGACAAAGAAAACATCTGCAGGGAAAGTGTCAATCCTGTGGCAAAGGTTACAGATTAAACTGCTGCTCTGTAAATATGTATATACATCTACCATGTGTGCATTATTCTGAAAGGAAGCCAGTCATCCAGACATTGATTTTCCTGCAAGAAATATAATTCACTGATGCACAGTGGCTGCCGGAATTTAACAAGCCCTATTTGCTCTCCTCATACATGGATTTTTTTTGCATTCAAAGGACATGGTTTGCTTATAAGTTTATGCATGTGTATTGCAGAAGAGGGAAATCTTTACCTAGAAATCTTTATCTCCACCGAATGCTACCTTTCGGCTAATGAGATTGCTGTCACCTAAATTTTCATTGTTTTAAGAGCAAGTGGTTGCCGACAGTTTCCTTTCAAGCTTGAATGATGAAAGGAAAACACCACGCTGCCTCATCTGGCTAGCTTGCTGAGAGCTAATGAGCCTGAGGCTGCACCCATCTTTGCTATACTAGTGTGACCTTATGTCTGCTAATGCTCAGGGAAAGAGTGAAAAATGTACTGCTAGTTCCCTCCAACAGTTCCCTGGGGACATGCTGAATGTGCCAAACAATTTAGTAAATATATATCAGGTTACTGTGTTGAAGTGTACTCCAATGTATTGCAACCCTGGGTATCTCAATCAAAAGATCATATTTTATTTTTTGCTTATCTTCCCCCTCTGTCTTCAACATTTGGTAATTCCTCTTTGAAAAGGATATACTTTCCCGCTAATTTTTAAACCCCGTACAAAAAAAAAAAAAAATTAATTCAATTGGTGCTTAGTTTGGCAATAGATTACCTGAAATTTTAAACTTTTTTGGGGGTGTTTTTGTTTTCTTGTTTGATTCGTTGGTTGGGTTTTGTTTGTTTTTGTTTTCTTTTATACTACCAGGTAAATGGAAGCTGAGGTTAGTAAAAAACTCCTGACTGCAGTGCAGCCTTCCAAACTGCACTATCAAATCCATCATAGAATCACAGAACTATTCGTGTTGGAAGCGGACTTAAAGCTCATCTAGTTCCAACCACCCCTGCAAAGTACCTTTCACTAGACCAGGTTGCCCCAAGCCTTGACCAGCCTGGCCTTGAACACTTCCAGGGATAAGCCATCCACAGCTTTTCTGGGCAACCTGTGCCAGGGCCTCACCACCCTCACAGCCAAGATGCTGCTTACTCCAGAGGACCTCATTTATCAGCTGTTGGTAGCAGGACCCTGTGTAGCTTGATGGTTTATGAACTTTACAGAAACAGGATAGATGTTTTTAGCTATTCCACCCATCCCACGGTTCCCCCCCAATTGCTCTTCTGAATCCTCAAGAAAACAAATTTCTACCGTTTCCCTCGAGGATGGTCTTGGCAAAGGAAGAAGTGCTTATCTTTTGGGAAGTCACTCCCTGTAGTGAAAGAAAGCTTTGCAAAGGCAGTCCTGACCCCAGTCAAATGAAGAACAGAGAGAAGATTTCAAGGGCAGAGGATGCCAGGAGGGCTGAGGAGGGTCTGGACCCCACGTGGCACAGGACTGACCAGCACTGCAGTGCCTGCCAGGGCTGCCTCTGCCGGGTGCACAGCTCCAGGCAGATGTGCTGCAAGGAGGCAGAGCTGAGCACAGACCTCCTGCCCTGTGCCTTTTTAGTGGGCTGTTTTGTTTTATTTTGTCTGCAGCTGCCAACCAGCATTTTCTCCTCTGCTGTTGGAACAGCAGAAGCACTGGCTTGTTGGCACGGAAGCTGCTTTTCCCTCTCACTAAGCCTGTCTGAGTTATTATTGCACTGCAGTCACCCCGTCCTTTTTTTGCTTTCTGTGGCATCAGCATTTCCCTGCAGTAGCTGTTGCAGTGCACTGTAACCCTGCGGATGTGCTCTGTAAGCCCTGAGCCTCAAATCACAGGAGCAATGTTTTCTTCTTTGTGGTCTCTGCCTTCATCTCAAATAAGTATTAGGTCTGAAACATGGAAACCTATGCTTGATTTCCTTTATTTGCCTCCATCCACACCTTCCTGAGCTGCTGCAGTAAATCCTTCATACTAATTATTATCCTCTAAGACTCACAGAACAGAAAATGCTTATACACTGTTTAAAGCACAGAGATGCAGTGTGGCTCTTATCCAAAAGCTACAATCCAACCAGGACAAGATTAAGTATATTCAAGGCAAACACACCCACAATCTAATCAAGACAAAAGAAGAAATCTTGGCTCTGTTTCAGTCAATGAGAGTTTTGCCACTGACTTCAGTGAGGTTAGGATTGCACCCAAGATAAATAAGTATGAGACAAGACAAAATAAAATAGTTTAGAAGTGGGAAGGTTTGTGAATGAGTCATGGGAGAATAAGGCAAGGGATATTTACTTTCTGGGGGGAATGAAGATGAGGCAAAAATGAAATATGATTATTTTGGTGTGCCTGAGTGCAGTGAAGGAGAAGTGAGGGGTCCCACTGCCGTGATCTGGGACGCGGAGCCCACACCCCTCTGTCAGCTGCAGGGAGACCACTCGTGGTGTCCCCCCCAGGGCTCAGTATTTGGGCTAGCCCTGTTTAATATCTTTATTGGTGATCTGGATGAGGGGATTGCGTGCACCCTCAGCAGATTTACAGATGACACAGATTTGGTAGGAGGGCTCTGCAGAGGGCACTGCTGGGCGTGGCTGCATAGCCGGTCCCGCTGGCACTCTGCTGACGAGGGGCCGACACTGTGGCTCCACAGAGAGACCGTAACAAATGGCTTCACCAAAACCTCAAAAATTAGGTTTTTCCTCTTTGCAATTGTTCGCCTCCTGCAAAACTTCTGGTGGAAGGTTCTTTACCACACTTTATTTTTTTTTTTTTTTTTTTGACATGCAAAGTGCAATAATGAAGGTCCTAAAATTAAAATAACAGTCTTTAATTAAAAACTAATAGAAATAAAATTTTTTTGAAGAAAAAATATATTATGCTTGTTTGTTTGTTTGTTTGTTTTTCCTAATGTGTCCAGCTTAGCATGAAAAGTTTAGTTTAAAATTTTTTTTCACCTGTCTTTTTGGAAGGATGAGTTTCTTAGTGGTATAGTGTGACTATATATTTTACAACAGGTGAAAGGGAACAGGATTTTTTACTCTTAGTCTTGCTTTCAACGGAAAGTGAAGATGTGCTGGGTCTTGCCTTAGAAGACACTGTCTACCCTCAGCCCTGGGTCCTTGCCTCTCTCAGGACCTGTTGTTGGGGACAGGAGCTACCACTGCTTCATAAGTGCATTTCTAACTTCACCCTTCGGGCTTTCCCTTTGCTGGGGTGGAATGGTACTTGAACTGGGCAAAATGTTATGGAAATCTCAGCAGGAGCCTTGCTGAGGTTGCTGTACTGAGGCCCAAACTGTTTAATATCTTCATTGATGCACTGAGAAATGGGACTCAGAAAGTCTGGAGAAGGTACCAGACTGGGAGGCTGAGACACTGGATGGGTGTGGTGCTCCTGGAAGGGCATGGACAACGGGGAGAAGCGGGTCTGCAAAAATCCAATGAAGCTTAGGAAAGGGAAGTGACAGTTCCTGTTTTAGAGAGGAACAACACCAGGCACTCCAACTCTGAAGATGCTCAAAACCTGACTGGACACAGCCCTGAGCATCCTGCTCTGGCTGACCCTGCATGAGCAGGGAGTTGTACTGGATGATCACCAGAGACTCCTTGCAGCTTCAGCTGTTCTCTGATTGTGTTCCCTACAGGAAAGACAGAAGATGTACCTCACATGCCCATGTCTAAGTCTTGTGTTTTTAGATGAATGACAAATTCCTTCTAATCCTTTCTCTTCCTACGGAGGGAATTTACCACCTGTAAGTTACTCAGGGACATTACCTATCTGACATGCCATGCACACACGCAGACAAGAGCATCCTTGGCCAGCCTGAGCCAACTTCAGTACAACTCTACCTCTGCTGCAGTTAGCAGAAGTTTCTTCACACAGTTGACTCAGAATGAGGCTGAGCATCAGTAAAATTGGTATGTCTGAATAACCTTGTGAAGCTAAAGATGCTGTCAGGGTAAGATAACTGTAATGGTTGTGGCTTCCATTAAAATGTCATCCATGAAACAGCTCTCTCTCACCATTTTAACTTACTATTCTGAATGCATAGGAAATGTCTGGCATCCCAAATACTAGTGAATAACAACTTATTAAACTCTCAGTCACAATTTTGTGTGAGAACATGAAGAGAGCAAAGAGGGAGGTAGGACATTTTGTCTCAGTCGCAAAGAGCCACTGTCCTCAGGGCTACTTAGTGCTGCTTCAGGGCTGCAGAGCTGCTGGCAGGAGAGCACCACTGCTGCTCTGCTCTCTGTTGACTCCCTGCTAAAGGGGAACAGGTATAAAATCCACATTCCCTTTGCTAAAAGGAGACAGTAAGAGACTATGTAATAGCAGAGCATGGGGGCTGCATTTTTTGCTACTAATAGTCATATTCAGACAATAATAAGAAGCAGGGAGACCTTCTGCTTGAATTTTGGCAAATGTTTTTCAGCCTCCACAAACATCTTGTGGCTACTAGTTCCCCTGGAACTGCAGGTGAGCAGGAGCCAAATGCAACCCTGAAGTGCCCTTCTATCCCTTACCTAGCTTCTGCAACAACCCCCTTGGGTATAAATAAGATGAGCTTCAAAGCAGTAAGAGGATGAAGAGGGATCTAGACCAGCCCAAGTGAAGAATGTATGATTTGCAATGAGTGCTTGAAAGAATCAAAGAGTCACAGAATCATTAGGGTTGGAAGGGACCTCTGGAGCTCATGAAGCATAGCTAAACCTGTCCTTGCAGCAGAGCTATAGAAGAAACCAAAGACAGCAGTCCAAAAAGGATTCCAAAGACAACAGAAAGCACAATAAACTGTTAAATGTGGAAGATATTTTCTATGCTTTTCCATTCTTTCAACTTGCCTTTCTTTAAAAGTCCCCTGTATGGTCACACATAGTGATGTGTAGTGAGGGAGAAGGCAATTTGTGATTAGATCTTATTCAAGAGAGTTCCTGAAAAATTCTTGCTTTCACACAAAAATCATCCTGCTATCCCCTCGCCCCAGAAAACCACATTCCAGACTACCCTTGTTATAAGTATCTCGTTATCTGTTACTGTAATCCCAACATGGCCATGAAACCCAGATTCATCCTCACCTTGGAGGCATTCCAAAGTCTCCAAATCTTTTATCAATGTTTCAATCAAGTTATTCACTCACCTAATCAAAAGCTAGTAATATATACACTTTCATGACTTCAAATATTTTGTCTTCCAAGGTGGAATACAAACGAAACCACATTTTTCTTAACACTGGTGATAGCTGACAGTAACTGTTTGGTGAAATAATGTCTACCTGACTCACACAGAACAAGCTTCCTCAAAGGAAGAATCATTAAAAAAAATAAAAAAGGAACCAAAAAACAAAACCAAAACTAGGCTAAATGATGTGAATGAAACAAGATTCAGAGCTCGAATAGTAAGGGCAAATGTAGTAGCTCCTGTCATAAAAAAAACCAAGAGTTTTACCCAGAAAAATATCTGTGTTCTGGACTGACAACCTAGTGCTCGGGGCAAAACTAAAAAAAGCTAAGAAAGCTGATGAAAAGGTCCCTCAGCACCCTAATTAAGCCATATTCCATATTCAGTTCCAAGACTACCTTGGCAGGTTTCTTAAGCAAATGATTCATTCAGATAAAATGAAATCAAGCAAGAGTTGGCGTTTCTAAATTAATTTGGAAATGTTACACTAATTAATTAGTATTTCACATCAGAATGAAAATTGGGGGAGAACTCTATGAAGTCAGTATTGCTTTGTTACCTAAAGGAACAAGGAACAAAACCTGGATGCAGATTCCAACCTTCACTGATTATAAATTGCTTTAGGACTAAAGAGCACGGCAAACTTTTTGGACAGCAAGAGTCAGCAGTGCCATGAATGACAAAATGAGAGAGACTGAAGGAAAACAGAGACAAACAATCCATTTCCAGATGAGATTCATAAGCAACGGAATAAAAAAACCCCTAAAATACCAGGGGTAATTCTGGAAAGTGTGAACTGGCAAAACAAGCTTGCTGCGTCACTGGGGTTGAGGCTGAAAGCAGGATAAGAACAGACAGTCAAGAATGGTAACAAGCAATGGATGAAAATAAAAAAGTTTAATCCCAGAAGAGTGGGACACCTCCCTCCTTCTCAAGTGGATTTGAAGTAGTTATTGAAATGGACCAACTGCTTTAGAAACAGAAGAGAAACATCTTGTGAACTGTGGTGTATTTTAACTAGTTAATTTGAATTTCAGATGTAAACAGATGATACTAGACAGCATTCTTGGTTTGTCCCTCCATTACCACCTTATCTACTAACAATCTTTTCCATCAGCTTAGTTAAGCTGAGGAGGAGTATATACACATTTTCATGATAGTTCCAAACTGAGCAACATGTTTTTGTCTTTCTCCCCAGACTGAAGCTTCAGATCAGCTTGTCCAGAAACCTTTTAGGGACCTGTTAGAAGGAAAACATCTCCATCTGGCAGAGCTTATAGTCTGGAAAGATAGCATTCCCTCCAATGGAGAACCTCCATGTTTTGAAGCAAGGACAATTATACACTTACTAGTTTTGTAGGCACATGGCAGTGATCAGGAGATCCTTATTCAGGCTCATACCTATGTGATCAGCTCTGAGTTATCTCTATGCTCACCTGTTGTAATGAACAGTTACATTTTTCTTATGGTAGATGACACAAACAGCTGGCATAGTAGATGAGAACAATAAGATGGGAAAGGCAGTATGAGCTCAGGACCCATCCAGCAGAAGGTTGATTCATTCCCTTACAGACCAGAACAAACCTGTATATACAAAACCTATATCCTCAACTACAAATTCTGTATTGTCAACTACAGTACCCAAGTTAGGCATCGGAAAAGCTAGGAATAGCTTAGCATAAATGGGAAAAACAAGATTATACAGGATTATCCCCTTGGAATTATTTAAGCAGCATTGCTCTGCCCATGCAAAGTGGTTTCCCGATAATTAATCACATTTATTGTTGCTGATATTAATACCACTCCTTTCCAAGCTTCCAAAGCCCCAGTGGGATGCAAGATAGTCAGTGGAGACAAGCACAGGGTCCACAGTGGGAGGTTCATAATTAACCTTCTGGATTCCCACCAGATCCAGGGAGTATCTGGTAAGTTACTATGTCATGTGGGATCCCCAGAAGAGGGAGAACATCAGCTGGTTGGAGCAAGTCCAGAGGAAGCTGCCAAGGTGATTAGAGTGATAGAGCACCTCTCCTGTGAGAAAAGGCTGAAAAAATTGGGATTGTTCAGCCCAAAGAAGTTCCAGGGTGACCTAATAGTGGCCTTCCAATACTTGAAGAAAACTTGAGGGAAAGATTGAGAGAGACTATTTAGATGGACCTGGAGTGACAGGACGAGGGGGAATGGCTTCGAACTGAAAAACAGTAGGTTTAAGTTAGATATTAGGAAAAGAATTCTTTACTGTGTGGGTGGTGAGGCCCAGAGAAATTGTGGCTGCCCTATCCCTGAAAGTGTTCAAGGCCAGGTTGGATGGGGCTCTGAGCAACCTGGCCTAATGGAAGGTGTTCCTGCTGATGACAGAGAGTTGGAAGTAGAAGAGTTTTAAGGTCTCTTGCAAGCCAAACAGTTCTGTGATTCTATGATTCTTTTGCTTAGCGCTTTCATCTTGTGATACAAGATGAGAGCAAAGCCACTTGGTGTGTTGTTCAGTAGCTGCTTGTGGAATGGAATGGAATGAATAGAATAGAACATTTCAGTCGGAAGTGACATAATAAAATGATCTTGTTCAGCTGTTCATGCTGTGCTAACCTGTGTACTACCAAAACAGACCTTAAAGGCAGAACAGAGCTGAAATTCTGACACACCAAAACATCCTGTTTCATGCTATCCTGACATTTTCCTATAGGAGGCCACTCAAACACACACCAGCTTCTGTCCTGCCTGCTGTCCAAAGAAGGGTCAATTGACTGGTCTCTGGTGTCTTGTATAATCATTCACACTTGTGAAAGGTCACAGTTAAAATACAGCACATCAGAGATGTGCTATTTAACACCCACTGTGTACAAATGTAAGCAGCCAGCCACTGCAGAAAGCAACTGAGAACAGATCCAATATGCTACACTAATTAAATGTCTGAATGGACATAACTAGGGGAAAACCTGAGGAGAAAGAAGACTCGGTTTCTTATTTGTTAATACAAACATTCAGACAACTTTTGTGATCAGAAAGAGTATTTACACTTTCCATAAAACCAGAAATAAACACCACAAAAGAAAAAGTTACTGGAATTGCAATGACTTTTGTCATCTATATCCAAAATACAGCATCCTTAGAATAACAGTTTCGGTTGGAAGGGGCCTTAAAGTTCATCTCACTCCAATCTCCTACCGTGGGCAGGGACACCTTCCACTAGACCGAGTTGCTCAAAACCCCATAAAAAAACCTTTCTTCATGATGTTCTGTAAAAAGCAAGCACTTTTGGCATTGCATCCATCAATACCTTAAATAAAATATGTTCCCCCTGGTGCCGAAAGTCCAGTTTTCAGATGGTTTGGAAACCTACTTGGTAAAGATGTGTTCACAAAACAGATTGTGCCAGACTGTTCCAACAGCTACCTGGCTTTCTAGACAACTGTAACTGATTTTCTAGGCAAAACGGGTGTGAAAAGCCCCTTTTGTTAGGGTACTTTTACAACATTTGATAAAGTGCTACCTGAGACACAATCTAGTTACCTCTGAAAGTGGTGAATCATTGGGTGAGAAAGGGAATGATTAAAGAACTGTCAGCAAGGGGTAGCACTGAAAGCTGAGTTATTCTGAAGAATGACAGTGCTATGGAATATATTCTGTTTTTCTCTTCATGTTGGCGTCTTTTACTGATAGTACAGAGCATTGTGGGTTGACCTTGGCCAGATTCTAGGCACCCACTAAAGTTACTCTGAGCTGGGAGAGAGGTCACACAGGCAAACCAAAAACTCAGCGTGGGGTTAATATTAAAATTTATTACTAACAGGATAAGATCTAAAGAGTGAGAAATGAAAGAGTCTTAAACACACTTTCCACCCACCCCTCCTTCCTTCCATGTTCTCCCTCCTCCCCCCTGTAACAGTGCAGGGAGACAAGTCCATCCCTTGGGCAACAGGTCTTCCAAATCTGTTGTCCTGTAGGTCACTCTTCCATGGGCTGCAGGCGGACAGCCTGCTCCACCATGGTCCTCACCATGGGTTACAGGGGGGGCCACAGCTCTGAGTCCTTCCACTGCTCCATGGGGTCCCTCCCATGAGTAACAGTCTTTGATGGGCCTCTCCAATGTGGGTCCACCCCTCAGGCAGTAGTTCTTCCATATCTACTGTCCCAAGGGTCACTTCTCCATGGGGTGCAGGGGGTGTTTCTCTGTACCCCGATGGTCCTTCCTAGGATGCAGTCCTTCATAGGGTGAGCTGTACCAATGTGAATCCCCCACAGGACCATGAGTCCTACCTGGGAATAACCTGCTCCGGCGTGGATTTTCCTCTCCACGGGCCACAAATCTCTCAAAGAACTCCTCTCCATCCTGGGCCTTCCACGGGGGGTAATGGCCTTCTTCCACGCATCCATCTGCTCCAGCATGGGCTCGACTCGGCTGGAGGGGGAAGGGAGGCAGTGCCTGCTGGCAGGGGCCACTCTGCCACCCTGGCCTAGCCCGTGGGGCACAGCTCCCACCCCTCACAGTTCACCTTGGGGGGTTTGGGGGGGAAATTTCTAGCAGCTTCTAACCAAAGCCAGCCTATGTAGCTTCCCCCGCTCTCAAAACACCCTGCCAACTCAACCCACCACACAGAGGAACATCAGAAAGTGTCATGGTCATACAGATATGGTATGAAGTTGGAAACCTGATTGAGAGGAATCTCATATCATGTATCATGTGTCATATGTTTTGAAATATGCTTTGTAATTGCAGGAAATTCTTCCACCTTAGAATTTCAGTTTATTTGGCAAACTAACTGCCTCCAGTTCAATTACACAATTGCATTTCTAACCAGACTGATTATAGACACACACAGCATGCTTTAAAAAAAAATAAAAAAATTGTTTTAAGCTAATCTCCTTGCAGAATTTAAGATTAACCCAGGATTGGTTGACATATGAGGAATGAGACACGGGGTGCTAAATATTGTCATCATTTCAGACTTTCTTCAGACAAAGTAGTTTTGAATTTGTTCCTTATTTTCCAGCTCATCAGCTTTAATTGTAAACTCTTCATCATTACAGACTATGGCCAGCATGAAATCTTAACCTCTGCGGAAGCTTTTTAAGCCCAACACACAAACCTTCCAACCTGTGGGGTTTCCAAAGGGAAGCTTTTTTAACTGTTTGTGTCCGCATTGGCAACCAGCTCCTGAAGCAGGGCTCTGGGAGATGCTTTGAGATTCCCTGAATGAAAAGAAATCCCTTTCTAAAACACAGTAAATATACAAAACCCTAGTTCATTTGAAATGTTTCATCAGCTGTTTTCTGTAAAGAAAAGTTCTGCACCTTGAGAAGCAAAGAAGATATTTCACACGTCAGGAGGTACCACTATTAGTGAACATGCCCAAGCCCAATGATATAAACAGAGAAAAAAGTTTTCTTGTGTCATTTGAACCCATCAGCCGTGAAAGGGAGATGTTGGTTCATCAGGGAAAAATGGCCATTTGCACAGATTAGCAAAGTTTCTATGACCACTCAGCTCACTTCCAAGAAAATACCTCTGTATGAAAGACAGAAACTTCAGGAATCATCAGCTCTGTTCTGTTTGACTATTCTGTAAGAATAGCCTTCATAAGAATTCTGTGGGCAATATCAAGAATGTTAATTACTGTAGGCTCTTTAGCAGCAATTAGGTCCAGGAGTGTAATCAGCTGAAAAAAATTACTTTACTAATGCTGAGAAATACCAGCTATAGCACAGGCAGAAACATGGTGTAGAAATCCTGACTAGAATAAAAGCTTTGGATGAGGGCTCAAGAAATTTGTAATGAGGCAGTGCTTTTTTACCCTTTCAGAATCAACATTTTTTGCCCTAATCCATTGGTTTTGTTCAAGTTTGTCGAACACTGCAAGGATAAGGTTAACTTCACCAAGCATAACTGTAGGGAACAGGAATGGCCTTCCATCACCTCGTGGCCAAGGGCTGGGATATTTACCTACGCTGTGAAAAGTCCAATTCAATTTCCCTTTCTGCTACTGACAATTTGAACTTGCATATCCCAGGTCAGTGAATTAATTATGATGCTCTGTGGGTTGCCTGGTGGTGAGACATGGGGTCCCTGCTCTACAGCCCTCCAGCTTTCTGCTGCGGGTGCTGTTTTGTGTTGTATAAATAGTTAATCGCAGGCGCTGGGACTGGCTCGCAGAGGGCATTGAACTGCCAGGGCACCAAGTCATTCAGCCTCTCCCTGGCTCAATTCCTCTATTGAAACACAGCACAAACGTTCCAGCAGACGGGAGGATGAAAGGCCAGCCCTCTGCATGCCCTGCAATCTCTGATTAGGACATTCACTGTGAACGTAGGAGTCGCTCATCCAAATCCTTGCTTTGAACTTTTTCCCCCCTCTCTTTTCAGAAGTCTCTCACATCCAGCACCCCTCAGGATTTCCCCTCTTGTGGGAAAACTGTGACGTGGCCAGAGCCTATAATGTCGTAGGTTTTAGAAGCATTTAAACTGTGTGGGGATAACACAGAAAACAAAATGAGTTCATGCTGTAACTCTTTACGTCCCTCTGAAAGGTGAATTCCCTGGGCAGTCATTGCACAGTCATGCAGGCCAGTGGAACAAACACAGGGTGTCATAGGATCCCACCATCATTTCTAAAGTGTTTTTATGTGTCCAGTGCTCTGCAAATCAATTTTGACAAGAGCGATAATAATAGCACGCCATCCACTAGACCATCTGGTCTTTCCTGCCAAAAATATCTTAATCAACTATTAGACACGTTTAACGTGTGTCATAGCAAGAATTATTTGTGGGTATCAAGAAGTGGTTGAAACCAAACACAGAAAAAGATCATACTCCCATGATCTTAACTGGTGTGGAGTATTGTAGCAGAGTCACTAAAGCTATGCTGACTTGTGCCAGTTGAGCATACAGCCCACCATATTTAGTAACACAATATTAAGAGTGGTTATGCTCTGAAGCTTAATGAAATTACAAATTGGAATATCTCTAGTGAAATTAATGACCCAAAATGTTGCAGTTGAGCAGAAACCAGCCTTGTTTTGAATTTTGAAGGTCTTTTGGAAACATAAAAATGCAGTTTTATGGTTTAGAGCTTTGAAATGATAATAAGGTAAAGGGGACATTTGACAGTGAGGGGGAAAAAGAGTCATCTATTCTCCCTATATTGCAATTAATTTGTTTAAAAAAGCTTATTGAGAACTGCAATCCTCCCCAAACCCCATTAAGTCCCCCAGACCACAGAGACATTCGGAATGAGACAGTGGTCACTATTTCTTTTGACTTGTTAGTGTGACTGGGCAGAAGAGGGTTCCAAAAAAAAGACCTCGTGGAGAAGGTGTCTGAGCTCAGAGATTTGATGTTGTCCAGTTGCCAGCCTAGCATTCTTCTTTCCTCCTACAAACCCGTAATAGGAACCAGACAAATGATGGATTTAGGGAAAAATCAGGCCGAAAAATAAAATAGCTTGAGTCAAGCCAAGCAAAGTAATTAGGTTTATTTAGTGGAATGAAAAAAAACATCCCAAACCTAACTCAAACCCAAAAAGAGTCTGACGGAAGCAAAAAGTTTTTTAGGGGGAAAAAAATATTTTTTCAGATTCAAGGCAGTTTTTCTGGTTTTAGAGAAAAAAATTGTTCCAGATTGTTCTTCCTTTCCCTTGTTGTGTCAACACCTTAATTTTTCTTCTTTTTTTTTTTTATTTTTTTCTTAAAAAAAAAAAGGAAGAAGATTGCTTTTGAAAGGAATTATTTTAAGAAAAAAATCTTTTATTTTTTAAAACTTAATTTCCCATTTTGCATCTTTGGAAATCGGTTGTTTTAACTTAAAGAAAATTTCTTCATTTGTCATATGTTGAATTTGAGCAGATACTCCAGATAATTAGCCATATCACAGAAATATTTTCTCCAAGACCAACAGAGGGTGGAGATATTGATAAGTCCCTAGGGAGAAGAAAAGAGACAACTGAGGAATGGGTTACTAAAAAAAAGAAATGAGAGAAGAAATTTTTTGCAAGGAGGAGGAACATAGGAGTGTGCTAAAGAGTTTTGGCAAGCCAGTCACAGATTAAAAGTCCCTGCAGTAGGAATGCCTTATTCCTTGATCCAACTCACAGGTGGTAGGGACTAAACATCTGTCTCAGGTGCCCCGTTTTCCACATGCCATGTGGTAGTTAATGGATGTTACCTTGATGACTTAAAGGGTTTGGAGATTTGTATGGAAGCACAGGGTGAAACCCTAAGTTGACTGAAGTCCACAGCAGAATTTCCTTTGACCTTCGGTTCTTCTCCTCTACTCCTGTCATTGAACCTCTGGTTTCTCTTTCACCCAAAGCATTTTGGTAAGGAAAAGTCAGAGGATGTCTCTGTTTGTGCCCATCTCCACTGCATCAGTCCTTGCATGCAGATGGGGAGAGATCCTTCCCCCAAAGATCTCGCAGCACCCACCAACAAAGTAATGACTGGAGAAAAGGAGATATTTGCTCTTTAGTTTCCAAACACTGTGGTTGGCCTGCTCCCTTCTGGAAGCGAGTTCAGGCTTTAGGCATTTCTCCCTGGGCCACAAAAGCCTGAGTTTCAACTAGAGATAGCAATATATTTTCAGGCTTTTTTTCCCCCTCTCTCTCTCCTGAGTAGAAAGAACATTAGTATAGTTAAATTTTTAGAAAGGGCAATATTAACAAAAATGGAAAAGTTAACACTAAGTCGATAGAAAGTAATGTTCAAGCTGACCTGTGCTGAAAAGTCGTTTTGAAATTTTCAGTCCATGAAAATATCCCTAGACTGACTTTTTATCTTCATTTTTGCAGGAAAAAATGCTTTTATATTCACATTTTCATAGGAGTGGAAAATTGTTTTCCATGCAGCTGTATGCTTCAAATTGACAGCTGTATTTTTCACGGGTATGAACTCTCAAGCTGAGGTTGCCACTCAAGCAGCTTGAGTTGATCTCATGCAGGGCTTTAGAAATGACCAGAACTACCCTGAAATTGTCCTGAAGAGAGAGGAGCTCCAGGACAACAAATGCTTCAGGGCCATGTTGCCATGCAGACCATTTGTTCTATTCTGACCCCAAAAGAGTTTTACATTGCTAGTTGTAGATTTCCTGCATATGACAAGGCAGAATTGATGAATCCAAAGCATTAAGAGAAAGTCAAGTTGGTGCATTGTAGAAGGCAGGACTGGATTCTGTTTCTCCTGTAGGGTATGGTTGCCCTCCAAATCTTATACATGTCAAAGTCAGAATGAGAACTGCCTTAGAGCTCTGAAAAGACGGGCTATAATCTCATGTCAACCCAAGTGTGAAGGCAGGACTGGCACAAGAACTTCCATCCTTATGGAATGTGGATTTTTTTTCCCGATGTCAAGTTTTGAGAGCTCAGCTTTCACAGAATCCCAGAAGGGTTCAGATTGGAAGGGACCACCAGTGGGGTCATGTGGTCCAACCTCCCTGCTCCACCAGGGTCATCGCAGAGCACATGGAACAAGATTGTATCCTCTCTGGAATATCCCCAGAGAGGGAGCTTCCACACCCTCTCTGGGCAACCTGTTCAACATTCAGTCACTGCATTTTCAGATGGAACTTCCTCAGCATCAGTTTCTGCCCATTGCCTGTTTTAATCTGCTTGAGGTATGAAGGGACTTTATTTTTTTTCCCCCTAATTTTCAAATAAAATTGAAAAAAAAAGCAGAAAACTAAACCAAACCAAACAAACTTCTCTTGAGTCAATGACACCACAGAGGCATTGTATAGAATTTGCATTGACAGCAAAATAAGGCAGGGATTCTCTGAGGAAAGGGAATCTTGCATTATCTCTTTATACATTCTTATGGAGCTCAGACTTTCATCCCTTCATCACTACATCTACATAATTAATGCATTAGTTTGGGGCTTTTCGAAATACAAAAGCAATCTCCCAAATCTTGTACACCCTACTAAGCCACAGAGTCAGCCTCAGAGTTGCAAGGCATTATAAGTAACCCACATGTGTAACCTGTTCCCTCTCAAATACCTCATCAATCTGGAAGCTACACTCCCCATATGTCTCTTACGCCAATTCGTTTTAACTGTCAAAGAGGTTATTTTCAAAGGACTCGAGTGACAGCTCAGAAATCCATCTTGGTGGATTGGCAGGGCCTGGAAACTGTGTATCTGAACTGTATAGAGGTCAGACATTTAATTTCATGCGGGTTCCCATGATTTATACATGCTCAGGCTCTTGATACAGAGCAGTTTGTGCTTCCTCTGTTTTTCAGGACATAATGCCTGCCTAGGGATTGCTCCCTTCTTCACAGCAGGTACAAGTGCAAAGCACAATGCCAGTGATAAAAGAGATAAATACACTAATATTAATCTTATACCAAAAGGGGAAAGATGTAGGTGTCCTGTCTGATGAAAGAACGTGCTTTGTCAAATGTTCACTGGATGCCCCTCTGGCTGGTGGTTTGAGCAGCATTAATGGGTACAGGAGAAATCAGCACTGGTGAGATCAGGTGTAGGCAAAGGAACTTGACTGATAAGAGAGAAGGAAGGAATTCACAAGGAATTTCTTGTGAGAGTGAGACATGGCAATGCTTTACAACATTAAGCCTTTCAAGATATTTTAGCATGTTTATTTTCTGGACTGAAAGGGGAAACTTTAGAAAGACACAAAGAAAATGGTTTAACTCATGGCAGTTTCAAAGGAAGGAACCGAGTCCATGGCAGAGGGGCTGGAACTAGATGCTCTTTAAGGCCCCTTCCAGCCCAAACCATTCTATGATTTCTGAGTTACCAGCTTTGCCTCACTCCACGCAGTATGATACCTTTCTCATTCCTGTGTTGCTTCCCTCATCCCACATACTCTGTCCTAGGAATAACCAGGAGAATACAAAGGTGGCTTCCAAAGTTTGCCTGGAAACACTGACAGACCAAAAAAGCTGTCCAGAACATGCCAAGAAATTTACTTTTTAGATCAGCAGAATGATTCCATCCCAGAGATGCTCAGACACTAGATAAATCTTGGGAGAGGGAGGGAAGGGATAGGCATTTTCGTTTTCTGTCTTCCTGTTTCTTTTTTGCTTAATCTTATTCTCTCTGATCTCGTGTGCTGGGCTATAACATGGAGGATTTACTGTGGAATACTGTACCAAATCTTGCAGAGTAAAACACCAGACTGAAAATCCCTCACGAGCCCCATCTCTGCAAACCTCACTTGTCTCTCTGTGCCTGACATAACTACGTCTCTTGAGGAATTATTCTTACCAATCCAGACTGATAGAAGGCTTCTTGCCTTGGCAAAATGACTAAGCTGTCTATTTATCTGTGCTCTTTTTAATGATTTGCAATGTTAACTCCCTTTCTGTCTTGATTGTTGCCTTTTAGAAACCTGTAAAACAAAAGGCAATAAATGGAACCAATATGTTTAATTTCACCATCTCTAGTTAATTTCACAATAATTAATTCCCTATTATTGGTAGGCTATTTTTTTTTTTTTTTGCACCTACCTAGCTTGCCCCATCACTTCAGGACGATGGAAGAGGAATATAGGAATATATTCCATCCAGGAATATAAAATACATTCTCTTGTATTTCCTAAAAGACTTGCTGATGTTCGTAGCAGACCAGGGAGACATGAGCCATCCCAGACAATATTTGCTTTCAACTAGTCATGTATGCACTGTTAAAGGCAAACCCTCCCTTGGTTTTCCCTTAAGCTCACAGTGATTTGGAGGGTCCAGATGAATTTTCTGCTAGTCAAAGTAACCCAGCCAGCAAAAGGACAAACATCTCACAGCAACTGTTTGCACAAGGTGGTTGATGGGTCACAAATACAGTTTCATCAATCTCAAGTGTCCTTCTAGTCCATCCCTTGGCCCTTGACTGTCTTTGTGCTGACTTCCCAGGACACTGGAAGAATGTATGTCTCTTGGTGAGCACTCTCTCAGCACACCCATAAACAACCTGACACCAGCACAGGATGATACCACTTTTAATTTCTGTCCCAGTGTCTAAACTTCACTATCCACTAAGGACTAACCAGCAGTGAGCCCAGATCCCTCCAAATATTGATGCACTCATCTTCATTACACCCAAATACCTGTTCTAAATAGCTGAAAACTGTGACGGTGGAGAAAGAAGGAAGAATTCTGCCTCTGTCTCCCATTTCATCTCTCTCACGGGGGTATGGTCCTGTTGTATTGATTGCAAACAGCACCTGCCTGCACCAAAAGGTGGTGCTCTGGGTAAATGGTTGTTCATGTCATGGTTGCTGGTTGGGAAGTTGAGAGGTGAGTCCTGCCTTCGTGGATTTGCACTGTCCTTGTGCACCCTCTGAATTCATTAACTATGGCAGTATCAGCATTCAGCAGATGCCGCCACATGTTTATGGTTGTGAAGAGCCATAGCCATTTTCATCTCCTTCAGCTTCAAGCATTTCCTTTCCCCCCTTTGTATGTAGGTGGTCCAAGTACAGTTTTATGCGTGTTTTAACAGTCCAAGAACATCTGTAAAATGTTTGTGCCATGCTTGGAAACAGAGGAAGGGAGGAAGCCCGAGACACAAAGAGTTCTCAATACCATTTCAGGATACTCTGTTTCATCAGAGCCTCCTGAGCTTTCTTTGGAGCAGCTTAGGAGATCAACCACCTCACATCAGAATGTATCCCAGCATGGAGGAATATTCCTGAAAACTAAACTTATTCCCATGCATAGTGTCAAATTCAAAGTGATAGGCAGGAAACTTCCTTCCTCTGTATTCTTGGTGCAGATGCAGGTGATTTCACTTCAAGAAAATTAAGTTCAAGGTAAAGAACAAAGATGAGCTGGTCGGTGTCCCATTCTAGTCTGAGCTCACCCTGTGCCAGGCAGACTGATTCTCTGCTGCTTTTGGAGATGAGGTATTATTGTAAACCAGAAGAATAAACGAGTGAGGTGTACCTAATACGCCACTTCACTTAGTATCCCACCAGTGTGGTCAATAAAATATAAAATAAGCCACCTTTCTCCCAGCTCATGTATCCTCAGTGTAGGAGTGCAATATGTAAGTGTACTGCCTACATAGATTTACATACAGATGGCATACAGTTTGCTATTTCAAAATACTGAATGCTGTCTTTCCCACAGATTTAAGCTGGACAGGCGGCTCTCATATTCCATACTACATGGGGGTGGAATAAATGACACCTCTCTGTTTTCCTTGCATTCCCAGAGCATCATGCGTCGTTGCAGAGACACAGGCAAGTACAAAATCCTTTCACCAAAATGCCACAGGCTATAAAATCCTTCTCTCTGCCTCATAAAAGAAATGAAAGGGGCCTCCACTGACTTTTGTAAATGGCAGCCTCCCATCAAAAGCAGAGACTGGGGACAGGCCAGAAGATGCTTCTCACTTTGTTCTTCTCGACACAGGTAAAATGAAGTCAATGGAGCCAATTTACTCCTTTTGACCATTCTGAACTTAAAGCAGCAAGAGGCAAATGCAAGACTATGTTCAATAAAAATTTATGGGTTTATTCACACTGGGAGGCATTTCATGCTCAAAATTTGAGAAAGTAATCCATAGCAAACAGCCACAAAGTAGAATGAAATATATAGAGCAGGATTATCCAGCAGCTGGAAATTTTACTTTTGTTTATGGAAATAATATCTT
Source organism: Pipra filicauda (assembly GCF_003945595.2). Lineage (NCBI taxonomy): Eukaryota > Metazoa > Chordata > Aves > Passeriformes > Pipridae > Pipra > Pipra filicauda. The sequence goes on along the minus strand of NW_024104327.1, from coordinate 374,827 downwards.
ATAGGAATTACTGAAATCCACAGAGTTCACAATTATTATTAATGGCATTAAGCAATACATTCTGTACATTGTAGATTGTAAAACTGGCCTTTTGCCAACCAGTTACCTACTGGAACACTCATTATAACACAGGATTAATTCAGTTATTTGGAAAAGAGCTCAGGCAAGTGAGTTTTCAGAGAGCAGGATAAAAAAATAAATGGATTGCATTAAGCAAAATATTTCTGTTTGTCCAAAGAAAGCTGGGGTTTTTGTTGTTGTTGGTTTTTTATTCCTTTGGATTCCTACAACTGAAAAGTGAAGGAAAATGTGGTTTAGGGTTCAGCTTATTTTGTGAGGGAGCCCAAAAACTGTCAGGAAAACACTACATCACAGCAAAGTTCCCAAGTCTTCTTTCTTTCTCCCTTTGAATTATGTTATAGATTTCGTGTTCATGAAGGGGGATTACATATAAAGGCAAAAGGCTTTCTTAAAACACCCAATACCACAGAAGGAAAGAAAATAAAATAAAATCCCTTGTTATTTTTCTCTCCACTTTTCTCAAAACCCGTGAAGTCTGGCTCACAACTTTTAGGTGTTTGGGCTTGGTGGAGTCATGGACAGGCAGAAACTGAGTCCACACAGAGCTGACCCAGGAACCCAGAAACAGAAACAAGGGCCAGCCTTGCCAGTGCTTCAGGGTGCTCCTGTCTCTTATGCTCTCCCCTCCCTTGTTCAGCCAGTGCTGACTTCCAGTCATTTTCCAGTAAAATCAGACAATCAATAAATGACAATAACATGATACAGTCTCTCCACCCTGTCCAGCTGGGATCACTCTCCTTGTTAATACCAGTGCAGACAAGCACTGAATCCCTCCAAGGAAAAGTTTTAAGCCAACAAGGCAGCAGAGTGGCTTAAATTCACCTCTCAGTGGGCTCAGAGCCTACACAATATCTGTTTTGGCTCAACAGATGGGCAGAAACTCATGGGGCAGCAGTAACTTTCACAGGGGCCCTCAGTTTCATCGCTTTTGTACTTCCCACGTCCCTTTGCCTCCGATGCCTACCCTGTCTACCTCTGTGTGTGGGAATCATGCTTTCCCATGTGCCTCTGCAATGTGCCCAGCTCTCTGCTGGTGACTCGATTTGTAATCCATGGTGACCTTTAGGCCAGCAGAGTCATCAGCACAGCCACAGTTTTATTTGCATTAACGTTAAATAGTGTGTACAGAAGCAAAAGGAACCCTGCATATAATACCTCTCTTTTTTTTTTTTTTTCCTTCCAAAAGGTTAAATTAGTATACATGCAATGGAATCTCCACGGTTTTCACTTTATCTGCTGCAGAGCTTGAACTTTAGTCTTTTCGTCCAAAGGGAGAAAAATCAATAGTATCATACTGATACACAAGAAACTTTATTAAAGCAGCCATGGGCATCTCCACAACCTTACCCTATCAAGCTGGCTTGCTAATTGGTTTGCAACAGTGCAGTTGCCATGAAAATTTCCCAGGTCTGTCTTATGAAAATCTGGCTCTATCAGCATCAAGAACACAAACAGCCAGGGAAGCGGGCAAAGGTCACTTCCTCGTTGTTGGGAACGGAAAATGAAGCTTGTTAACATTCTGCTGCTGCTTCTTCTATGGAGAAAAAAAAAAAAAAACACAACACATCAGTGCTGTGGGGAGCTTTCCTCTGGAGGATTGAACAAAGATGATCAAGCTTCTCCCTGCTCACTTCCACTCACCCATCAGGTTTTCATTGACGGGGAAGCCTGAAAAAAAAACCTGCCAGACGTGTCATTTCATACCTGCCTGAAGTCTTTAGCTTGGAGTGCTTCCCTTATTTGTCCATCACAACATAATCTCTCTCCCTTTTACATACCATCTCTCCCCTTTGCTGAACCCTGGTTTGTTGCTGTGCTTAAACCAAAGCTGGATTCAAAACGACCAGAAAATCATCAGTGCATGAGCAACAATTAATTAAAATGATGTAAAGCTTTTGCGAGAAATGCCAATTATGGCTGGAAGAGAGGAGAGATGGAGTATCTAAATCCCCCCTGCCACTGGGCTCCAGTGCAGGAGTTTACATTTATGCCTGTGAGGCAAAAAATGTGACTTTGAGGGTGGTGTTGCCTGAGTGAATCTGTGCCAAGCAAGAACCTGTAGCAGACCCCAATGCACCCATCTAAGGAGCAGACACTGCCAAGTAAGTTCAGTTCACACGAGGTGTGTTAGCCACACAAAAATAGCACCAAGGCTCTCTGGTTTGCACCAGAGGTTTTCCACAGCATCCTGTGATGAAAAACGTCCCCTGACATCTTGCTCAGTCCATCTGAAAGGCCAGATGAACAGTAGAAGATGCTCAAACCTACTTTTCCTCCCCTCCTCCCTCCCTTATGTTTCTTTAATTCAGAATGTGGGGCCAAAAGTAAGTCAGTTTTACCCCTTCATGATGACAAGAGACTTCAGCTTCCAGCTGAAGCAGTGAATACGGGGCCACTGCACAAGCAATGGATATGGAGATGTCATTTTCTCCGGAAACTGAGACCTAAGTAGGAGTGGTTTTTTTACATGTGCAGTCTTCCGTGATGAAAACTTTTTTGGGACCAACCACAACTCAGACGTAAACCACTAACCAACCCATGGCCTAGAGCCTATACATTGCAATTTCAAATGCACAGAAGATAAATGCAGTTTACAGCCAGATTTAGGCCAGGCAAATTCAATCTCCTAATCACTTTATCCCTGATGGTAGGGTCTGGATAGCTTGGAAGCATTCCCTGTTTGTGTGAGCACACAGGCACCATGGACTTCTAGGATCTCCCTCCCAGGACAGCGGATTTGGAGCCTGGCTGTTCATAGCAGCTCCCTCTAAACCACATATCCCCACACAGAGAGGTTCTCAAGGCTAAACTGCCTTTAGGGCTGATGGGTGGCCATGCTGTACCTAAAGATCTAGTTCATGGTCTCAAATCCAAGTAACTACTTGTGTTGGTATAGGACTCTGATGTTTAACTATCTCTGTTGTTGTTGCTAAAAAAAGAAGGTAAACAATTTGTTGCAGAAAGCATATGGAGGAATTATAGAAAGAAAAATGCCAAAATGGCACCTTTTTTGTTCATAGTTTAGTATGAAGATATGTTTAATTTCTCCAGCCAATTTTCGGAGGATGCTTTCAGTTTTCCCATATTGCAATGGAAGGAAGCTAATTTGGGGATCAATTATGCAAAGTTTTCTATCCTGGCTGGTCCAAAATATTAAACTCCAAAGGGATCAGTGGAGTGGATCAGAGAAAAAACCAAACCAAAACAAAAACTACAAAAGTGTGAAATATGACTTCATGAACCAGATTTGAAAGAAATAGAGGATTTCAACATGAAGTTTGATGTATAATCTCTTTCCTTAATATGGACTGGTTGTGCCAAACTATGAGAGTCTTGTCTGTTTGTCCTATTCACTTTTTCATTAGCTTAGCCACACCAACAGATCATCTTAAATTTTCAGAAAATAGAAGATGAATTTTTTTGTCATTATTAAAAGAAATAATATTTGTTTCCAAAGAGAAAACCAGATTTTTTTTTTTTCAGGTAGAATGGAGGACACTGGACAAGAAAACAAACTGATTCAGAAAGACATTGAACTCTACCAATAGCTCAAATCTCTTCAAACTGGTAATGATTTGCAATAGTTTGTTATTACGCTACCAGAGTATGCTGAAATGTCTCTTCCACCACCTCACACACAGATGCACACACTTTAAATACAATATTAAAGATACCCTTGACTAGTAAAGATCCTGTCAAAGTATGCTAATCAAATCCAGCTTTGATTTCATGCTTACTTTTCTGCTCATCCCAATTGTAAAGCTAAGCTGTAATTAATACATAAGAGGCTGGTGATTATACAGTATTAGGCTGAACATATAGAGTGAACATACAGCATTAGATTGCATTTCAGTAGATCAGACAGTGTTGAGAAATAAGATCAACTCACAAGCTCTGGTATTAACAGGCTGCTAACTTATCTTGGTGACAATCTTGAGTTCTTGCATTGATCTCCTGCTGCTGGTGACATCTTATGCATCATCCACGTGTGTGTGTGTATACTTATATGTGTGCATGCAGACTAAATAGGCCCTCTTTCCCTTTTTTTTTTTTTTGTTAATTCATAGTTTTATAGAGTTGGAGAATATTCCGAGTTGAAAAGGTCATTGAGTCCAGCTCCTGGCCCTGCACAGGACAGGCTCAAGGATCCCACCATGTGCCTGAGAGCGTTGTCCAAACACTCCATGTACTCTGCCAAGCTTGGAGCCATGACCACTGCTCTGGGGAGTCTGTTCCAGTGTCTGAACATCCTCTGGGTCCACATCACCCGGGGAACCACTAATATTCCTCTGGAAATGGGCCTGATAGGTGACTGTCATGGCAGAGTGATGTCCCTCCATCAAGCAGAACTGCAATCTGTGCTTCCTCCTTGCCTGCTTGCTCAGGGAGAGCCCAGAAGAAGGGCAGAACATGTAAAGGAATAAACATTGCAGCATTACCAGGCACCCTACTGCCAGAGGGCACATGAAAACTACAGGAGTCCCTTCAGACAGCTTGTCAAAGCCCAGCTAAGGTCTTCTTTGTATCCCCCTGCCAGTAGAAAAAAAGAGCATTCCATAGTCTGAAACACTCAGAACTAGAAGAAAGGGCATATGACTCCAAGAGAAGTCCTGGGATTCATCATTCAGCTTTATAGCATAGGAAATCACACTAACTGTGATAAATAGTGAAAAGCTAAGATGAGGAAAAAGGAGTTCCCTATGATCCTCAACCTACTTGTGCTTTCTCTGGGGTAAACCTGGAGCTGTTGTAGTGAAAACAAGCAACAGAGGTCCAGACTATCAAAGTCAACTTGGCACCATAAAAGTTTAAGCGGATCACTCTTTGAAGAGTGCTATGCCTCAAAACTATTTTTTATTTGAAAAAAAACCAACAACAAAAAAACCACAAAAACCCCAACCAACCAAAAAAAAAACCACAAAAACACAACAAACCAAACCAAACCAAGGAAAGGAAGGTTCTGTTACAGAGGGAGCTTTATTCTACATGCATGGACCAATTCCATTTTGCTGCAGAGCCACACCAGAACAATCTGAGCACAGCCATGCCGTGGATGTTACGTGGCATTTCTCTGCACCGCACCGTAACAAGATCACATGTGAAAGCCCAAATTATGCAAATGAAAAGGCTCCAGTAATACTGTTGAAA